>NC_138954.1:34093895-34693895 GCF_965226115.1 Aulonocara stuartgranti | reverse complement strand
ATCACATGTGTGTGCAATCAGAGCCATGTCTGGATTTCTTGGAATGTGGATTGTTTGGGGTGAGTTTATCTCTGGATGTGTGGAAATGTATGTGCATTCATGTGTGCCTGTGTGGAGATCTGAGGTTGGCTGGTAGGGTGGACCTCTGCGCATAATCACATGTGTGTGCAATCAGAGCCACGTCTGGATTCCTTGGAATGTGGATTGTTTGGGGTGAGTTTATCTCTGGATGTGTGCAAATGTATGTGCATTCATGTGTGCCTGCGTGGAGATCTGAGGTTGGCTGGTAGGGTGGACCTCTGCGCATAATCGCATGTGTGTGCAATCAGAGCCACGTCTGGATTTCTTGGAATGTGGATTGTTTGGGGTTAGTTTATCTCTGGATGTGTGCAAATGTATGTGCATTCATGTGTGCCTGCGTGGAGATCTGAGGTTGGCTGGTAGGGTGGACCTCTGCGCATAATCGCATGTGTGTGCAATCAGAGCCATGTCTGGATTTCTTGGAATGTGGATTGTTTGGGGTGAGTTTATCTCTGGATGTGTGCAAATGTATGTGCATTCATGTGTGCCTGCGTGGAGATCTGAGGTTGGCTGGTAGGGTGGACCTCTGCGCATAATCACATGTGTGTGCAATCAGAGCCATGTCTGGATTTCTTGGAATGTGGATTGTTTGGGGTGAGTTTATCTGTGGATGTGTGCAAATGTATGTGCATTCATGTGTGCCTGCGTGGAGATCTGAGGTTGGCTGGTAGGGTGGACCTCTGCGCATAATCGCATGTGTGTGCAATCAGAGCCACGTCTGGATTTCTTGGAATGTGGATTGTTTGGGGTTAGTTTATCTCTGGATGTGTGCAAATGTATGTGCATTCATGT
Organism: Aulonocara stuartgranti; assembly: GCF_965226115.1. Classification (NCBI taxonomy): domain Eukaryota; kingdom Metazoa; phylum Chordata; class Actinopteri; order Cichliformes; family Cichlidae; genus Aulonocara; species Aulonocara stuartgranti. Next base: position 34,693,022 of record NC_138954.1, on the reverse strand, counting down.
GTGCCTGCGTGGAGATCTGAGGTTGGCTGGTAGGGTGGACCTCTGCGCATAATCACATGTGTGTGCAATCAGAGCCATGTCTGGATTTCTTGGAATGTGGATTGTTTGGGGTGAGTTTATCTCTGGATGTGTGCAAATGTATGTGCATTCATGTGTGCCTGCGTGGAGATCTGAGGTTGGCTGGTAGGGTGGACCTCTGCGCATAATCGCATGTGTGTGCAATCAGAGCCACGTCTGGATTTCTTGGAATGTGGATTGTTTGGGGTAAGTTTATCTCTGGATGTGTGCAAATGTATGTGCATTCATGTGTGCCTGCGTGGAGATCTGAGGTTGGCTGGTAGGGTGGACCTCTGCGCATAATCATATGTGTGTGCAATCAGAGCCATGTCTGGATTTCTTGGAATGTGGATTGTTTGGGGTGAGTTTATCTCTGGATGTGTGCAAATGTATGTGCATTCATGTGTGCCTGTGTGGAGATCTGAGGTTGGCTGGTAGGGTGGACCTCTGCGCATAATCACATGTGTGTGCAATCAGAGCCACGTCTGGATTTCTTGGAATGTGGATTGTTTGGGGTGAGTTTATCTCTGGATGTGTGCAAATGTATGTGCATTCATGTGTGCCTGCGTGGAGATCTGAGGTTGGCTGGTAGGGTGGACCTCTGCGCATAATCACATGTGTGTGCAATCAGAGCCACGTCTGGATTCCTTGGAATGTGGATTGTTTGGGGTTAGTTTATCTTTGGATGTGTGCAAATGTATGTGCATTCATGTGTGCCTGCGTGGAGATCTGAGGTTGGCTGGTAGGGTGGACCTCTGCGCATAATCAGATGTGTGTGCAATCAGAGCCATGTCTGGATTTCTTGGAATGTGGATTGTTTGGGGTGAGTTTATCTCTGGATGTGTGCAAATGTATGTGCATTCATGTGTGCCTGCGTGGAGATCTGAGGTTGGCTGGTAGGGTGGACCTCTGCGCATAATCGCATGTGTGTGCAATCAGAGCCACGTCTGGATTTCTTGGAATGTGGATTGTTTGGGGTGAGTTTATCTCTGGATGTGTGCAAATGTATGTGCATTCATGTGTGCCTGCGTGGAGATCTGAGGTTGGCTGGTAGGGTGGACCTCTGCGCATAATCACATGTGTGTGCAATCAGAGCCACGTCTGGATTTCTTGGAATGTGGATTGTTTGGGGTGAGTTTATCTCTGGATGTGTGCAAATGTATGTGCATTCATGTGTGCCTGTGTGGAGATCTGAGGTTGGCTGGTAGGGTGGACCTCTGCGCATAATCACATGTGTGTGCAATCAGAGCCATGTCTGGATTTCTTGGAATGTGGATTGTTTGGGGTGAGTTTATCTCTGGATGTGTGCAAATGTATGTGCATTCATGTGTGCCTGCGTGGAGATCTGAGGTTGGCTGGTAGGGTGGACCTCTGCGCATAATCACATGTGTGTGCAATCAGAGCCACGTCTGGATTTCTTGGAATGTGGATTGTTTGGGGTGAGTTTATCTCTGGATGTGTGCAAATGTATGTGCATTCATGTGTGCCTGCGTGGAGATCTGAGGTTGGCTGGTAGGGTGGACCTCTGCGCATAATCACATGTGTGTGCAATCAGAGCCATGTCTGGATTTCTTGGAATGTGGATTGTTTGGGGTGAGTTTATCTCTGGATGTGTGCAAATGTATGTGCATTCATGTGTGCCTGCGTGGAGATCTGAGGTTGGCTGGTAGGGTGGACCTCTGCGCATAATCGCATGTGTGTGCAATCAGAGCCACGTCTGGATTTCTTGGAATGTGGATTGTTTGGGGTGAGTTTATCTCTGGATGTGTGCAAATGTATGTGCATTCATGTGTGCCTGCGTGGAGATCTGAGGTTGGCTGGTAGGGTGGACCTCTGCGCATAATCACATGTGTGTGCAATCAGAGCCATGTCTGGATTTCTTGGAATGTGGATTGTTTGGGGTGAGTTTATCTGTGGATGTGTGCAAATGTATGTGCATTCATGTGTGCCTGCGTGGAGATCTGAGGTTGGCTGGTAGGGTGGACCTCTGCGCATAATCGCATGTGTGTGCAATCAGAGCCACGTCTGGATTTCTTGGAATGTGGATTGTTTGGGGTTAGTTTATCTCTGGATGTGTGCAAATGTATGTGCATTCATGTGTGCCTGCGTGGAGATCTGAGGTTGGCTGGTAGGGTGGACCTCTGCGCATAATCGCATGTGTGTACAATCAGAGCCATGTCTGGATTTCTTGGAATGTGGATTGTTTGGGGTGAGTTTATCTCTGGATGTGTGCAAATGTATGTGCATTCATGTGTGCCTGCGTGGAGATCTGAGGTTGGCTGGTAGGGTGGACCTCTGCGCATAATCACATGTGTGTGCAATCAGAGCCATGTCTGGATTTCTTGGAATGTGGATTGTTTGGGGTGAGTTTATCTGTGGATGTGTGCAAATGTATGTGCATTCATGTGTGCCTGCGTGGAGATCTGAGGTTGGCTGGTAGGGTGGACCTCTGCGCATAATCGCATGTGTGTGCAATCAGAGCCACGTCTGGATTTCTTGGAATGTGGATTGTTTGGGGTTAGTTTATCTCTGGATGTGTGCAAATGTATGTGCATTCATGTGTGCCTGCGTGGAGATCTGAGGTTGGCTGGTAGGGTGGACCTCTGCGCATAATCACATGTGTGTGCAATCAGAGCCATGTCTGGATTTCTTGGAATGTGGATTGTTTGGGGTGAGTTTATCTCTGGATGTGTGCAAATGTATGTGCATTCATGTGTGCCTGCGTGGAGATCTGAGGTTGGCTGGTAGGGTGGACCTCTGCGCATAATCGCATGTGTGTGCAATCAGAGCCACGTCTGGATTTCTTGGAATGTGGATTGTTTGGGGTGAGTTTATCTCTGGATGTGTGCAAATGTATGTGCATTCATGTGTGCCTGCGTGGAGATCTGAGGTTGGCTGGTAGGGTGGACCTCTGCGCATAATCACATGTGTGTGCAATCAGAGCCACGTCTGGATTTCTTGGAATGTGGATTGTTTGGGGTGAGTTTATCTCTGGATGTGTGCAAATGTATGTGCATTCATGTGTGCCTGCGTGGAGATCTGAGGTTGGCTGGTAGGGTGGACCTCTGCGCATAATCACATGTGTGTGCAATCAGAGCCACGTCTGGATTCCTTGGAATGTGGATTGTTTGGGGTTAGTTTATCTCTGGATGTGTGCAAATGTATGTGCATTCATGTGTGCCTGCGTGGAGATCTGAGGTTGGCTGGTAGGGTGGACCTCTGCGCATAATCAGATGTGTGTGCAATCAGAGCCATGTCTGGATTTCTTGGAATGTGGATTGTTTGGGGTGAGTTTATCTCTGGATGTGTGCAAATGTATGTGCATTCATGTGTGCCTGCGTGGAGATCTGAGGTTGGCTGGTAGGGTGGACCTCTGCGCATAATCACATGTGTGTGCAATCAGAGCCACGTCTGGATTTCTTGGAATGTGGATTGTTTGGGGTTAGTTTATCTCTGGATGTGTGCAAATGTATGTGCATTCATGTGTGCCTGCGTGGAGATCTGAGGTTGGCTGGTAGGGTGGACCTCTGCGCATAATCAGATGTGTGTGCAATCAGAGCCATGTCTGGATTTCTTGGAATGTGGATTGTTTGGGGTTAGTTTATCTCTGGATGTGTGCAAATGTATGTGCATTCATGTGTGCCTGCGTGGAGATCTGAGGTTGGCTGGTAGGGTGGACCTCTGCGCATAATCACATGTGTGTGCAATCAGAGCCACGTCTGGATTTCTTGGAATGTGGATTGTTTGGGGTGAGTTTATCTCTGGATGTGTGCAAATGTATGTGCATTCATGTGTGCCTGCGTGGAGATCTGAGGTTGGCTGGTAGGGTGGACCTCTGCGCATAATCACATGTGTGTGCAATCAGAGCCACGTCTGGATTCCTTGGAATGTGGATTGTTTGGGGTTAGTTTATCTCTGGATGTGTGCAAATGTATGTGCATTCATGTGTGCCTGCGTGGAGATCTGAGGTTGGCTGGTAGGGTGGACCTCTGCGCATAATCAGATGTGTGTGCAATCAGAGCCATGTCTGGATTTCTTGGAATGTGGATTGTTTGGGGTGAGTTTATCTCTGGATGTGTGCAAATGTATGTGCATTCATGTGTGCCTGCGTGGAGATCTGAGGTTGGCTGGTAGGGTGGACCTCTGCGCATAATCAGATGTGTGTGCAATCAGAGCCATGTCTGGATTTCTTGGAATGTGGATTGTTTGGGGTGAGTTTATCTGTGGATGTGTGCAAATGTATGTGCATTCATGTGTGCCTGCGTGGAGATCTGAGGTTGGCTGGTAGGGTGGACCTCTGCGCATAATCACATGTGTGTGCAATCAGAGCCATGTCTGGATTTCTTGGAATGTGGATTGTTTGGGGTGAGTTTATCTCTGGATGTGTGCAAATGTATGTGCATTCATGTGTGCCTGCGTGGAGATCTGAGGTTGGCTGGTAGGGTGGACCTCTGCGCATAATCGCATGTGTGTGCAATCAGAGCCACGTCTGGATTTCTTGGAATGTGGATTGTTTGGGGTGAGTTTATCTCTGGATGTGTGCAAATGTATGTGCATTCATGTGTGCCTGTGTGGAGATCTGAGGTTGGCTGGTAGGGTGGACCTCTGCGCATAATCACATGTGTGTGCAATCAGAGCCACGTCTGGATTTCTTGGAATGTGGATTGTTTGGGGTGAGTTTATCTCTGGATGTGTGCAAATGTATGTGCATTCATGTGTGCCTGCGTGGAGATCTGAGGTTGGCTGGTAGGGTGGACCTCTGCGCATAATCACATGTGTGTGCAATCAGAGCCACGTCTGGATTCCTTGGAATGTGGATTGTTTGGGGTTAGTTTATCTCTGGATGTGTGCAAATGTATGTGCATTCATGTGTGCCTGCGTGGAGATCTGAGGTTGGCTGGTAGGGTGGACCTCTGCGCATAATCAGATGTGTGTGCAATCAGAGCCATGTCTGGATTTCTTGGAATGTGGATTGTTTGGGGTGAGTTTATCTCTGGATGTGTGCAAATGTATGTGCATTCATGTGTGCCTGCGTGGAGATCTGAGGTTGGCTGGTAGGGTGGACCTCTGCGCATAATCACATGTGTGTGCAATCAGAGCCACGTCTGGATTTCTTGGAATGTGGATTGTTTGGGGTGAGTTTATCTCTGGATGTGTGCAAATGTATGTGCATTCATGTGTGCCTGCGTGGAGATCTGAGGTTGGCTGGTAGGGTGGACCTCTGCGCATAATCACATGTGTGTGCAATCAGAGCCATGTCTGGATTTCTTGGAATGTGGATTGTTTGGGGTGAGTTTATCTCTGGATGTGTGCAAATGTATGTGCATTCATGTGTGCCTGCGTGGAGATCTGAGGTTGGCTGGTAGGGTGGACCTCTGCGCATAATCACATGTGTGTGCAATCAGAGCCACGTCTGGATTTCTTGGAATGTGGATTGTTTGGGGTGAGTTTATCTCTGGATGTGTGCAAATGTATGTGCATTCATGTGTGCCTGCGTGGAGATCTGAGGTTGGCTGGTAGGGTGGACCTCTGCGCATAATCACATGTGTGTGCAATCAGAGCCACGTCTGGATTTCTTGGAATGTGGATTGTTTGGGGTGAGTTTATCTCTGGATGTGTGCAAATGTATGTGCATTCATGTGTGCCTGCGTGGAGATCTGAGGTTGGCTGGTAGGGTGGACCTCTGCGCATAATCAGATGTGTGTGCAATCAGAGCCATGTCTGGATTTCTTGGAATGTGGATTGTTTGGGGTGAGTTTATCTGTGGATGTGTGCAAATGTATGTGCATTCATGTGTGCCTGCGTGGAGATCTGAGGTTGGCTGGTAGGGTGGACCTCTGCGCATAATCGCATGTGTGTGCAATCAGAGCCACGTCTGGATTTCTTGGAATGTGGATTGTTTGGGGTTAGTTTATCTCTGGATGTGTGCAAATGTATGTGCATTCATGTGTGCCTGCGTGGAGATCTGAGGTTGGCTGGTAGGGTGGACCTCTGCGCATAATCACATGTGTGTGCAATCAGAGCCATGTCTGGATTTCTTGGAATGTGGATTGTTTGGGGTGAGTTTATCTCTGGATGTGTGCAAATGTATGTGCATTCATGTGTGCCTGCGTGGAGATCTGAGGTTGGCTGGTAGGGTGGACCTCTGCGCATAATCACATGTGTGTGCAATCAGAGCCACGTCTGGATTTCTTGGAATGTGGATTGTTTGGGGTGAGTTTATCTCTGGATGTGTGCAAATGTATGTGCATTCATGTGTGCCTGCGTGGAGATCTGAGGTTGGCTGGTAGGGTGGACCTCTGCGCATAATCACATGTGTGTGCAATCAGAGCCATGTCTGGATTTCTTGGAATGTGGATTGTTTGGGGTGAGTTTATCTCTGGATGTGTGCAAATGTATGTGCATTCATGTGTGCCTGCGTGGAGATCTGAGGTTGGCTGGTAGGGTGGACCTCTGCGCATAATCGCATGTGTGTGCAATCAGAGCCACGTCTGGATTTCTTGGAATGTGGATTGTTTGGGGTGAGTTTATCTCTGGATGTGTGCAAATGTATGTGCATTCATGTGTGCCTGCGTGGAGATCTGAGGTTGGCTGGTAGGGTGGACCTCTGCGCATAATCACATGTGTGTGCAATCAGAGCCATGTCTGGATTTCTTGGAATGTGGATTGTTTGGGGTGAGTTTATCTCTGGATGTGTGCAAATGTATGTGCATTCATGTGTGCCTGCGTGGAGATCTGAGGTTGGCTGGTAGGGTGGACCTCTGCGCATAATCGCATGTGTGTGCAATCAGAGCCACGTCTGGATTTCTTGGAATGTGGATTGTTTGGGGTGAGTTTATCTCTGGATGTGTGCAAATGTATGTGCATTCATGTGTGCCTGCGTGGAGATCTGAGGTTGGCTGGTAGGGTGGACCTCTGCGCATAATCACATGTGTGTGCAATCAGAGCCACGTCTGGATTCCTTGGAATGTGGATTGTTTGGGGTTAGTTTATCTCTGGATGTGTGCAAATGTATGTGCATTCATGTGTGCCTGCGTGGAGATCTGGGGTTGGGTGGTAGGGTGGACCTCTGCGCATAATCACATGTGTGTGCAATCAGAGCCACGTCTGGATTTCTTGGAATGTGGATTGTTTGGGGTGAGTTTATCTGTGGATGTGTGCAAATGTATGTGCATTCATGTGTGCCTGCGTGGAGATCTGAGGTTGGCTGGTAGGGTGGACCTCTGCGCATAATCGCATGTGTGTGCAATCAGAGCCATGTCTGGATTTCTTGGAATGTGGATTGTTTGGGGTGAGTTTATCTCTGGATGTGTGCAAATGTATGTGCATTCATGTGTGCCTGCGTGGAGATCTGAGGTTGGCTGGTAGGGTGGACCTCTGCGCATAATCGCATGTGTGTGCAATCAGAGCCACGTCTGGATTTCTTGGAATGTGGATTGTTTGGGGTGAGTTTATCTCTGGATGTGTGCAAATGTATGTGCATTCATGTGTGCCTGCGTGGAGATCTGAGGTTGGCTGGTAGGGTGGACCTCTGCGCATAATCACATGTGTGTGCAATCAGAGCCATGTCTGGATTTCTTGGAATGTGGATTGTTTGGGGTGAGTTTATCTCTGGATGTGTGGAAATGTATGTGCATTCATGTGTGCCTGTGTGGAGATCTGAGGTTGGCTGGTAGGGTGGACCTCTGCGCATAATCACATGTGTGTGCAATCAGAGCCACGTCTGGATTCCTTGGAATGTGGATTGTTTGGGGTGAGTTTATCTCTGGATGTGTGCAAATGTATGTGCATTCATGTGTGCCTGCGTGGAGATCTGAGGTTGGCTGGTAGGGTGGACCTCTGCGCATAATCACATGTGTGTGCAATCAGAGCCATGTCTGGATTTCTTGGAATGTGGATTGTTTGGGGTGAGTTTATCTCTGGATGTGTGGAAATGTATGTGCATTCATGTGTGCCTGTGTGGAGATCTGAGGTTGGCTGGTAGGGTGGACCTCTGCGCATAATCACATGTGTGTGCAATCAGAGCCACGTCTGGATTCCTTGGAATGTGGATTGTTTGGGGTGAGTTTATCTCTGGATGTGTGCAAATGTATGTGCATTCATGTGTGCCTGCGTGGAGATCTGAGGTTGGCTGGTAGGGTGGACCTCTGCGCATAATCAGATGTGTGTGCAATCAGAGCCATGTCTGGATTTCTTGGAATGTGGATTGTTTGGGGTGAGTTTATCTCTGGATGTGTGCAAATGTATGTGCATTCATGTGTGCCTGCGTGGAGATCTGAGGTTGGCTGGTAGGGTGGACCTCTGCGCATAATCACATGTGTGTGCAATCAGAGCCACGTCTGGATTCCTTGGAATGTGGATTGTTTGGGGTTAGTTTATCTCTGGATGTGTGCAAATGTATGTGCATTCATGTGTGCCTGCGTGGAGATCTGGGGTTGGGTGGTAGGGTGGACCTCTGCGCATAATCACATGTGTGTGCAATCAGAGCCACGTCTGGATTTCTTGGAATGTGGATTGTTTGGGGTGAGTTTATCTGTGGATGTGTGCAAATGTATGTGCATTCATGTGTGCCTGCGTGGAGATCTGAGGTTGGCTGGTAGGGTGGACCTCTGCGCATAATCGCATGTGTGTGCAATCAGAGCCATGTCTGGATTTCTTGGAATGTGGATTGTTTGGGGTGAGTTTATCTCTGGATGTGTGCAAATGTATGTGCATTCATGTGTGCCTGCGTGGAGATCTGAGGTTGGCTGGTAGGGTGGACCTCTGCGCATAATCGCATGTGTGTGCAATCAGAGCCACGTCTGGATTTCTTGGAATGTGGATTGTTTGGGGTGAGTTTATCTCTGGATGTGTGCAAATGTATGTGCATTCATGTGTGCCTGCGTGGAGATCTGAGGTTGGCTGGTAGGGTGGACCTCTGCGCATAATCACATGTGTGTGCAATCAGAGCCATGTCTGGATTTCTTGGAATGTGGATTGTTTGGGGTGAGTTTATCTCTGGATGTGTGGAAATGTATGTGCATTCATGTGTGCCTGTGTGGAGATCTGAGGTTGGCTGGTAGGGTGGACCTCTGCGCATAATCACATGTGTGTGCAATCAGAGCCACGTCTGGATTCCTTGGAATGTGGATTGTTTGGGGTGAGTTTATCTCTGGATGTGTGCAAATGTATGTGCATTCATGTGTGCCTGCGTGGAGATCTGAGGTTGGCTGGTAGGGTGGACCTCTGCGCATAATCACATGTGTGTGCAATCAGAGCCATGTCTGGATTTCTTGGAATGTGGATTGTTTGGGGTGAGTTTATCTCTGGATGTGTGCAAATGTATGTGCATTCATGTGTGCCTGTGTGGAGATCTGAGGTTGGCTGGTAGGGTGGACCTCTGCGCATAATCACATGTGTGTGCAATCAGAGCCACGTCTGGATTCCTTGGAATGTGGATTGTTTGGGGTGAGTTTATCTCTGGATGTGTGCAAATGTATGTGCATTCATGTGTGCCTGCGTGGAGATCTGAGGTTGGCTGGTAGGGTGGACCTCTGCGCATAATCAGATGTGTGTGCAATCAGAGCCATGTCTGGATTTCTTGGAATGTGGATTGTTTGGGGTGAGTTTATCTCTGGATGTGTGCAAATGTATGTGCATTCATGTGTGCCTGCGTGGAGATCTGAGGTTGGCTGGTAGGGTGGACCTCTGCGCATAATCGCATGTGTGTGCAATCAGAGCCACGTCTGGATTTCTTGGAATGTGGATTGTTTGGGGTGAGTTTATCTCTGGATGTGTGCAAATGTATGTGCATTCATGTGTGCCTGCGTGGAGATCTGAGGTTGGCTGGTAGGGTGGACCTCTGCGCATAATCACATGTGTGTGCAATCAGAGCCACGTCTGGATTCCTTGGAATGTGGATTGTTTGGGGTTAGTTTATCTCTGGATGTGTGCAAATGTATGTGCATTCATGTGTGCCTGCGTGGAGATCTGGGGTTGGGTGGTAGGGTGGACCTCTGCGCATAATCACATGTGTGTGCAATCAGAGCCACGTCTGGATTTCTTGGAATGTGGATTGTTTGGGGTGAGTTTATCTGTGGATGTGTGCAAATGTATGTGCATTCATGTGTGCCTGCGTGGAGATCTGAGGTTGGCTGGTAGGGTGGACCTCTGCGCATAATCGCATGTGTGTGCAATCAGAGCCATGTCTGGATTTCTTGGAATGTGGATTGTTTGGGGTGAGTTTATCTCTGGATGTGTGCAAATGTATGTGCATTCATGTGTGCCTGCGTGGAGATCTGAGGTTGGCTGGTAGGGTGGACCTCTGCGCATAATCGCATGTGTGTGCAATCAGAGCCACGTCTGGATTTCTTGGAATGTGGATTGTTTGGGGTGAGTTTATCTCTGGATGTGTGCAAATGTATGTGCATTCATGTGTGCCTGCGTGGAGATCTGAGGTTGGCTGGTAGGGTGGACCTCTGCGCATAATCACATGTGTGTGCAATCAGAGCCACGTCTGGATTCCTTGGAATGTGGATTGTTTGGGGTTAGTTTATCTCTGGATGTGTGCAAATGTATGTGCATTCATGTGTGCCTGCGTGGAGATCTGGGGTTGGGTGGTAGGGTGGACCTCTGCGCATAATCACATGTGTGTGCAATCAGAGCCACGTCTGGATTTCTTGGAATGTGGATTGTTTGGGGTGAGTTTATCTCTGGATGTGTGCAAATGTATGTGCATTCATGTGTGCCTGCGTAGAGATCTGAGGTTGGCTGGTAGGGTGGACCTCTGCGCATAATCGCATGTGTGTGCAATCAGAGCCACGTCTGGATTTCTTGGAATGTGGATTGTTTGGGGTGAGTTTATCTCTGGATGTGTGCAAATGTATGTGCATTCATGTGTGCCTGCGTGGAGATCTGAGGTTGGCTGGTAGGGTGGACCTCTGCGCATAATCAGATGTGTGTGCAATCAGAGCCATGTCTGGATTTCTTGGAATGTGGATTGTTTGGGGTGAGTTTATCTCTGGATGTGTGCAAATGTATGTGCATTCATGTGTGCCTGCGTGGAGATCTGAGGTTGGCTGGTAGGGTGGACCTCTGCGCATAATCGCATGTGTGTGCAATCAGAGCCACGTCTGGATTTCTTGGAATGTGGATTGTTTGGGGTGAGTTTATCTCTGGATGTGTGCAAATGTATGTGCATTCATGTGTGCCTGCGTGGAGATCTGAGGTTGGCTGGTAGGGTGGACCTCTGCGCATAATCACATGTGTGTGCAATCAGAGCCATGTCTGGATTTCTTGGAATGTGGATTGTTTGGGGTGAGTTTATCTCTGGATGTGTGCAAATGTATGTGCATTCATGTGTGCCTGCGTGGAGATCTGAGGTTGGCTGGTAGGGTGGACCTCTGCGCATAATCGCATGTGTGTGCAATCAGAGCCACGTCTGGATTTCTTGGAATGTGGATTGTTTGGGGTGAGTTTATCTCTGGATGTGTGCAAATGTATGTGCATTCATGTGTGCCTGCGTGGAGATCTGAGGTTGGCTGGTAGGGTGGACCTCTGCGCATAATCACATGTGTGTGCAATCAGAGCCATGTCTGGATTTCTTGGAATGTGGATTGTTTGGGGTGAGTTTATCTCTGGATGTGTGCAAATGTATGTGCATTCATGTGTGCCTGCGTGGAGATCTGAGGTTGGCTGGTAGGGTGGACCTCTGCGCATAATCGCATGTGTGTGCAATCAGAGCCACGTCTGGATTTCTTGGAATGTGGATTGTTTGGGGTGAGTTTATCTCTGGATGTGTGCAAATGTATGTGCATTCATGTGTGCCTGCGTGGAGATCTGAGGTTGGCTGGTAGGGTGGACCTCTGCGCATAATCACATGTGTGTGCAATCAGAGCCACGTCTGGATTTCTTGGAATGTGGATTGTTTGGGGTGAGTTTATCTCTGGATGTGTGCAAATGTATGTGCATTCATGTGTGCCTGCGTGGAGATCTGAGGTTGGCTGGTAGGGTGGACCTCTGCGCATAATCAGATGTGTGTGCAATCAGAGCCATGTCTGGATTTCTTGGAATGTGGATTGTTTGGGGTGAGTTTATCTCTGGATGTGTGCAAATGTATGTGCATTCATGTGTGCCTGCGTGGAGATCTGAGGTTGGCTGGTAGGGTGGACCTCTGCGCATAATCGCATGTGTGTGCAATCAGAGCCACGTCTGGATTTCTTGGAATGTGGATTGTTTGGGGTGAGTTTATCTCTGGATGTGTGCAAATGTATGTGCATTCATGTGTGCCTGCGTGGAGATCTGAGGTTGGCTGGTAGGGTGGACCTCTGCGCATAATCACATGTGTGTGCAATCAGAGGCATGTCTGGATTTCTTGGAATGTGGATTGTTTGGGGTGAGTTTATCTCTGGATGTGTGCAAATGTATGTGCATTCATGTGTGCCTGCGTGGAGATCTGAGGTTGGCTGGTAGGGTGGACCTCTGCGCATAATCGCATGTGTGTGCAATCAGAGCCACGTCTGGATTTCTTGGAATGTGGATTGTTTGGGGTGAGTTTATCTCTGGATGTTTGCAAATGTATGTGCATTCATGTGTGCCTGTGTGAAGATCTGAGGTTGGCTGGTAGGGTGGACCTCTGCGCATAATCACATGTGTGTGCAATCAGAGCCACGTCTGGATTTCTTGGAATGTGGATTGTTTGGGGTGAGTTTATCTCTGGATGTGTGCAAATGTATGTGCATTCATGTGTGCCTGCGTGGAGATCTGAGGTTGGCTGGTAGGGTGGACCTCTGCGCATAATCACATGTGTGTGCAATCAGAGCCATGTCTGGATTTCTTGGAATGTGGATTGTTTGGGGTGAGTTTATCTCTGGATGTGTGCAAATGTATGTGCATTCATGTGTGCCTGCGTGGAGATCTGAGGTTGGCTGGTAGGGTGGACCTCTGCGCATAATCGCATGTGTGTGCAATCAGAGCCACGTCTGGATTTCTTGGAATGTGGATTGTTTGGGGTGAGTTTATCTCTGGATGTGTGCAAATGTATGTGCATTCATGTGTGCCTGCGTGGAGATCTGAGGTTGGCTGGTAGGGTGGACCTCTGCGCATAATCACATGTGTGTGCAATCAGAGCCACGTCTGGATTTCTTGGAATGTGGATTGTTTGGGGTGAGTTTATCTCTGGATGTGTGGAAATGTATGTGCATTCATGTGTGCCTGTGTGGAGATCTGAGGTTGGCTGGTAGGGTGGACCTCTGCGCATAATCACATGTGTGTGCAATCAGAGCCACGTCTGGATTCCTTGGAATGTGGATTGTTTGGGGTTAGTTTATCTCTGGATGTGTGCAAATGTATGTGCATTCATGTGTGCCTGCGTGGAGATCTGGGGTTGGGTGGTAGGGTGGACCTCTGCGCATAATCACATGTGTGTGCAATCAGAGCCACGTCTGGATTTCTTGGAATGTGGATTGTTTGGGGTGAGTTTATCTCTGGATGTGTGCAAATGTATGTGCATTCATGTGTGCCTGCGTAGAGATCTGAGGTTGGCTGGTAGGGTGGACCTCTGCGCATAATCGCATGTGTGTGCAATCAGAGCCACGTCTGGATTTCTTGGAATGTGGATTGTTTGGGGTGAGTTTATCTCTGGATGTGTGCAAATGTATGTGCATTCATGTGTGCCTGCGTGGAGATCTGAGGTTGGCTGGTAGGGTGGACCTCTGCGCATAATCACATGTGTGTGCAATCAGAGCCATGTCTGGATTTCTTGGAATGTGGATTGTTTGGGGTGAGTTTATCTCTGGATGTGTGCAAATGTATGTGCATTCATGTGTGCCTGCGTGGAGATCTGAGGTTGGGTGGTAGGGTGGACCTCTGCGCATAATCACATGTGTGTGCAATCAGAGCCACGTCTGGATTCCTTGGAATGTGGATTGTTTGGTGTTAGTTTATCTCTGGATGTGTGCAAATGTATGTGCATTCATGTGTGCCTGCGTGGAGATCTGGGGTTGGGTGGTAGGGTGGACCTCTGCGCATAATCGCATGTGTGTGCAATCAGAGCCACGTCTGGATTTCTTGGAATGTGGATTGTTTGGGGTGAGTTTATCTCTGGATGTGTGCAAATGTATGTGCATTCATGTGTGCCTGCGTGGAGATCTGAGGTTGGCTGGTAGGGTGGACCTCTGCGCATAATCACATGTGTGTGCAATCAGAGCCATGTCTGGATTTCTTGGAATGTGGATTGTTTGGGGTGAGTTTATCTCTGGATGTGTGCAAATGTATGTGCATTCATGTGTGCCTGTGTGGAGATCTGAGGTTGGCTGGTAGGGTGGACCTCTGCGCATAATCACATGTGTGTGCAATCAGAGCCACGTCTGGATTTCTTGGAATGTGGATTGTTTGGGGTGAGTTTATCTCTGGATGTGTGCAAATGTATGTGCATTCATGTGTGCCTGCGTGGAGATCTGAGGTTGGCTGGTAGGGTGGACCTCTGCGCATAATCACATGTGTGTGCAATCAGAGCCACGTCTGGATTTCTTGGAATGTGGATTGTTTGGGGTTAGTTTATCTCTGGATGTGTGCAAATGTATGTGCATTCATGTGTGCCTGCGTGGAGATCTGGGGTTGGGTGGTAGGGTGGACCTCTGCGCATAATCACATGTGTGCGCAATCAGAGCCACGTCTGGATTTCTTGGAATGTGGATTGTTTGGGGTGAGTTTATCTCTGGATGTGTGCAAATGTATGTGCATTCATGTGTGCCTGCGTGGAGATCTGAGGTTGGCTGGTAGGGTGGACCTCTGCGCATAATCACATGTGTGTGCAATCAGAGCCACGTCTGGATTTCTTGGAATGTGGATTGTTTGGGGTTAGTTTATCTCTGGATGTGTGCAAATGTATGTGCATTCATGTGTGCCTGCGTGGAGATCTGGGGTTGGGTGGTAGGGTAGACCTCTGCGCATAATCACATGTGTGTGCAATCAGAGCCACGTCTGGATTTCTTGGAATGTGGATTGTTTGGGGTGAGTTTATCTCTGGATGTGTGCAAATGTATGTGCATTCATGTGTGCCTGCGTGGAGATCTGAGGTTGGCTGGTAGGGTGGACCTCTGCGCATAATCACATGTGTGTGGAATCAGAGCCATGTCTGGATTTCTTGGAATGTGGATTGTTTGGTGTGAGTTTATCTCTGGAAGTGTGCAAATGTATGTGCATTCATGTGTGCCTGCGTGGAGATCTGAGGTTGGCTGGTAGGGTGGACCTCTGCGCATAATCGCATGTGTGTGCAATCAGAGCCACGTCTGGATTTCTTGGAATGTGGATTGTTTGGGGTGAGTTTATCTCTGGATGTGTGCAAATGTATGTGCATTCATGTGTGCCTGCGTGGAGATCTGAGGTTGGCTGGTAGGGTGGACCTCTGCGCATAATCACATGTGTGTGCAATCAGAGCCATGTCTGGATTTCTTGGAATGTGGATTGTTTGGGGTGAGTTTATCTCTGGATGTGTGCAAATGTATGTGCATTCATGTGTGCCTGCGTGGAGATCTGAGGTTGGCTGGTAGGGTGGACCTCTGCGCATAATCACATGTGTGTGCAATCAGAGCCATGTCTGGATTTCTTGGAATGTGGATTGTTTGGGGTGAGTTTATCTCTGGATGTGTGCAAATGTATGTGCATTCATGTGTGCCTGTGTGGAGATCTGAGGTTGGCTGGTAGGGTGGACCTCTGCGCATAATCACATGTGTGTGCAATCAGAGCCACGTCTGGATTTCTTGGAATGTGGATTGTTTGGGGTGAGTTTATCTCTGGATGTGTGCAAATGTATGTGCATTCATGTGTGCCTGCGTGGAGATCTGAGGTTGGCTGGTAGGGTGGACCTCTGCGCATAATCACATGTGTGTGCAATCAGAGCCACGTCTGGATTTCTTGGAATGTGGATTGTTTGGGGTGAGTTTATCTCTGGATGTGTGCAAATGTATGTGCATTCATGTGTGCCTGCGTGGAGATCTGAGGTTGGCTGGTAGGGTGGACCTCTGCGCATAATCACATGTGTGTGCAATCAGAGCCACGTCTGGATTTCTTGGAATGTGGATTGTTTGGGGTGAGTTTATCTCTGGATGTGTGCAAATGTATGTGCATTCATGTGTGCCTGTGTGGAGATCTGAGGTTGGCTGGTAGGGTGGACCTCTGCGCATAATCACATGTGTGTGCAATCAGAGCCACGTCTGGATTCCTTGGAATGTGGATTGTTTGGGGTTAGTTTATCTCTGGATGTGTGCAAATGTATGTGCATTCATGTGTGCCTGCGTGGAGATCTGGGGTTGGGTGGTAGGGTGGACCTCTGCGCATAATCACATGTGTGTGCAATCAGAGCCACGTCTGGATTTCTTGGAATGTGGATTGTTTGGGGTGAGTTTATCTCTGGATGTGTGCAAATGTATGTGCATTCATGTGTGCCTGCGTAGAGATCTGAGGTTGGCTGGTAGGGTGGACCTCTGCGCATAATCGCATGTGTGTGCAATCAGAGCCACGTCTGGATTTCTTGGAATGTGGATTGTTTGGGGTGAGTTTATCTCTGGATGTGTGCAAATGTATGTGCATTCATGTGTGCCTGCGTGGAGATCTGAGGTTGGCTGGTAGGGTGGACCTCTGCGCATAATCAGATGTGTGTGCAATCAGAGCCATGTCTGGATTTCTTGGAATGTGGATTGTTTGGGGTGAGTTTATCTCTGGATGTGTGCAAATGTATGTGCATTCATGTGTGCCTGCGTGGAGATCTGAGGTTGGCTGGTAGGGTGGACCTCTGCGCATAATCGCATGTGTGTGCAATCAGAGCCACGTCTGGATTTCTTGGAATGTGGATTGTTTGGGGTGAGTTTATCTCTGGATGTGTGCAAATGTATGTGCATTCATGTGTGCCTGCGTGGAGATCTGAGGTTGGCTGGTAGGGTGGACCTCTGCGCATAATCACATGTGTGTGCAATCAGAGCCATGTCTGGATTTCTTGGAATGTGGATTGTTTGGGGTGAGTTTATCTCTGGATGTGTGCAAATGTATGTGCATTCATGTGTGCCTGCGTGGAGATCTGAGGTTGGCTGGTAGGGTGGACCTCTGCGCATAATCGCATGTGTGTGCAATCAGAGCCACGTCTGGATTTCTTGGAATGTGGATTGTTTGGGGTGAGTTTATCTCTGGATGTGTGCAAATGTATGTGCATTCATGTGTGCCTGCGTGGAGATCTGAGGTTGGCTGGTAGGGTGGACCTCTGCGCATAATCACATGTGTGTGCAATCAGAGCCATGTCTGGATTTCTTGGAATGTGGATTGTTTGGGGTGAGTTTATCTCTGGATGTGTGCAAATGTATGTGCATTCATGTGTGCCTGCGTGGAGATCTGAGGTTGGCTGGTAGGGTGGACCTCTGCGCATAATCGCATGTGTGTGCAATCAGAGCCACGTCTGGATTTCTTGGAATGTGGATTGTTTGGGGTGAGTTTATCTCTGGATGTGTGCAAATGTATGTGCATTCATGTGTGCCTGCGTGGAGATCTGAGGTTGGCTGGTAGGGTGGACCTCTGCGCATAATCACATGTGTGTGCAATCAGAGCCACGTCTGGATTTCTTGGAATGTGGATTGTTTGGGGTGAGTTTATCTCTGGATGTGTGCAAATGTATGTGCATTCATGTGTGCCTGCGTGGAGATCTGAGGTTGGCTGGTAGGGTGGACCTCTGCGCATAATCAGATGTGTGTGCAATCAGAGCCATGTCTGGATTTCTTGGAATGTGGATTGTTTGGGGTGAGTTTATCTCTGGATGTGTGCAAATGTATGTGCATTCATGTGTGCCTGCGTGGAGATCTGAGGTTGGCTGGTAGGGTGGACCTCTGCGCATAATCGCATGTGTGTGCAATCAGAGCCACGTCTGGATTTCTTGGAATGTGGATTGTTTGGGGTGAGTTTATCTCTGGATGTGTGCAAATGTATGTGCATTCATGTGTGCCTGCGTGGAGATCTGAGGTTGGCTGGTAGGGTGGACCTCTGCGCATAATCACATGTGTGTGCAATCAGAGGCATGTCTGGATTTCTTGGAATGTGGATTGTTTGGGGTGAGTTTATCTCTGGATGTGTGCAAATGTATGTGCATTCATGTGTGCCTGCGTGGAGATCTGAGGTTGGCTGGTAGGGTGGACCTCTGCGCATAATCGCATGTGTGTGCAATCAGAGCCACGTCTGGATTTCTTGGAATGTGGATTGTTTGGGGTGAGTTTATCTCTGGATGTTTGCAAATGTATGTGCATTCATGTGTGCCTGTGTGGAGATCTGAGGTTGGCTGGTAGGGTGGACCTCTGCGCATAATCACATGTGTGTGCAATCAGAGCCACGTCTGGATTTCTTGGAATGTGGATTGTTTGGGGTGAGTTTATCTCTGGATGTGTGCAAATGTATGTGCATTCATGTGTGCCTGCGTGGAGATCTGAGGTTGGCTGGTAGGGTGGACCTCTGCGCATAATCACATGTGTGTGCAATCAGAGCCATGTCTGGATTTCTTGGAATGTGGATTGTTTGGGGTGAGTTTATCTCTGGATGTGTGCAAATGTATGTGCATTCATGTGTGCCTGCGTGGAGATCTGAGGTTGGCTGGTAGGGTGGACCTCTGCGCATAATCGCATGTGTGTGCAATCAGAGCCACGTCTGGATTTCTTGGAATGTGGATTGTTTGGGGTGAGTTTATCTCTGGATGTGTGCAAATGTATGTGCATTCATGTGTGCCTGCGTGGAGATCTGAGGTTGGCTGGTAGGGTGGACCTCTGCGCATAATCACATGTGTGTGCAATCAGAGCCACGTCTGGATTTCTTGGAATGTGGATTGTTTGGGGTGAGTTTATCTCTGGATGTGTGGAAATGTATGTGCATTCATGTGTGCCTGTGTGGAGATCTGAGGTTGGCTGGTAGGGTGGACCTCTGCGCATAATCACATGTGTGTGCAATCAGAGCCACGTCTGGATTCCTTGGAATGTGGATTGTTTGGGGTTAGTTTATCTCTGGATGTGTGCAAATGTATGTGCATTCATGTGTGCCTGCGTGGAGATCTGGGGTTGGGTGGTAGGGTGGACCTCTGCGCATAATCACATGTGTGTGCAATCAGAGCCACGTCTGGATTTCTTGGAATGTGGATTGTTTGGGGTGAGTTTATCTCTGGATGTGTGCAAATGTATGTGCATTCATGTGTGCCTGCGTAGAGATCTGAGGTTGGCTGGTAGGGTGGACCTCTGCGCATAATCGCATGTGTGTGCAATCAGAGCCACGTCTGGATTTCTTGGAATGTGGATTGTTTGGGGTGAGTTTATCTCTGGATGTGTGCAAATGTATGTGCATTCATGTGTGCCTGCGTGGAGATCTGAGGTTGGCTGGTAGGGTGGACCTCTGCGCATAATCACATGTGTGTGCAATCAGAGCCATGTCTGGATTTCTTGGAATGTGGATTGTTTGGGGTGAGTTTATCTCTGGATGTGTGCAAATGTATGTGCATTCATGTGTGCCTGCGTGGAGATCTGAGGTTGGCTGGTAGGGTGGACCTCTGCGCATAATCACATGTGTGTGCAATCAGAGCCACGTCTGGATTCCTTGGAATGTGGATTGTTTGGTGTTAGTTTATCTCTGGATGTGTGCAAATGTATGTGCATTCATGTGTGCCTGCGTGGAGATCTGGGGTTGGGTGGTAGGGTGGACCTCTGCGCATAATCGCATGTGTGTGCAATCAGAGCCACGTCTGGATTTCTTGGAATGTGGATTGTTTGGGGTGAGTTTATCTCTGGATGTGTGCAAATGTATGTGCATTCATGTGTGCCTGCGTGGAGATCTGAGGTTGGCTGGTAGGGTGGACCTCTGCGCATAATCACATGTGTGTGCAATCAGAGCCATGTCTGGATTTCTTGGAATGTGGATTGTTTGGGGTGAGTTTATCTCTGGATGTGTGCAAATGTATGTGCATTCATGTGTGCCTGTGTGGAGATCTGAGGTTGGCTGGTAGGGTGGACCTCTGCGCATAATCACATGTGTGTGCAATCAGAGCCACGTCTGGATTTCTTGGAATGTGGATTGTTTGGGGTGAGTTTATCTCTGGATGTGTGCAAATGTATGTGCATTCATGTGTGCCTGCGTGGAGATCTGAGGTTGGCTGGTAGGGTGGACCTCTGCGCATAATCACATGTGTGTGCAATCAGAGCCACGTCTGGATTTCTTGGAATGTGGATTGTTTGGGGTTAGTTTATCTCTGGATGTGTGCAAATGTATGTGCATTCATGTGTGCCTGCGTGGAGATCTGGGGTTGGGTGGTAGGGTGGACCTCTGCGCATAATCACATGTGTGCGCAATCAGAGCCACGTCTGGATTTCTTGGAATGTGGATTGTTTGGGGTGAGTTTATCTCTGGATGTGTGCAAATGTATGTGCATTCATGTGTGCCTGCGTGGAGATCTGAGGTTGGCTGGTAGGGTGGACCTCTGCGCATAATCACATGTGTGTGCAATCAGAGCCACGTCTGGATTTCTTGGAATGTGGATTGTTTGGGGTTAGTTTATCTCTGGATGTGTGCAAATGTATGTGCATTCATGTGTGCCTGCGTGGAGATCTGGGGTTGGGTGGTAGGGTAGACCTCTGCGCATAATCACATGTGTGTGCAATCAGAGCCACGTCTGGATTTCTTGGAATGTGGATTGTTTGGGGTGAGTTTATCTCTGGATGTGTGCAAATGTATGTGCATTCATGTGTGCCTGCGTGGAGATCTGAGGTTGGCTGGTAGGGTGGACCTCTGCGCATAATCACATGTGTGTGGAATCAGAGCCATGTCTGGATTTCTTGGAATGTGGATTGTTTGGTGTGAGTTTATCTCTGGAAGTGTGCAAATGTATGTGCATTCATGTGTGCCTGCGTGGAGATCTGAGGTTGGCTGGTAGGGTGGACCTCTGCGCATAATCGCATGTGTGTGCAATCAGAGCCACGTCTGGATTTCTTGGAATGTGGATTGTTTGGGGTGAGTTTATCTCTGGATGTGTGCAAATGTATGTGCATTCATGTGTGCCTGCGTGGAGATCTGAGGTTGGCTGGTAGGGTGGACCTCTGCGCATAATCACATGTGTGTGCAATCAGAGCCATGTCTGGATTTCTTGGAATGTGGCTTGTTTGGGGTGAGTTTATCTCTGGATGTGTGCAAATGTATGTGCATTCATGTGTGCCTGTGTGGAGATCTGAGGTTGGCTGGTAGGGTGGACCTCTGCGCATAATCACATGTGTGTGCAATCAGAGCCACGTCTGGATTTCTTGGAATGTGGATTGTTTGGGGTGAGTTTATCTCTGGATGTGTGCAAATGTATGTGCATTCATGTGTGCCTGCGTGGAGATCTGAGGTTGGCTGGTAGGGTGGACCTCTGCGCATAATCACATGTGTGTGCAATCAGAGCCACGTCTGGATTTCTTGGAATGTGGATTGTTTGGGGTTAGTTTATCTCTGGATGTGTGCAAATGTATGTGCATTCATGTGTGCCTGCGTGGAGATCTTTGGTTGGGTGGTAGGGTGGACCTCTGCGCATAATCACATGTGTGCGCAATCAGAGCCACGTCTGGATTTCTTGGAATGTGGATTGTTTGGGGTGAGTTTATCTCTGGATGTGTGCAAATGTATGTGCATTCATGTGTGCCTGCGTGGAGATCTGAGGTTGGCTGGTAGGGTGGACCTCTGCGCATAATCACATGTGTGTGCAATCAGAGCCACGTCTGGATTTCTTGGAATGTGGATTGTTTGGGGTTAGTTTATCTCTGGATGTGTGCAAATGTATGTGCATTCATGTGTGCCTGCGTGGAGATCTGGGGTTGGGTGGTAGGGTAGACCTCTGCGCATAATCACATGTGTGTGCAATCAGAGCCACGTCTGGATTTCTTGGAATGTGGATTGTTTGGGGTGAGTTTATCTGGATGTGTGCAAATGTATGTGCATTCATGTGTGCCTGCGTGGAGATCTGAGGTTGGCTGGTAGGGTGGACCTCTGCGCATAATCACATGTGTGTGGAATCAGAGCCATGTCTGGATTTCTTGGAATGTGGATTGTTTGGTGTGAGTTTATCTCTGGAAGTGTGCAAATGTATGTGCATTCATGTGTGCCTGCGTGGAGATCTGAGGTTGGCTGGTAGGGTGGACCTCTGCGCATAATCGCATGTGTGTGCAATCAGAGCCACGTCTGGATTTCTTGGAATGTGGATTGTTTGGGGTGAGTTTATCTCTGGATGTGTGCAAATGTATGTGCATTCATGTGTGCCTGCGTGGAGATCTGAGGTTGGCTGGTAGGGTGGACCTCTGCGCATAATCACATGTGTGTGCAATCAGAGCCATGTCTGGATTTCTTGGAATGTGGATTGTTTGGGGTGAGTTTATCTCTGGATGTGTGCAAATGTATGTGCATTCATGTGTGCCTGCGTGGAGATCTGAGGTTGGCTGGTAGGGTGGACCTCTGCGCATAATCGCATGTGTGTGCAATCAGAGCCACGTCTGGATTTCTTGGAATGTGGATTGTTTGGGGTGAGTTTATCTCTGGATGTGTGCAAATGTATGTGCATTCATGTGTGCCTGCGTGGAGATCTGAGGTTGGCTGGTAGGGTGGACCTCTGCGCATAATCACATGTGTGTGCAATCAGAGCCATGTCTGGATTTCTTGGAATGTGGATTGTTTGGGGTGAGTTTATCTCTGGATGTGTGCAAATGTATGTGCATTCATGTGTGCCTGTGTGGAGATCTGAGGTTGGCTGGTAGGGTGGACCTCTGCGCATAATCACATGTGTGTGCAATCAGAGCCACGTCTGGATTTCTTGGAATGTGGATTGTTTGGGGTGAGTTTATCTCTGGATGTGTGCAAATGTATGTGCATTCATGTGTGCCTGCGTGGAGATCTGAGGTTGGCTGGTAGGGTGGACCTCTGCGCATAATCACATGTGTGTGCAATCAGAGCCACGTCTGGATTTCTTGGAATGTGGATTGTTTGGGGTGAGTTTATCTCTGGATGTGTGCAAATGTATGTGCATTCATGTGTGCCTGCGTGGAGATCTGGGGTTGGGTGGTAGGGTGGACCTCTGCGCATAATCACATGTGTGTGCAATCAGAGCCACGTCTGGATTTCTTGGAATGTGGATTGTTTGGGGTGAGTTTATCTGTGGATGTGTGCAAATGTATGTGCATTCATGTGTGCCTGCGTGGAGATCTGAGGTTGGCTGGTAGGGTGGACCTCTGCGCATAATCGCATGTGTGTGCAATCAGAGCCATGTCTGGATTTCTTGGAATGTGGATTGTTTGGGGTGAGTTTATCTCTGGATGTGTGCAAATGTATGTGCATTCATGTGTGCCTGCGTGGAGATCTGAGGTTGGCTGGTAGGGTGGACCTCTGCGCATAATCGCATGTGTGTGCAATCAGAGCCACGTCTGGATTTCTTGGAATGTGGATTGTTTGGGGTGAGTTTATCTCTGGATGTGTGCAAATGTATGTGCATTCATGTGTGCCTGCGTGGAGATCTGAGGTTGGCTGGTAGGGTGGACCTCTGCGCATAATCACATGTGTGTGCAATCAGAGCCACGTCTGGATTTCTTGGAATGTGGATTGTTTGGGGTGAGTTTATCTCTGGATGTGTGGAAATGTATGTGCATTCATGTGTGCCTGTGTGGAGATCTGAGGTTGGCTGGTAGGGTGGACCTCTGCGCATAATCACATGTGTGTGCAATCAGAGCCACGTCTGGATTTCTTGGAATGTGGATTGTTTGGGGTGAGTTTATCTCTGGATGTGTGCAAATGTATGTGCATTCATGTGTGCCTGCGTGGAGATCTGAGGTTGGCTGGTAGGGTGGACCTCTGCGCATAATCACATGTGTGTGCAATCAGAGCCACGTCTGGATTTCTTGGAATGTGGATTGTTTGGGGTGAGTTTATCTCTGGATGTGTGCAAATGTATGTGCATTCATGTGTGCCTGCGTGGAGATCTGAGGTTGGCTGGTAGGGTGGACCTCTGCGCATAATCACATGTGTGTGCAATCAGAGCCACGTCTGGATTCCTTGGAATGTGGATTGTTTGGGGTTAGTTTATCTCTGGATGTGTGCAAATGTATGTGCATTCATGTGTGCCTGCGTGGAGATCTGAGGTTGGCTGGTAGGGTGGACCTCTGCGCATAATCGCATGTGTGTGCAATCAGAGCCATGTCTGGATTTCTTGGAATGTGGATTGTTTGGGGTGAGTTTATCTCTGGATGTGTGCAAATGTATGTGCATTCATGTGTGCCTGCGTGGAGATCTGAGGTTGGCTGGTAGGGTGGACCTCTGCGCATAATCACATGTGTGTGCAATCAGAGCCATGTCTGGATTTCTTGGAATGTGGATTGTTTGGGGTGAGTTTATCTCTGGATGTGTGCAAATGTATGTGCATTCATGTGTGCCTGCGTGGAGATCTGAGGTTGGCTGGTAGGGTGGACCTCTGCGCATAATCGCATGTGTGTGCAATCAGAGCCACGTCTGGATTTCTTGGAATGTGGATTGTTTGGGGTGAGTTTATCTCTGGATGTGTGCAAATGTATGTGCATTCATGTGTGCCTGTGTGGAGATCTGAGGTTGGCTGGTAGGGTGGACCTCTGCGCATAATCACATGTGTGTGCAATCAGAGCCACGTCTGGATTTCTTGGAATGTGGATTGTTTGGGGTGAGTTTATCTCTGGATGTGTGCAAATGTATGTGCATTCATGTGTGCCTGCGTGGAGATCTGAGGTTGGCTGGTAGGGTGGACCTCTGCGCATAATCACATGTGTGTGCAATCAGAGCCATGTCTGGATTTCTTGGAATGTGGATTGTTTGGGGTGAGTTTATCTCTGGATGTGTGCAAATGTATGTGCATTCATGTGTGCCTGCGTGGAGATCTGAGGTTGGCTGGTAGGGTGGACCTCTGCGCATAATCGCATGTGTGTGCAATCAGAGCCACGTCTGGATTTCTTGGAATGTGGATTGTTTGGGGTGAGTTTATCTCTGGATGTGTGCAAATGTATGTGCATTCATGTGTGCCTGCGTGGAGATCTGAGGTTGGCTGGTAGGGTGGACCTCTGCGCATAATCACATGTGTGTGCAATCAGAGCCACGTCTGGATTTCTTGGAATGTGGATTGTTTGGGGTGAGTTTATCTCTGGATGTGTGGAAATGTATGTGCATTCATGTGTGCCTGTGTGGAGATCTGAGGTTGGCTGGTAGGGTGGACCTCTGCGCATAATCACATGTGTGTGCAATCAGAGCCACGTCTGGATTCCTTGGAATGTGGATTGTTTGGGGTTAGTTTATCTCTGGATGTGTGCAAATGTATGTGCATTCATGTGTGCCTGCGTGGAGATCTGGGGTTGGGTGGTAGGGTGGACCTCTGCGCATAATCACATGTGTGTGCAATCAGAGCCACGTCTGGATTTCTTGGAATGTGGATTGTTTGGGGTGAGTTTATCTCTGGATGTGTGCAAATGTATGTGCATTCATGTGTGCCTGCGTAGAGATCTGAGGTTGGCTGGTAGGGTGGACCTCTGCGCATAATCGCATGTGTGTGCAATCAGAGCCACGTCTGGATTTCTTGGAATGTGGATTGTTTGGGGTGAGTTTATCTCTGGATGTGTGCAAATGTATGTGCATTCATGTGTGCCTGCGTGGAGATCTGAGGTTGGCTGGTAGGGTGGACCTCTGCGCATAATCACATGTGTGTGCAATCAGAGCCACGTCTGGATTCCTTGGAATGTGGATTGTTTGGTGTTAGTTTATCTCTGGATGTGTGCAAATGTATGTGCATTCATGTGTGCCTGCGTGGAGATCTGGGGTTGGGTGGTAGGGTGGACCTCTGCGCATAATCACATGTGTGTGCAATCAGAGCCATGTCTGGATTTCTTGGAATGTGGATTGTTTGGGGTGAGTTTATCTCTGGATGTGTGCAAATGTATGTGCATTCATGTGTGCCTGTGTGGAGATCTGAGGTTGGCTGGTAGGGTGGACCTCTGCGCATAATCACATGTGTGTGCAATCAGAGCCACGTCTGGATTTCTTGGAATGTGGATTGTTTGGGGTGAGTTTATCTCTGGATGTGTGCAAATGTATGTGCATTCATGTGTGCCTGCGTGGAGATCTGAGGTTGGCTGGTAGGGTGGACCTCTGCGCATAATCGCATGTGTGTGCAATCAGAGCCACGTCTGGATTTCTTGGAATGTGGATTGTTTGGGGTGAGTTTATCTCTGGATGTGTGCAAATGTATGTGCATTCATGTGTGCCTGCGTGGAGATCTGAGGTTGGCTGGTAGGGTGGACCTCTGCGCATAATCACATGTGTGTGCAATCAGAGCCACGTCTGGATTTCTTGGAATGTGGATTGTTTGGGGTGAGTTTATCTCTGGATGTGTGCAAATGTATGTGCATTCATGTGTGCCTGCGTGGAGATCTGAGGTTGGCTGGTAGGGTGGACCTCTGCGCATAATCAGATGTGTGTGCAATCAGAGCCATGTCTGGATTTCTTGGAATGTGGATTGTTTGGGGTGAGTTTATCTCTGGATGTGTGCAAATGTATGTGCATTCATGTGTGCCTGCGTGGAGATCTGAGGTTGGCTGGTAGGGTGGACCTCTGCGCATAATCGCATGTGTGTGCAATCAGAGCCACGTCTGGATTTCTTGGAATGTGGATTGTTTGGGGTGAGTTTATCTCTGGATGTGTGCAAATGTATGTGCATTCATGTGTGCCTGCGTGGAGATCTGAGGTTGGCTGGTAGGGTGGACCTCTGCGCATAATCACATGTGTGTGCAATCAGAGCCACGTCTGGATTCCTTGGAATGTGGATTGTTTGGGGTTAGTTTATCTCTGGATGTGTGCAAATGTATGTGCATTCATGTGTGCCTGCGTGGAGATCTGGGGTTGGGTGGTAGGGTGGACCTCTGCGCATAATCACATGTGTGTGCAATCAGAGCCACGTCTGGATTTCTTGGAATGTGGATTGTTTGGGGTGAGTTTATCTGTGGATGTGTGCAAATGTATGTGCATTCATGTGTGCCTGCGTGGAGATCTGAGGTTGGCTGGTAGGGTGGACCTCTGCGCATAATCGCATGTGTGTGCAATCAGAGCCATGTCTGGATTTCTTGGAATGTGGATTGTTTGGGGTGAGTTTATCTGTGGATGTGTGCAAATGTATGTGCATTCATGTGTGCCTGCGTGGAGATCTGAGGTTGGCTGGTAGGGTGGACCTCTGCGCATAATCGCATGTGTGTGCAATCAGAGCCACGTCTGGATTTCTTGGAATGTGGATTGTTTGGGGTGAGTTTATCTCTGGATGTGTGCAAATGTATGTGCATTCATGTGTGCCTGCGTGGAGATCTGAGGTTGGCTGGTAGGGTGGACCTCTGCGCATAATCACATGTGTGTGCAATCAGAGCCATGTCTGGATTTCTTGGAATGTGGATTGTTTGGGGTGAGTTTATCTCTGGATGTGTGGAAATGTATGTGCATTCATGTGTGCCTGTGTGGAGATCTGAGGTTGGCTGGTAGGGTGGACCTCTGCGCATAATCACATGTGTGTGCAATCAGAGCCACGTCTGGATTCCTTGGAATGTGGATTGTTTGGGGTTAGTTTATCTCTGGATGTGTGCAAATGTATGTGCATTCATGTGTGCCTGCGTGGAGATCTGGGGTTGGGTGGTAGGGTGGACCTCTGCGCATAATCACATGTGTGTGCAATCAGAGCCATGTCTGGATTTCTTGGAATGTGGATTGTTTGGTGTGAGTTTATCTCTGGATGTGTGCAAATGTATGTGCATTCATGTGTGCCTGCGTGGAGATCTGAGGTTGGCTGGTAGGGTGGACCTCTGCGCATAATCACATGTGTGTGCAATCAGAGCCATGTCTGGATTTCTTGGAATGTGGATTGTTTGGGGTGAGTTTATCTCTGGATGTGTGCAAATGTATGTGCATTCATGTGTGCCTGTGTGGAGATCTGAGGTTGGCTGGTAGGGTGGACCTCTGCGCATAATCACATGTGTGTGCAATCAGAGCCACGTCTGGATTTCTTGGAATGTGGATTGTTTGGGGTGAGTTTATCTCTGGATGTGTGCAAATGTATGTGCATTCATGTGTGCCTGTGTGGAGATCTGAGGTTGGCTGGTAGGGTGGACCTCTGCGCATAATCACATGTGTGTGCAATCAGAGCCATGTCTGGATTTCTTGGAATGTGGATTGTTTGGGGTGAGTTTATCTCTGGATGTGTGCAAATGTATGTGCATTCATGTGTGCCTGCGTGGAGATCTGAGGTTGGCTGGTAGGGTGGACCTCTGCGCATAATCACATGTGTGTGCAATCAGAGCCATGTCTGGATTTCTTGGAATGTGGATTGTTTGGGGTGAGTTTATCTCTGGATGTGTGCAAATGTATGTGCATTCATGTGTGCCTGCGTGGAGATCTGGGGTTGGGTGGTAGGGTGGACCTCTGCGCATAATCACATGTGTGCGCAATCAGAGCCACGTCTGGATTTCTTGGAATGTGGATTGTTTGGGGTGAGTTTATCTCTGGATGTGTGCAAATGTATGTGCATTCATGTGTGCCTGCGTGGAGATCTGAGGTTGGCTGGTAGGGTGGACCTCTGCGCATAATCACATGTGTGTGCAATCAGAGCCACGTCTGGATTTCTTGGAATGTGGATTGTTTGGTGTGAGTTTATCTCTGGATGTGTGCAAATGTATGTGCATTCATGTGTGCCTGCGTGGAGATCTGAGGTTGGCTGGTAGGGTGGACCTCTGCGCATAATCGCATGTGTGTGCAATCAGAGCCACGTCTGGATTTCTTGGAATGTGGATTGTTTGGGGTGAGTTTATCTCTGGATGTGTGCAAATGTATGTGCATTCATGTGTGCCTGCGTGGAGATCTGAGGTTGGCTGGTAGGGTGGACCTCTGCGCATAATCACATGTGTGTGCAATCAGAGCCACGTCTGGATTTCTTGGAATGTGGATTGTTTGGGGTGAGTTTATCTCTGGATGTGTGCAAATGTATGTGCATTCATGTGTGCCTGCGTGGAGATCTGAGGTTGGCTGGTAGGGTGGACCTCTGCGCATAATCACATGTGTGTGCAATCAGAGCCACGTCTGGATTCCTTGGAATGTGGATTGTTTGGGGTTAGTTTATCTCTGGATGTGTGCAAATGTATGTGCATTCATGTGTGCCTGCGTGGAGATCTGGGGTTGGGTGGTAGGGTGGACCTCTGCGCATAATCACATGTGTGTGCAATCAGAGCCACGTCTGGATTTCTTGGAATGTGGATTGTTTGGGGTGAGTTTATCTGTGGATGTGTGCAAATGTATGTGCATTCATGTGTGCCTGCGTGGAGATCTGAGGTTGGCTGGTAGGGTGGACCTCTGCGCATAATCGCATGTGTGTGCAATCAGAGCCATGTCTGGATTTCTTGGAATGTGGATTGTTTGGGGTGAGTTTATTTCTGGATGTGTGCAAATGTATGTGCATTCATGTGTGCCTGCGTGGAGATCTGAGGTTGGCTGGTAGGGTGGACCTCTGCGCATAATCGCATGTGTGTGCAATCAGAGCCACGTCTGGATTTCTTGGAATGTGGATTGTTTGGGGTGAGTTTATCTCTGGATGTGTGCAAATGTATGTGCATTCATGTGTGCCTGCGTGGAGATCTGAGGTTGGCTGGTAGGGTGGACCTCTGCGCATAATCACATGTGTGTGCAATCAGAGCCATGTCTGGATTTCTTGGAATGTGGATTGTTTGGGGTGAGTTTATCTCTGGATGTGTGGAAATGTATGTGCATTCATGTGTGCCTGTGTGGAGATCTGAGGTTGGCTGGTAGGGTGGACCTCTGCGCATAATCACATGTGTGTGCAATCAGAGCCACGTCTGGATTTCTTGGAATGTGGATTGTTTGGGGTGAGTTTATCTCTGGATGTGTGCAAATGTATGTGCATTCATGTGTGCCTGCGTGGAGATCTGAGGTTGGCTGGTAGGGTGGACCTCTGCGCATAATCGCATGTGTGTGCAATCAGAGCCACGTCTGGATTTCTTGGAATGTGGATTGTTTGGGGTGAGTTTATCTCTGGATGTGTGCAAATGTATGTGCATTCATGTGTGCCTGCGTGGAGATCTGAGGTTGGCTGGTAGGGTGGACCTCTGCGCATAATCACATGTGTGTGCAATCAGAGCCACGTCTGGATTTCTTGGAATGTGGATTGTTTGGGGTGAGTTTATCTCTGGATGTGTGCAAATGTATGTGCATTCATGTGTGCCTGCGTGGAGATCTGAGGTTGGCTGGTAGGGTGGACCTCTGCGCATAATCAGATGTGTGTGCAATCAGAGCCATGTCTGGATTTCTTGGAATGTGGATTGTTTGGGGTGAGTTTATCTCTGGATGTGTGCAAATGTATGTGCATTCATGTGTGCCTGCGTGGAGATCTGAGGTTGGCTGGTAGGGTGGACCTCTGCGCATAATCGCATGTGTGTGCAATCAGAGCCACGTCTGGATTTCTTGGAATGTGGATTGTTTGGGGTGAGTTTATCTCTGGATGTGTGCAAATGTATGTGCATTCATGTGTGCCTGCGTGGAGATCTGAGGTTGGCTGGTAGGGTGGACCTCTGCGCATAATCACATGTGTGTGCAATCAGAGCCATGTCTGGATTTCTTGGAATGTGGATTGTTTGGGGTGAGTTTATCTCTGGATGTGTGCAAATGTATGTGCATTCATGTGTGCCTGCGTGGAGATCTGAGGTTGGCTGGTAGGGTGGACCTCTGCGCATAATCGCATGTGTGTGCAATCAGAGCCACGTCTGGATTTCTTGGAATGTGGATTGTTTGGGGTTAGTTTATCTCTGGATGTGTGCAAATGTATGTGCATTCATGTGTGCCTGCGTGGAGATCTGAGGTTGGCTGGTAGGGTGGACCTCTGCGCATAATCACATGTGTGTGCAATCAGAGCCATGTCTGGATTTCTTGGAATGTGGATTGTTTGGGGTGAGTTTATCTCTGGATGTGTGCAAATGTATGTGCATTCATGTGTGCCTGCGTGGAGATCTGAGGTTGGCTGGTAGGGTGGACCTCTGCGCATAATCACATGTGTGTGCAATCAGAGCCACGTCTGGATTTCTTGGAATGTGGATTGTTTGGGGTGAGTTTATCTCTGGATGTGTGCAAATGTATGTGCATTCATGTGTGCCTGCGTGGAGATCTGAGGTTGGCTGGTAGGGTGGACCTCTGCGCATAATCGCATGTGTGTGCAATCAGAGCCATGTCTGGATTTCTTGGAATGTGGATTGTTTGGGGTGAGTTTATCTCTGGATGTGTGCAAATGTATGTGCATTCATGTGTGCCTGCGTGGAGATCTGAGGTTGGCTGGTAGGGTGGACCTCTGCGCATAATCGCATGTGTGTGCAATCAGAGCCACGTCTGGATTTCTTGGAATGTGGATTGTTTGGGGTTAGTTTATCTCTGGATGTGTGCAAATGTATGTGCATTCATGTGTGCCTGCGTGGAGATCTGAGGTTGGCTGGTAGGGTGGACCTCTGCGCATAATGACATGTGTGTGCAATCAGAGCCATGTCTGGATTTCTTGGAATGTGGATTGTTTGGGGTGAGTTTATCTCTGGATGTGTGCAAATGTATGTGCATTCATGTGTGCCTGTGTGGAGATCTGAGGTTGGCTGGTAGGGTGGACCTCTGCGCATAATCACATGTGTGTGCAATCAGAGCCATGTCTGGATTTCTTGGAATGTGGATTGTTTGGGGTGAGTTTAT
Organism: Aulonocara stuartgranti; assembly: GCF_965226115.1. Classification (NCBI taxonomy): domain Eukaryota; kingdom Metazoa; phylum Chordata; class Actinopteri; order Cichliformes; family Cichlidae; genus Aulonocara; species Aulonocara stuartgranti. Next base: position 34,661,180 of record NC_138954.1, on the reverse strand, counting down.
CTCTGGATGTGTGCAAATGTATGTGCATTCATGTGTGCCTGTGTGGAGATCTGAGGTTGGCTGGTAGGGTGGACCTCTGCGCATAATCACATGTGTGTGCAATCAGAGCCATGTCTGGATTTCTTGGAATGTGGATTGTTTGGGGTGAGTTTATCTCTGGATGTGTGCAAATGTATGTGCATTCATGTGTGCCTGCGTGGAGATCTGAGGTTGGCTGGTAGGGTGGACCTCTGCGCATAATCACATGTGTGTGCAATCAGAGCCACGTCTGGATTTCTTGGAATGTGGATTGTTTGGGGTGAGTTTATCTCTGGATGTGTGCAAATGTATGTGCATTCATGTGTGCCTGCGTGGAGATCTGAGGTTGGCTGGTAGGGTGGACCTCTGCGCATAATCGCATGTGTGTGCAATCAGAGCCATGTCTGGATTTCTTGGAATGTGGATTGTTTGGGGTGAGTTTATCTCTGGATGTGTGCAAATGTATGTGCATTCATGTGTGCCTGCGTGGAGATCTGAGGTTGGCTGGTAGGGTGGACCTCTGCGCATAATCGCATGTGTGTGCAATCAGAGCCACGTCTGGATTTCTTGGAATGTGGATTGTTTGGGGTTAGTTTATCTCTGGATGTGTGCAAATGTATGTGCATTCATGTGTGCCTGCGTGGAGATCTGAGGTTGGCTGGTAGGGTGGACCTCTGCGCATAATCACATGTGTGTGCAATCAGAGCCATGTCTGGATTTCTTGGAATGTGGATTGTTTGGGGTGAGTTTATCTCTGGATGTGTGCAAATGTATGTGCATTCATGTGTGCCTGTGTGGAGATCTGAGGTTGGCTGGTAGGGTGGACCTCTGCGCATAATCGCATGTGTGTGCAATCAGAGCCACGTCTGGATTTCTTGGAATGTGGATTGTTTGGGGTGAGTTTATCTCTGGATGTGTGCAAATGTATGTGCATTCATGTGTGCCTGCGTGGAGATCTGAGGTTGGCTGGTAGGGTGGACCTCTGCGCATAATCACATGTGTGTGCAATCAGAGCCATGTCTGGATTTCTTGGAATGTGGATTGTTTGGGGTGAGTTTATCTCTGGAAGTGTGCAAATGTATGTGCATTCATGTGTGCCTGCGTGGAGATCTGAGGTTGGCTGGTAGGGTGGACCTCTGCGCATAATCGCATGTGTGTGCAATCAGAGCCACGTCTGGATTTCTTGGAATGTGGATTGTTTGGGGTGAGTTTATCTCTGGATGTGTGCAAATGTATGTGCATTCATGTGTGCCTGCGTGGAGATCTGAGGTTGGCTGGTAGGGTGGACCTCTGCGCATAATCACATGTGTGTGCAATCAGAGCCATGTCTGGATTTCTTGGAATGTGGATTGTTTGGGGTGAGTTTATCTCTGGATGTGTGCAAATGTATGTGCATTCATGTGTGCCTGCGTGGAGATCTGAGGTTGGCTGGTAGGGTGGACCTCTGCGCATAATCACATGTGTGTGCAATCAGAGCCATGTCTGGATTTCTTGGAATGTGGATTGTTTGGGGTGAGTTTATCTCTGGATGTGTGCAAATGTATGTGCATTCATGTGTGCCTGTGTGGAGATCTGAGGTTGGCTGGTAGGGTGGACCTCTGCGCATAATCACATGTGTGTGCAATCAGAGCCACGTCTGGATTTCTTGGAATGTGGATTGTTTGGGGTGAGTTTATCTCTGGATGTGTGCAAATGTATGTGCATTCATGTGTGCCTGCGTGGAGATCTGAGGTTGGCTGGTAGGGTGGACCTCTGCGCATAATCACATGTGTGTGCAATCAGAGCCACGTCTGGATTTCTTGGAATGTGGATTGTTTGGGGTGAGTTTATCTCTGGATGTGTGCAAATGTATGTGCATTCATGTGTGCCTGCGTGGAGATCTGAGGTTGGCTGGTAGGGTGGACCTCTGCGCATAATCACATGTGTGTGCAATCAGAGCCACGTCTGGATTTCTTGGAATGTGGATTGTTTGGGGTGAGTTTATCTCTGGATGTGTGCAAATGTATGTGCATTCATGTGTGCCTGTGTGGAGATCTGAGGTTGGCTGGTAGGGTGGACCTCTGCGCATAATCACATGTGTGTGCAATCAGAGCCACGTCTGGATTCCTTGGAATGTGGATTGTTTGGGGTTAGTTTATCTCTGGATGTGTGCAAATGTATGTGCATTCATGTGTGCCTGCGTGGAGATCTGGGGTTGGGTGGTAGGGTGGACCTCTGCGCATAATCACATGTGTGTGCAATCAGAGCCACGTCTGGATTTCTTGGAATGTGGATTGTTTGGGGTGAGTTTATCTCTGGATGTGTGCAAATGTATGTGCATTCATGTGTGCCTGCGTAGAGATCTGAGGTTGGCTGGTAGGGTGGACCTCTGCGCATAATCGCATGTGTGTGCAATCAGAGCCACGTCTGGATTTCTTGGAATGTGGATTGTTTGGGGTGAGTTTATCTCTGGATGTGTGCAAATGTATGTGCATTCATGTGTGCCTGCGTGGAGATCTGAGGTTGGCTGGTAGGGTGGACCTCTGCGCATAATCAGATGTGTGTGCAATCAGAGCCATGTCTGGATTTCTTGGAATGTGGATTGTTTGGGGTGAGTTTATCTCTGGATGTGTGCAAATGTATGTGCATTCATGTGTGCCTGCGTGGAGATCTGAGGTTGGCTGGTAGGGTGGACCTCTGCGCATAATCGCATGTGTGTGCAATCAGAGCCACGTCTGGATTTCTTGGAATGTGGATTGTTTGGGGTGAGTTTATCTCTGGATGTGTGCAAATGTATGTGCATTCATGTGTGCCTGCGTGGAGATCTGAGGTTGGCTGGTAGGGTGGACCTCTGCGCATAATCACATGTGTGTGCAATCAGAGCCATGTCTGGATTTCTTGGAATGTGGATTGTTTGGGGTGAGTTTATCTCTGGATGTGTGCAAATGTATGTGCATTCATGTGTGCCTGCGTGGAGATCTGAGGTTGGCTGGTAGGGTGGACCTCTGCGCATAATCGCATGTGTGTGCAATCAGAGCCACGTCTGGATTTCTTGGAATGTGGATTGTTTGGGGTGAGTTTATCTCTGGATGTGTGCAAATGTATGTGCATTCATGTGTGCCTGCGTGGAGATCTGAGGTTGGCTGGTAGGGTGGACCTCTGCGCATAATCACATGTGTGTGCAATCAGAGCCATGTCTGGATTTCTTGGAATGTGGATTGTTTGGGGTGAGTTTATCTCTGGATGTGTGCAAATGTATGTGCATTCATGTGTGCCTGCGTGGAGATCTGAGGTTGGCTGGTAGGGTGGACCTCTGCGCATAATCGCATGTGTGTGCAATCAGAGCCACGTCTGGATTTCTTGGAATGTGGATTGTTTGGGGTGAGTTTATCTCTGGATGTGTGCAAATGTATGTGCATTCATGTGTGCCTGCGTGGAGATCTGAGGTTGGCTGGTAGGGTGGACCTCTGCGCATAATCACATGTGTGTGCAATCAGAGCCACGTCTGGATTTCTTGGAATGTGGATTGTTTGGGGTGAGTTTATCTCTGGATGTGTGCAAATGTATGTGCATTCATGTGTGCCTGCGTGGAGATCTGAGGTTGGCTGGTAGGGTGGACCTCTGCGCATAATCAGATGTGTGTGCAATCAGAGCCATGTCTGGATTTCTTGGAATGTGGATTGTTTGGGGTGAGTTTATCTCTGGATGTGTGCAAATGTATGTGCATTCATGTGTGCCTGCGTGGAGATCTGAGGTTGGCTGGTAGGGTGGACCTCTGCGCATAATCGCATGTGTGTGCAATCAGAGCCACGTCTGGATTTCTTGGAATGTGGATTGTTTGGGGTGAGTTTATCTCTGGATGTGTGCAAATGTATGTGCATTCATGTGTGCCTGCGTGGAGATCTGAGGTTGGCTGGTAGGGTGGACCTCTGCGCATAATCACATGTGTGTGCAATCAGAGGCATGTCTGGATTTCTTGGAATGTGGATTGTTTGGGGTGAGTTTATCTCTGGATGTGTGCAAATGTATGTGCATTCATGTGTGCCTGCGTGGAGATCTGAGGTTGGCTGGTAGGGTGGACCTCTGCGCATAATCGCATGTGTGTGCAATCAGAGCCACGTCTGGATTTCTTGGAATGTGGATTGTTTGGGGTGAGTTTATCTCTGGATGTTTGCAAATGTATGTGCATTCATGTGTGCCTGTGTGGAGATCTGAGGTTGGCTGGTAGGGTGGACCTCTGCGCATAATCACATGTGTGTGCAATCAGAGCCACGTCTGGATTTCTTGGAATGTGGATTGTTTGGGGTGAGTTTATCTCTGGATGTGTGCAAATGTATGTGCATTCATGTGTGCCTGCGTGGAGATCTGAGGTTGGCTGGTAGGGTGGACCTCTGCGCATAATCACATGTGTGTGCAATCAGAGCCATGTCTGGATTTCTTGGAATGTGGATTGTTTGGGGTGAGTTTATCTCTGGATGTGTGCAAATGTATGTGCATTCATGTGTGCCTGCGTGGAGATCTGAGGTTGGCTGGTAGGGTGGACCTCTGCGCATAATCGCATGTGTGTGCAATCAGAGCCACGTCTGGATTTCTTGGAATGTGGATTGTTTGGGGTGAGTTTATCTCTGGATGTGTGCAAATGTATGTGCATTCATGTGTGCCTGCGTGGAGATCTGAGGTTGGCTGGTAGGGTGGACCTCTGCGCATAATCACATGTGTGTGCAATCAGAGCCACGTCTGGATTTCTTGGAATGTGGATTGTTTGGGGTGAGTTTATCTCTGGATGTGTGGAAATGTATGTGCATTCATGTGTGCCTGTGTGGAGATCTGAGGTTGGCTGGTAGGGTGGACCTCTGCGCATAATCACATGTGTGTGCAATCAGAGCCACGTCTGGATTCCTTGGAATGTGGATTGTTTGGGGTTAGTTTATCTCTGGATGTGTGCAAATGTATGTGCATTCATGTGTGCCTGCGTGGAGATCTGGGGTTGGGTGGTAGGGTGGACCTCTGCGCATAATCACATGTGTGTGCAATCAGAGCCACGTCTGGATTTCTTGGAATGTGGATTGTTTGGGGTGAGTTTATCTCTGGATGTGTGCAAATGTATGTGCATTCATGTGTGCCTGCGTAGAGATCTGAGGTTGGCTGGTAGGGTGGACCTCTGCGCATAATCGCATGTGTGTGCAATCAGAGCCACGTCTGGATTTCTTGGAATGTGGATTGTTTGGGGTGAGTTTATCTCTGGATGTGTGCAAATGTATGTGCATTCATGTGTGCCTGCGTGGAGATCTGAGGTTGGCTGGTAGGGTGGACCTCTGCGCATAATCACATGTGTGTGCAATCAGAGCCATGTCTGGATTTCTTGGAATGTGGATTGTTTGGGGTGAGTTTATCTCTGGATGTGTGCAAATGTATGTGCATTCATGTGTGCCTGCGTGGAGATCTGAGGTTGGCTGGTAGGGTGGACCTCTGCGCATAATCACATGTGTGTGCAATCAGAGCCACGTCTGGATTCCTTGGAATGTGGATTGTTTGGTGTTAGTTTATCTCTGGATGTGTGCAAATGTATGTGCATTCATGTGTGCCTGCGTGGAGATCTGGGGTTGGGTGGTAGGGTGGACCTCTGCGCATAATCGCATGTGTGTGCAATCAGAGCCACGTCTGGATTTCTTGGAATGTGGATTGTTTGGGGTGAGTTTATCTCTGGATGTGTGCAAATGTATGTGCATTCATGTGTGCCTGCGTGGAGATCTGAGGTTGGCTGGTAGGGTGGACCTCTGCGCATAATCACATGTGTGTGCAATCAGAGCCATGTCTGGATTTCTTGGAATGTGGATTGTTTGGGGTGAGTTTATCTCTGGATGTGTGCAAATGTATGTGCATTCATGTGTGCCTGTGTGGAGATCTGAGGTTGGCTGGTAGGGTGGACCTCTGCGCATAATCACATGTGTGTGCAATCAGAGCCACGTCTGGATTTCTTGGAATGTGGATTGTTTGGGGTGAGTTTATCTCTGGATGTGTGCAAATGTATGTGCATTCATGTGTGCCTGCGTGGAGATCTGAGGTTGGCTGGTAGGGTGGACCTCTGCGCATAATCACATGTGTGTGCAATCAGAGCCACGTCTGGATTTCTTGGAATGTGGATTGTTTGGGGTTAGTTTATCTCTGGATGTGTGCAAATGTATGTGCATTCATGTGTGCCTGCGTGGAGATCTGGGGTTGGGTGGTAGGGTGGACCTCTGCGCATAATCACATGTGTGCGCAATCAGAGCCACGTCTGGATTTCTTGGAATGTGGATTGTTTGGGGTGAGTTTATCTCTGGATGTGTGCAAATGTATGTGCATTCATGTGTGCCTGCGTGGAGATCTGAGGTTGGCTGGTAGGGTGGACCTCTGCGCATAATCACATGTGTGTGCAATCAGAGCCACGTCTGGATTTCTTGGAATGTGGATTGTTTGGGGTTAGTTTATCTCTGGATGTGTGCAAATGTATGTGCATTCATGTGTGCCTGCGTGGAGATCTGGGGTTGGGTGGTAGGGTAGACCTCTGCGCATAATCACATGTGTGTGCAATCAGAGCCACGTCTGGATTTCTTGGAATGTGGATTGTTTGGGGTGAGTTTATCTCTGGATGTGTGCAAATGTATGTGCATTCATGTGTGCCTGCGTGGAGATCTGAGGTTGGCTGGTAGGGTGGACCTCTGCGCATAATCACATGTGTGTGGAATCAGAGCCATGTCTGGATTTCTTGGAATGTGGATTGTTTGGTGTGAGTTTATCTCTGGAAGTGTGCAAATGTATGTGCATTCATGTGTGCCTGCGTGGAGATCTGAGGTTGGCTGGTAGGGTGGACCTCTGCGCATAATCGCATGTGTGTGCAATCAGAGCCACGTCTGGATTTCTTGGAATGTGGATTGTTTGGGGTGAGTTTATCTCTGGATGTGTGCAAATGTATGTGCATTCATGTGTGCCTGCGTGGAGATCTGAGGTTGGCTGGTAGGGTGGACCTCTGCGCATAATCACATGTGTGTGCAATCAGAGCCATGTCTGGATTTCTTGGAATGTGGCTTGTTTGGGGTGAGTTTATCTCTGGATGTGTGCAAATGTATGTGCATTCATGTGTGCCTGTGTGGAGATCTGAGGTTGGCTGGTAGGGTGGACCTCTGCGCATAATCACATGTGTGTGCAATCAGAGCCACGTCTGGATTTCTTGGAATGTGGATTGTTTGGGGTGAGTTTATCTCTGGATGTGTGCAAATGTATGTGCATTCATGTGTGCCTGCGTGGAGATCTGAGGTTGGCTGGTAGGGTGGACCTCTGCGCATAATCACATGTGTGTGCAATCAGAGCCACGTCTGGATTTCTTGGAATGTGGATTGTTTGGGGTTAGTTTATCTCTGGATGTGTGCAAATGTATGTGCATTCATGTGTGCCTGCGTGGAGATCTTTGGTTGGGTGGTAGGGTGGACCTCTGCGCATAATCACATGTGTGCGCAATCAGAGCCACGTCTGGATTTCTTGGAATGTGGATTGTTTGGGGTGAGTTTATCTCTGGATGTGTGCAAATGTATGTGCATTCATGTGTGCCTGCGTGGAGATCTGAGGTTGGCTGGTAGGGTGGACCTCTGCGCATAATCACATGTGTGTGCAATCAGAGCCACGTCTGGATTTCTTGGAATGTGGATTGTTTGGGGTTAGTTTATCTCTGGATGTGTGCAAATGTATGTGCATTCATGTGTGCCTGCGTGGAGATCTGGGGTTGGGTGGTAGGGTAGACCTCTGCGCATAATCACATGTGTGTGCAATCAGAGCCACGTCTGGATTTCTTGGAATGTGGATTGTTTGGGGTGAGTTTATCTGGATGTGTGCAAATGTATGTGCATTCATGTGTGCCTGCGTGGAGATCTGAGGTTGGCTGGTAGGGTGGACCTCTGCGCATAATCACATGTGTGTGGAATCAGAGCCATGTCTGGATTTCTTGGAATGTGGATTGTTTGGTGTGAGTTTATCTCTGGAAGTGTGCAAATGTATGTGCATTCATGTGTGCCTGCGTGGAGATCTGAGGTTGGCTGGTAGGGTGGACCTCTGCGCATAATCGCATGTGTGTGCAATCAGAGCCACGTCTGGATTTCTTGGAATGTGGATTGTTTGGGGTGAGTTTATCTCTGGATGTGTGCAAATGTATGTGCATTCATGTGTGCCTGCGTGGAGATCTGAGGTTGGCTGGTAGGGTGGACCTCTGCGCATAATCACATGTGTGTGCAATCAGAGCCATGTCTGGATTTCTTGGAATGTGGATTGTTTGGGGTGAGTTTATCTCTGGATGTGTGCAAATGTATGTGCATTCATGTGTGCCTGCGTGGAGATCTGAGGTTGGCTGGTAGGGTGGACCTCTGCGCATAATCGCATGTGTGTGCAATCAGAGCCACGTCTGGATTTCTTGGAATGTGGATTGTTTGGGGTGAGTTTATCTCTGGATGTGTGCAAATGTATGTGCATTCATGTGTGCCTGCGTGGAGATCTGAGGTTGGCTGGTAGGGTGGACCTCTGCGCATAATCACATGTGTGTGCAATCAGAGCCATGTCTGGATTTCTTGGAATGTGGATTGTTTGGGGTGAGTTTATCTCTGGATGTGTGCAAATGTATGTGCATTCATGTGTGCCTGTGTGGAGATCTGAGGTTGGCTGGTAGGGTGGACCTCTGCGCATAATCACATGTGTGTGCAATCAGAGCCACGTCTGGATTTCTTGGAATGTGGATTGTTTGGGGTGAGTTTATCTCTGGATGTGTGCAAATGTATGTGCATTCATGTGTGCCTGCGTGGAGATCTGAGGTTGGCTGGTAGGGTGGACCTCTGCGCATAATCACATGTGTGTGCAATCAGAGCCACGTCTGGATTTCTTGGAATGTGGATTGTTTGGGGTGAGTTTATCTCTGGATGTGTGCAAATGTATGTGCATTCATGTGTGCCTGCGTGGAGATCTGGGGTTGGGTGGTAGGGTGGACCTCTGCGCATAATCACATGTGTGTGCAATCAGAGCCACGTCTGGATTTCTTGGAATGTGGATTGTTTGGGGTGAGTTTATCTGTGGATGTGTGCAAATGTATGTGCATTCATGTGTGCCTGCGTGGAGATCTGAGGTTGGCTGGTAGGGTGGACCTCTGCGCATAATCGCATGTGTGTGCAATCAGAGCCATGTCTGGATTTCTTGGAATGTGGATTGTTTGGGGTGAGTTTATCTCTGGATGTGTGCAAATGTATGTGCATTCATGTGTGCCTGCGTGGAGATCTGAGGTTGGCTGGTAGGGTGGACCTCTGCGCATAATCGCATGTGTGTGCAATCAGAGCCACGTCTGGATTTCTTGGAATGTGGATTGTTTGGGGTGAGTTTATCTCTGGATGTGTGCAAATGTATGTGCATTCATGTGTGCCTGCGTGGAGATCTGAGGTTGGCTGGTAGGGTGGACCTCTGCGCATAATCACATGTGTGTGCAATCAGAGCCACGTCTGGATTTCTTGGAATGTGGATTGTTTGGGGTGAGTTTATCTCTGGATGTGTGGAAATGTATGTGCATTCATGTGTGCCTGTGTGGAGATCTGAGGTTGGCTGGTAGGGTGGACCTCTGCGCATAATCACATGTGTGTGCAATCAGAGCCACGTCTGGATTTCTTGGAATGTGGATTGTTTGGGGTGAGTTTATCTCTGGATGTGTGCAAATGTATGTGCATTCATGTGTGCCTGCGTGGAGATCTGAGGTTGGCTGGTAGGGTGGACCTCTGCGCATAATCGCATGTGTGTGCAATCAGAGCCACGTCTGGATTTCTTGGAATGTGGATTGTTTGGGGTGAGTTTATCTCTGGATGTGTGCAAATGTATGTGCATTCATGTGTGCCTGCGTGGAGATCTGAGGTTGGCTGGTAGGGTGGACCTCTGCGCATAATCACATGTGTGTGCAATCAGAGCCACGTCTGGATTCCTTGGAATGTGGATTGTTTGGGGTTAGTTTATCTCTGGATGTGTGCAAATGTATGTGCATTCATGTGTGCCTGCGTGGAGATCTGAGGTTGGCTGGTAGGGTGGACCTCTGCGCATAATCGCATGTGTGTGCAATCAGAGCCATGTCTGGATTTCTTGGAATGTGGATTGTTTGGGGTGAGTTTATCTCTGGATGTGTGCAAATGTATGTGCATTCATGTGTGCCTGCGTGGAGATCTGAGGTTGGCTGGTAGGGTGGACCTCTGCGCATAATCACATGTGTGTGCAATCAGAGCCATGTCTGGATTTCTTGGAATGTGGATTGTTTGGGGTGAGTTTATCTCTGGATGTGTGCAAATGTATGTGCATTCATGTGTGCCTGCGTGGAGATCTGAGGTTGGCTGGTAGGGTGGACCTCTGCGCATAATCGCATGTGTGTGCAATCAGAGCCACGTCTGGATTTCTTGGAATGTGGATTGTTTGGGGTGAGTTTATCTCTGGATGTGTGCAAATGTATGTGCATTCATGTGTGCCTGTGTGGAGATCTGAGGTTGGCTGGTAGGGTGGACCTCTGCGCATAATCACATGTGTGTGCAATCAGAGCCACGTCTGGATTTCTTGGAATGTGGATTGTTTGGGGTGAGTTTATCTCTGGATGTGTGCAAATGTATGTGCATTCATGTGTGCCTGCGTGGAGATCTGAGGTTGGCTGGTAGGGTGGACCTCTGCGCATAATCACATGTGTGTGCAATCAGAGCCATGTCTGGATTTCTTGGAATGTGGATTGTTTGGGGTGAGTTTATCTCTGGATGTGTGCAAATGTATGTGCATTCATGTGTGCCTGCGTGGAGATCTGAGGTTGGCTGGTAGGGTGGACCTCTGCGCATAATCGCATGTGTGTGCAATCAGAGCCACGTCTGGATTTCTTGGAATGTGGATTGTTTGGGGTGAGTTTATCTCTGGATGTGTGCAAATGTATGTGCATTCATGTGTGCCTGCGTGGAGATCTGAGGTTGGCTGGTAGGGTGGACCTCTGCGCATAATCACATGTGTGTGCAATCAGAGCCACGTCTGGATTTCTTGGAATGTGGATTGTTTGGGGTGAGTTTATCTCTGGATGTGTGGAAATGTATGTGCATTCATGTGTGCCTGTGTGGAGATCTGAGGTTGGCTGGTAGGGTGGACCTCTGCGCATAATCACATGTGTGTGCAATCAGAGCCACGTCTGGATTCCTTGGAATGTGGATTGTTTGGGGTTAGTTTATCTCTGGATGTGTGCAAATGTATGTGCATTCATGTGTGCCTGCGTGGAGATCTGGGGTTGGGTGGTAGGGTGGACCTCTGCGCATAATCACATGTGTGTGCAATCAGAGCCACGTCTGGATTTCTTGGAATGTGGATTGTTTGGGGTGAGTTTATCTCTGGATGTGTGCAAATGTATGTGCATTCATGTGTGCCTGCGTAGAGATCTGAGGTTGGCTGGTAGGGTGGACCTCTGCGCATAATCGCATGTGTGTGCAATCAGAGCCACGTCTGGATTTCTTGGAATGTGGATTGTTTGGGGTGAGTTTATCTCTGGATGTGTGCAAATGTATGTGCATTCATGTGTGCCTGCGTGGAGATCTGAGGTTGGCTGGTAGGGTGGACCTCTGCGCATAATCACATGTGTGTGCAATCAGAGCCACGTCTGGATTCCTTGGAATGTGGATTGTTTGGTGTTAGTTTATCTCTGGATGTGTGCAAATGTATGTGCATTCATGTGTGCCTGCGTGGAGATCTGGGGTTGGGTGGTAGGGTGGACCTCTGCGCATAATCACATGTGTGTGCAATCAGAGCCATGTCTGGATTTCTTGGAATGTGGATTGTTTGGGGTGAGTTTATCTCTGGATGTGTGCAAATGTATGTGCATTCATGTGTGCCTGTGTGGAGATCTGAGGTTGGCTGGTAGGGTGGACCTCTGCGCATAATCACATGTGTGTGCAATCAGAGCCACGTCTGGATTTCTTGGAATGTGGATTGTTTGGGGTGAGTTTATCTCTGGATGTGTGCAAATGTATGTGCATTCATGTGTGCCTGCGTGGAGATCTGAGGTTGGCTGGTAGGGTGGACCTCTGCGCATAATCGCATGTGTGTGCAATCAGAGCCACGTCTGGATTTCTTGGAATGTGGATTGTTTGGGGTGAGTTTATCTCTGGATGTGTGCAAATGTATGTGCATTCATGTGTGCCTGCGTGGAGATCTGAGGTTGGCTGGTAGGGTGGACCTCTGCGCATAATCACATGTGTGTGCAATCAGAGCCACGTCTGGATTTCTTGGAATGTGGATTGTTTGGGGTGAGTTTATCTCTGGATGTGTGCAAATGTATGTGCATTCATGTGTGCCTGCGTGGAGATCTGAGGTTGGCTGGTAGGGTGGACCTCTGCGCATAATCAGATGTGTGTGCAATCAGAGCCATGTCTGGATTTCTTGGAATGTGGATTGTTTGGGGTGAGTTTATCTCTGGATGTGTGCAAATGTATGTGCATTCATGTGTGCCTGCGTGGAGATCTGAGGTTGGCTGGTAGGGTGGACCTCTGCGCATAATCGCATGTGTGTGCAATCAGAGCCACGTCTGGATTTCTTGGAATGTGGATTGTTTGGGGTGAGTTTATCTCTGGATGTGTGCAAATGTATGTGCATTCATGTGTGCCTGCGTGGAGATCTGAGGTTGGCTGGTAGGGTGGACCTCTGCGCATAATCACATGTGTGTGCAATCAGAGCCACGTCTGGATTCCTTGGAATGTGGATTGTTTGGGGTTAGTTTATCTCTGGATGTGTGCAAATGTATGTGCATTCATGTGTGCCTGCGTGGAGATCTGGGGTTGGGTGGTAGGGTGGACCTCTGCGCATAATCACATGTGTGTGCAATCAGAGCCACGTCTGGATTTCTTGGAATGTGGATTGTTTGGGGTGAGTTTATCTGTGGATGTGTGCAAATGTATGTGCATTCATGTGTGCCTGCGTGGAGATCTGAGGTTGGCTGGTAGGGTGGACCTCTGCGCATAATCGCATGTGTGTGCAATCAGAGCCATGTCTGGATTTCTTGGAATGTGGATTGTTTGGGGTGAGTTTATCTGTGGATGTGTGCAAATGTATGTGCATTCATGTGTGCCTGCGTGGAGATCTGAGGTTGGCTGGTAGGGTGGACCTCTGCGCATAATCGCATGTGTGTGCAATCAGAGCCACGTCTGGATTTCTTGGAATGTGGATTGTTTGGGGTGAGTTTATCTCTGGATGTGTGCAAATGTATGTGCATTCATGTGTGCCTGCGTGGAGATCTGAGGTTGGCTGGTAGGGTGGACCTCTGCGCATAATCACATGTGTGTGCAATCAGAGCCATGTCTGGATTTCTTGGAATGTGGATTGTTTGGGGTGAGTTTATCTCTGGATGTGTGGAAATGTATGTGCATTCATGTGTGCCTGTGTGGAGATCTGAGGTTGGCTGGTAGGGTGGACCTCTGCGCATAATCACATGTGTGTGCAATCAGAGCCACGTCTGGATTCCTTGGAATGTGGATTGTTTGGGGTTAGTTTATCTCTGGATGTGTGCAAATGTATGTGCATTCATGTGTGCCTGCGTGGAGATCTGGGGTTGGGTGGTAGGGTGGACCTCTGCGCATAATCACATGTGTGTGCAATCAGAGCCATGTCTGGATTTCTTGGAATGTGGATTGTTTGGTGTGAGTTTATCTCTGGATGTGTGCAAATGTATGTGCATTCATGTGTGCCTGCGTGGAGATCTGAGGTTGGCTGGTAGGGTGGACCTCTGCGCATAATCACATGTGTGTGCAATCAGAGCCATGTCTGGATTTCTTGGAATGTGGATTGTTTGGGGTGAGTTTATCTCTGGATGTGTGCAAATGTATGTGCATTCATGTGTGCCTGTGTGGAGATCTGAGGTTGGCTGGTAGGGTGGACCTCTGCGCATAATCACATGTGTGTGCAATCAGAGCCACGTCTGGATTTCTTGGAATGTGGATTGTTTGGGGTGAGTTTATCTCTGGATGTGTGCAAATGTATGTGCATTCATGTGTGCCTGCGTGGAGATCTGAGGTTGGCTGGTAGGGTGGACCTCTGCGCATAATCACATGTGTGTGCAATCAGAGCCACGTCTGGATTTCTTGGAATGTGGATTGTTTGGGGTTAGTTTATCTCTGGATGTGTGCAAATGTATGTGCATTCATGTGTGCCTGCGTGGAGATCTGGGGTTGGGTGGTAGGGTGGACCTCTGCGCATAATCACATGTGTGCGCAATCAGAGCCACGTCTGGATTTCTTGGAATGTGGATTGTTTGGGGTGAGTTTATCTCTGGATGTGTGCAAATGTATGTGCATTCATGTGTGCCTGCGTGGAGATCTGAGGTTGGCTGGTAGGGTGGACCTCTGCGCATAATCACATGTGTGTGCAATCAGAGCCACGTCTGGATTTCTTGGAATGTGGATTGTTTGGGGTTAGTTTATCTCTGGATGTGTGCAAATGTATGTGCATTCATGTGTGCCTGCGTGGAGATCTGGGGTTGGGTGGTAGGGTAGACCTCTGCGCATAATCACATGTGTGTGCAATCAGAGCCACGTCTGGATTTCTTGGAATGTGGATTGTTTGGGGTGAGTTTATCTCTGGATGTGTGCAAATGTATGTGCATTCATGTGTGCCTGCGTGGAGATCTGAGGTTGGCTGGTAGGGTGGACCTCTGCGCATAATCACATGTGTGTGGAATCAGAGCCATGTCTGGATTTCTTGGAATGTGGATTGTTTGGTGTGAGTTTATCTCTGGAAGTGTGCAAATGTATGTGCATTCATGTGTGCCTGCGTGGAGATCTGAGGTTGGCTGGTAGGGTGGACCTCTGCGCATAATCGCATGTGTGTGCAATCAGAGCCACGTCTGGATTTCTTGGAATGTGGATTGTTTGGGGTGAGTTTATCTCTGGATGTGTGCAAATGTATGTGCATTCATGTGTGCCTGCGTGGAGATCTGAGGTTGGCTGGTAGGGTGGACCTCTGCGCATAATCACATGTGTGTGCAATCAGAGCCATGTCTGGATTTCTTGGAATGTGGATTGTTTGGGGTGAGTTTATCTCTGGATGTGTGCAAATGTATGTGCATTCATGTGTGCCTGCGTGGAGATCTGAGGTTGGCTGGTAGGGTGGACCTCTGCGCATAATCACATGTGTGTGCAATCAGAGCCATGTCTGGATTTCTTGGAATGTGTATTGTTTGGGGTGAGTTTATCTCTGGATGTGTGCAAATGTATGTGCATTCATGTGTGCCTGCGTGGAGATCTGAGGTTGGCTGGTAGGGTGGACCTCTGCGCATAATCGCATGTGTGTGCAATCAGAGCCACGTCTGGATTTCTTGGAATGTGGATTGTTTGGGGTGAGTTTATCTCTGGATGTGTGCAAATGTATGTGCATTCATGTGTGCCTGCGTGGAGATCTGAGGTTGGCTGGTAGGGTGGACCTCTGCGCATAATCACATGTGTGTGCAATCAGAGCCATGTCTGGATTTCTTGGAATGTGGATTGTTTGGGGTGAGTTTATCTCTGGATGTGTGCAAATGTATGTGCATTCATGTGTGCCTGTGTGGAGATCTGAGGTTGGCTGGTAGGGTGGACCTCTGCGCATAATCACATGTGTGTGCAATCAGAGCCACGTCTGGATTCCTTGGAATGTGGATTGTTTGGGGTTAGTTTATCTCTGGATGTGTGCAAATGTATGTGCATTCATGTGTGCCTGCGTGGAGATCTGGGGTTGGGTGGTAGGGTGGACCTCTGCGCATAATCACATGTGTGTGCAATCAGAGCCACGTCTGGATTTCTTGGAATGTGGATTGTTTGGGGTGAGTTTATCTGTGGATGTGTGCAAATGTATGTGCATTCATGTGTGCCTGCGTGGAGATCTGAGGTTGGCTGGTAGGGTGGACCTCTGCGCATAATCGCATGTGTGTGCAATCAGAGCCATGTCTGGATTTCTTGGAATGTGGATTGTTTGGGGTGAGTTTATCTCTGGATGTGTGCAAATGTATGTGCATTCATGTGTGCCTGCGTGGAGATCTGAGGTTGGCTGGTAGGGTGGACCTCTGCGCATAATCGCATGTGTGTGCAATCAGAGCCACGTCTGGATTTCTTGGAATGTGGATTGTTTGGGGTGAGTTTATCTCTGGATGTGTGCAAATGTATGTGCATTCATGTGTGCCTGCGTGGAGATCTGAGGTTGGCTGGTAGGGTGGACCTCTGCGCATAATCACATGTGTGTGCAATCAGAGCCATGTCTGGATTTCTTGGAATGTGGATTGTTTGGGGTGAGTTTATCTCTGGATGTGTGCAAATGTATGTGCATTCATGTGTGCCTGCGTGGAGATCTGAGGTTGGCTGGTAGGGTGGACCTCTGCGCATAATCACATGTGTGTGCAATCAGAGCCACGTCTGGATTTCTTGGAATGTGGATTGTTTGGGGTGAGTTTATCTCTGGATGTGTGCAAATGTATGTGCATTCATGTGTGCCTGCGTGGAGATCTGGGGTTGGGTGGTAGGGTGGACCTCTGCGCATAATCACATGTGTGCGCAATCAGAGCCACGTCTGGATTTCTTGGAATGTGGATTGTTTGGGGTGAGTTTATCTCTGGATGTGTGCAAATGTATGTGCATTCATGTGTGCCTGCGTGGAGATCTGAGGTTGGCTGGTAGGGTGGACCTCTGCGCATAATCGCATGTGTGTGCAATCAGAGCCACGTCTGGATTTCTTGGAATGTGGATTGTTTGGGGTTAGTTTATCTCTGGATGTGTGCAAATGTATGTGCATTCATGTGTGCCTGCGTGGAGATCTGAGGTTGGCTGGTAGGGTGGACCTCTGCGCATAATCACATGTGTGTGCAATCAGAGCCATGTCTGGATTTCTTGGAATGTGGATTGTTTGGGGTGAGTTTATCTCTGGATGTGTGCAAATGTATGTGCATTCATGTGTGCCTGCGTGGAGATCTGAGGTTGGCTGGTAGGGTGGACCTCTGCGCATAATCACATGTGTGTGCAATCAGAGCCATGTCTGGATTTCTTGGAATGTGGATTGTTTGGGGTGAGTTTATCTCTGGATGTGTGCAAATGTATGTGCATTCATGTGTGCCTGCGTGGAGATCTGGGGTTGGGTGGTAGGGTGGACCTCTGCGCATAATCACATGTGTGCGCAATCAGAGCCACGTCTGGATTTCTTGGAATGTGGATTGTTTGGGGTGAGTTTATCTCTGGATGTGTGCAAATGTATGTGCATTCATGTGTGCCTGCGTGGAGATCTGAGGTTGGCTGGTAGGGTGGACCTCTGCGCATAATCACATGTGTGTGCAATCAGAGCCACGTCTGGATTTCTTGGAATGTGGATTGTTTGGTGTGAGTTTATCTCTGGATGTGTGCAAATGTATGTGCATTCATGTGTGCCTGCGTGGAGATCTGAGGTTGGCTGGTAGGGTGGACCTCTGCGCATAATCGCATGTGTGTGCAATCAGAGCCACGTCTGGATTTCTTGGAATGTGGATTGTTTGGGGTGAGTTTATCTCTGGATGTGTGCAAATGTATGTGCATTCATGTGTGCCTGCGTGGAGATCTGAGGTTGGCTGGTAGGGTGGACCTCTGCGCATAATCACATGTGTGTGCAATCAGAGCCACGTCTGGATTTCTTGGAATGTGGATTGTTTGGGGTGAGTTTATCTCTGGATGTGTGCAAATGTATGTGCATTCATGTGTGCCTGCGTGGAGATCTGAGGTTGGCTGGTAGGGTGGACCTCTGCGCATAATCACATGTGTGTGCAATCAGAGCCACGTCTGGATTCCTTGGAATGTGGATTGTTTGGGGTTAGTTTATCTCTGGATGTGTGCAAATGTATGTGCATTCATGTGTGCCTGCGTGGAGATCTGGGGTTGGGTGGTAGGGTGGACCTCTGCGCATAATCACATGTGTGTGCAATCAGAGCCACGTCTGGATTTCTTGGAATGTGGATTGTTTGGGGTGAGTTTATCTGTGGATGTGTGCAAATGTATGTGCATTCATGTGTGCCTGCGTGGAGATCTGAGGTTGGCTGGTAGGGTGGACCTCTGCGCATAATCGCATGTGTGTGCAATCAGAGCCATGTCTGGATTTCTTGGAATGTGGATTGTTTGGGGTGAGTTTATTTCTGGATGTGTGCAAATGTATGTGCATTCATGTGTGCCTGCGTGGAGATCTGAGGTTGGCTGGTAGGGTGGACCTCTGCGCATAATCGCATGTGTGTGCAATCAGAGCCACGTCTGGATTTCTTGGAATGTGGATTGTTTGGGGTGAGTTTATCTCTGGATGTGTGCAAATGTATGTGCATTCATGTGTGCCTGCGTGGAGATCTGAGGTTGGCTGGTAGGGTGGACCTCTGCGCATAATCACATGTGTGTGCAATCAGAGCCATGTCTGGATTTCTTGGAATGTGGATTGTTTGGGGTGAGTTTATCTCTGGATGTGTGGAAATGTATGTGCATTCATGTGTGCCTGTGTGGAGATCTGAGGTTGGCTGGTAGGGTGGACCTCTGCGCATAATCACATGTGTGTGCAATCAGAGCCACGTCTGGATTTCTTGGAATGTGGATTGTTTGGGGTGAGTTTATCTCTGGATGTGTGCAAATGTATGTGCATTCATGTGTGCCTGCGTGGAGATCTGAGGTTGGCTGGTAGGGTGGACCTCTGCGCATAATCGCATGTGTGTGCAATCAGAGCCACGTCTGGATTTCTTGGAATGTGGATTGTTTGGGGTGAGTTTATCTCTGGATGTGTGCAAATGTATGTGCATTCATGTGTGCCTGCGTGGAGATCTGAGGTTGGCTGGTAGGGTGGACCTCTGCGCATAATCACATGTGTGTGCAATCAGAGCCACGTCTGGATTTCTTGGAATGTGGATTGTTTGGGGTGAGTTTATCTCTGGATGTGTGCAAATGTATGTGCATTCATGTGTGCCTGCGTGGAGATCTGAGGTTGGCTGGTAGGGTGGACCTCTGCGCATAATCAGATGTGTGTGCAATCAGAGCCATGTCTGGATTTCTTGGAATGTGGATTGTTTGGGGTGAGTTTATCTCTGGATGTGTGCAAATGTATGTGCATTCATGTGTGCCTGCGTGGAGATCTGAGGTTGGCTGGTAGGGTGGACCTCTGCGCATAATCGCATGTGTGTGCAATCAGAGCCACGTCTGGATTTCTTGGAATGTGGATTGTTTGGGGTGAGTTTATCTCTGGATGTGTGCAAATGTATGTGCATTCATGTGTGCCTGCGTGGAGATCTGAGGTTGGCTGGTAGGGTGGACCTCTGCGCATAATCACATGTGTGTGCAATCAGAGCCATGTCTGGATTTCTTGGAATGTGGATTGTTTGGGGTGAGTTTATCTCTGGATGTGTGCAAATGTATGTGCATTCATGTGTGCCTGCGTGGAGATCTGAGGTTGGCTGGTAGGGTGGACCTCTGCGCATAATCGCATGTGTGTGCAATCAGAGCCACGTCTGGATTTCTTGGAATGTGGATTGTTTGGGGTTAGTTTATCTCTGGATGTGTGCAAATGTATGTGCATTCATGTGTGCCTGCGTGGAGATCTGAGGTTGGCTGGTAGGGTGGACCTCTGCGCATAATCACATGTGTGTGCAATCAGAGCCATGTCTGGATTTCTTGGAATGTGGATTGTTTGGGGTGAGTTTATCTCTGGATGTGTGCAAATGTATGTGCATTCATGTGTGCCTGCGTGGAGATCTGAGGTTGGCTGGTAGGGTGGACCTCTGCGCATAATCACATGTGTGTGCAATCAGAGCCACGTCTGGATTTCTTGGAATGTGGATTGTTTGGGGTGAGTTTATCTCTGGATGTGTGCAAATGTATGTGCATTCATGTGTGCCTGCGTGGAGATCTGAGGTTGGCTGGTAGGGTGGACCTCTGCGCATAATCGCATGTGTGTGCAATCAGAGCCATGTCTGGATTTCTTGGAATGTGGATTGTTTGGGGTGAGTTTATCTCTGGATGTGTGCAAATGTATGTGCATTCATGTGTGCCTGCGTGGAGATCTGAGGTTGGCTGGTAGGGTGGACCTCTGCGCATAATCGCATGTGTGTGCAATCAGAGCCACGTCTGGATTTCTTGGAATGTGGATTGTTTGGGGTTAGTTTATCTCTGGATGTGTGCAAATGTATGTGCATTCATGTGTGCCTGCGTGGAGATCTGAGGTTGGCTGGTAGGGTGGACCTCTGCGCATAATGACATGTGTGTGCAATCAGAGCCATGTCTGGATTTCTTGGAATGTGGATTGTTTGGGGTGAGTTTATCTCTGGATGTGTGCAAATGTATGTGCATTCATGTGTGCCTGTGTGGAGATCTGAGGTTGGCTGGTAGGGTGGACCTCTGCGCATAATCACATGTGTGTGCAATCAGAGCCATGTCTGGATTTCTTGGAATGTGGATTGTTTGGGGTGAGTTTATCTCTGGATGTGTGCAAATGTATGTGCATTCATGTGTGCCTGTGTGGAGATCTGAGGTTGGCTGGTAGGGTGGACCTCTGCGCATAATCACATGTGTGTGCAATCAGAGCCATGTCTGGATTTCTTGGAATGTGGATTGTTTGGGGTGAGTTTATCTCTGGATGTGTGCAAATGTATGTGCATTCATGTGTGCCTGCGTGGAGATCTGAGGTTGGCTGGTAGGGTGGACCTCTGCGCATAATCACATGTGTGTGCAATCAGAGCCACGTCTGGATTTCTTGGAATGTGGATTGTTTGGGGTGAGTTTATCTCTGGATGTGTGCAAATGTATGTGCATTCATGTGTGCCTGCGTGGAGATCTGAGGTTGGCTGGTAGGGTGGACCTCTGCGCATAATCGCATGTGTGTGCAATCAGAGCCATGTCTGGATTTCTTGGAATGTGGATTGTTTGGGGTGAGTTTATCTCTGGATGTGTGCAAATGTATGTGCATTCATGTGTGCCTGCGTGGAGATCTGAGGTTGGCTGGTAGGGTGGACCTCTGCGCATAATCGCATGTGTGTGCAATCAGAGCCACGTCTGGATTTCTTGGAATGTGGATTGTTTGGGGTTAGTTTATCTCTGGATGTGTGCAAATGTATGTGCATTCATGTGTGCCTGCGTGGAGATCTGAGGTTGGCTGGTAGGGTGGACCTCTGCGCATAATCACATGTGTGTGCAATCAGAGCCATGTCTGGATTTCTTGGAATGTGGATTGTTTGGGGTGAGTTTATCTCTGGATGTGTGCAAATGTATGTGCATTCATGTGTGCCTGTGTGGAGATCTGAGGTTGGCTGGTAGGGTGGACCTCTGCGCATAATCGCATGTGTGTGCAATCAGAGCCACGTCTGGATTTCTTGGAATGTGGATTGTTTGGGGTGAGTTTATCTCTGGATGTGTGCAAATGTATGTGCATTCATGTGTGCCTGCGTGGAGATCTGAGGTTGGCTGGTAGGGTGGACCTCTGCGCATAATCACATGTGTGTGCAATCAGAGCCATGTCTGGATTTCTTGGAATGTGGATTGTTTGGGGTGAGTTTATCTCTGGATGTGTGCAAATGTATGTGCATTCATGTGTGCCTGCGTGGAGATCTGAGGTTGGCTGGTAGGGTGGACCTCTGCGCATAATCACATGTGTGTGCAATCAGAGCCACGTCTGGATTTCTTGGAATGTGGATTGTTTGGGGTTAGTTTATCTCTGGATGTGTGCAAATGTATGTGCATTCATGTGTGCCTGCGTGGAGATCTGAGGTTGGCTGGTAGGGTGGACCTCTGCGCATAATCACATGTGTGTGCAATCAGAGCCATGTCTGGATTTCTTGGAATGTGGATTGTTTGGGGTGAGTTTATCTCTGGATGTGTGCAAATGTATGTGCATTCATGTGTGCCTGCGTGGAGATCTGGGGTTGGGTGGTAGGGTGGACCTCTGCGCATAATCACATGTGTGCGCAATCAGAGCCACGTCTGGATTTCTTGGAATGTGGATTGTTTGGGGTGAGTTTATCTCTGGATGTGTGCAAATGTATGTGCATTCATGTGTGCCTGCGTGGAGATCTGAGGTTGGCTGGTAGGGTGGACCTCTGCGCATAATCGCATGTGTGTGCAATCAGAGCCACGTCTGGATTTCTTGGAATGTGGATTGTTTGGGGTGAGTTTATCTCTGGATGTGTGCAAATGTATGTGCATTCATGTGTGCCTGCGTGGAGATCTGAGGTTGGCTGGTAGGGTGGACCTCTGCGCATAATCGCATGTGTGTGCAATCAGAGCCACGTCTGGATTTCTTGGAATGTGGATTGTTTGGGGTTAGTTTATCTCTGGATGTGTGAAAATGTATGTGCATTCATGTGTGCCTGCGTGGAGATCTGAGGTTGGCTGGTAGGGTGGACCTCTGCGCATAATCACATGTGTGTGCAATCAGAGCCATGTCTGGATTTCTTGGAATGTGGATTGTTTGGGGTGAGTTTATCTCTGGATGTGTGCAAATGTATGTGCATTCATGTGTGCCTGCGTGGAGATCTGAGGTTGGCTGGTAGGGTGGACCTCTGCGCATAATCACATGTGTGTGCAATCAGAGCCACGTCTGGATTTCTTGGAATGTGGATTGTTTGGGGTGAGTTTATCTCTGGATGTGTGCAAATGTATGTGCATTCATGTGTGCCTGCGTGGAGATCTGAGGTTGGCTGGTAGGGTGGACCTCTGCGCATAATCACATGTGTGTGCAATCAGAGCCATGTCTGGATTTCTTGGAATGTGGATTGTTTGGGGTTAGTTTATCTCTGGATGTGTGCAAATGTATGTGCATTCATGTGTGCCTGCGTGGAGATCTGAGGTTGGCTGGTAGGGTGGACCTCTGCGCATAATCACATGTGTGTGCAATCAGAGCCATGTCTGGATTTCTTGGAATGTGGATTGTTTGGGGTGAGTTTATCTGTGGATGTGTGCAAATGTATGTGCATTCATGTGTGCCTGCGTGGAGATCTGAGGTTGGCTGGTAGGGTGGACCTCTGCGCATAATCGCATGTGTGTGCAATCAGAGCCACGTCTGGATTTCTTGGAATGTGGATTGTTTGGGGTTAGTTTATCTCTGGATGTGTGAAAATGTATGTGCATTCATGTGTGCCTGCGTGGAGATCTGAGGTTGGCTGGTAGGGTGGACCTCTGCGCATAATCACATGTGTGTGCAATCAGAGCCATGTCTGGATTTCTTGGAATGTGGATTGTTTGGGGTGAGTTTATCTCTGGATGTGTGCAAATGTATGTGCATTCATGTGTGCCTGCGTGGAGATCTGAGGTTGGCTGGTAGGGTGGACCTCTGCGCATAATCACATGTGTGTGCAATCAGAGCCACGTCTGGATTTCTTGGAATGTGGATTGTTTGGGGTGAGTTTATCTCTGGATGTGTGCAAATGTATGTGCATTCATGTGTGCCTGCGTGGAGATCTGAGGTTGGCTGGTAGGGTGGACCTCTGCGCATAATCACATGTGTGTGCAATCAGAGCCATGTCTGGATTTCTTGGAATGTGGATTGTTTGGGGTGAGTTTATCTCTGGATGTGTGCAAATGTATGTGCATTCATGTGTGCCTGTGTGGAGATCTGAGGTTGGCTGGTAGGGTGGACCTCTGCGCATAATCACATGTGTGTGCAATCAGAGCCACGTCTGGATTTCTTGGAATGTGGATTGTTTGGGGTGAGTTTATCTCTGGATGTGTGCAAATGTATGTGCATTCATGTGTGCCTGCGTGGAGATCTGAGGTTGGCTGGTAGGGTGGACCTCTGCGCATAATCACATGTGTGTGCAATCAGAGCCACGTCTGGATTCCTTGGAATGTGGATTGTTTGGGGTTAGTTTATCTCTGGATGTGTGCAAATGTATGTGCATTCATGTGTGCCTGCGTGGAGATCTGAGGTTGGCTGGTAGGGTGGACCTCTGCGCATAATCAGATGTGTGTGCAATCAGAGCCATGTCTGGATTTCTTGGAATGTGGATTGTTTGGGGTGAGTTTATCTCTGGATGTGTGCAAATGTATGTGCATTCATGTGTGCCTGCGTGGAGATCTGAGGTTGGCTGGTAGGGTGGACCTCTGCGCATAATCGCATGTGTGTGCAATCAGAGCCACGTCTGGATTTCTTGGAATGTGGATTGTTTGGGGTGAGTTTATCTCTGGATGTGTGCAAATGTATGTGCATTCATGTGTGCCTGCGTGGAGATCTGAGGTTGGCTGGTAGGGTGGACCTCTGCGCATAATCACATGTGTGTGCAATCAGAGCCATGTCTGGATTTCTTGGAATGTGGATTGTTTGGGGTGAGTTTATCTCTGGATGTGTGCAAATGTATGTGCATTCATGTGTGCCTGCGTGGAGATCTGGGGTTGGGTGGTAGGGTGGACCTCTGCGCATAATCACATGTGTGCGCAATCAGAGCCACGTCTGGATTTCTTGGAATGTGGATTGTTTGGGGTGAGTTTATCTCTGGATGTGTGCAAATGTATGTGCATTCATGTGTGCCTGCGTGGAGATCTGAGGTTGGCTGGTAGGGTGGACCTCTGCGCATAATCACATGTGTGTGCAATCAGAGCCACGTCTGGATTTCTTGGAATGTGGATTGTTTGGTGTGAGTTTATCTCTGGATGTGTGCAAATGTATGTGCATTCATGTGTGCCTGCGTGGAGATCTGAGGTTGGCTGGTAGGGTGGACCTCTGCGCATAATCGCATGTGTGTGCAATCAGAGCCACGTCTGGATTTCTTGGAATGTGGATTGTTTGGGGTGAGTTTATCTCTGGATGTGTGCAAATGTATGTGCATTCATGTGTGCCTGCGTGGAGATCTGAGGTTGGCTGGTAGGGTGGACCTCTGCGCATAATCACATGTGTGTGCAATCAGAGCCACGTCTGGATTTCTTGGAATGTGGATTGTTTGGGGTGAGTTTATCTCTGGATGTGTGCAAATGTATGTGCATTCATGTGTGCCTGCGTGGAGATCTGAGGTTGGCTGGTAGGGTGGACCTCTGCGCATAATCACATGTGTGTGCAATCAGAGCCACGTCTGGATTCCTTGGAATGTGGATTGTTTGGGGTTAGTTTATCTCTGGATGTGTGCAAATGTATGTGCATTCATGTGTGCCTGCGTGGAGATCTGGGGTTGGGTGGTAGGGTGGACCTCTGCGCATAATCACATGTGTGTGCAATCAGAGCCACGTCTGGATTTCTTGGAATGTGGATTGTTTGGGGTGAGTTTATCTGTGGATGTGTGCAAATGTATGTGCATTCATGTGTGCCTGCGTGGAGATCTGAGGTTGGCTGGTAGGGTGGACCTCTGCGCATAATCAGATGTGTGTGCAATCAGAGCCATGTCTGGATTTCTTGGAATGTGGATTGTTTGGGGTGAGTTTATCTCTGGATGTGTGCAAATGTATGTGCATTCATGTGTGCCTGCGTGGAGATCTGAGGTTGGCTGGTAGGGTGGACCTCTGCGCATAATCACATGTGTGTGCAATCAGAGCCATGTCTGGATTTCTTGGAATGTGGATTGTTTGGGGTGAGTTTATCTCTGGATGTGTGGAAATGTATGTGCATTCATGTGTGCCTGTGTGGAGATCTGAGGTTGGCTGGTAGGGTGGACCTCTGCGCATAATCACATGTGTGTGCAATCAGAGCCACGTCTGGATTTCTTGGAATGTGGATTGTTTGGGGTGAGTTTATCTCTGGATGTGTGCAAATGTATGTGCATTCATGTGTGCCTGCGTGGAGATCTGAGGTTGGCTGGTAGGGTGGACCTCTGCGCATAATCGCATGTGTGTGCAATCAGAGCCACGTCTGGATTTCTTGGAATGTGGATTGTTTGGGGTGAGTTTATCTCTGGATGTGTGCAAATGTATGTGCATTCATGTGTGCCTGCGTGGAGATCTGAGGTTGGCTGGTAGGGTGGACCTCTGCGCATAATCAGATGTGTGTGCAATCAGAGCCATGTCTGGATTTCTTGGAATGTGGATTGTTTGGGGTGAGTTTATCTCTGGATGTGTGCAAATGTATGTGCATTCATGTGTGCCTGCGTGGAGATCTGAGGTTGGCTGGTAGGGTGGACCTCTGCGCATAATCGCATGTGTGTGCAATCAGAGCCACGTCTGGATTTCTTGGAATGTGGATTGTTTGGGGTTAGTTTATCTCTGGATGTGTGCAAATGTATGTGCATTCATGTGTGCCTGCGTGGAGATCTGAGGTTGGCTGGTAGGGTGGACCTCTGCGCATAATCAGATGTGTGTGCAATCAGAGCCATGTCTGGATTTCTTGGAATGTGGATTGTTTGGGGTGAGTTTATCTCTGGATGTGTGCAAATGTATGTGCATTCATGTGTGCCTGCGTGGAGATCTGAGGTTGGCTGGTAGGGTGGACCTCTGCGCATAATCGCATGTGTGTGCAATCAGAGCCACGTCTGGATTTCTTGGAATGTGGATTGTTTGGGGTGAGTTTATCTCTGGATGTGTGCAAATGTATGTGCATTCATGTGTGCCTGCGTGGAGATCTGAGGTTGGCTGG
Organism: Aulonocara stuartgranti; assembly: GCF_965226115.1. Classification (NCBI taxonomy): domain Eukaryota; kingdom Metazoa; phylum Chordata; class Actinopteri; order Cichliformes; family Cichlidae; genus Aulonocara; species Aulonocara stuartgranti. Next base: position 34,634,630 of record NC_138954.1, on the reverse strand, counting down.
TAGGGTGGACCTCTGCGCATAATCACATGTGTGTGCAATCAGAGCCATGTCTGGATTTCTTGGAATGTGGATTGTTTGGGGTGAGTTTATCTCTGGATGTGTGCAAATGTATGTGCATTCATGTGTGCCTGCGTGGAGATCTGGGGTTGGGTGGTAGGGTGGACCTCTGCGCATAATCACATGTGTGCGCAATCAGAGCCACGTCTGGATTTCTTGGAATGTGGATTGTTTGGGGTGAGTTTATCTCTGGATGTGTGCAAATGTATGTGCATTCATGTGTGCCTGCGTGGAGATCTGAGGTTGGCTGGTAGGGTGGACCTCTGCGCATAATCACATGTGTGTGCAATCAGAGCCACGTCTGGATTTCTTGGAATGTGGATTGTTTGGTGTGAGTTTATCTCTGGATGTGTGCAAATGTATGTGCATTCATGTGTGCCTGCGTGGAGATCTGAGGTTGGCTGGTAGGGTGGACCTCTGCGCATAATCGCATGTGTGTGCAATCAGAGCCACGTCTGGATTTCTTGGAATGTGGATTGTTTGGGGTGAGTTTATCTCTGGATGTGTGCAAATGTATGTGCATTCATGTGTGCCTGCGTGGAGATCTGAGGTTGGCTGGTAGGGTGGACCTCTGCGCATAATCACATGTGTGTGCAATCAGAGCCACGTCTGGATTCCTTGGAATGTGGATTGTTTGGGGTTAGTTTATCTCTGGATGTGTGCAAATGTATGTGCATTCATGTGTGCCTGCGTGGAGATCTGAGGTTGGCTGGTAGGGTGGACCTCTGCGCATAATCACATGTGTGTGCAATCAGAGCCATGTCTGGATTTCTTGGAATGTGGATTGTTTGGGGTGAGTTTATCTCTGGATGTGTGCAAATGTATGTGCATTCATGTGTGCCTGCGTGGAGATCTGAGGTTGGCTGGTAGGGTGGACCTCTGCGCATAATCACATGTGTGTGCAATCAGAGCCACGTCTGGATTTCTTGGAATGTGGATTGTTTGGGGTGAGTTTATCTCTGGATGTGTGCAAATGTATGTGCATTCATGTGTGCCTGCGTGGAGATCTGAGGTTGGCTGGTAGGGTGGACCTCTGCGCATAATCGCATGTGTGTGCAATCAGAGCCATGTCTGGATTTCTTGGAATGTGGATTGTTTGGGGTGAGTTTATCTCTGGATGTGTGCAAATGTATGTGCATTCATGTGTGCCTGCGTGGAGATCTGAGGTTGGCTGGTAGGGTGGACCTCTGCGCATAATCGCATGTGTGTGCAATCAGAGCCACGTCTGGATTTCTTGGAATGTGGATTGTTTGGGGTTAGTTTATCTCTGGATGTGTGCAAATGTATGTGCATTCATGTGTGCCTGCGTGGAGATCTGAGGTTGGCTGGTAGGGTGGACCTCTGCACATAATCACATGTGTGTGCAATCAGAGCCATGTCTGGATTTCTTGGAATGTGGATTGTTTGGGGTGAGTTTATCTCTGGATGTGTGCAAATGTATGTGCATTCATGTGTGCCTGTGTGGAGATCTGAGGTTGGCTGGTAGGGTGGACCTCTGCGCATAATCGCATGTGTGTGCAATCAGAGCCACGTCTGGATTTCTTGGAATGTGGATTGTTTGGGGTGAGTTTATCTCTGGATGTGTGCAAATGTATGTGCATTCATGTGTGCCTGCGTGGAGATCTGAGGTTGGCTGGTAGGGTGGACCTCTGCGCATAATCACATGTGTGTGCAATCAGAGCCATGTCTGGATTTCTTGGAATGTGGATTGTTTGGGGTGAGTTTATCTCTGGATGTGTGCAAATGTATGTGCATTCATGTGTGCCTGCGTGGAGATCTGAGGTTGGCTGGTAGGGTGGACCTCTGCGCATAATCACATGTGTGTGCAATCAGAGCCACGTCTGGATTTCTTGGAATGTGGATTGTTTGGGGTTAGTTTATCTCTGGATGTGTGCAAATGTATGTGCATTCATGTGTGCCTGCGTGGAGATCTGAGGTTGGCTGGTAGGGTGGACCTCTGCGCATAATCACATGTGTGTGCAATCAGAGCCATGTCTGGATTTCTTGGAATGTGGATTGTTTGGGGTGAGTTTATCTCTGGATGTGTGCAAATGTATGTGCATTCATGTGTGCCTGCGTGGAGATCTGGGGTTGGGTGGTAGGGTGGACCTCTGCGCATAATCACATGTGTGCGCAATCAGAGCCACGTCTGGATTTCTTGGAATGTGGATTGTTTGGGGTGAGTTTATCTCTGGATGTGTGCAAATGTATGTGCATTCATGTGTGCCTGCGTGGAGATCTGAGGTTGGCTGGTAGGGTGGACCTCTGCGCATAATCGCATGTGTGTGCAATCAGAGCCACGTCTGGATTTCTTGGAATGTGGATTGTTTGGGGTGAGTTTATCTCTGGATGTGTGCAAATGTATGTGCATTCATGTGTGCCTGCGTGGAGATCTGAGGTTGGCTGGTAGGGTGGACCTCTGCGCATAATCACATGTGTGTGCAATCAGAGCCATGTCTGGATTTCTTGGAATGTGGATTGTTTGGGGTGAGTTTATCTCTGGATGTGTGCAAATGTATGTGCATTCATGTGTGCCTGCGTGGAGATCTGAGGTTGGCTGGTAGGGTGGACCTCTGCGCATAATCGCATGTGTGTGCAATCAGAGCCACGTCTGGATTTCTTGGAATGTGGATTGTTTGGGGTTAGCTTATCTGTGGATGTGTGCAAATGTATGTGCATTCATGTGTGCCTGCGTGGAGATCTGAGGTTGGCTGGTAGGGTGGACCTCTGCGCATAATCGCATGTGTGTGCAATCAGAGCCACGTCTGGATTTCTTGGAATGTGGATTGTTTGGGGTTAGTTTATCTCTGGATGTGTGAAAATGTATGTGCATTCATGTGTGCCTGCGTGGAGATCTGAGGTTGGCTGGTAGGGTGGACCTCTGCGCATAATCACATGTGTGTGCAATCAGAGCCATGTCTGGATTTCTTGGAATGTGGATTGTTTGGGGTGAGTTTATCTCTGGATGTGTGCAAATGTATGTGCATTCATGTGTGCCTGCGTGGAGATCTGAGGTTGGCTGGTAGGGTGGACCTCTGCGCATAATCACATGTGTGTGCAATCAGAGCCATGTCTGGATTTCTTGGAATGTGGATTGTTTGGGGTTAGTTTATCTCTGGATGTGTGCAAATGTATGTGCATTCATGTGTGCCTGCGTGGAGATCTGAGGTTGGCTGGTAGGGTGGACCTCTGCGCATAATCACATGTGTGTGCAATCAGAGCCATGTCTGGATTTCTTGGAATGTGGATTGTTTGGGGTGAGTTTATCTCTGGATGTGTGCAAATGTATGTGCATTCATGTGTGCCTGCGTGGAGATCTGAGGTTGGCTGGTAGGGTGGACCTCTGCGCATAATCGCATGTGTGTGCAATCAGAGCCACGTCTGGATTTCTTGGAATGTGGATTGTTTGGGGTTAGTTTATCTCTGGATGTGTGCAAATGTATGTGCATTCATGTGTGCCTGCGTGGAGATCTGAGGTTGGCTGGTAGGGTGGACCTCTGCGCATAATCACATGTGTGTGCAATCAGAGCCATGTCTGGATTTCTTGGAATGTGGATTGTTTGGGGTGAGTTTATCTGTGGATGTGTGCAAATGTATGTGCATTCATGTGTGCCTGCGTGGAGATCTGAGGTTGGCTGGTAGGGTGGACCTCTGCGCATAATCGCATGTGTGTGCAATCAGAGCCACGTCTGGATTTCTTGGAATGTGGATTGTTTGGGGTTAGTTTATCTCTGGATGTGTGAAAATGTATGTGCATTCATGTGTGCCTGCGTGGAGATCTGAGGTTGGCTGGTAGGGTGGACCTCTGCGCATAATCACATGTGTGTGCAATCAGAGCCATGTCTGGATTTCTTGGAATGTGGATTGTTTGGGGTGAGTTTATCTCTGGATGTGTGCAAATGTATGTGCATTCATGTGTGCCTGCGTGGAGATCTGAGGTTGGCTGGTAGGGTGGACCTCTGCGCATAATCACATGTGTGTGCAATCAGAGCCACGTCTGGATTTCTTGGAATGTGGATTGTTTGGGGTGAGTTTATCTCTGGATGTGTGCAAATGTATGTGCATTCATGTGTGCCTGCGTGGAGATCTGAGGTTGGCTGGTAGGGTGGACCTCTGCGCATAATCACATGTTTGTGCAATCAGAGCCATGTCTGGATTTCTTGGAATGTGGATTGTTTGGGGTGAGTTTATCTCTGGATGTGTGCAAATGTATGTGCATTCATGTGTGCCTGTGTGGAGATCTGAGGTTGGCTGGTAGGGTGGACCTCTGCGCATAATCACATGTGTGTGCAATCAGAGCCACGTCTGGATTTCTTGGAATGTGGATTGTTTGGGGTGAGTTTATCTCTGGATGTGTGCAAATGTATGTGCATTCATGTGTGCCTGCGTGGAGATCTGAGGTTGGCTGGTAGGGTGGACCTCTGCGCATAATCACATGTGTGTGCAATCAGAGCCACGTCTGGATTCCTTGGAATGTGGATTGTTTGGGGTTAGTTTATCTCTGGATGTGTGCAAATGTATGTGCATTCATGTGTGCCTGCGTGGAGATCTGAGGTTGGCTGGTAGGGTGGACCTCTGCGCATAATCAGATGTGTGTGCAATCAGAGCCATGTCTGGATTTCTTGGAATGTGGATTGTTTGGGGTGAGTTTATCTCTGGATGTGTGCAAATGTATGTGCATTCATGTGTGCCTGCGTGGAGATCTGAGGTTGGCTGGTAGGGTGGACCTCTGCGCATAATCGCATGTGTGTGCAATCAGAGCCACGTCTGGATTTCTTGGAATGTGGATTGTTTGGGGTGAGTTTATCTCTGGATGTGTGCAAATGTATGTGCATTCATGTGTGCCTGCGTGGAGATCTGAGGTTGGCTGGTAGGGTGGACCTCTGCGCATAATCGCATGTGTGTGCAATCAGAGCCATGTCTGGATTTCTTGGAATGTGGATTGTTTGGGGTGAGTTTATCTCTGGATGTGTGCAAATGTATGTGCATTCATGTGTGCCTGCGTGGAGATCTGAGGTTGGCTGGTAGGGTGGACCTCTGCGCATAATCGCATGTGTGTGCAATCAGAGCCATGTCTGGATTTCTTGGAATGTGGATTGTTTGGGGTGAGTTTATCTCTGGATGTGTGCAAATGTATGTGCATTCATGTGTGCCTGCGTGGAGATCTGAGGTTGGCTGGTAGGGTGGACCTCTGCGCATAATCACATGTGTGTGCAATCAGAGCCACGTCTGGATTTCTTGGAATGTGGATTGTTTGGTGTGAGTTTATCTCTGGATGTGTGCAAATGTATGTGCATTCATGTGTGCCTGCGTGGAGATCTGAGGTTGGCTGGTAGGGTGGACCTCTGCGCATAATCGCATGTGTGTGCAATCAGAGCCACGTCTGGATTTCTTGGAATGTGGATTGTTTGGGGTGAGTTTATCTCTGGATGTGTGCAAATGTATGTGCATTCATGTGTGCCTGCGTGGAGATCTGAGGTTGGCTGGTAGGGTGGACCTCTGCGCATAATCACATGTGTGTGCAATCAGAGCCACGTCTGGATTTCTTGGAATGTGGATTGTTTGGGGTGAGTTTATCTCTGGATGTGTGCAAATGTATGTGCATTCATGTGTGCCTGCGTGGAGATCTGAGGTTGGCTGGTAGGGTGGACCTCTGCGCATAATCACATGTGTGTGCAATCAGAGCCACGTCTGGATTCCTTGGAATGTGGATTGTTTGGGGTTAGTTTATCTCTGGATGTGTGCAAATGTATGTGCATTCATGTGTGCCTGCGTGGAGATCTGAGGTTGGCTGGTAGGGTGGACCTCTGCGCATAATCACATGTGTGTGCAATCAGAGCCATGTCTGGATTTCTTGGAATGTGGATTGTTTGGGGTGAGTTTATCTCTGGATGTGTGCAAATGTATGTGCATTCATGTGTGCCTGCGTGGAGATCTGAGGTTGGCTGGTAGGGTGGACCTCTGCGCATAATCACATGTGTGTGCAATCAGAGCCACGTCTGGATTTCTTGGAATGTGGATTGTTTGGGGTGAGTTTATCTCTGGATGTGTGCAAATGTATGTGCATTCATGTGTGCCTGCGTGGAGATCTGAGGTTGGCTGGTAGGGTGGACCTCTGCGCATAATCGCATGTGTGTGCAATCAGAGCCATGTCTGGATTTCTTGGAATGTGGATTGTTTGGGGTGAGTTTATCTCTGGATGTGTGCAAATGTATGTGCATTCATGTGTGCCTGCGTGGAGATCTGAGGTTGGCTGGTAGGGTGGACCTCTGCGCATAATCGCATGTGTGTGCAATCAGAGCCACGTCTGGATTTCTTGGAATGTGGATTGTTTGGGGTTAGTTTATCTCTGGATGTGTGCAAATGTATGTGCATTCATGTGTGCCTGCGTGGAGATCTGAGGTTGGCTGGTAGGGTGGACCTCTGCGCATAATCACATGTGTTTGCAATCAGAGCCATGTCTGGATTTCTTGGAATGTGGATTGTTTGGGGTGAGTTTATCTCTGGATGTGTGCAAATGTATGTGCATTCATGTGTGCCTGTGTGGAGATCTGAGGTTGGCTGGTAGGGTGGACCTCTGCGCATAATCGCATGTGTGTGCAATCAGAGCCACGTCTGGATTTCTTGGAATGTGGATTGTTTGGGGTGAGTTTATCTCTGGATGTGTGCAAATGTATGTGCATTCATGTGTGCCTGCGTGGAGATCTGAGGTTGGCTGGTAGGGTGGACCTCTGCGCATAATCACATGTGTGTGCAATCAGAGCCATGTCTGGATTTCTTGGAATGTGGATTGTTTGGGGTGAGTTTATCTCTGGATGTGTGCAAATGTATGTGCATTCATGTGTGCCTGCGTGGAGATCTGAGGTTGGCTGGTAGGGTGGACCTCTGCGCATAATCACATGTGTGTGCAATCAGAGCCACGTCTGGATTTCTTGGAATGTGGATTGTTTGGGGTTAGTTTATCTCTGGATGTGTGCAAATGTATGTGCATTCATGTGTGCCTGCGTGGAGATCTGAGGTTGGCTGGTAGGGTGGACCTCTGCGCATAATCACATGTGTGTGCAATCAGAGCCATGTCTGGATTTCTTGGAATGTGGATTGTTTGGGGTGAGTTTATCTCTGGATGTGTGCAAATGTATGTGCATTCATGTGTGCCTGCGTGGAGATCTGGGGTTGGGTGGTAGGGTGGACCTCTGCGCATAATCACATGTGTGCGCAATCAGAGCCACGTCTGGATTTCTTGGAATGTGGATTGTTTGGGGTGAGTTTATCTCTGGATGTGTGCAAATGTATGTGCATTCATGTGTGCCTGCGTGGAGATCTGAGGTTGGCTGGTAGGGTGGACCTCTGCGCATAATCGCATGTGTGTGCAATCAGAGCCACGTCTGGATTTCTTGGAATGTGGATTGTTTGGGGTGAGTTTATCTCTGGATGTGTGCAAATGTATGTGCATTCATGTGTGCCTGCGTGGAGATCTGAGGTTGGCTGGTAGGGTGGACCTCTGCGCATAATCACATGTGTGTGCAATCAGAGCCATGTCTGGATTTCTTGGAATGTGGATTGTTTGGGGTGAGTTTATCTCTGGATGTGTGCAAATGTATGTGCATTCATGTGTGCCTGCGTGGAGATCTGAGGTTGGCTGGTAGGGTGGACCTCTGCGCATAATCGCATGTGTGTGCAATCAGAGCCACGTCTGGATTTCTTGGAATGTGGATTGTTTGGGGTTAGCTTATCTGTGGATGTGTGCAAATGTATGTGCATTCATGTGTGCCTGCGTGGAGATCTGAGGTTGGCTGGTAGGGTGGACCTCTGCGCATAATCGCATGTGTGTGCAATCAGAGCCACGTCTGGATTTCTTGGAATGTGGATTATTTGGGGTTAGTTTATCTCTGGATGTGTGAAAATGTATGTGCATTCATGTGTGCCTGCGTGGAGATCTGAGGTTGGCTGGTAGGGTGGACCTCTGCGCATAATCACATGTGTGTGCAATCAGAGCCATGTCTGGATTTCTTGGAATGTGGATTGTTTGGGGTGAGTTTATCTCTGGATGTGTGCAAATGTATGTGCATTCATGTGTGCCTGCGTGGAGATCTGAGGTTGGCTGGTAGGGTGGACCTCTGCGCATAATCACATGTGTGTGCAATCAGAGCCATGTCTGGATTTCTTGGAATGTGGATTGTTTGGGGTTAGTTTATCTCTGGATGTGTGCAAATGTATGTGCATTCATGTGTGCCTGCGTGGAGATCTGAGGTTGGCTGGTAGGGTGGACCTCTGCGCATAATCACATGTGTGTGCAATCAGAGCCATGTCTGGATTTCTTGGAATGTGGATTGTTTGGGGTGAGTTTATCTCTGGATGTGTGCAAATGTATGTGCATTCATGTGTGCCTGCGTGGAGATCTGAGGTTGGCTGGTAGGGTGGACCTCTGCGCATAATCGCATGTGTGTGCAATCAGAGCCACGTCTGGATTTCTTGGAATGTGGATTGTTTGGGGTTAGTTTATCTCTGGATGTGTGCAAATGTATGTGCATTCATGTGTGCCTGCGTGGAGATCTGAGGTTGGCTGGTAGGGTGGACCTCTGCGCATAATCACATGTGTGTGCAATCAGAGCCATGTCTGGATTTCTTGGAATGTGGATTGTTTGGGGTGAGTTTATCTGTGGATGTGTGCAAATGTATGTGCATTCATGTGTGCCTGCGTGGAGATCTGAGGTTGGCTGGTAGGGTGGACCTCTGCGCATAATCGCATGTGTGTGCAATCAGAGCCACGTCTGGATTTCTTGGAATGTGGATTGTTTGGGGTTAGTTTATCTCTGGATGTGTGAAAATGTATGTGCATTCATGTGTGCCTGCGTGGAGATCTGAGGTTGGCTGGTAGGGTGGACCTCTGCGCATAATCACATGTGTGTGCAATCAGAGCCATGTCTGGATTTCTTGGAATGTGGATTGTTTGGGGTGAGTTTATCTCTGGATGTGTGCAAATGTATGTGCATTCATGTGTGCCTGCGTGGAGATCTGAGGTTGGCTGGTAGGGTGGACCTCTGCGCATAATCACATGTGTGTGCAATCAGAGCCACGTCTGGATTTCTTGGAATGTGGATTGTTTGGGGTGAGTTTATCTCTGGATGTGTGCAAATGTATGTGCATTCATGTGTGCCTGCGTGGAGATCTGAGGTTGGCTGGTAGGGTGGACCTCTGCGCATAATCACATGTGTGTGCAATCAGAGCCATGTCTGGATTTCTTGGAATGTGGATTGTTTGGGGTGAGTTTATCTCTGGATGTGTGCAAATGTATGTGCATTCATGTGTGCCTGTGTGGAGATCTGAGGTTGGCTGGTAGGGTGGACCTCTGCGCATAATCACATGTGTGTGCAATCAGAGCCACGTCTGGATTTCTTGGAATGTGGATTGTTTGGGGTGAGTTTATCTCTGGATGTGTGCAAATGTATGTGCATTCATGTGTGCCTGCGTGGAGATCTGAGGTTGGCTGGTAGGGTGGACCTCTGCGCATAATCACATGTGTGTGCAATCAGAGCCACGTCTGGATTCCTTGGAATGTGGATTGTTTGGGGTTAGTTTATCTCTGGATGTGTGCAAATGTATGTGCATTCATGTGTGCCTGCGTGGAGATCTGAGGTTGGCTGGTAGGGTGGACCTCTGCGCATAATCAGATGTGTGTGCAATCAGAGCCATGTCTGGATTTCTTGGAATGTGGATTGTTTGGGGTGAGTTTATCTCTGGATGTGTGCAAATGTATGTGCATTCATGTGTGCCTGCGTGGAGATCTGAGGTTGGCTGGTAGGGTGGACCTCTGCGCATAATCGCATGTGTGTGCAATCAGAGCCACGTCTGGATTTCTTGGAATGTGGATTGTTTGGGGTGAGTTTATCTCTGGATGTGTGCAAATGTATGTGCATTCATGTGTGCCTGCGTGGAGATCTGAGGTTGGCTGGTAGGGTGGACCTCTGCGCATAATCACATGTGTGTGCAATCAGAGCCATGTCTGGATTTCTTGGAATGTGGATTGTTTGGGGTGAGTTTATCTCTGGATGTGTGCAAATGTATGTGCATTCATGTGTGCCTGCGTGGAGATCTGAGGTTGGCTGGTAGGGTGGACCTCTGCGCATAATCGCATGTGTGTGCAATCAGAGCCACGTCTGGATTTCTTGGAATGTGGATTGTTTGGGGTGAGTTTATCTCTGGATGTGTGCAAATGTATGTGCATTCATGTGTGCCTGCGTGGAGATCTGAGGTTGGCTGGTAGGGTGGACCTCTGCGCATAATCACATGTGTGTGCAATCAGAGCCACGTCTGGATTTCTTGGAATGTGGATTGTTTGGGGTGAGTTTATCTCTGGATGTGTGCAAATGTATGTGCATTCATGTGTGCCTGCGTGGAGATCTGAGGTTGGCTGGTAGGGTGGACCTCTGCGCATAATCACATGTGTGTGCAATCAGAGCCACGTCTGGATTCCTTGGAATGTGGATTGTTTGGGGTTAGTTTATCTCTGGATGTGTGCAAATGTATGTGCATTCATGTGTGCCTGCGTGGAGATCTGGGGTTGGGTGGTAGGGTGGACCTCTGCGCATAATCACATGTGTGTGCAATCAGAGCCACGTCTGGATTTCTTGGAATGTGGATTGTTTGGGGTGAGTTTATCTGTGGATGTGTGCAAATGTATGTGCATTCATGTGTGCCTGCGTGGAGATCTGAGGTTGGCTGGTAGGGTGGACCTCTGCGCATAATCGCATGTGTGTGCAATCAGAGCCACGTCTGGATTTCTTGGAATGTGGATTGTTTGGGGTGAGTTTATCTCTGGATGTGTGCAAATGTATGTGCATTCATGTGTGCCTGCGTGGAGATCTGAGGTTGGCTGGTAGGGTGGACCTCTGCGCATAATCACATGTGTGTGCAATCAGAGCCATGTCTGGATTTCTTGGAATGTGGATTGTTTGGTGTGAGTTTATCTCTGGATGTGTGCAAATGTATGTGCATTCATGTGTGCCTGCGTGGAGATCTGAGGTTGGCTGGTAGGGTGGACCTCTGCGCATAATCGCATGTGTGTGCAATCAGAGCCACGTCTGGATTTCTTGGAATGTGGATTGTTTGGGGTGAGTTTATCTCTGGATGTGTGCAAATGTATGTGCATTCATGTGTGCCTGCGTGGAGATCTGAGGTTGGCTGGTAGGGTGGACCTCTGCGCATAATCAGATGTGTGTGCAATCAGAGCCATGTCTGGATTTCTTGGAATGTGGATTGTTTGGGGTGAGTTTATCTCTGGATGTGTGCAAATGTATGTGCATTCATGTGTGCCTGCGTGGAGATCTGAGGTTGGCTGGTAGGGTGGACCTCTGCGCATAATCGCATGTGTGTGCAATCAGAGCCACGTCTGGATTTCTTGGAATGTGGATTGTTTGGGGTGAGTTTATCTCTGGATGTGTGCAAATGTATGTGCATTCATGTGTGCCTGCGTGGAGATCTGAGGTTGGCTGGTAGGGTGGACCTCTGCGCATAATCACATGTGTGTGCAATCAGAGCCATGTCTGGATTTCTTGGAATGTGGATTGTTTGGGGTGAGTTTATCTCTGGATGTGTGCAAATGTATGTGCATTCATGTGTGCCTGCGTGGAGATCTGAGGTTGGCTGGTAGGGTGGACCTCTGCGCATAATCGCATGTGTGTGCAATCAGAGCCACGTCTGGATTTCTTGGAATGTGGATTGTTTGGGGTTAGTTTATCTCTGGATGTGTGCAAATGTATGTGCATTCATGTGTGCCTGCGTGGAGATCTGAGGTTGGCTGGTAGGGTGGACCTCTGCGCATAATCAGATGTGTGTGCAATCAGAGCCATGTCTGGATTTCTTGGAATGTGGATTGTTTGGGGTGAGTTTATCTCTGGATGTGTGCAAATGTATGTGCATTCATGTGTGCCTGCGTGGAGATCTGAGGTTGGCTGGTAGGGTGGACCTCTGCGCATAATCACATGTGTGTGCAATCAGAGCCACGTCTGGATTTCTTGGAATGTGGATTGTTTGGGGTGAGTTTATCTCTGGATGTGTGCAAATGTATGTGCATTCATGTGTGCCTGCGTGGAGATCTGAGGTTGGCTGGTAGGGTGGACCTCTGCGCATAATCGCATGTGTGTGCAATCAGAGCCACGTCTGGATTTCTTGGAATGTGGATTGTTTGGGGTGAGTTTATCTCTGGATGTGTGCAAATGTATGTGCATTCATGTGTGCCTGCGTGGAGATCTGAGGTTGGCTGGTAGGGTGGACCTCTGCGCATAATCACATGTGTGTGCAATCAGAGCCACGTCTGGATTTCTTGGAATGTGGATTGTTTGGGGTGAGTTTATCTCTGGATGTGTGCAAATGTATGTGCATTCATGTGTGCCTGCGTGGAGATCTGAGGTTGGCTGGTAGGGTGGACCTCTGCGCATAATCAGATGTGTGTGCAATCAGAGCCATGTCTGGATTTCTTGGAATGTGGATTGTTTGGGGTGAGTTTATCTCTGGATGTGTGCAAATGTATGTGCATTCATGTGTGCCTGCGTGGAGATCTGAGGTTGGCTGGTAGGGTGGACCTCTGCGCATAATCGCATGTGTGTGCAATCAGAGCCACGTCTGGATTTCTTGGAATGTGGATTGTTTGGGGTGAGTTTATCTCTGGATGTGTGCAAATGTATGTGCATTCATGTGTGCCTGCGTGGAGATCTGAGGTTGGCTGGTAGGGTGGACCTCTGCGCATAATCACATGTGTGTGCAATCAGAGCCATGTCTGGATTTCTTGGAATGTGGATTGTTTGGGGTGAGTTTATCTCTGGATGTGTGCAAATGTATGTGCATTCATGTGTGCCTGCGTGGAGATCTGAGGTTGGGTGGTAGGGTGGACCTCTGCGCATAATCACATGTGTGTGCAATCAGAGCCACGTCTGGATTTCTTGGAATGTGGATTGTTTGGGGTTAGTTTATCTCTGGATGTGTGCAAATGTATGTGCATTCATGTGTGCCTGCGTGGAGATCTGAGGTTGGCTGGTAGGGTGGACCTCTGCGCATAATCAGATGTGTGTGCAATCAGAGCCATGTCTGGATTTCTTGGAATGTGGATTGTTTGGGGTGAGTTTATCTCTGGATGTGTGCAAATGTATGTGCATTCATGTGTGCCTGCGTGGAGATCTGAGGTTGGCTGGTAGGGTGGACCTCTGCGCATAATCGCATGTGTGTGCAATCAGAGCCACGTCTGGATTTCTTGGAATGTGGATTGTTTGGGGTGAGTTTATCTCTGGATGTGTGCAAATGTATGTGCATTCATGTGTGCCTGCGTGGAGATCTGAGGTTGGCTGGTAGGGTGGACCTCTGCGCATAATCACATGTGTGTGCAATCAGAGCCATGTCTGGATTTCTTGGAATGTGGATTGTTTGGGGTGAGTTTATCTCTGGATGTGTGCAAATGTATGTGCATTCATGTGTGCCTGCGTGGAGATCTGAGGTTGGCTGGTAGGGTGGACCTCTGCGCATAATCACATGTGTGTGCAATCAGAGCCACGTCTGGATTTCTTGGAATGTGGATTGTTTGGGGTTAGTTTATCTCTGGATGTGTGCAAATGTATGTGCATTCATGTGTGCCTGCGTGGAGATCTGAGGTTGGCTGGTAGGGTGGACCTCTGCGCATAATCACATGTGTGTGCAATCAGAGCCATGTCTGGATTTCTTGGAATGTGGATTGTTTGGGGTGAGTTTATCTCTGGATGTGTGCAAATGTATGTGCATTCATGTGTGCCTGCGTGGAGATCTGGGGTTGGGTGGTAGGGTGGACCTCTGCGCATAATCACATGTGTGCGCAATCAGAGCCACGTCTGGATTTCTTGGAATGTGGATTGTTTGGGGTGAGTTTATCTCTGGATGTGTGCAAATGTATGTGCATTCATGTGTGCCTGCGTGGAGATCTGAGGTTGGCTGGTAGGGTGGACCTCTGCGCATAATCGCATGTGTGTGCAATCAGAGCCACGTCTGGATTTCTTGGAATGTGGATTGTTTGGGGTGAGTTTATCTCTGGATGTGTGCAAATGTATGTGCATTCATGTGTGCCTGCATGGAGATCTGAGGTTGGCTGGTAGGGTGGACCTCTGCGCATAATCACATGTGTGTGCAATCAGAGCCACGTCTGGATTTCTTGGAATGTGGATTGTTTGGGGTGAGTTTATCTCTGGATGTGTGCAAATGTATGTGCATTCATGTGTGCCTGCGTGGAGATCTGAGGTTGGCTGGTAGGGTGGACCTCTGCGCATAATCGCATGTGTGTGCAATCAGAGCCACGTCTGGATTTCTTGGAATGTGGATTGTTTGGGGTTAGCTTATCTGTGGATGTGTGCAAATGTATGTGCATTCATGTGTGCCTGCGTGGAGATCTGAGGTTGGCTGGTAGGGTGGACCTCTGCGCATAATCGCATGTGTGTGCAATCAGAGCCACGTCTGGATTTCTTGGAATGTGGATTGTTTGGGGTTAGTTTATCTCTGGATGTGTGAAAATGTATGTGCATTCATGTGTGCCTGCGTGGAGATCTGAGGTTGGCTGGTAGGGTGGACCTCTGCGCATAATCACATGTGTGTGCAATCAGAGCCATGTCTGGATTTCTTGGAATGTGGATTGTTTGGGGTGAGTTTATCTCTGGATGTGTGCAAATGTATGTGCATTCATGTGTGCCTGCGTGGAGATCTGAGGTTGGCTGGTAGGGTGGACCTCTGCGCATAATCGCATGTGTGTGCAATCAGAGCCACGTCTGGATTTCTTGGAATGTGGATTGTTTGGGGTGAGTTTATCTCTGGATGTGTGCAAATGTATGTGCATTCATGTGTGCCTGCGTGGAGATCTGAGGTTGGCTGGTAGGGTGGACCTCTGCGCATAATCACATGTGTGTGCAATCAGAGCCATGTCTGGATTTCTTGGAATGTGGATTGTTTGGGGTTAGTTTATCTCTGGATGTGTGCAAATGTATGTGCATTCATGTGTGCCTGCGTGGAGATCTGAGGTTGGCTGGTAGGGTGGACCTCTGCGCATAATCACATGTGTGTGCAATCAGAGCCATGTCTGGATTTCTTGGAATGTGGATTGTTTGGGGTGAGTTTATCTCTGGATGTGTGCAAATTTATGTGCATTCATGTGTGCCTGCGTGGAGATCTGAGGTTGGCTGGTAGGGTGGACCTCTGCGCATAATCGCATGTGTGTGCAATCAGAGCCACGTCTGGATTTCTTGGAATGTGGATTGTTTGGGGTTAGTTTATCTCTGGATGTGTGCAAATGTATGTGCATTCATGTGTGCCTGCGTGGAGATCTGAGGTTGGCTGGTAGGGTGGACCTCTGCGCATAATCACATGTGTGTGCAATCAGAGCCATGTCTGGATTTCTTGGAATGTGGATTGTTTGGGGTGAGTTTATCTGTGGATGTGTGCAAATGTATGTGCATTCATGTGTGCCTGCGTGGAGATCTGAGGTTGGCTGGTAGGGTGGACCTCTGCGCATAATCGCATGTGTGTGCAATCAGAGCCACGTCTGGATTTCTTGGAATGTGGATTGTTTGGGGTTAGTTTATCTCTGGATGTGTGAAAATGTATGTGCATTCATGTGTGCCTGCGTGGAGATCTGAGGTTGGCTGGTAGGGTGGACCTCTGCGCATAATCACATGTGTGTGCAATCAGAGCCATGTCTGGATTTCTTGGAATGTGGATTGTTTGGGGTTAGTTTATCTCTGGATGTGTGCAAATGTATGTGCATTCATGTGTGCCTGCGTGGAGATCTGAGGTTGGCTGGTAGGGTGGACCTCTGCGCATAATCACATGTGTGTGCAATCAGAGCCATGTCTGGATTTCTTGGAATGTGGATTGTTTGGGGTGAGTTTATCTCTGGATGTGTGCAAATGTATGTGCATTCATGTGTGCCTGCGTGGAGATCTGAGGTTGGCTGGTAGGGTGGACCTCTGCGCATAATCACATGTGTGTGCAATCAGAGCCATGTCTGGATTTCTTGGAATGTGGATTGTTTGGGGTGAGTTTATCTCTGGATGTGTGCAAATGTATGTGCATTCATGTGTGCCTGTGTGGAGATCTGAGGTTGGCTGGTAGGGTGGACCTCTGCGCATAATCACATGTGTGTGCAATCAGAGCCACGTCTGGATTTCTTGGAATGTGGATTGTTTGGGGTGAGTTTATCTCTGGATGTGTGCAAATGTATGTGCATTCATGTGTGCCTGCGTGGAGATCTGAGGTTGGCTGGTAGGGTGGACCTCTGCGCATAATCACATGTGTGTGCAATCAGAGCCACGTCTGGATTTCTTGGAATGTGGATTGTTTGGGGTTAGTTTATCTCTGGATGTGTGCAAATGTATGTGCATTCATGTGTGCCTGCGTGGAGATCTGAGGTTGGCTGGTAGGGTGGACCTCTGCGCATAATCACATGTGTGCGCAATCAGAGCCACGTCTGGATTTCTTGGAATGTGGATTGTTTGGGGTGAGTTTATCTCTGGATGTGTGCAAATGTATGTGCATTCATGTGTGCCTGCGTGGAGATCTGAGGTTGGCTGGTAGGGTGGACCTCTGCGCATAATCACATGTGTGTGCAATCAGAGCCACGTCTGGATTTCTTGGAATGTGGATTGTTTGGGGTTAGTTTATCTCTGGATGTGTGCAAATGTATGTGCATTCATGTGTGCCTGCGTGGAGATCTGGGGTTGGGTGGTAGGGTAGACCTCTGCGCATAATCACATGTGTGTGCAATCAGAGCCACGTCTGGATTTCTTGGAATGTGGATTGTTTGGGGTGAGTTTATCTCTGGATGTGTGCAAATGTATGTGCATTCATGTGTGCCTGCGTGGAGATCTGAGGTTGGCTGGTAGGGTGGACCTCTGCGCATAATCACATGTGTGTGGAATCAGAGCCATGTCTGGATTTCTTGGAATGTGGATTGTTTGGTGTGAGTTTATCTCTGGAAGTGTGCAAATGTATGTGCATTCATGTGTGCCTGCGTGGAGATCTGAGGTTGGCTGGTAGGGTGGACCTCTGCGCATAATCGCATGTGTGTGCAATCAGAGCCACGTCTGGATTTCTTGGAATGTGGATTGTTTGGGGTGAGTTTATCTCTGGATGTGTGCAAATGTATGTGCATTCATGTGTGCCTGCGTGGAGATCTGAGGTTGGCTGGTAGGGTGGACCTCTGCGCATAATCACATGTGTGTGCAATCAGAGCCATGTCTGGATTTCTTGGAATGTGGATTGTTTGGGGTGAGTTTATCTCTGGATGTGTGCAAATGTATGTGCATTCATGTGTGCCTGCGTGGAGATCTGAGGTTGGCTGGTAGGGTGGACCTCTGCGCATAATCACATGTGTGTGCAATCAGAGCCATGTCTGGATTTCTTGGAATGTGTATTGTTTGGGGTGAGTTTATCTCTGGATGTGTGCAAATGTATGTGCATTCATGTGTGCCTGTGTGGAGATCTGAGGTTGGCTGGTAGGGTGGACCTCTGCGCATAATCACATGTGTGTGCAATCAGAGCCACGTCTGGATTTCTTGGAATGTGGATTGTTTGGGGTGAGTTTATCTCTGGATGTGTGCAAATGTATGTGCATTCATGTGTGCCTGCGTGGAGATCTGAGGTTGGCTGGTAGGGTGGACCTCTGCGCATAATCACATGTGTGTGCAATCAGAGCCACGTCTGGATTTCTTGGAATGTGGATTGTTTGGGGTTAGTTTATCTCTGGATGTGTGCAAATGTATGTGCATTCATGTGTGCCTGCGTGGAGATCTGGGGTTGGGTGGTAGGGTGGACCTCTGCGCATAATCACATGTGTGCGCAATCAGAGCCACGTCTGGATTTCTTGGAATGTGGATTGTTTGGGGTGAGTTTATTTCTGGATGTGTGCAAATGTATGTGCATTCATGTGTGCCTGCGTGGAGATCTGAGGTTGGCTGGTAGGGTGGACCTCTGCGCATAATCACATGTGTGTGCAATCAGAGCCACGTCTGGATTTCTTGGAATGTGGATTGTTTGGGGTGAGTTTATCTCTGGATGTGTGCAAATGTATGTGCATTCATGTGTGCCTGCGTGGAGATCTGGGGTTGGGTGGTAGGGTAGACCTCTGCGCATAATCACATGTGTGTGCAATCAGAGCCACGTCTGGATTTCTTGGAATGTGGATTGTTTGGGGTGAGTTTATCTCTGGATGTGTGCAAATGTATGTGCATTCATGTGTGCCTGCGTGGAGATCTGAGGTTGGCTGGTAGGGTGGACCTCTGCGCATAATCACATGTGTGTGCAATCAGAGCCATGTCTGGATTTCTTGGAATGTGGATTGTTTGGTGTGAGTTTATCTCTGGATGTGTGCAAATGTATGTGCATTCATGTGTGCCTGCGTGGAGATCTGAGGTTGGCTGGTAGGGTGGACCTCTGCGCATAATCGCATGTGTGTGCAATCAGAGCCACGTCTGGATTTCTTGGAATGTGGATTGTTTGGGGTGAGTTTATCTCTGGATGTGTGCAAATATATGTGCATTCATGTGTGCCTGCGTGGAGATCTGAGGTTGGCTGGTAGGGTGGACCTCTGCGCATAATCACATGTGTGTGCAATCAGAGCCATGTCTGGATTTCTTGGAATGTGGATTGTTTGGGGTGAGTTTATCTCTGGATGTGTGCAAATGTATGTGCATTCATGTGTGCCTGTGTGGAGATCTGAGGTTGGCTGGTAGGGTGGACCTCTGCGCATAATCACATGTGTGTGCAATCAGAGCCACGTCTGGATTTCTTGGAATGTGGATTGTTTGGGGTGAGTTTATCTCTGGATGTGTGCAAATGTATGTGCATTCATGTGTGCCTGCGTGGAGATCTGAGGTTGGCTGGTAGGGTGGACCTCTGCGCATAATCGCATGTGTGTGCAATCAGAGCCACGTCTGGATTTCTTGGAATGTGGATTGTTTGGGGTGAGTTTATCTCTGGATGTGTGCAAATGTATGTGCATTCATGTGTGCCTGCGTGGAGATCTGAGGTTGGCTGGTAGGGTGGACCTCTGCGCATAATCGCATGTGTGTGCAATCAGAGCCACGTCTGGATTTCTTGGAATGTGGATTGTTTGGGGTGAGTTTATCTCTGGATGTGTGCAAATGTATGTGCATTCATGTGTGCCTGCGTGGAGATCTGAGGTTGGCTGGTAGGGTGGACCTCTGCGCATAATCAGATGTGTGTGCAATCAGAGCCATGTCTGGATTTCTTGGAATGTGGATTGTTTGGGGTGAGTTTATCTCTGGATGTGTGCAAATGTATGTGCATTCATGTGTGCCTGCGTGGAGATCTGAGGTTGGCTGGTAGGGTGGACCTCTGCGCATAATCGCATGTGTGTGCAATCAGAGCCACGTCTGGATTTCTTGGAATGTGGATTGTTTGGGGTGAGTTTATCTCTGGATGTGTGCAAATGTATGTGCATTCATGTGTGCCTGCGTGGAGATCTGAGGTTGGCTGGTAGGGTGGACCTCTGCGCATAATCACATGTGTGTGCAATCAGAGCCATGTCTGGATTTCTTGGAATGTGGATTGTTTGGGGTGAGTTTATCTCTGGATGTGTGCAAATGTATGTGCATTCATGTGTGCCTGCGTGGAGATCTGAGGTTGGGTGGTAGGGTGGACCTCTGCGCATAATCACATGTGTGTGCAATCAGAGCCACGTCTGGATTTCTTGGAATGTGGATTGTTTGGGGTTAGTTTATCTCTGGATGTGTGCAAATGTATGTGCATTCATGTGTGCCTGCGTGGAGATCTGAGGTTGGCTGGTAGGGTGGACCTCTGCGCATAATCAGATGTGTGTGCAATCAGAGCCATGTCTGGATTTCTTGGAATGTGGATTGTTTGGGGTGAGTTTATCTCTGGATGTGTGCAAATGTATGTGCATTCATGTGTGCCTGCGTGGAGATCTGAGGTTGGCTGGTAGGGTGGACCTCTGCGCATAATCGCATGTGTGTGCAATCAGAGCCACGTCTGGATTTCTTGGAATGTGGATTGTTTGGGGTGAGTTTATCTCTGGATGTGTGCAAATGTATGTGCATTCATGTGTGCCTGCGTGGAGATCTGAGGTTGGCTGGTAGGGTGGACCTCTGCGCATAATCACATGTGTGTGCAATCAGAGCCATGTCTGGATTTCTTGGAATGTGGATTGTTTGGGGTGAGTTTATCTCTGGATGTGTGCAAATGTATGTGCATTCATGTGTGCCTGCGTGGAGATCTGAGGTTGGCTGGTAGGGTGGACCTCTGCGCATAATCACATGTGTGTGCAATCAGAGCCACGTCTGGATTTCTTGGAATGTGGATTGTTTGGGGTTAGTTTATCTCTGGATGTGTGCAAATGTATGTGCATTCATGTGTGCCTGCGTGGAGATCTGAGGTTGGCTGGTAGGGTGGACCTCTGCGCATAATCACATGTGTGTGCAATCAGAGCCATGTCTGGATTTCTTGGAATGTGGATTGTTTGGGGTGAGTTTATCTCTGGATGTGTGCAAATGTATGTGCATTCATGTGTGCCTGCGTGGAGATCTGGGGTTGGGTGGTAGGGTGGACCTCTGCGCATAATCACATGTGTGCGCAATCAGAGCCACGTCTGGATTTCTTGGAATGTGGATTGTTTGGGGTGAGTTTATCTCTGGATGTGTGCAAATGTATGTGCATTCATGTGTGCCTGCGTGGAGATCTGAGGTTGGCTGGTAGGGTGGACCTCTGCGCATAATCGCATGTGTGTGCAATCAGAGCCACGTCTGGATTTCTTGGAATGTGGATTGTTTGGGGTGAGTTTATCTCTGGATGTGTGCAAATGTATGTGCATTCATGTGTGCCTGCGTGGAGATCTGAGGTTGGCTGGTAGGGTGGACCTCTGCGCATAATCACATGTGTGTGCAATCAGAGCCATGTCTGGATTTCTTGGAATGTGGATTGTTTGGGGTGAGTTTATCTCTGGATGTGTGCAAATGTATGTGCATTCATGTGTGCCTGCGTGGAGATCTGAGGTTGGCTGGTAGGGTGGACCTCTGCGCATAATCGCATGTGTGTGCAATCAGAGCCACGTCTGGATTTCTTGGAATGTGGATTGTTTGGGGTTAGCTTATCTGTGGATGTGTGCAAATGTATGTGCATTCATGTGTGCCTGCGTGGAGATCTGAGGTTGGCTGGTAGGGTGGACCTCTGCGCATAATCGCATGTGTGTGCAATCAGAGCCACGTCTGGATTTCTTGGAATGTGGATTGTTTGGGGTTAGTTTATCTCTGGATGTGTGAAAATGTATGTGCATTCATGTGTGCCTGCGTGGAGATCTGAGGTTGGCTGGTAGGGTGGACCTCTGCGCATAATCACATGTGTGTGCAATCAGAGCCATGTCTGGATTTCTTGGAATGTGGATTGTTTGGGGTGAGTTTATCTCTGGATGTGTGCAAATGTATGTGCATTCATGTGTGCCTGCGTGGAGATCTGAGGTTGGCTGGTAGGGTGGACCTCTGCGCATAATCACATGTGTGTGCAATCAGAGCCACGTCTGGATTTCTTGGAATGTGGATTGTTTGGGGTGAGTTTATCTCTGGATGTGTGCAAATGTATGTGCATTCATGTGTGCCTGCGTGGAGATCTGAGGTTGGCTGGTAGGGTGGACCTCTGCGCATAATCACATGTGTGTGCAATCAGAGCCATGTCTGGATTTCTTGGAATGTGGATTGTTTGGGGTTAGTTTATCTCTGGATGTGTGCAAATGTATGTGCATTCATGTGTGCCTGCGTGGAGATCTGAGGTTGGCTGGTAGGGTGGACCTCTGCGCATAATCACATGTGTGTGCAATCAGAGCCATGTCTGGATTTCTTGGAATGTGGATTGTTTGGGGTGAGTTTATCTCTGGATGTGTGCAAATTTATGTGCATTCATGTGTGCCTGCGTGGAGATCTGAGGTTGGCTGGTAGGGTGGACCTCTGCGCATAATCGCATGTGTGTGCAATCAGAGCCACGTCTGGATTTCTTGGAATGTGGATTGTTTGGGGTTAGTTTATCTCTGGATGTGTGCAAATGTATGTGCATTCATGTGTGCCTGCGTGGAGATCTGAGGTTGGCTGGTAGGGTGGACCTCTGCGCATAATCACATGTGTGTGCAATCAGAGCCATGTCTGGATTTCTTGGAATGTGGATTGTTTGGGGTGAGTTTATCTGTGGATGTGTGCAAATGTATGTGCATTCATGTGTGCCTGCGTGGAGATCTGAGGTTGGCTGGTAGGGTGGACCTCTGCGCATAATCGCATGTGTGTGCAATCAGAGCCACGTCTGGATTTCTTGAAATGTGGATTGTTTGGGGTTAGTTTATCTCTGGATGTGTGAAAATGTATGTGCATTCATGTGTGCCTGCGTGGAGATCTGAGGTTGGCTGGTAGGGTGGACCTCTGCGCATAATCACATGTGTGTGCAATCAGAGCCATGTCTGGATTTCTTGGAATGTGGATTGTTTGGGGTTAGTTTATCTCTGGATGTGTGCAAATGTATGTGCATTCATGTGTGCCTGCGTGGAGATCTGAGGTTGGCTGGTAGGGTGGACCTCTGCGCATAATCACATGTGTGTGCAATCAGAGCCATGTCTGGATTTCTTGGAATGTGGATTGTTTGGGGTGAGTTTATCTCTGGATGTGTGCAAATGTATGTGCATTCATGTGTGCCTGCGTGGAGATCTGAGGTTGGCTGGTAGGGTGGACCTCTGCGCATAATCACATGTGTGTGCAATCAGAGCCATGTCTGGATTTCTTGGAATGTGGATTGTTTGGGGTGAGTTTATCTCTGGATGTGTGCAAATGTATGTGCATTCATGTGTGCCTGTGTGGAGATCTGAGGTTGGCTGGTAGGGTGGACCTCTGCGCATAATCACATGTGTGTGCAATCAGAGCCACGTCTGGATTTCTTGGAATGTGGATTGTTTGGGGTGAGTTTATCTCTGGATGTGTGCAAATGTATGTGCATTCATGTGTGCCTGCGTGGAGATCTGAGGTTGGCTGGTAGGGTGGACCTCTGCGCATAATCACATGTGTGTGCAATCAGAGCCACGTCTGGATTTCTTGGAATGTGGATTGTTTGGGGTTAGTTTATCTCTGGATGTGTGCAAATGTATGTGCATTCATGTGTGCCTGCGTGGAGATCTGGGGTTGGGTGGTAGGGTGGACCTCTGCGCATAATCACATGTGTGCGCAATCAGAGCCACGTCTGGATTTCTTGGAATGTGGATTGTTTGGGGTGAGTTTATCTCTGGATGTGTGCAAATGTATGTGCATTCATGTGTGCCTGCGTGGAGATCTGAGGTTGGCTGGTAGGGTGGACCTCTGCGCATAATCACATGTGTGTGCAATCAGAGCCACGTCTGGATTTCTTGGAATGTGGATTGTTTGGGGTTAGTTTATCTCTGGATGTGTGCAAATGTATGTGCATTCATGTGTGCCTGCGTGGAGATCTGGGGTTGGGTGGTAGGGTAGACCTCTGCGCATAATCACATGTGTGTGCAATCAGAGCCACGTCTGGATTTCTTGGAATGTGGATTGTTTGGGGTGAGTTTATCTCTGGATGTGTGCAAATGTATGTGCATTCATGTGTGCCTGCGTGGAGATCTGAGGTTGGCTGGTAGGGTGGACCTCTGCGCATAATCACATGTGTGTGGAATCAGAGCCATGTCTGGATTTCTTGGAATGTGGATTGTTTGGTGTGAGTTTATCTCTGGAAGTGTGCAAATGTATGTGCATTCATGTGTGCCTGCGTGGAGATCTGAGGTTGGCTGGTAGGGTGGACCTCTGCGCATAATCGCATGTGTGTGCAATCAGAGCCACGTCTGGATTTCTTGGAATGTGGATTGTTTGGGGTGAGTTTATCTCTGGATGTGTGCAAATGTATGTGCATTCATGTGTGCCTGCGTGGAGATCTGAGGTTGGCTGGTAGGGTGGACCTCTGCGCATAATCACATGTGTGTGCAATCAGAGCCATGTCTGGATTTCTTGGAATGTGGATTGTTTGGGGTGAGTTTATCTCTGGATGTGTGCAAATGTATGTGCATTCATGTGTGCCTGCGTGGAGATCTGAGGTTGGCTGGTAGGGTGGACCTCTGCGCATAATCACATGTGTGTGCAATCAGAGCCATGTCTGGATTTCTTGGAATGTGTATTGTTTGGGGTGAGTTTATCTCTGGATGTGTGCAAATGTATGTGCATTCATGTGTGCCTGTGTGGAGATCTGAGGTTGGCTGGTAGGGTGGACCTCTGCGCATAATCACATGTGTGTGCAATCAGAGCCACGTCTGGATTTCTTGGAATGTGGATTGTTTGGGGTGAGTTTATCTCTGGATGTGTGCAAATGTATGTGCATTCATGTGTGCCTGCGTGGAGATCTGAGGTTGGCTGGTAGGGTGGACCTCTGCGCATAATCACATGTGTGTGCAATCAGAGCCACGTCTGGATTTCTTGGAATGTGGATTGTTTGGGGTGAGTTTATCTCTGGATGTGTGCAAATGTATGTGCATTCATGTGTGCCTGCGTGGAGATCTGGGGTTGGGTGGTAGGGTGGACCTCTGCGCATAATCACATGTGTGCGCAATCAGAGCCACGTCTGGATTTCTTGGAATGTGGATTGTTTGGGGTGAGTTTATTTCTGGATGTGTGCAAATGTATGTGCATTCATGTGTGCCTGCGTGGAGATCTGAGGTTGGCTGGTAGGGTGGACCTCTGCGCATAATCACATGTGTGTGCAATCAGAGCCACGTCTGGATTTCTTGGAATGTGGATTGTTTGGGGTTAGTTTATCTCTGG
Source organism: Aulonocara stuartgranti (assembly GCF_965226115.1). Lineage (NCBI taxonomy): Eukaryota > Metazoa > Chordata > Actinopteri > Cichliformes > Cichlidae > Aulonocara > Aulonocara stuartgranti. The sequence continues at coordinate 34,609,740 of NC_138954.1, read as the reverse complement.
ATGTGTGCAAATGTATGTGCATTCATGTGTGCCTGCGTGGAGATCTGGGGTTGGGTGGTAGGGTAGACCTCTGCGCATAATCACATGTGTGTGCAATCAGAGCCACGTCTGGATTTCTTGGAATGTGGATTGTTTGGGGTGAGTTTATCTCTGGATGTGTGCAAATGTATGTGCATTCATGTGTGCCTGCGTGGAGATCTGAGGTTGGCTGGTAGGGTGGACCTCTGCGCATAATCACATGTGTGTGCAATCAGAGCCATGTCTGGATTTCTTGGAATGTGGATTGTTTGGTGTGAGTTTATCTCTGGATGTGTGCAAATGTATGTGCATTCATGTGTGCCTGCGTGGAGATCTGAGGTTGGCTGGTAGGGTGGACCTCTGCGCATAATCGCATGTGTGTGCAATCAGAGCCACGTCTGGATTTCTTGGAATGTGGATTGTTTGGGGTGAGTTTATCTCTGGATGTGTGCAAATGTATGTGCATTCATGTGTGCCTGTGTGGAGATCTGAGGTTGGCTGGTAGGGTGGACCTCTGCGCATAATCACATGTGTGTGCAATCAGAGCCATGTCTGGATTTCTTGGAATGTGGATTGTTTGGGGTGAGTTTATCTCTGGATGTGTGCAAATGTATGTGCATTCATGTGTGCCTGTGTGGAGATCTGAGGTTGGCTGGTAGGGTGGACCTCTGCGCATAATCACATGTGTGTGCAATCAGAGCCACGTCTGGATTTCTTGGAATGTGGATTGTTTGGGGTGAGTTTATCTCTGGATGTGTGCAAATGTATGTGCATTCATGTGTGCCTGCGTGGAGATCTGAGGTTGGCTGGTAGGGTGGACCTCTGCGCATAATCACATGTGTGTGCAATCAGAGCCACGTCTGGATTCCTTGGAATGTGGATTGTTTGGGGTTAGTTTATCTCTGGATGTGTGCAAATGTATGTGCATTCATGTGTGCCTGCGTGGAGATCTGGGGTTGGGTGGTAGGGTGGACCTCTGCGCATAATCACATGTGTGTGCAATCAGAGCCACGTCTGGATTTCTTGGAATGTGGATTGTTTGGGGTGAGTTTATCTGTGGATGTGTGCAAATGTATGTGCATTCATGTGTGCCTGCGTGGAGATCTGAGGTTGGCTGGTAGGGTGGACCTCTGCGCATAATCACATGTGTGTGCAATCAGAGCCATGTCTGGATTTCTTGGAATGTGGATTGTTTGGGGTGAGTTTATCTCTGGATGTGTGCAAATGTATGTGCATTCATGTGTGCCTGCGTGGAGATCTGAGGTTGGCTGGTAGGGTGGACCTCTGCGCATAATCACATGTGTGTGCAATCAGAGCCATGTCTGGATTTCTTGGAATGTGGATTGTTTGGGGTGAGTTTATCTCTGGATGTGTGCAAATGTATGTGCATTCATGTGTGCCTGCGTGGAGATCTGAGGTTGGCTGGTAGGGTGGACCTCTGCGCATAATCACATGTGTGTGCAATCAGAGCCATGTCTGGATTTCTTGGAATGTGGATTGTTTGGTGTGAGTTTATCTCTGGATGTGTGCAAATGTATGTGCATTCATGTGTGCCTGCGTGGAGATCTGAGGTTGGCTGGTAGGGTGGACCTCTGCGCATAATCGCATGTGTGTGCAATCAGAGCCACGTCTGGATTTCTTGGAATGTGGATTGTTTGGGGTTAGTTTATCTCTGGATGTGTGCAAATGTATGTGCATTCATGTGTGCCTGCGTGGAGATCTGAGGTTGGCTGGTAGGGTGGACCTCTGCGCATAATCACATGTGTGTGCAATCAGAGCCATGTCTGGATTTCTTGGAATGTGGATTGTTTGGGGTGAGTTTATCTCTGGATGTGTGCAAATGTATGTGCATTCATGTGTGCCTGCGTGGAGATCTGAGGTTGGCTGGTAGGGTGGACCTCTGCGCATAATCACATGTGTGTGCAATCAGAGCCATGTCTGGATTTCTTGGAATGTGGATTGTTTGGGGTGAGTTTATCTCTGGATGTGTGCAAATGTATGTGCATTCATGTGTGCCTGTGTGGAGATCTGAGGTTGGCTGGTAGGGTGGACCTCTGCGCATAATCACATGTGTGTGCAATCAGAGCCACGTCTGGATTTCTTGGAATGTGGATTGTTTGGGGTGAGTTTATCTCTGGATGTGTGCAAATGTATGTGCATTCATGTGTGCCTGCGTGGAGATCTGAGGTTGGCTGGTAGGGTGGACCTCTGCGCATAATCACATGTGTGTGCAATCAGAGCCACGTCTGGATTTCTTGGAATGTGGATTGTTTGGGGTTAGTTTATCTCTGGATGTGTGCAAATGTATGTGCATTCATGTGTGCCTGCGTGGAGATCTGGGGTTGGGTGGTAGGGTGGACCTCTGCGCATAATCACATGTGTGCGCAATCAGAGCCACGTCTGGATTTCTTGGAATGTGGATTGTTTGGGGTGAGTTTATCTCTGGATGTGTGCAAATGTATGTGCATTCATGTGTGCCTGCGTGGAGATCTGAGGTTGGCTGGTAGGGTGGACCTCTGCGCATAATCACATGTGTGTGCAATCAGAGCCACGTCTGGATTTCTTGGAATGTGGATTGTTTGGGGTTAGTTTATCTCTGGATGTGTGCAAATGTATGTGCATTCATGTGTGCCTGCGTGGAGATCTGGGGTTGGGTGGTAGGGTAGACCTCTGCGCATAATCACATGTGTGTGCAATCAGAGCCACGTCTGGATTTCTTGGAATGTGGATTGTTTGGGGTGAGTTTATCTCTGGATGTGTGCAAATGTATGTGCATTCATGTGTGCCTGCGTGGAGATCTGAGGTTGGCTGGTAGGGTGGACCTCTGCGCATAATCGCATGTGTGTGCAATCAGAGCCACGTCTGGATTTCTTGGAATGTGGATTGTTTGGGGTGAGTTTATCTCTGGATGTGTGCAAATGTATGTGCATTCATGTGTGCCTGCGTGGAGATCTGAGGTTGGCTGGTAGGGTGGACCTCTGCGCATAATCACATGTGTGTGCAATCAGAGCCACGTCTGGATTTCTTGGAATGTGGATTGTTTGGGGTTAGTTTATCTCTGGATGTGTGCAAATGTATGTGCATTCATGTGTGCCTGCGTGGAGATCTGGGGTTGGGTGGTAGGGTAGACCTCTGCGCATAATCACATGTGTGTGCAATCAGAGCCACGTCTGGATTTCTTGGAATGTGGATTGTTTGGGGTGAGTTTATCTCTGGATGTGTGCAAATGTATGTGCATTCATGTGTGCCTGCGTGGAGATCTGAGGTTGGCTGGTAGGGTGGACCTCTGCGCATAATCGCATGTGTGTGCAATCAGAGCCACGTCTGGATTTCTTGGAATGTGGATTGTTTGGGGTGAGTTTATCTCTGGATGTGTGCAAATGTATGTGCATTCATGTGTGCCTGCGTGGAGATCTGAGGTTGGCTGGTAGGGTGGACCTCTGCGCATAATCACATGTGTGTGCAATCAGAGCCATGTCTGGATTTCTTGGAATGTGGATTGTTTGGGGTGAGTTTATCTCTGGATGTGTGCAAATGTATGTGCATTCATGTGTGCCTGCGTGGAGATCTGAGGTTGGCTGGTAGGGTGGACCTCTGCGCATAATCACATGTGTGTGCAATCAGAGCCATGTCTGGATTTCTTGGAATGTGTATTGTTTGGGGTGAGTTTATCTCTGGATGTGTGCAAATGTATGTGCATTCATGTGTGCCTGTGTGGAGATCTGAGGTTGGCTGGTAGGGTGGACCTCTGCGCATAATCACATGTGTGTGCAATCAGAGCCACGTCTGGATTTCTTGGAATGTGGATTGTTTGGGGTGAGTTTATCTCTGGATGTGTGCAAATGTATGTGCATTCATGTGTGCCTGCGTGGAGATCTGAGGTTGGCTGGTAGGGTGGACCTCTGCGCATAATCACATGTGTGTGCAATCAGAGCCACGTCTGGATTTCTTGGAATGTGGATTGTTTGGGGTTAGTTTATCTCTGGATGTGTGCAAATGTATGTGCATTCATGTGTGCCTGCGTGGAGATCTGGGGTTGGGTGGTAGGGTAGACCTCTGCGCATAATCACATGTGTGTGCAATCAGAGCCACGTCTGGATTTCTTGGAATGTGGATTGTTTGGGGTGAGTTTATCTCTGGATGTGTGCAAATGTATGTGCATTCATGTGTGCCTGCGTGGAGATCTGAGGTTGGCTGGTAGGGTGGACCTCTGCGCATAATCACATGTGTGTGCAATCAGAGCCATGTCTGGATTTCTTGGAATGTGGATTGTTTGGTGTGAGTTTATCTCTGGATGTGTGCAAATGTATGTGCATTCATGTGTGCCTGCGTGGAGATCTGAGGTTGGCTGGTAGGGTGGACCTCTGCGCATAATCGCATGTGTGTGCAATCAGAGCCACGTCTGGATTTCTTGGAATGTGGATTGTTTGGGGTGAGTTTATCTCTGGATGTGTGCAAATGTATGTGCATTCATGTGTGCCTGCGTGGAGATCTGAGGTTGGCTGGTAGGGTGGACCTCTGCGCATAATCACATGTGTGTGCAATCAGAGCCATGTCTGGATTTCTTGGAATGTGGATTGTTTGGGGTGAGTTTATCTCTGGATGTGTGCAAATGTATGTGCATTCATGTGTGCCTGTGTGGAGATCTGAGGTTGGCTGGTAGGGTGGACCTCTGCGCATAATCACATGTGTGTGCAATCAGAGCCACGTCTGGATTTCTTGGAATGTGGATTGTTTGGGGTGAGTTTATCTCTGGATGTGTGCAAATGTATGTGCATTCATGTGTGCCTGCGTGGAGATCTGAGGTTGGCTGGTAGGGTGGACCTCTGCGCATAATCACATGTGTGTGCAATCAGAGCCACGTCTGGATTCCTTGGAATGTGGATTGTTTGGGGTTAGTTTATCTCTGGATGTGTGCAAATGTATGTGCATTCATGTGTGCCTGCGTGGAGATCTGGGGTTGGGTGGTAGGGTGGACCTCTGCGCATAATCACATGTGTGTGCAATCAGAGCCACGTCTGGATTTCTTGGAATGTGGATTGTTTGGGGTGAGTTTATCTGTGGATGTGTGCAAATGTATGTGCATTCATGTGTGCCTGCGTGGAGATCTGAGGTTGGCTGGTAGGGTGGACCTCTGCGCATAATCGCATGTGTGTGCAATCAGAGCCATGTCTGGATTTCTTGGAATGTGGATTGTTTGGGGTGAGTTTATCTCTGGATGTGTGCAAATGTATGTGCATTCATGTGTGCCTGCGTGGAGATCTGAGGTTGGCTGGTAGGGTGGACCTCTGCGCATAATCGCATGTGTGTGCAATCAGAGCCACGTCTGGATTTCTTGGAATGTGGATTGTTTGGGGTGAGTTTATCTCTGGATGTGTGCAAATGTATGTGCATTCATGTGTGCCTGCGTGGAGATCTGAGGTTGGCTGGTAGGGTGGACCTCTGCGCATAATCACATGTGTGTGCAATCAGAGCCACGTCTGGATTTCTTGGAATGTGGATTGTTTGGGGTGAGTTTATCTCTGGATGTGTGGAAATGTATGTGCATTCATGTGTGCCTGTGTGGAGATCTGAGGTTGGCTGGTAGGGTGGACCTCTGCGCATAATCACATGTGTGTGCAATCAGAGCCACGTCTGGATTTCTTGGAATGTGGATTGTTTGGGGTGAGTTTATCTCTGGATGTGTGCAAATGTATGTGCATTCATGTGTGCCTGCGTGGAGATCTGAGGTTGGCTGGTAGGGTGGACCTCTGCGCATAATCACATGTGTGTGCAATCAGAGCCATGTCTGGATTTCTTGGAATGTGGATTGTTTGGGGTGAGTTTATCTGTGGATGTGTGCAAATGTATGTGCATTCATGTGTGCCTGCGTGGAGATCTGAGGTTGGCTGGTAGGGTGGACCTCTGCGCATAATCGCATGTGTGTGCAATCAGAGCCACGTCTGGATTTCTTGGAATGTGGATTGTTTGGGGTTAGTTTATCTCTGGATGTGTGCAAATGTATGTGCATTCATGTGTGCCTGCGTGGAGATCTGAGGTTGGCTGGTAGGGTGGACCTCTGCGCATAATCACATGTGTGTGCAATCAGAGCCATGTCTGGATTTCTTGGAATGTGGATTGTTTGGGGTGAGTTTATCTCTGGATGTGTGCAAATGTATGTGCATTCATGTGTGCCTGCGTGGAGATCTGAGGTTGGCTGGTAGGGTGGACCTCTGCGCATAATCACATGTGTGTGCAATCAGAGCCATGTCTGGATTTCTTGGAATGTGGATTGTTTGGGGTGAGTTTATCTCTGGATGTGTGCAAATGTATGTGCATTCATGTGTGCCTGCGTGGAGATCTGAGGTTGGCTGGTAGGGTGGACCTCTGCGCATAATCACATGTGTGTGCAATCAGAGCCACGTCTGGATTTCTTGGAATGTGGATTGTTTGGTGTGAGTTTATCTCTGGATGTGTGCAAATGTATGTGCATTCATGTGTGCCTGCGTGGAGATCTGAGGTTGGCTGGTAGGGTGGACCTCTGCGCATAATCGCATGTGTGTGCAATCAGAGCCACGTCTGGATTTCTTGGAATGTGGATTGTTTGGGGTGAGTTTATCTCTGGATGTGTGCAAATGTATGTGCATTCATGTGTGCCTGCGTGGAGATCTGAGGTTGGCTGGTAGGGTGGACCTCTGCGCATAATCACATGTGTGTGCAATCAGAGCCACGTCTGGATTTCTTGGAATGTGGATTGTTTGGGGTGAGTTTATCTCTGGATGTGTGCAAATGTATGTGCATTCATGTGTGCCTGCGTGGAGATCTGAGGTTGGCTGGTAGGGTGGACCTCTGCGCATAATCACATGTGTGTGCAATCAGAGCCACGTCTGGATTTCTTGGAATGTGGATTGTTTGGGGTGAGTTTATCTCTGGATGTGTGCAAATGTATGTGCATTCATGTGTGCCTGCGTGGAGATCTGAGGTTGGCTGGTAGGGTGGACCTCTGCGCATAATCACATGTGTGTGCAATCAGAGCCACGTCTGGATTCCTTGGAATGTGGATTGTTTGGGGTTAGTTTATCTCTGGATGTGTGCAAATGTATGTGCATTCATGTGTGCCTGCGTGGAGATCTGAGGTTGGCTGGTAGGGTGGACCTCTGCGCATAATCGCATGTGTGTGCAATCAGAGCCATGTCTGGATTTCTTGGAATGTGGATTGTTTGGGGTGAGTTTATCTCTGGATGTGTGCAAATGTATGTGCATTCATGTGTGCCTGCGTGGAGATCTGAGGTTGGCTGGTAGGGTGGACCTCTGCGCATAATCGCATGTGTGTGCAATCAGAGCCACGTCTGGATTTCTTGGAATGTGGATTGTTTGGGGTGAGTTTATCTCTGGATGTGTGCAAATGTATGTGCATTCATGTGTGCCTGCGTGGAGATCTGAGGTTGGCTGGTAGGGTGGACCTCTGCGCATAATCACATGTGTGTGCAATCAGAGCCATGTCTGGATTTCTTGGAATGTGGATTGTTTGGTGTGAGTTTATCTCTGGATGTGTGCAAATGTATGTGCATTCATGTGTGCCTGCGTGGAGATCTGAGGTTGGCTGGTAGGGTGGACCTCTGCGCATAATCGCATGTGTGTGCAATCAGAGCCACGTCTGGATTTCTTGGAATGTGGATTGTTTGGGGTGAGTTTATCTCTGGATGTGTGCAAATGTATGTGCATTCATGTGTGCCTGCGTGGAGATCTGAGGTTGGCTGGTAGGGTGGACCTCTGCGCATAATCACATGTGTGTGCAATCAGAGCCATGTCTGGATTTCTTGGAATGTGGATTGTTTGGGGTGAGTTTATCTCTGGATGTGTGCAAATGTATGTGCATTCATGTGTGCCTGTGTGGAGATCTGAGGTTGGCTGGTAGGGTGGACCTCTGCGCATAATCACATGTGTGTGCAATCAGAGCCACGTCTGGATTTCTTGGAATGTGGATTGTTTGGGGTGAGTTTATCTCTGGATGTGTGCAAATGTATGTGCATTCATGTGTGCCTGCGTGGAGATCTGAGGTTGGCTGGTAGGGTGGACCTCTGCGCATAATCACATGTGTGTGCAATCAGAGCCACGTCTGGATTTCTTGGAATGTGGATTGTTTGGGGTGAGTTTATCTGTGGATGTGTGCAAATGTATGTGCATTCATGTGTGCCTGCGTGGAGATCTGAGGTTGGCTGGTAGGGTGGACCTCTGCGCATAATCGCATGTGTGTGCAATCAGAGCCATGTCTGGATTTCTTGGAATGTGGATTGTTTGGGGTGAGTTTATCTCTGGATGTGTGCAAATGTATGTGCATTCATGTGTGCCTGCGTGGAGATCTGAGGTTGGCTGGTAGGGTGGACCTCTGCGCATAATCGCATGTGTGTGCAATCAGAGCCACGTCTGGATTTCTTGGAATGTGGATTGTTTGGGGTGAGTTTATCTCTGGATGTGTGCAAATGTATGTGCATTCATGTGTGCCTGCGTGGAGATCTGAGGTTGGCTGGTAGGGTGGACCTCTGCGCATAATCACATGTGTGTGCAATCAGAGCCACGTCTGGATTTCTTGGAATGTGGATTGTTTGGGGTGAGTTTATCTCTGGATGTGTGGAAATGTATGTGCATTCATGTGTGCCTGTGTGGAGATCTGAGGTTGGCTGGTAGGGTGGACCTCTGCGCATAATCACATGTGTGTGCAATCAGAGCCACGTCTGGATTTCTTGGAATGTGGATTGTTTGGGGTGAGTTTATCTCTGGATGTGTGCAAATGTATGTGCATTCATGTGTGCCTGCGTGGAGATCTGAGGTTGGCTGGTAGGGTGGACCTCTGCGCATAATCACATGTGTGTGCAATCAGAGCCATGTCTGGATTTCTTGGAATGTGGATTGTTTGGGGTGAGTTTATCTGTGGATGTGTGCAAATGTATGTGCATTCATGTGTGCCTGCGTGGAGATCTGAGGTTGGCTGGTAGGGTGGACCTCTGCGCATAATCGCATGTGTGTGCAATCAGAGCCACGTCTGGATTTCTTGGAATGTGGATTGTTTGGGGTTAGTTTATCTCTGGATGTGTGCAAATGTATGTGCATTCATGTGTGCCTGCGTGGAGATCTGAGGTTGGCTGGTAGGGTGGACCTCTGCGCATAATCACATGTGTGTGCAATCAGAGCCATGTCTGGATTTCTTGGAATGTGGATTGTTTGGGGTGAGTTTATCTCTGGATGTGTGCAAATGTATGTGCATTCATGTGTGCCTGCGTGGAGATCTGAGGTTGGCTGGTAGGGTGGACCTCTGCGCATAATCACATGTGTGTGCAATCAGAGCCATGTCTGGATTTCTTGGAATGTGGATTGTTTGGGGTGAGTTTATCTCTGGATGTGTGCAAATGTATGTGCATTCATGTGTGCCTGCGTGGAGATCTGAGGTTGGCTGGTAGGGTGGACCTCTGCGCATAATCACATGTGTGTGCAATCAGAGCCACGTCTGGATTTCTTGGAATGTGGATTGTTTGGTGTGAGTTTATCTCTGGATGTGTGCAAATGTATGTGCATTCATGTGTGCCTGCGTGGAGATCTGAGGTTGGCTGGTAGGGTGGACCTCTGCGCATAATCGCATGTGTGTGCAATCAGAGCCACGTCTGGATTTCTTGGAATGTGGATTGTTTGGGGTGAGTTTATCTCTGGATGTGTGCAAATGTATGTGCATTCATGTGTGCCTGCGTGGAGATCTGAGGTTGGCTGGTAGGGTGGACCTCTGCGCATAATCACATGTGTGTGCAATCAGAGCCACGTCTGGATTTCTTGGAATGTGGATTGTTTGGGGTGAGTTTATCTCTGGATGTGTGCAAATGTATGTGCATTCATGTGTGCCTGCGTGGAGATCTGAGGTTGGCTGGTAGGGTGGACCTCTGCGCATAATCACATGTGTGTGCAATCAGAGCCACGTCTGGATTTCTTGGAATGTGGATTGTTTGGGGTGAGTTTATCTCTGGATGTGTGCAAATGTATGTGCATTCATGTGTGCCTGCGTGGAGATCTGAGGTTGGCTGGTAGGGTGGACCTCTGCGCATAATCACATGTGTGTGCAATCAGAGCCACGTCTGGATTCCTTGGAATGTGGATTGTTTGGGGTTAGTTTATCTCTGGATGTGTGCAAATGTATGTGCATTCATGTGTGCCTGCGTGGAGATCTGAGGTTGGCTGGTAGGGTGGACCTCTGCGCATAATCGCATGTGTGTGCAATCAGAGCCATGTCTGGATTTCTTGGAATGTGGATTGTTTGGGGTGAGTTTATCTCTGGATGTGTGCAAATGTATGTGCATTCATGTGTGCCTGCGTGGAGATCTGAGGTTGGCTGGTAGGGTGGACCTCTGCGCATAATCGCATGTGTGTGCAATCAGAGCCACGTCTGGATTTCTTGGAATGTGGATTGTTTGGGGTGAGTTTATCTCTGGATGTGTGCAAATGTATGTGCATTCATGTGTGCCTGCGTGGAGATCTGAGGTTGGCTGGTAGGGTGGACCTCTGCGCATAATCACATGTGTGTGCAATCAGAGCCATGTCTGGATTTCTTGGAATGTGGATTGTTTGGGGTGAGTTTATCTCTGGATGTGTGGAAATGTATGTGCATTCATGTGTGCCTGTGTGGAGATCTGAGGTTGGCTGGTAGGGTGGACCTCTGCGCATAATCACATGTGTGTGCAATCAGAGCCACGTCTGGATTTCTTGGAATGTGGATTGTTTGGGGTGAGTTTATCTCTGGATGTGTGCAAATGTATGTGCATTCATGTGTGCCTGCGTGGAGATCTGAGGTTGGCTGGTAGGGTGGACCTCTGCGCATAATCACATGTGTGTGCAATCAGAGCCACGTCTGGATTTCTTGGAATGTGGATTGTTTGGGGTGAGTTTATCTCTGGATGTGTGCAAATGTATGTGCATTCATGTGTGCCTGCGTGGAGATCTGAGGTTGGCTGGTAGGGTGGACCTCTGCGCATAATCAGATGTGTGTGCAATCAGAGCCATGTCTGGATTTCTTGGAATGTGGATTGTTTGGGGTGAGTTTATCTCTGGATGTGTGCAAATGTATGTGCATTCATGTGTGCCTGCGTGGAGATCTGAGGTTGGCTGGTAGGGTGGACCTCTGCGCATAATCGCATGTGTGTGCAATCAGAGCCACGTCTGGATTTCTTGGAATGTGGATTGTTTGGGGTGAGTTTATCTCTGGATGTGTGCAAATGTATGTGCATTCATGTGTGCCTGCGTGGAGATCTGAGGTTGGCTGGTAGGGTGGACCTCTGCGCATAATCACATGTGTGTGCAATCAGAGCCATGTCTGGATTTCTTGGAATGTGGATTGTTTGGGGTGAGTTTATCTCTGGATGTGTGCAAATGTATGTGCATTCATGTGTGCCTGCGTGGAGATCTGAGGTTGGCTGGTAGGGTGGACCTCTGCGCATAATCGCATGTGTGTGCAATCAGAGCCACGTCTGGATTTCTTGGAATGTGGATTGTTTGGGGTTAGTTTATCTCTGGATGTGTGCAAATGTATGTGCATTCATGTGTGCCTGCGTGGAGATCTGAGGTTGGCTGGTAGGGTGGACCTCTGCGCATAATCGCATGTGTGTGCAATCAGAGCCATGTCTGGATTTCTTGGAATGTGGATTGTTTGGGGTGAGTTTATCTCTGGATGTGTGCAAATGTATGTGCATTCATGTGTGCCTGCGTGGAGATCTGAGGTTGGCTGGTAGGGTGGACCTCTGCGCATAATCGCATGTGTGTGCAATCAGAGCCACGTCTGGATTTCTTGGAATGTGGATTGTTTGGGGTTAGTTTATCTCTGGATGTGTGCAAATGTATGTGCATTCATGTGTGCCTGCGTGGAGATCTGAGGTTGGCTGGTAGGGTGGACCTCTGCGCATAATCACATGTGTGTGCAATCAGAGCCATGTCTGGATTTCTTGGAATGTGGATTGTTTGGGGTGAGTTTATCTCTGGATGTGTGCAAATGTATGTGCATTCATGTGTGCCTGCGTGGAGATCTGAGGTTGGCTGGTAGGGTGGACCTCTGCGCATAATCACATGTGTGTGCAATCAGAGCCATGTCTGGATTTCTTGGAATGTGGATTGTTTGGGGTGAGTTTATCTCTGGATGTGTGCAAATGTATGTGCATTCATGTGTGCCTGCGTGGAGATCTGGGGTTGGGTGGTAGGGTGGACCTCTGCGCATAATCACATGTGTGCGCAATCAGAGCCACGTCTGGATTTCTTGGAATGTGGATTGTTTGGGGTGAGTTTATCTCTGGATGTGTGCAAATGTATGTGCATTCATGTGTGCCTGCGTGGAGATCTGAGGTTGGCTGGTAGGGTGGACCTCTGCGCATAATCACATGTGTGTGCAATCAGAGCCACGTCTGGATTTCTTGGAATGTGGATTGTTTGGTGTGAGTTTATCTCTGGATGTGTGCAAATGTATGTGCATTCATGTGTGCCTGCGTGGAGATCTGAGGTTGGCTGGTAGGGTGGACCTCTGCGCATAATCGCATGTGTGTGCAATCAGAGCCACGTCTGGATTTCTTGGAATGTGGATTGTTTGGGGTGAGTTTATCTCTGGATGTGTGCAAATGTATGTGCATTCATGTGTGCCTGCGTGGAGATCTGAGGTTGGCTGGTAGGGTGGACCTCTGCGCATAATCACATGTGTGTGCAATCAGAGCCACGTCTGGATTTCTTGGAATGTGGATTGTTTGGGGTGAGTTTATCTCTGGATGTGTGCAAATGTATGTGCATTCATGTGTGCCTGCGTGGAGATCTGAGGTTGGCTGGTAGGGTGGACCTCTGCGCATAATCACATGTGTGTGCAATCAGAGCCACGTCTGGATTCCTTGGAATGTGGATTGTTTGGGGTTAGTTTATCTCTGGATGTGTGCAAATGTATGTGCATTCATGTGTGCCTGCGTGGAGATCTGGGGTTGGGTGGTAGGGTGGACCTCTGCGCATAATCACATGTGTGTGCAATCAGAGCCACGTCTGGATTTCTTGGAATGTGGATTGTTTGGGGTGAGTTTATCTCTGGATGTGTGCAAATGTATGTGCATTCATGTGTGCCTGCGTGGAGATCTGAGGTTGGCTGGTAGGGTGGACCTCTGCGCATAATCGCATGTGTGTGCAATCAGAGCCATGTCTGGATTTCTTGGAATGTGGATTGTTTGGGGTGAGTTTATTTCTGGATGTGTGCAAATGTATGTGCATTCATGTGTGCCTGCGTGGAGATCTGAGGTTGGCTGGTAGGGTGGACCTCTGCGCATAATCGCATGTGTGTGCAATCAGAGCCACGTCTGGATTTCTTGGAATGTGGATTGTTTGGGGTGAGTTTATCTCTGGATGTGTGCAAATGTATGTGCATTCATGTGTGCCTGCGTGGAGATCTGAGGTTGGCTGGTAGGGTGGACCTCTGCGCATAATCACATGTGTGTGCAATCAGAGCCATGTCTGGATTTCTTGGAATGTGGATTGTTTGGGGTGAGTTTATCTCTGGATGTGTGCAAATGTATGTGCATTCATGTGTGCCTGCGTGGAGATCTGAGGTTGGCTGGTAGGGTGGACCTCTGCGCATAATCGCATGTGTGTGCAATCAGAGCCACGTCTGGATTTCTTGGAATGTGGATTGTTTGGGGTGAGTTTATCTCTGGATGTGTGCAAATGTATGTGCATTCATGTGTGCCTGCGTGGAGATCTGAGGTTGGCTGGTAGGGTGGACCTCTGCGCATAATCACATGTGTGTGCAATCAGAGCCATGTCTGGATTTCTTGGAATGTGGATTGTTTGGGGTGAGTTTATCTCTGGATGTGTGCAAATGTATGTGCATTCATGTGTGCCTGCGTGGAGATCTGAGGTTGGCTGGTAGAGTGGACCTCTGCGCATAATCGCATGTGTGTGCAATCAGAGCCACGTCTGGATTTCTTGGAATGTGGATTGTTTGGGGTTAGTTTATCTCTGGATGTGTGCAAATGTATGTGCATTCATGTGTGCCTGCGTGGAGATCTGAGGTTGGCTGGTAGGGTGGACCTCTGCGCATAATCGCATGTGTGTGCAATCAGAGCCACGTCTGGATTTCTTGGAATGTGGATTGTTTGGGGTGAGTTTATCTCTGGATGTGTGCAAATGTATGTGCATTCATGTGTGCCTGCGTGGAGATCTGAGGTTGGCTGGTAGGGTGGACCTCTGCGCATAATCACATGTGTGTGCAATCAGAGCCATGTCTGGATTTCTTGGAATGTGGATTGTTTGGGGTGAGTTTATCTCTGGATGTGTGCAAATGTATGTGCATTCATGTGTGCCTGCGTGGAGATCTGAGGTTGGCTGGTAGGGTGGACCTCTGCGCATAATCGCATGTGTGTGCAATCAGAGCCACGTCTGGATTTCTTGGAATGTGGATTGTTTGGGGTTAGTTTATCTCTGGATGTGTGCAAATGTATGTGCATTCATGTGTGCCTGCGTGGAGATCTGAGGTTGGCTGGTAGGGTGGACCTCTGCGCATAATCACATGTGTGTGCAATCAGAGCCACGTCTGGATTTCTTGGAATGTGGATTGTTTGGGGTGAGTTTATCTCTGGATGTGTGCAAATGTATGTGCATTCATGTGTGCCTGTGTGGAGATCTGAGGTTGGCTGGTAGGGTGGACCTCTGCGCATAATCACATGTGTGTGCAATCAGAGCCATGTCTGGATTTCTTGGAATGTGGATTGTTTGGGGTGAGTTTATCTCTGGATGTGTGCAAATGTATGTGCATTCATGTGTGCCTGTGTGGAGATCTGAGGTTGGCTGGTAGGGTGGACCTCTGCGCATAATCACATGTGTGTGCAATCAGAGCCATGTCTGGATTTCTTGGAATGTGGATTGTTTGGGGTGAGTTTATCTCTGGATGTGTGCAAATGTATGTGCATTCATGTGTGCCTGCGTGGAGATCTGAGGTTGGCTGGTAGGGTGGACCTCTGCGCATAATCACATGTGTGTGCAATCAGAGCCACGTCTGGATTTCTTGGAATGTGGATTGTTTGGGGTGAGTTTATCTCTGGATGTGTGCAAATGTATGTGCATTCATGTGTGCCTGCGTGGAGATCTGAGGTTGGCTGGTAGGGTGGACCTCTGCGCATAATCGCATGTGTGTGCAATCAGAGCCATGTCTGGATTTCTTGGAATGTGGATTGTTTGGGGTGAGTTTATCTCTGGATGTGTGCAAATGTATGTGCATTCATGTGTGCCTGCGTGGAGATCTGAGGTTGGCTGGTAGGGTGGACCTCTGCGCATAATCGCATGTGTGTGCAATCAGAGCCACGTCTGGATTTCTTGGAATGTGGATTGTTTGGGGTTAGTTTATCTCTGGATGTGTGCAAATGTATGTGCATTCATGTGTGCCTGCGTGGAGATCTGAGGTTGGCTGGTAGGGTGGACCTCTGCGCATAATCACATGTGTGTGCAATCAGAGCCATGTCTGGATTTCTTGGAATGTGGATTGTTTGGGGTGAGTTTATCTCTGGATGTGTGCAAATGTATGTGCATTCATGTGTGCCTGTGTGGAGATCTGAGGTTGGCTGGTAGGGTGGACCTCTGCGCATAATCGCATGTGTGTGCAATCAGAGCCACGTCTGGATTTCTTGGAATGTGGATTGTTTGGGGTGAGTTTATCTCTGGATGTGTGCAAATGTATGTGCATTCATGTGTGCCTGCGTGGAGATCTGAGGTTGGCTGGTAGGGTGGACCTCTGCGCATAATCACATGTGTGTGCAATCAGAGCCATGTCTGGATTTCTTGGAATGTGGATTGTTTGGGGTGAGTTTATCTCTGGATGTGTGCAAATGTATGTGCATTCATGTGTGCCTGCGTGGAGATCTGAGGTTGGCTGGTAGGGTGGACCTCTGCGCATAATCACATGTGTGTGCAATCAGAGCCATGTCTGGATTTCTTGGAATGTGGATTGTTTGGGGTGAGTTTATCTCTGGATGTGTGCAAATGTATGTGCATTCATGTGTGCCTGCGTGGAGATCTGGGGTTGGGTGGTAGGGTGGACCTCTGCGCATAATCACATGTGTGCGCAATCAGAGCCACGTCTGGATTTCTTGGAATGTGGATTGTTTGGGGTGAGTTTATCTCTGGATGTGTGCAAATGTATGTGCATTCATGTGTGCCTGCGTGGAGATCTGAGGTTGGCTGGTAGGGTGGACCTCTGCGCATAATCGCATGTGTGTGCAATCAGAGCCACGTCTGGATTTCTTGGAATGTGGATTGTTTGGGGTGAGTTTATCTCTGGATGTGTGCAAATGTATGTGCATTCATGTGTGCCTGCGTGGAGATCTGAGGTTGGCTGGTAGGGTGGACCTCTGCGCATAATCACATGTGTGTGCAATCAGAGCCATGTCTGGATTTCTTGGAATGTGGATTGTTTGGGGTGAGTTTATCTCTGGATGTGTGCAAATGTATGTGCATTCATGTGTGCCTGCGTGGAGATCTGAGGTTGGCTGGTAGGGTGGACCTCTGCGCATAATCGCATGTGTGTGCAATCAGAGCCACGTCTGGATTTCTTGGAATGTGGATTGTTTGGGGTTAGCTTATCTGTGGATGTGTGCAAATGTATGTGCATTCATGTGTGCCTGCGTGGAGATCTGAGGTTGGCTGGTAGGGTGGACCTCTGCGCATAATCGCATGTGTGTGCAATCAGAGCCACGTCTGGATTTCTTGGAATGTGGATTGTTTGGGGTTAGGTTATCTCTGGATGTGTGAAAATGTATGTGCATTCATGTGTGCCTGCGTGGAGATCTGAGGTTGGCTGGTAGGGTGGACCTCTGCGCATAATCACATGTGTGTGCAATCAGAGCCATGTCTGGATTTCTTGGAATGTGGATTGTTTGGGGTTAGTTTATCTCTGGATGTGTGCAAATGTATGTGCATTCATGTGTGCCTGCGTGGAGATCTGAGGTTGGCTGGTAGGGTGGACCTCTGCGCATAATCACATGTGTGTGCAATCAGAGCCATGTCTGGATTTCTTGGAATGTGGATTGTTTGGGGTGAGTTTATCTCTGGATGTGTGCAAATGTATGTGCATTCATGTGTGCCTGCGTGGAGATCTGAGGTTGGCTGGTAGGGTGGACCTCTGCGCATAATCGCATGTGTGTGCAATCAGAGCCACGTCTGGATTTCTTGGAATGTGGATTGTTTGGGGTTAGTTTATCTCTGGATGTGTGCAAATGTATGTGCATTCATGTGTGCCTGCGTGGAGATCTGAGGTTGGCTGGTAGGGTGGACCTCTGCGCATAATCACATGTGTGTGCAATCAGAGCCATGTCTGGATTTCTTGGAATGTGGATTGTTTGGGGTGAGTTTATCTGTGGATGTGTGCAAATGTATGTGCATTCATGTGTGCCTGCGTGGAGATCTGAGGTTGGCTGGTAGGGTGGACCTCTGCGCATAATCGCATGTGTGTGCAATCAGAGCCACGTCTGGATTTCTTGGAATGTGGATTGTTTGGGGTTAGTTTATCTCTGGATGTGTGAAAATGTATGTGCATTCATGTGTGCCTGCGTGGAGATCTGAGGTTGGCTGGTAGGGTGGACCTCTGCGCATAATCACATGTGTGTGCAATCAGAGCCATGTCTGGATTTCTTGGAATGTGGATTGTTTGGGGTGAGTTTATCTCTGGATGTGTGCAAATGTATGTGCATTCATGTGTGCCTGCGTGGAGATCTGAGGTTGGCTGGTAGGGTGGACCTCTGCGCATAATCACATGTGTGTGCAATCAGAGCCACGTCTGGATTTCTTGGAATGTGGATTGTTTGGGGTGAGTTTATCTCTGGATGTGTGCAAATGTATGTGCATTCATGTGTGCCTGCGTGGAGATCTGAGGTTGGCTGGTAGGGTGGACCTCTGCGCATAATCACATGTGTGTGCAATCAGAGCCATGTCTGGATTTCTTGGAATGTGGATTGTTTGGGGTGAGTTTATCTCTGGATGTGTGCAAATGTATGTGCATTCATGTGTGCCTGTGTGGAGATCTGAGGTTGGCTGGTAGGGTGGACCTCTGCGCATAATCACATGTGTGTGCAATCAGAGCCACGTCTGGATTTCTTGGAATGTGGATTGTTTGGGGTGAGTTTATCTCTGGATGTGTGCAAATGTATGTGCATTCATGTGTGCCTGCGTGGAGATCTGAGGTTGGCTGGTAGGGTGGACCTCTGCGCATAATCACATGTGTGTGCAATCAGAGCCACGTCTGGATTCCTTGGAATGTGGATTGTTTGGGGTTAGTTTATCTCTGGATGTGTGCAAATGTATGTGCATTCATGTGTGCCTGCGTGGAGATCTGAGGTTGGCTGGTAGGGTGGACCTCTGCGCATAATCAGATGTGTGTGCAATCAGAGCCATGTCTGGATTTCTTGGAATGTGGATTGTTTGGGGTGAGTTTATCTCTGGATGTGTGCAAATGTATGTGCATTCATGTGTGCCTGCGTGGAGATCTGAGGTTGGCTGGTAGGGTGGACCTCTGCGCATAATCGCATGTGTGTGCAATCAGAGCCACGTCTGGATTTCTTGGAATGTGGATTGTTTGGGGTGAGTTTATCTCTGGATGTGTGCAAATGTATGTGCATTCATGTGTGCCTGCGTGGAGATCTGAGGTTGGCTGGTAGGGTGGACCTCTGCGCATAATCACATGTGTGTGCAATCAGAGCCATGTCTGGATTTCTTGGAATGTGGATTGTTTGGTGTGAGTTTATCTCTGGATGTGTGCAAATGTATGTGCATTCATGTGTGCCTGCGTGGAGATCTGGGGTTGGGTGGTAGGGTGGACCTCTGCGCATAATCACATGTGTGCGCAATCAGAGCCACGTCTGGATTTCTTGGAATGTGGATTGTTTGGGGTGAGTTTATCTCTGGATGTGTGCAAATGTATGTGCATTCATGTGTGCCTGCGTGGAGATCTGAGGTTGGCTGGTAGGGTGGACCTCTGCGCATAATCACATGTGTGTGCAATCAGAGCCACGTCTGGATTTCTTGGAATGTGGATTGTTTGGTGTGAGTTTATCTCTGGATGTGTGCAAATGTATGTGCATTCATGTGTGCCTGCGTGGAGATCTGAGGTTGGCTGGTAGGGTGGACCTCTGCGCATAATCGCATGTGTGTGCAATCAGAGCCACGTCTGGATTTCTTGGAATGTGGATTGTTTGGGGTGAGTTTATCTCTGGATGTGTGCAAATGTATGTGCATTCATGTGTGCCTGCGTGGAGATCTGAGGTTGGCTGGTAGGGTGGACCTCTGCGCATAATCACATGTGTGTGCAATCAGAGCCACGTCTGGATTTCTTGGAATGTGGATTGTTTGGGGTGAGTTTATCTCTGGATGTGTGCAAATGTATGTGCATTCATGTGTGCCTGCGTGGAGATCTGAGGTTGGCTGGTAGGGTGGACCTCTGCGCATAATCACATGTGTGTGCAATCAGAGCCACGTCTGGATTCCTTGGAATGTGGATTGTTTGGGGTTAGTTTATCTCTGGATGTGTGCAAATGTATGTGCATTCATGTGTGCCTGCGTGGAGATCTGAGGTTGGCTGGTAGGGTGGACCTCTGCGCATAATCACATGTGTGTGCAATCAGAGCCATGTCTGGATTTCTTGGAATGTGGATTGTTTGGGGTGAGTTTATCTCTGGATGTGTGCAAATGTATGTGCATTCATGTGTGCCTGCGTGGAGATCTGGGGTTGGGTGGTAGGGTGGACCTCTGCGCATAATCACATGTGTGCGCAATCAGAGCCACGTCTGGATTTCTTGGAATGTGGATTGTTTGGGGTGAGTTTATCTCTGGATGTGTGCAAATGTATGTGCATTCATGTGTGCCTGCGTGGAGATCTGAGGTTGGCTGGTAGGGTGGACCTCTGCGCATAATCGCATGTGTGTGCAATCAGAGCCACGTCTGGATTTCTTGGAATGTGGATTGTTTGGGGTGAGTTTATCTCTGGATGTGTGCAAATGTATGTGCATTCATGTGTGCCTGCGTGGAGATCTGAGGTTGGCTGGTAGGGTGGACCTCTGCGCATAATCGCATGTGTGTGCAATCAGAGCCACGTCTGGATTTCTTGGAATGTGGATTGTTTGGGGTTAGTTTATCTCTGGATGTGTGCAAATGTATGTGCATTCATGTGTGCCTGCGTGGAGATCTGAGGTTGGCTGGTAGGGTGGACCTCTGCGCATAATCACATGTGTGTGCAATCAGAGCCATGTCTGGATTTCTTGGAATGTGGATTGTTTGGGGTGAGTTTATCTCTGGATGTGTGCAAATGTATGTGCATTCATGTGTGCCTGTGTGGAGATCTGAGGTTGGCTGGTAGGGTGGACCTCTGCGCATAATCGCATGTGTGTGCAATCAGAGCCACGTCTGGATTTCTTGGAATGTGGATTGTTTGGGGTGAGTTTATCTCTGGATGTGTGCAAATGTATGTGCATTCATGTGTGCCTGCGTGGAGATCTGAGGTTGGCTGGTAGGGTGGACCTCTGCGCATAATCACATGTGTGTGCAATCAGAGCCATGTCTGGATTTCTTGGAATGTGGATTGTTTGGGGTGAGTTTATCTCTGGATGTGTGCAAATGTATGTGCATTCATGTGTGCCTGCGTGGAGATCTGAGGTTGGCTGGTAGGGTGGACCTCTGCGCATAATCACATGTGTGTGCAATCAGAGCCATGTCTGGATTTCTTGGAATGTGGATTGTTTGGGGTGAGTTTATCTCTGGATGTGTGCAAATGTATGTGCATTCATGTGTGCCTGCGTGGAGATCTGGGGTTGGGTGGTAGGGTGGACCTCTGCGCATAATCACATGTGTGCGCAATCAGAGCCACGTCTGGATTTCTTGGAATGTGGATTGTTTGGGGTGAGTTTATCTCTGGATGTGTGCAAATGTATGTGCATTCATGTGTGCCTGCGTGGAGATCTGAGGTTGGCTGGTAGGGTGGACCTCTGCGCATAATCGCATGTGTGTGCAATCAGAGCCACGTCTGGATTTCTTGGAATGTGGATTGTTTGGGGTGAGTTTATCTCTGGATGTGTGCAAATGTATGTGCATTCATGTGTGCCTGCGTGGAGATCTGAGGTTGGCTGGTAGGGTGGACCTCTGCGCATAATCACATGTGTGTGCAATCAGAGCCATGTCTGGATTTCTTGGAATGTGGATTGTTTGGGGTGAGTTTATCTCTGGATGTGTGCAAATGTATGTGCATTCATGTGTGCCTGCGTGGAGATCTGGGGTTGGGTGGTAGGGTGGACCTCTGCGCATAATCACATGTGTGCGCAATCAGAGCCACGTCTGGATTTCTTGGAATGTGGATTGTTTGGGGTGAGTTTATCTCTGGATGTGTGCAAATGTATGTGCATTCATGTGTGCCTGCGTGGAGATCTGAGGTTGGCTGGTAGGGTGGACCTCTGCGCATAATCGCATGTGTGTGCAATCAGAGCCACGTCTGGATTTCTTGGAATGTGGATTGTTTGGGGTGAGTTTATCTCTGGATGTGTGCAAATGTATGTGCATTCATGTGTGCCTGCGTGGAGATCTGAGGTTGGCTGGTAGGGTGGACCTCTGCGCATAATCACATGTGTGTGCAATCAGAGCCATGTCTGGATTTCTTGGAATGTGGATTGTTTGGGGTGAGTTTATCTCTGGATGTGTGCAAATGTATGTGCATTCATGTGTGCCTGCGTGGAGATCTGAGGTTGGCTGGTAGGGTGGACCTCTGCGCATAATCGCATGTGTGTGCAATCAGAGCCACGTCTGGATTTCTTGGAATGTGGATTGTTTGGGGTTAGCTTATCTGTGGATGTGTGCAAATGTATGTGCATTCATGTGTGCCTGCGTGGAGATCTGAGGTTGGCTGGTAGGGTGGACCTCTGCGCATAATCGCATGTGTGTGCAATCAGAGCCACGTCTGGATTTCTTGGAATGTGGATTGTTTGGGGTTAGGTTATCTCTGGATGTGTGAAAATGTATGTGCATTCATGTGTGCCTGCGTGGAGATCTGAGGTTGGCTGGTAGGGTGGACCTCTGCGCATAATCACATGTGTGTGCAATCAGAGCCATGTCTGGATTTCTTGGAATGTGGATTGTTTGGGGTTAGTTTATCTCTGGATGTGTGCAAATGTATGTGCATTCATGTGTGCCTGCGTGGAGATCTGAGGTTGGCTGGTAGGGTGGACCTCTGCGCATAATCACATGTGTGTGCAATCAGAGCCATGTCTGGATTTCTTGGAATGTGGATTGTTTGGGGTGAGTTTATCTCTGGATGTGTGCAAATGTATGTGCATTCATGTGTGCCTGCGTGGAGATCTGAGGTTGGCTGGTAGGGTGGACCTCTGCGCATAATCGCATGTGTGTGCAATCAGAGCCACGTCTGGATTTCTTGGAATGTGGATTGTTTGGGGTTAGTTTATCTCTGGATGTGTGCAAATGTATGTGCATTCATGTGTGCCTGCGTGGAGATCTGAGGTTGGCTGGTAGGGTGGACCTCTGCGCATAATCACATGTGTGTGCAATCAGAGCCATGTCTGGATTTCTTGGAATGTGGATTGTTTGGGGTGAGTTTATCTGTGGATGTGTGCAAATGTATGTGCATTCATGTGTGCCTGCGTGGAGATCTGAGGTTGGCTGGTAGGGTGGACCTCTGCGCATAATCGCATGTGTGTGCAATCAGAGCCACGTCTGGATTTCTTGGAATGTGGATTGTTTGGGGTTAGTTTATCTCTGGATGTGTGAAAATGTATGTGCATTCATGTGTGCCTGCGTGGAGATCTGAGGTTGGCTGGTAGGGTGGACCTCTGCGCATAATCACATGTGTGTGCAATCAGAGCCATGTCTGGATTTCTTGGAATGTGGATTGTTTGGGGTGAGTTTATCTCTGGATGTGTGCAAATGTATGTGCATTCATGTGTGCCTGCGTGGAGATCTGAGGTTGGCTGGTAGGGTGGACCTCTGCGCATAATCACATGTGTGTGCAATCAGAGCCACGTCTGGATTTCTTGGAATGTGGATTGTTTGGGGTGAGTTTATCTCTGGATGTGTGCAAATGTATGTGCATTCATGTGTGCCTGCGTGGAGATCTGAGGTTGGCTGGTAGGGTGGACCTCTGCGCATAATCACATGTGTGTGCAATCAGAGCCATGTCTGGATTTCTTGGAATGTGGATTGTTTGGGGTGAGTTTATCTCTGGATGTGTGCAAATGTATGTGCATTCATGTGTGCCTGTGTGGAGATCTGAGGTTGGCTGGTAGGGTGGACCTCTGCGCATAATCACATGTGTGTGCAATCAGAGCCACGTCTGGATTTCTTGGAATGTGGATTGTTTGGGGTGAGTTTATCTCTGGATGTGTGCAAATGTATGTGCATTCATGTGTGCCTGCGTGGAGATCTGAGGTTGGCTGGTAGGGTGGACCTCTGCGCATAATCACATGTGTGTGCAATCAGAGCCACGTCTGGAT
Organism: Aulonocara stuartgranti; assembly: GCF_965226115.1. Lineage (NCBI taxonomy): Eukaryota > Metazoa > Chordata > Actinopteri > Cichliformes > Cichlidae > Aulonocara > Aulonocara stuartgranti. The sequence continues at coordinate 34,586,218 of NC_138954.1, read as the reverse complement.
TCCTTGGAATGTGGATTGTTTGGGGTTAGTTTATCTCTGGATGTGTGCAAATGTATGTGCATTCATGTGTGCCTGCGTGGAGATCTGAGGTTGGCTGGTAGGGTGGACCTCTGCGCATAATCAGATGTGTGTGCAATCAGAGCCATGTCTGGATTTCTTGGAATGTGGATTGTTTGGGGTGAGTTTATCTCTGGATGTGTGCAAATGTATGTGCATTCATGTGTGCCTGCGTGGAGATCTGAGGTTGGCTGGTAGGGTGGACCTCTGCGCATAATCGCATGTGTGTGCAATCAGAGCCACGTCTGGATTTCTTGGAATGTGGATTGTTTGGGGTGAGTTTATCTCTGGATGTGTGCAAATGTATGTGCATTCATGTGTGCCTGCGTGGAGATCTGAGGTTGGCTGGTAGGGTGGACCTCTGCGCATAATCACATGTGTGTGCAATCAGAGCCATGTCTGGATTTCTTGGAATGTGGATTGTTTGGTGTGAGTTTATCTCTGGATGTGTGCAAATGTATGTGCATTCATGTGTGCCTGCGTGGAGATCTGGGGTTGGGTGGTAGGGTGGACCTCTGCGCATAATCACATGTGTGCGCAATCAGAGCCACGTCTGGATTTCTTGGAATGTGGATTGTTTGGGGTGAGTTTATCTCTGGATGTGTGCAAATGTATGTGCATTCATGTGTGCCTGCGTGGAGATCTGAGGTTGGCTGGTAGGGTGGACCTCTGCGCATAATCACATGTGTGTGCAATCAGAGCCACGTCTGGATTTCTTGGAATGTGGATTGTTTGGTGTGAGTTTATCTCTGGATGTGTGCAAATGTATGTGCATTCATGTGTGCCTGCGTGGAGATCTGAGGTTGGCTGGTAGGGTGGACCTCTGCGCATAATCGCATGTGTGTGCAATCAGAGCCACGTCTGGATTTCTTGGAATGTGGATTGTTTGGGGTGAGTTTATCTCTGGATGTGTGCAAATGTATGTGCATTCATGTGTGCCTGCGTGGAGATCTGAGGTTGGCTGGTAGGGTGGACCTCTGCGCATAATCACATGTGTGTGCAATCAGAGCCACGTCTGGATTTCTTGGAATGTGGATTGTTTGGGGTGAGTTTATCTCTGGATGTGTGCAAATGTATGTGCATTCATGTGTGCCTGCGTGGAGATCTGAGGTTGGCTGGTAGGGTGGACCTCTGCGCATAATCACATGTGTGTGCAATCAGAGCCACGTCTGGATTCCTTGGAATGTGGATTGTTTGGGGTTAGTTTATCTCTGGATGTGTGCAAATGTATGTGCATTCATGTGTGCCTGCGTGGAGATCTGAGGTTGGCTGGTAGGGTGGACCTCTGCGCATAATCACATGTGTGTGCAATCAGAGCCATGTCTGGATTTCTTGGAATGTGGATTGTTTGGGGTGAGTTTATCTCTGGATGTGTGCAAATGTATGTGCATTCATGTGTGCCTGCGTGGAGATCTGGGGTTGGGTGGTAGGGTGGACCTCTGCGCATAATCACATGTGTGCGCAATCAGAGCCACGTCTGGATTTCTTGGAATGTGGATTGTTTGGGGTGAGTTTATCTCTGGATGTGTGCAAATGTATGTGCATTCATGTGTGCCTGCGTGGAGATCTGAGGTTGGCTGGTAGGGTGGACCTCTGCGCATAATCGCATGTGTGTGCAATCAGAGCCACGTCTGGATTTCTTGGAATGTGGATTGTTTGGGGTGAGTTTATCTCTGGATGTGTGCAAATGTATGTGCATTCATGTGTGCCTGCGTGGAGATCTGAGGTTGGCTGGTAGGGTGGACCTCTGCGCATAATCGCATGTGTGTGCAATCAGAGCCACGTCTGGATTTCTTGGAATGTGGATTGTTTGGGGTTAGTTTATCTCTGGATGTGTGCAAATGTATGTGCATTCATGTGTGCCTGCGTGGAGATCTGAGGTTGGCTGGTAGGGTGGACCTCTGCGCATAATCACATGTGTGTGCAATCAGAGCCATGTCTGGATTTCTTGGAATGTGGATTGTTTGGGGTGAGTTTATCTCTGGATGTGTGCAAATGTATGTGCATTCATGTGTGCCTGTGTGGAGATCTGAGGTTGGCTGGTAGGGTGGACCTCTGCGCATAATCGCATGTGTGTGCAATCAGAGCCACGTCTGGATTTCTTGGAATGTGGATTGTTTGGGGTGAGTTTATCTCTGGATGTGTGCAAATGTATGTGCATTCATGTGTGCCTGCGTGGAGATCTGAGGTTGGCTGGTAGGGTGGACCTCTGCGCATAATCACATGTGTGTGCAATCAGAGCCATGTCTGGATTTCTTGGAATGTGGATTGTTTGGGGTGAGTTTATCTCTGGATGTGTGCAAATGTATGTGCATTCATGTGTGCCTGCGTGGAGATCTGAGGTTGGCTGGTAGGGTGGACCTCTGCGCATAATCACATGTGTGTGCAATCAGAGCCATGTCTGGATTTCTTGGAATGTGGATTGTTTGGGGTGAGTTTATCTCTGGATGTGTGCAAATGTATGTGCATTCATGTGTGCCTGCGTGGAGATCTGGGGTTGGGTGGTAGGGTGGACCTCTGCGCATAATCACATGTGTGCGCAATCAGAGCCACGTCTGGATTTCTTGGAATGTGGATTGTTTGGGGTGAGTTTATCTCTGGATGTGTGCAAATGTATGTGCATTCATGTGTGCCTGCGTGGAGATCTGAGGTTGGCTGGTAGGGTGGACCTCTGCGCATAATCGCATGTGTGTGCAATCAGAGCCACGTCTGGATTTCTTGGAATGTGGATTGTTTGGGGTGAGTTTATCTCTGGATGTGTGCAAATGTATGTGCATTCATGTGTGCCTGCGTGGAGATCTGAGGTTGGCTGGTAGGGTGGACCTCTGCGCATAATCACATGTGTGTGCAATCAGAGCCATGTCTGGATTTCTTGGAATGTGGATTGTTTGGGGTGAGTTTATCTCTGGATGTGTGCAAATGTATGTGCATTCATGTGTGCCTGCGTGGAGATCTGAGGTTGGCTGGTAGGGTGGACCTCTGCGCATAATCGCATGTGTGTGCAATCAGAGCCACGTCTGGATTTCTTGGAATGTGGATTGTTTGGGGTTAGCTTATCTGTGGATGTGTGCAAATGTATGTGCATTCATGTGTGCCTGCGTGGAGATCTGAGGTTGGCTGGTAGGGTGGACCTCTGCGCATAATCGCATGTGTGTGCAATCAGAGCCACGTCTGGATTTCTTGGAATGTGGATTGTTTGGGGTTAGGTTATCTCTGGATGTGTGAAAATGTATGTGCATTCATGTGTGCCTGCGTGGAGATCTGAGGTTGGCTGGTAGGGTGGACCTCTGCGCATAATCACATGTGTGTGCAATCAGAGCCATGTCTGGATTTCTTGGAATGTGGATTGTTTGGGGTTAGTTTATCTCTGGATGTGTGCAAATGTATGTGCATTCATGTGTGCCTGCGTGGAGATCTGAGGTTGGCTGGTAGGGTGGACCTCTGCGCATAATCACATGTGTGTGCAATCAGAGCCATGTCTGGATTTCTTGGAATGTGGATTGTTTGGGGTGAGTTTATCTCTGGATGTGTGCAAATGTATGTGCATTCATGTGTGCCTGCGTGGAGATCTGAGGTTGGCTGGTAGGGTGGACCTCTGCGCATAATCGCATGTGTGTGCAATCAGAGCCACGTCTGGATTTCTTGGAATGTGGATTGTTTGGGGTTAGTTTATCTCTGGATGTGTGCAAATGTATGTGCATTCATGTGTGCCTGCGTGGAGATCTGAGGTTGGCTGGTAGGGTGGACCTCTGCGCATAATCACATGTGTGTGCAATCAGAGCCATGTCTGGATTTCTTGGAATGTGGATTGTTTGGGGTGAGTTTATCTGTGGATGTGTGCAAATGTATGTGCATTCATGTGTGCCTGCGTGGAGATCTGAGGTTGGCTGGTAGGGTGGACCTCTGCGCATAATCGCATGTGTGTGCAATCAGAGCCACGTCTGGATTTCTTGGAATGTGGATTGTTTGGGGTTAGTTTATCTCTGGATGTGTGAAAATGTATGTGCATTCATGTGTGCCTGCGTGGAGATCTGAGGTTGGCTGGTAGGGTGGACCTCTGCGCATAATCACATGTGTGTGCAATCAGAGCCATGTCTGGATTTCTTGGAATGTGGATTGTTTGGGGTGAGTTTATCTCTGGATGTGTGCAAATGTATGTGCATTCATGTGTGCCTGCGTGGAGATCTGAGGTTGGCTGGTAGGGTGGACCTCTGCGCATAATCACATGTGTGTGCAATCAGAGCCACGTCTGGATTTCTTGGAATGTGGATTGTTTGGGGTGAGTTTATCTCTGGATGTGTGCAAATGTATGTGCATTCATGTGTGCCTGCGTGGAGATCTGAGGTTGGCTGGTAGGGTGGACCTCTGCGCATAATCACATGTGTGTGCAATCAGAGCCATGTCTGGATTTCTTGGAATGTGGATTGTTTGGGGTGAGTTTATCTCTGGATGTGTGCAAATGTATGTGCATTCATGTGTGCCTGTGTGGAGATCTGAGGTTGGCTGGTAGGGTGGACCTCTGCGCATAATCACATGTGTGTGCAATCAGAGCCACGTCTGGATTTCTTGGAATGTGGATTGTTTGGGGTGAGTTTATCTCTGGATGTGTGCAAATGTATGTGCATTCATGTGTGCCTGCGTGGAGATCTGAGGTTGGCTGGTAGGGTGGACCTCTGCGCATAATCACATGTGTGTGCAATCAGAGCCACGTCTGGATTCCTTGGAATGTGGATTGTTTGGGGTTAGTTTATCTCTGGATGTGTGCAAATGTATGTGCATTCATGTGTGCCTGCGTGGAGATCTGAGGTTGGCTGGTAGGGTGGACCTCTGCGCATAATCAGATGTGTGTGCAATCAGAGCCATGTCTGGATTTCTTGGAATGTGGATTGTTTGGGGTGAGTTTATCTCTGGATGTGTGCAAATGTATGTGCATTCATGTGTGCCTGCGTGGAGATCTGAGGTTGGCTGGTAGGGTGGACCTCTGCGCATAATCGCATGTGTGTGCAATCAGAGCCACGTCTGGATTTCTTGGAATGTGGATTGTTTGGGGTGAGTTTATCTCTGGATGTGTGCAAATGTATGTGCATTCATGTGTGCCTGCGTGGAGATCTGAGGTTGGCTGGTAGGGTGGACCTCTGCGCATAATCACATGTGTGTGCAATCAGAGCCATGTCTGGATTTCTTGGAATGTGGATTGTTTGGTGTGAGTTTATCTCTGGATGTGTGCAAATGTATGTGCATTCATGTGTGCCTGCGTGGAGATCTGGGGTTGGGTGGTAGGGTGGACCTCTGCGCATAATCACATGTGTGCGCAATCAGAGCCACGTCTGGATTTCTTGGAATGTGGATTGTTTGGGGTGAGTTTATCTCTGGATGTGTGCAAATGTATGTGCATTCATGTGTGCCTGCGTGGAGATCTGAGGTTGGCTGGTAGGGTGGACCTCTGCGCATAATCACATGTGTGTGCAATCAGAGCCACGTCTGGATTTCTTGGAATGTGGATTGTTTGGTGTGAGTTTATCTCTGGATGTGTGCAAATGTATGTGCATTCATGTGTGCCTGCGTGGAGATCTGAGGTTGGCTGGTAGGGTGGACCTCTGCGCATAATCGCATGTGTGTGCAATCAGAGCCACGTCTGGATTTCTTGGAATGTGGATTGTTTGGGGTGAGTTTATCTCTGGATGTGTGCAAATGTATGTGCATTCATGTGTGCCTGCGTGGAGATCTGAGGTTGGCTGGTAGGGTGGACCTCTGCGCATAATCACATGTGTGTGCAATCAGAGCCACGTCTGGATTTCTTGGAATGTGGATTGTTTGGGGTGAGTTTATCTCTGGATGTGTGCAAATGTATGTGCATTCATGTGTGCCTGCGTGGAGATCTGAGGTTGGCTGGTAGGGTGGACCTCTGCGCATAATCACATGTGTGTGCAATCAGAGCCACGTCTGGATTCCTTGGAATGTGGATTGTTTGGGGTTAGTTTATCTCTGGATGTGTGCAAATGTATGTGCATTCATGTGTGCCTGCGTGGAGATCTGGGGTTGGGTGGTAGGGTGGACCTCTGCGCATAATCACATGTGTGTGCAATCAGAGCCACGTCTGGATTTCTTGGAATGTGGATTGTTTGGGGTGAGTTTATCTGTGGATGTGTGCAAATGTATGTGCATTCATGTGTGCCTGCGTGGAGATCTGAGGTTGGCTGGTAGGGTGGACCTCTGCGCATAATCAGATGTGTGTGCAATCAGAGCCATGTCTGGATTTCTTGGAATGTGGATTGTTTGGTGTGAGTTTATCTCTGGATGTGTGCAAATGTATGTGCATTCATGTGTGCCTGCGTGGAGATCTGAGGTTGGCTGGTAGGGTGGACCTCTGCGCATAATCACATGTGTGTGCAATCAGAGCCATGTCTGGATTTCTTGGAATGTGGATTGTTTGGGGTGAGTTTATCTCTGGATGTGTGGAAATGTATGTGCATTCATGTGTGCCTGTGTGGAGATCTGAGGTTGGCTGGTAGGGTGGACCTCTGCGCATAATCACATGTGTGTGCAATCAGAGCCACGTCTGGATTTCTTGGAATGTGGATTGTTTGGGGTGAGTTTATCTCTGGATGTGTGCAAATGTATGTGCATTCATGTGTGCCTGCGTGGAGATCTGAGGTTGGCTGGTAGGGTGGACCTCTGCGCATAATCGCATGTGTGTGCAATCAGAGCCACGTCTGGATTTCTTGGAATGTGGATTGTTTGGGGTGAGTTTATCTCTGGATGTGTGCAAATGTATGTGCATTCATGTGTGCCTGCGTGGAGATCTGAGGTTGGCTGGTAGGGTGGACCTCTGCGCATAATCAGATGTGTGTGCAATCAGAGCCATGTCTGGATTTCTTGGAATGTGGATTGTTTGGGGTGAGTTTATCTCTGGATGTGTGCAAATGTATGTGCATTCATGTGTGCCTGCGTGGAGATCTGAGGTTGGCTGGTAGGGTGGACCTCTGCGCATAATCGCATGTGTGTGCAATCAGAGCCACGTCTGGATTTCTTGGAATGTGGATTGTTTGGGGTTAGTTTATCTCTGGATGTGTGCAAATGTATGTGCATTCATGTGTGCCTGCGTGGAGATCTGAGGTTGGCTGGTAGGGTGGACCTCTGCGCATAATCGCATGTGTGTGCAATCAGAGCCACGTCTGGATTTCTTGGAATGTGGATTGTTTGGGGTTAGTTTATCTCTGGATGTGTGAAAATGTATGTGCATTCATGTGTGCCTGCGTGGAGATCTGAGGTTGGCTGGTAGGGTGGACCTCTGCGCATAATCACATGTGTGTGCAATCAGAGCCATGTCTGGATTTCTTGGAATGTGGATTGTTTGGGGTGAGTTTATCTCTGGATGTGTGCAAATGTATGTGCATTCATGTGTGCCTGCGTGGAGATCTGAGGTTGGCTGGTAGGGTGGACCTCTGCGCATAATCACATGTGTGTGCAATCAGAGCCATGTCTGGATTTCTTGGAATGTGGATTGTTTGGGGTTAGTTTATCTCTGGATGTGTGCAAATGTATGTGCATTCATGTGTGCCTGCGTGGAGATCTGAGGTTGGCTGGTAGGGTGGACCTCTGCGCATAATCACATGTGTGTGCAATCAGAGCCATGTCTGGATTTCTTGGAATGTGGATTGTTTGGGGTGAGTTTATCTCTGGATGTGTGCAAATGTATGTGCATTCATGTGTGCCTGCGTGGAGATCTGAGGTTGGCTGGTAGGGTGGACCTCTGCGCATAATCGCATGTGTGTGCAATCAGAGCCACGTCTGGATTTCTTGGAATGTGGATTGTTTGGGGTTAGTTTATCTCTGGATGTGTGCAAATGTATGTGCATTCATGTGTGCCTGCGTGGAGATCTGAGGTTGGCTGGTAGGGTGGACCTCTGCGCATAATCGCATGTGTGTGCAATCAGAGCCACGTCTGGATTTCTTGGAATGTGGATTGTTTGGGGTGAGTTTATCTCTGGATGTGTGCAAATGTATGTGCATTCATGTGTGCCTGCGTGGAGATCTGAGGTTGGCTGGTAGGGTGGACCTCTGCGCATAATCACATGTGTGTGCAATCAGAGCCATGTCTGGATTTCTTGGAATGTGGATTGTTTGGGGTGAGTTTATCTCTGGATGTGTGCAAATGTATGTGCATTCATGTGTGCCTGCGTGGAGATCTGAGGTTGGCTGGTAGGGTGGACCTCTGCGCATAATCGCATGTGTGTGCAATCAGAGCCACGTCTGGATTTCTTGGAATGTGGATTGTTTGGGCTTAGCTTATCTGTGGATGTGTGCAAATGTATGTGCATTCATGTGTGCCTGCGTGGAGATCTGAGGTTGGCTGGTAGGGTGGACCTCTGCGCATAATCGCATGTGTGTGCAATCAGAGCCACGTCTGGATTTCTTGGAATGTGGATTGTTTGGGGTTAGTTTATCTCTGGATGTGTGAAAATGTATGTGCATTCATGTGTGCCTGCGTGGAGATCTGAGGTTGGCTGGTAGGGTGGACCTCTGCGCATAATCACATGTGTGTGCAATCAGAGCCATGTCTGGATTTCTTGGAATGTGGATTGTTTGGGGTGAGTTTATCTCTGGATGTGTGCAAATGTATGTGCATTCATGTGTGCCTGCGTGGAGATCTGAGGTTGGCTGGTAGGGTGGACCTCTGCGCATAATCACATGTGTGTGCAATCAGAGCCATGTCTGGATTTCTTGGAATGTGGATTGTTTGGGGTTAGTTTATCTCTGGATGTGTGCAAATGTATGTGCATTCATGTGTGCCTGCGTGGAGATCTGAGGTTGGCTGGTAGGGTGGACCTCTGCGCATAATCACATGTGTGTGCAATCAGAGCCATGTCTGGATTTCTTGGAATGTGGATTGTTTGGGGTGAGTTTATCTCTGGATGTGTGCAAATGTATGTGCATTCATGTGTGCCTGCGTGGAGATCTGAGGTTGGCTGGTAGGGTGGACCTCTGCGCATAATCGCATGTGTGTGCAATCAGAGCCACGTCTGGATTTCTTGGAATGTGGATTGTTTGGGGTTAGTTTATCTCTGGATGTGTGCAAATGTATGTGCATTCATGTGTGCCTGCGTGGAGATCTGAGGTTGGCTGGTAGGGTGGACCTCTGCGCATAATCACATGTGTGTGCAATCAGAGCCATGTCTGGATTTCTTGGAATGTGGATTGTTTGGGGTGAGTTTATCTGTGGATGTGTGCAAATGTATGTGCATTCATGTGTGCCTGCGTGGAGATCTGAGGTTGGCTGGTAGGGTGGACCTCTGCGCATAATCGCATGTGTGTGCAATCAGAGCCACGTCTGGATTTCTTGGAATGTGGATTGTTTGGGGTTAGTTTATCTCTGGATGTGTGAAAATGTATGTGCATTCATGTGTGCCTGCGTGGAGATCTGAGGTTGGCTGGTAGGGTGGACCTCTGCGCATAATCACATGTGTGTGCAATCAGAGCCATGTCTGGATTTCTTGGAATGTGGATTGTTTGGGGTGAGTTTATCTCTGGATGTGTGCAAATGTATGTGCATTCATGTGTGCCTGCGTGGAGATCTGAGGTTGGCTGGTAGGGTGGACCTCTGCGCATAATCACATGTGTGTGCAATCAGAGCCACGTCTGGATTTCTTGGAATGTGGATTGTTTGGGGTGAGTTTATCTCTGGATGTGTGCAAATGTATGTGCATTCATGTGTGCCTGCGTGGAGATCTGAGGTTGGCTGGTAGGGTGGACCTCTGCGCATAATCACATGTTTGTGCAATCAGAGCCATGTCTGGATTTCTTGGAATGTGGATTGTTTGGGGTGAGTTTATCTCTGGATGTGTGCAAATGTATGTGCATTCATGTGTGCCTGTGTGGAGATCTGAGGTTGGCTGGTAGGGTGGACCTCTGCGCATAATCACATGTGTGTGCAATCAGAGCCACGTCTGGATTTCTTGGAATGTGGATTGTTTGGGGTGAGTTTATCTCTGGATGTGTGCAAATGTATGTGCATTCATGTGTGCCTGCGTGGAGATCTGAGGTTGGCTGGTAGGGTGGACCTCTGCGCATAATCACATGTGTGTGCAATCAGAGCCACGTCTGGATTCCTTGGAATGTGGATTGTTTGGGGTTAGTTTATCTCTGGATGTGTGCAAATGTATGTGCATTCATGTGTGCCTGCGTGGAGATCTGAGGTTGGCTGGTAGGGTGGACCTCTGCGCATAATCAGATGTGTGTGCAATCAGAGCCATGTCTGGATTTCTTGGAATGTGGATTGTTTGGGGTGAGTTTATCTCTGGATGTGTGCAAATGTATGTGCATTCATGTGTGCCTGCGTGGAGATCTGAGGTTGGCTGGTAGGGTGGACCTCTGCGCATAATCGCATGTGTGTGCAATCAGAGCCACGTCTGGATTTCTTGGAATGTGGATTGTTTGGGGTGAGTTTATCTCTGGATGTGTGCAAATGTATGTGCATTCATGTGTGCCTGCGTGGAGATCTGAGGTTGGCTGGTAGGGTGGACCTCTGCGCATAATCACATGTGTGTGCAATCAGAGCCATGTCTGGATTTCTTGGAATGTGGATTGTTTGGGGTGAGTTTATCTCTGGATGTGTGCAAATGTATGTGCATTCATGTGTGCCTGCGTGGAGATCTGGGGTTGGCTGGTAGGGTGGACCTCTGCGCATAATCACATGTTTGTGCAATCAGAGCCATGTCTGGATTTCTTGGAATGTGGATTGTTTGGGGTGAGTTTATCTCTGGATGTGTGCAAATGTATGTGCATTCATGTGTGCCTGTGTGGAGATCTGAGGTTGGCTGGTAGGGTGGACCTCTGCGCATAATCACATGTGTGTGCAATCAGAGCCACGTCTGGATTTCTTGGAATGTGGATTGTTTGGGGTGAGTTTATCTCTGGATGTGTGCAAATGTATGTGCATTCATGTGTGCCTGCGTGGAGATCTGAGGTTGGCTGGTAGGGTGGACCTCTGCGCATAATCACATGTGTGTGCAATCAGAGCCACGTCTGGATTCCTTGGAATGTGGATTGTTTGGGGTTAGTTTATCTCTGGATGTGTGCAAATGTATGTGCATTCATGTGTGCCTGCGTGGAGATCTGAGGTTGGCTGGTAGGGTGGACCTCTGCGCATAATCAGATGTGTGTGCAATCAGAGCCATGTCTGGATTTCTTGGAATGTGGATTGTTTGGGGTGAGTTTATCTCTGGATGTGTGCAAATGTATGTGCATTCATGTGTGCCTGCGTGGAGATCTGAGGTTGGCTGGTAGGGTGGACCTCTGCGCATAATCGCATGTGTGTGCAATCAGAGCCACGTCTGGATTTCTTGGAATGTGGATTGTTTGGGGTGAGTTTATCTCTGGATGTGTGCAAATGTATGTGCATTCATGTGTGCCTGCGTGGAGATCTGAGGTTGGCTGGTAGGGTGGACCTCTGCGCATAATCACATGTGTGTGCAATCAGAGCCATGTCTGGATTTCTTGGAATGTGGATTGTTTGGGGTGAGTTTATCTCTGGATGTGTGCAAATGTATGTGCATTCATGTGTGCCTGCGTGGAGATCTGGGGTTGGCTGGTAGGGTGGACCTCTGCGCATAATCACATGTGTGCGCAATCAGAGCCACGTCTGGATTTCTTGGAATGTGGATTGTTTGGGGTGAGTTTATCTCTGGATGTGTGCAAATGTATGTGCATTCATGTGTGCCTGCGTGGAGATCTGAGGTTGGCTGGTAGGGTGGACCTCTGCGCATAATCACATGTGTGTGCAATCAGAGCCACGTCTGGATTTCTTGGAATGTGGATTGTTTGGTGTGAGTTTATCTCTGGATGTGTGCAAATGTATGTGCATTCATGTGTGCCTGCGTGGAGATCTGAGGTTGGCTGGTAGGGTGGACCTCTGCGCATAATCGCATGTGTGTGCAATCAGAGCCACGTCTGGATTTCTTGGAATGTGGATTGTTTGGGGTGAGTTTATCTCTGGATGTGTGCAAATGTATGTGCATTCATGTGTGCCTGCGTGGAGATCTGAGGTTGGCTGGTAGGGTGGACCTCTGCGCATAATCACATGTGTGTGCAATCAGAGCCACGTCTGGATTTCTTGGAATGTGGATTGTTTGGGGTGAGTTTATCTCTGGATGTGTGCAAATGTATGTGCATTCATGTGTGCCTGCGTGGAGATCTGAGGTTGGCTGGTAGGGTGGACCTCTGCGCATAATCACATGTGTGTGCAATCAGAGCCACGTCTGGATTCCTTGGAATGTGGATTGTTTGGGGTTAGTTTATCTCTGGATGTGTGCAAATGTATGTGCATTCATGTGTGCCTGCGTGGAGATCTGGGGTTGGGTGGTAGGGTGGACCTCTGCGCATAATCACATGTGTGTGCAATCAGAGCCACGTCTGGATTTCTTGGAATGTGGATTGTTTGGGGTGAGTTTATCTGTGGATGTGTGCAAATGTATGTGCATTCATGTGTGCCTGCGTGGAGATCTGAGGTTGGCTGGTAGGGTGGACCTCTGCGCATAATCGCATGTGTGTGCAATCAGAGCCATGTCTGGATTTCTTGGAATGTGGATTGTTTGGGGTGAGTTTATCTCTGGATGTGTGCAAATGTATGTGCATTCATGTGTGCCTGCGTGGAGATCTGAGGTTGGCTGGTAGGGTGGACCTCTGCGCATAATCGCATGTGTGTGCAATCAGAGCCACGTCTGGATTTCTTGGAATGTGGATTGTTTGGGGTGAGTTTATCTCTGGATGTGTGCAAATGTATGTGCATTCATGTGTGCCTGCGTGGAGATCTGAGGTTGGCTGGTAGGGTGGACCTCTGCGCATAATCACATGTGTGTGCAATCAGAGCCACGTCTGGATTTCTTGGAATGTGGATTGTTTGGGGTGAGTTTATCTCTGGATGTGTGCAAATGTATGTGCATTCATGTGTGCCTGCGTGGAGATCTGAGGTTGGCTGGTAGGGTGGACCTCTGCGCATAATCGCATGTGTGTGCAATCAGAGCCACGTCTGGATTTCTTGGAATGTGGATTGTTTGGGGTGAGTTTATCTCTGGATGTGTGCAAATGTATGTGCATTCATGTGTGCCTGCGTGGAGATCTGAGGTTGGCTGGTAGGGTGGACCTCTGCGCATAATCAGATGTGTGTGCAATCAGAGCCATGTCTGGATTTCTTGGAATGTGGATTGTTTGGGGTGAGTTTATCTCTGGATGTGTGCAAATGTATGTGCATTCATGTGTGCCTGCGTGGAGATCTGAGGTTGGCTGGTAGGGTGGACCTCTGCGCATAATCGCATGTGTGTGCAATCAGAGCCACGTCTGGATTTCTTGGAATGTGGATTGTTTGGGGTGAGTTTATCTCTGGATGTGTGCAAATGTATGTGCATTCATGTGTGCCTGCGTGGAGATCTGAGGTTGGCTGGTAGGGTGGACCTCTGCGCATAATCACATGTGTGTGCAATCAGAGCCATGTCTGGATTTCTTGGAATGTGGATTGTTTGGGGTGAGTTTATCTCTGGATGTGTGCAAATGTATGTGCATTCATGTGTGCCTGCGTGGAGATCTGAGGTTGGCTGGTAGGGTGGACCTCTGCGCATAATCGCATGTGTGTGCAATCAGAGCCACGTCTGGATTTCTTGGAATGTGGATTGTTTGGGGTTAGTTTATCTCTGGATGTGTGCAAATGTATGTGCATTCATGTGTGCCTGCGTGGAGATCTGAGGTTGGCTGGTAGGGTGGACCTCTGCGCATAATCACATGTGTGTGCAATCAGAGCCATGTCTGGATTTCTTGGAATGTGGATTGTTTGGGGTGAGTTTATCTCTGGATGTGTGCAAATGTATGTGCATTCATGTGTGCCTGCGTGGAGATCTGAGGTTGGCTGGTAGGGTGGACCTCTGCGCATAATCACATGTGTGTGCAATCAGAGCCACGTCTGGATTTCTTGGAATGTGGATTGTTTGGGGTGAGTTTATCTCTGGATGTGTGCAAATGTATGTGCATTCATGTGTGCCTGCGTGGAGATCTGAGGTTGGCTGGTAGGGTGGACCTCTGCGCATAATCGCATGTGTGTGCAATCAGAGCCACGTCTGGATTTCTTGGAATGTGGATTGTTTGGGGTGAGTTTATCTCTGGATGTGTGCAAATGTATGTGCATTCATGTGTGCCTGCGTGGAGATCTGAGGTTGGCTGGTAGGGTGGACCTCTGCGCATAATCACATGTGTGTGCAATCAGAGCCACGTCTGGATTTCTTGGAATGTGGATTGTTTGGGGTGAGTTTATCTCTGGATGTGTGCAAATGTATGTGCATTCATGTGTGCCTGCGTGGAGATCTGAGGTTGGCTGGTAGGGTGGACCTCTGCGCATAATCAGATGTGTGTGCAATCAGAGCCATGTCTGGATTTCTTGGAATGTGGATTGTTTGGGGTGAGTTTATCTCTGGATGTGTGCAAATGTATGTGCATTCATGTGTGCCTGCGTGGAGATCTGAGGTTGGCTGGTAGGGTGGACCTCTGCGCATAATCGCATGTGTGTGCAATCAGAGCCACGTCTGGATTTCTTGGAATGTGGATTGTTTGGGGTGAGTTTATCTCTGGATGTGTGCAAATGTATGTGCATTCATGTGTGCCTGCGTGGAGATCTGAGGTTGGCTGGTAGGGTGGACCTCTGCGCATAATCACATGTGTGTGCAATCAGAGCCATGTCTGGATTTCTTGGAATGTGGATTGTTTGGGGTGAGTTTATCTCTGGATGTGTGCAAATGTATGTGCATTCATGTGTGCCTGCGTGGAGATCTGAGGTTGGCTGGTAGGGTGGACCTCTGCGCATAATCGCATGTGTGTGCAATCAGAGCCACGTCTGGATTTCTTGGAATGTGGATTGTTTGGGGTTAGTTTATCTCTGGATGTGTGCAAATGTATGTGCATTCATGTGTGCCTGCGTGGAGATCTGAGGTTGGCTGGTAGGGTGGACCTCTGCGCATAATCACATGTGTGTGCAATCAGAGCCATGTCTGGATTTCTTGGAATGTGGATTGTTTGGGGTGAGTTTATCTCTGGATGTGTGCAAATGTATGTGCATTCATGTGTGCCTGCGTGGAGATCTGAGGTTGGCTGGTAGGGTGGACCTCTGCGCTTAATCACATGTGTGTGCAATCAGAGCCACGTCTGGATTTCTTGGAATGTGGATTGTTTGGGGTGAGTTTATCTCTGGATGTGTGCAAATGTATGTGCATTCATGTGTGCCTGCGTGGAGATCTGAGGTTGGCTGGTAGGGTGGACCTCTGCGCATAATCGCATGTGTGTGCAATCAGAGCCATGTCTGGATTTCTTGGAATGTGGATTGTTTGGGGTGAGTTTATCTCTGGATGTGTGCAAATGTATGTGCATTCATGTGTGCCTGCGTGGAGATCTGAGGTTGGCTGGTAGGGTGGACCTCTGCGCATAATCGCATGTGTGTGCAATCAGAGCCACGTCTGGATTTCTTGGAATGTGGATTGTTTGGGGTTAGTTTATCTCTGGATGTGTGCAAATGTATGTGCATTCATGTGTGCCTGCGTGGAGATCTGAGGTTGGCTGGTAGGGTGGACCTCTGCGCATAATCACATGTGTGTGCAATCAGAGCCATGTCTGGATTTCTTGGAATGTGGATTGTTTGGGGTGAGTTTATCTCTGGATGTGTGCAAATGTATGTGCATTCATGTGTGCCTGTGTGGAGATCTGAGGTTGGCTGGTAGGGTGGACCTCTGCGCATAATCGCATGTGTGTGCAATCAGAGCCACGTCTGGATTTCTTGGAATGTGGATTGTTTGGGGTGAGTTTATCTCTGGATGTGTGCAAATGTATGTGCATTCATGTGTGCCTGCGTGGAGATCTGAGGTTGGCTGGTAGGGTGGACCTCTGCGCATAATCACATGTGTGTGCAATCAGAGCCATGTCTGGATTTCTTGGAATGTGGATTGTTTGGGGTGAGTTTATCTCTGGATGTGTGCAAATGTATGTGCATTCATGTGTGCCTGCGTGGAGATCTGAGGTTGGCTGGTAGGGTGGACCTCTGCGCATAATCACATGTGTGTGCAATCAGAGCCACGTCTGGATTTCTTGGAATGTGGATTGTTTGGGGTTAGTTTATCTCTGGATGTGTGCAAATGTATGTGCATTCATGTGTGCCTGCGTGGAGATCTGAGGTTGGCTGGTAGGGTGGACCTCTGCACATAATCACATGTGTGTGCAATCAGAGCCATGTCTGGATTTCTTGGAATGTGGATTGTTTGGGGTGAGTTTATCTCTGGATGTGTGCAAATGTATGTGCATTCATGTGTGCCTGCGTGGAGATCTGGGGTTGGGTGGTAGGGTGGACCTCTGCGCATAATCACATGTGTGCGCAATCAGAGCCACGTCTGGATTTCTTGGAATGTGGATTGTTTGGGGTGAGTTTATCTCTGGATGTGTGCAAATGTATGTGCATTCATGTGTGCCTGCGTGGAGATCTGAGGTTGGCTGGTAGGGTGGACCTCTGCGCATAATCGCATGTGTGTGCAATCAGAGCCACGTCTGGATTTCTTGGAATGTGGATTGTTTGGGGTGAGTTTATCTCTGGATGTGTGCAAATGTATGTGCATTCATGTGTGCCTGCGTGGAGATCTGAGGTTGGCTGGTAGGGTGGACCTCTGCGCATAATCACATGTGTGTGCAATCAGAGCCATGTCTGGATTTCTTGGAATGTGGATTGTTTGGGGTGAGTTTATCTCTGGATGTGTGCAAATGTATGTGCATTCATGTGTGCCTGCGTGGAGATCTGAGGTTGGCTGGTAGGGTGGACCTCTGCGCATAATCGCATGTGTGTGCAATCAGAGCCACGTCTGGATTTCTTGGAATGTGGATTGTTTGGGGTTAGCTTATCTGTGGATGTGTGCAAATGTATGTGCATTCATGTGTGCCTGCGTGGAGATCTGAGGTTGGCTGGTAGGGTGGACCTCTGCGCATAATCGCATGTGTGTGCAATCAGAGCCACGTCTGGATTTCTTGGAATGTGGATTGTTTGGGGTTAGTTTATCTCTGGATGTGTGAAAATGTATGTGCATTCATGTGTGCCTGCGTGGAGATCTGAGGTTGGCTGGTAGGGTGGACCTCTGCGCATAATCACATGTGTGTGCAATCAGAGCCATGTCTGGATTTCTTGGAATGTGGATTGTTTGGGGTGAGTTTATCTCTGGATGTGTGCAAATGTATGTGCATTCATGTGTGCCTGCGTGGAGATCTGAGGTTGGCTGGTAGGGTGGACCTCTGCGCATAATCACATGTGTGTGCAATCAGAGCCACGTCTGGATTTCTTGGAATGTGGATTGTTTGGGGTGAGTTTATCTCTGGATGTGTGCAAATGTATGTGCATTCATGTGTGCCTGCGTGGAGATCTGAGGTTGGCTGGTAGGGTGGACCTCTGCGCATAATCACATGTGTGTGCAATCAGAGCCATGTCTGGATTTCTTGGAATGTGGATTGTTTGGGGTTAGTTTATCTCTGGATGTGTGCAAATGTATGTGCATTCATGTGTGCCTGCGTGGAGATCTGAGGTTGGCTGGTAGGGTGGACCTCTGCGCATAATCACATGTGTGTGCAATCAGAGCCATGTCTGGATTTCTTGGAATGTGGATTGTTTGGGGTGAGTTTATCTCTGGATGTGTGCAAATTTATGTGCATTCATGTGTGCCTGCGTGGAGATCTGAGGTTGGCTGGTAGGGTGGACCTCTGCGCATAATCGCATGTGTGTGCAATCAGAGCCACGTCTGGATTTCTTGGAATGTGGATTGTTTGGGGTTAGTTTATCTCTGGATGTGTGCAAATGTATGTGCATTCATGTGTGCCTGCGTGGAGATCTGAGGTTGGCTGGTAGGGTGGACCTCTGCGCATAATCACATGTGTGTGCAATCAGAGCCATGTCTGGATTTCTTGGAATGTGGATTGTTTGGGGTGAGTTTATCTGTGGATGTGTGCAAATGTATGTGCATTCATGTGTGCCTGCGTGGAGATCTGAGGTTGGCTGGTAGGGTGGACCTCTGCGCATAATCGCATGTGTGTGCAATCAGAGCCACGTCTGGATTTCTTGGAATGTGGATTGTTTGGGGTTAGTTTATCTCTGGATGTGTGAAAATGTATGTGCATTCATGTGTGCCTGCGTGGAGATCTGAGGTTGGCTGGTAGGGTGGACCTCTGCGCATAATCACATGTGTGTGCAATCAGAGCCATGTCTGGATTTCTTGGAATGTGGATTGTTTGGGGTGAGTTTATCTCTGGATGTGTGCAAATGTATGTGCATTCATGTGTGCCTGCGTGGAGATCTGAGGTTGGCTGGTAGGGTGGACCTCTGCGCATAATCACATGTGTGTGCAATCAGAGCCACGTCTGGATTTCTTGGAATGTGGATTGTTTGGGGTGAGTTTATCTCTGGATGTGTGCAAATGTATGTGCATTCATGTGTGCCTGCGTGGAGATCTGAGGTTGGCTGGTAGGGTGGACCTCTGCGCATAATCACATGTGTGTGCAATCAGAGCCATGCCTGGATTTCTTGGAATGTGGATTGTTTGGGGTGAGTTTATCTCTGGATGTGTGCAAATGTATGTGCATTCATGTGTGCCTGTGTGGAGATCTGAGGTTGGCTGGTAGGGTGGACCTCTGCGCATAATCACATGTGTGTGCAATCAGAGCCACGTCTGGATTTCTTGGAATGTGGATTGTTTGGGGTGAGTTTATCTCTGGATGTGTGCAAATGTATGTGCATTCATGTGTGCCTGCGTGGAGATCTGAGGTTGGCTGGTAGGGTGGACCTCTGCGCATAATCACATGTGTGTGCAATCAGAGCCACGTCTGGATTCCTTGGAATGTGGATTGTTTGGGGTTAGTTTATCTCTGGATGTGTGCAAATGTATGTGCATTCATGTGTGCCTGCGTGGAGATCTGAGGTTGGCTGGTAGGGTGGACCTCTGCGCATAATCACATGTGTGTGCAATCAGAGCCATGTCTGGATTTCTTGGAATGTGGATTGTTTGGGGTGAGTTTATCTCTGGATGTGTGCAAATGTATGTGCATTCATGTGTGCCTGCGTGGAGATCTGAGGTTGGCTGGTAGGGTGGACCTCTGCGCATAATCACATGTGTGTGCAATCAGAGCCACGTCTGGATTTCTTGGAATGTGGATTGTTTGGGGTGAGTTTATCTCTGGATGTGTGCAAATGTATGTGCATTCATGTGTGCCTGCGTGGAGATCTGAGGTTGGCTGGTAGGGTGGACCTCTGCGCATAATCACATGTGTGTGCAATCAGAGCCACGTCTGGATTTCTTGGAATGTGGATTGTTTGGGGTGAGTTTATCTCTGGATGTGTGCAAATGTATGTGCATTCATGTGTGCCTGCGTGGAGATCTGAGGTTGGCTGGTAGGGTGGACCTCTGCGCATAATCAGATGTGTGTGCAATCAGAGCCATGTCTGGATTTCTTGGAATGTGGATTGTTTGGGGTGAGTTTATCTCTGGATGTGTGCAAATGTATGTGCATTCATGTGTGCCTGCGTGGAGATCTGAGGTTGGCTGGTAGGGTGGACCTCTGCGCATAATCGCATGTGTGTGCAATCAGAGCCACGTCTGGATTTCTTGGAATGTGGATTGTTTGGGGTGAGTTTATCTCTGGATCTGTGCAAATGTATGTGCATTCATGTGTGCCTGCGTGGAGATCTGAGGTTGGCTGGTAGGGTGGACCTCTGCGCATAATCACATGTGTGTGCAATCAGAGCCACGTCTGGATTTCTTGGAATGTGGATTGTTTGGGGTGAGTTTATCTCTGGATGTGTGCAAATGTATGTGCATTCATGTGTGCCTGTGTGGAGATCTGAGGTTGGCTGGTAGGGTGGACCTCTGCGCATAATCACATGTGTGTGCAATCAGAGCCATGTCTGGATTTCTTGGAATGTGGATTGTTTGGGGTGAGTTTATCTCTGGATGTGTGCAAATGTATGTGCATTCATGTGTGCCTGCGTGGAGATCTGAGGTTGGCTGGTAGGGTGGACCTCTGCGCATAATCACATGTGTGTGCAATCAGAGCCATGTCTGGATTTCTTGGAATGTGGATTGTTTGGGGTGAGTTTATCTCTGGATGTGTGCAAATGTATGTGCATTCATGTGTGCCTGCGTGGAGATCTGAGGTTGGCTGGTAGGGTGGACCTCTGCGCATAATCGCATGTGAGTGCAATCAGAGCCACGTCTGGATTTCTTGGAATGTGGATTGTTTGGGGTGAGTTTATCTCTGGATGTGTGCAAATGTATGTGCATTCATGTGTGCCTGCGTGGAGATCTGAGGTTGGCTGGTAGGGTGGACCTCTGCGCATAATCACATGTGTGTGCAATCAGAGCCATGTCTGGATTTCTTGGAATGTGGATTGTTTGGGGTGAGTTTATCTCTGGATGTGTGCAAATGTATGTGCATTCATGTGTGCCTGCGTGGAGATCTGAGGTTGGCTGGTAGGGTGGACCTCTGCGCATAATCACATGTGTGTGCAATCAGAGCCACGTCTGGATTTCTTGGAATGTGGATTGTTTGGTGTTAGTTTATCTCTGGATGTGTGCAAATGTATGTGCATTCATGTGTGCCTGCGTGGAGATCTGAGGTTGGCTGGTAGGGTGGACCTCTGCGCATAATCGCATGTGTGTGCAATCAGAGCCACGTCTGGATTTCTTGGAATGTGGATTGTTTGGGGTTAGTTTATCTCTGGATGTGTGCAAATGTATGTGCATTCATGTGTGCCTGCGTGGAGATCTGAGGTTGGCTGGTAGGGTGGACCTCTGCGCATAATCACATGTGTGTGCAATCAGAGCCATGTCTGGATTTCTTGGAATGTGGATTGTTTGGGGTGAGTTTATCTCTGGATGTGTGCAAATGTATGTGCATTCATGTGTGCCTGCGTGGAGATCTGAGGTTGGCTGGTAGGGTGGACCTCTGCGCATAATCACATGTGTGTGCAATCAGAGCCACGTCTGGATTTCTTGGAATGTGGATTGTTTGGGGTGAGTTTATCTCTGGATGTGTGCAAATGTATGTGCATTCATGTGTGCCTGCGTGGAGATCTGAGGTTGGCTGGTAGGGTGGACCTCTGCGCATAATCACATGTGTGTGCAATCAGAGCCATGTCTGGATTTCTTGGAATGTGGATTGTTTGGGGTGAGTTTATCTCTGGATGTGTGCAAATGTATGTGCATTCATGTGTGCCTGCGTGGAGATCTGAGGTTGGCTGGTAGGGTGGACCTCTGCGCATAATCGCATGTGTGTGCAATCAGAGCCACGTCTGGATTTCTTGGAATGTGGATTGTTTGGGGTGAGTTTATCTCTGGATGTGTGCAAATGTATGTGCATTCATGTGTGCCTGCGTGGAGATCTGAGGTTGGCTGGTAGGGTGGACCTCTGCGCATAATCACATGTGTGTGCAATCAGAGCCATGTCTGGATTTCTTGGAATGTGGATTGTTTGGGGTGAGTTTATCTCTCGATGTGTGCAAATGTATGTGCATTCATGTGTGCCTGCGTGGAGATCTGAGGTTGGCTGGTAGGGTGGACCTCTGCGCATAATCACATGTGTGTGCAATCAGAGCCACGTCTGGATTTCTTGGAATGTGGATTGTTTGGGGTGAGTTTATCTCTGGATGTGTGCAAATGTATGTGCATTCATGTGTGCCTGCGTGGAGATCTGGGGTTGGGTGGTAGGGTGGACCTCTGCGCATAATCACATGTGTGCGCAATCAGAGCCACGTCTGGATTTCTTGGAATGTGGATTGTTTGGGGTGAGTTTATCTCTGGATGTGTGCAAATGTATGTGCATTCATGTGTGCCTGCGTGGAGATCTGAGGTTGGCTGGTAGGGTGGACCTCTGCGCATAATCACATGTGTGTGCAATCAGAGCCACGTCTGGATTTCTTGGAATGTGGATTGTTTGGTGTGAGTTTATCTCTGGATGTGTGCAAATGTATGTGCATTCATGTGTGCCTGCGTGGAGATCTGAGGTTGGCTGGTAGGGTGGACCTCTGCGCATAATCGCATGTGTGTGCAATCAGAGCCACGTCTGGATTTCTTGGAATGTGGATTGTTTGGGGTGAGTTTATCTCTGGATGTGTGCAAATGTATGTGCATTCATGTGTGCCTGCGTGGAGATCTGAGGTTGGCTGGTAGGGTGGACCTCTGCGCATAATCACATGTGTGTGCAATCAGAGCCACGTCTGGATTTCTTGGAATGTGGATTGTTTGGGGTGAGTTTATCTCTGGATGTGTGCAAATGTATGTGCATTCATGTGTGCCTGCGTGGAGATCTGAGGTTGGCTGGTAGGGTGGACCTCTGCGCATAATCACATGTGTGTGCAATCAGAGCCACGTCTGGATTCCTTGGAATGTGGATTGTTTGGGGTTAGTTTATCTCTGGATGTGTGCAAATGTATGTGCATTCATGTGTGCCTGCGTGGAGATCTGGGGTTGGGTGGTAGGGTGGACCTCTGCGCATAATCACATGTGTGTGCAATCAGAGCCACGTCTGGATTTCTTGGAATGTGGATTGTTTGGGGTGAGTTTATCTGTGGATGTGTGCAAATGTATGTGCATTCATGTGTGCCTGCGTGGAGATCTGAGGTTGGCTGGTAGGGTGGACCTCTGCGCATAATCGCATGTGTGTGCAATCAGAGCCATGTCTGGATTTCTTGGAATGTGGATTGTTTGGGGTGAGTTTATCTCTGGATGTGTGCAAATGTATGTGCATTCATGTGTGCCTGCGTGGAGATCTGAGGTTGGCTGGTAGGGTGGACCTCTGCGCATAATCGCATGTGTGTGCAATCAGAGCCACGTCTGGATTTCTTGGAATGTGGATTGTTTGGGGTGAGTTTATCTCTGGATGTGTGCAAATGTATGTGCATTCATGTGTGCCTGCGTGGAGATCTGAGGTTGGCTGGTAGGGTGGACCTCTGCGCATAATCACATGTGTGTGCAATCAGAGCCATGTCTGGATTTCTTGGAATGTGGATTGTTTGGGGTGAGTTTATCTCTGGATGTGTGGAAATGTATGTGCATTCATGTGTGCCTGTGTGGAGATCTGAGGTTGGCTGGTAGGGTGGACCTCTGCGCATAATCACATGTGTGTGCAATCAGAGCCACGTCTGGATTTCTTGGAATGTGGATTGTTTGGGGTGAGTTTATCTCTGGATGTGTGCAAATGTATGTGCATTCATGTGAGCAATACGTAGATCTGAGGTTGGCTGGTAGGGTGGACCTCTGCGCATAATCGCATGTGTGTGCAATCAGAGCCACGTCTGGATTTCTTGGAATGTGGATTGTTTGGGGTGAGTTTATCTCTGGATGTGTGCAAATGTATGTGCATTCATGTGTGCCTGCAGCAATACTGAGGTTGGCTGGTAGGGTGGACCTCTGCGCATAATCACATATGTGTGCAATCAGAGCCACGTCTGGATTCCTTGGAATGTGGATTGTTTGGTGTTAGTTTATCTCTGGATGTGTGCAAATGTATGTGCATTCATGTGTGCCTGCGTGGAGATCTGGGGTTGGGTGGTAGGGTGGACCTCTGCGCATAATCACATGTGTGTGCAATCAGAGCCACGTCTGGATTTCTTGGAATGTGGATTGTTTGGGGTGAGTTTATCTCTGGATGTGTGCAAATGTATGTGCATTCATGTGTGCCTGCGTGGAGATCTGAGGTTGGCTGGTAGGGTGGACCTCTGCGCATAATCACATGTGTGTGCAATCAGAGCCATGTCTGGATTTCTTGGAATGTGGATTGTTTGGGGTGAGTTTATCTCTGGATGTGTGCAAATGTATGTGCATTCATGTGTGCCTGCGTGGAGATCTGAGGTTGGCTGGTAGGGTGGACCTCTGCGCATAATCACATGTGTGTGCAATCAGAGCCACGTCTGGATTTCTTGGAATGTGGATTGTTTGGGGTGAGTTTATCTCTGGATGTGTGCAAATGTATGTGCATTCATGTGTGCCTGTGTGGAGATCTGAGGTTGGCTGGTAGGGTGGACCTCTGCGCATAATCACATGTGTGTGCAATCAGAGCCATGTCTGGATTTCTTGGAATGTGGATTGTTTGGGGTTAGTTTATCTCTGGATGTGTGCAAATGTATGTGCATTCATGTGTGCCTGCGTGGAGATCTGAGGTTGGCTGGTAGGGTGGACCTCTGCGCATAATCACATGTGTGTGCAATCAGAGCCACGTCTGGATTTCTTGGAATGTGGATTGTTTGGGGTGAGTTTATCTCTGGATGTGTGCAAATGTATGTGCATTCATGTGTGCCTGCGTGGAGATCTGAGGTTGGCTGGTAGGGTGGACCTCTGCGCATAATCACATGTGTGTGCAATCAGAGCCATGTCTGGATTTCTTGGAATGTGGATTGTTTGGGGTGAGTTTATCTCTGGATGTGTGCAAATGTATGTGCATTCATGTGTGCCTGCGTGGAGATCTGAGGTTGGCTGGTAGGGTGGACCTCTGCGCATAATCGCATGTGTGTGCAATCAGAGCCACGTCTGGATTTCTTGGAATGTGGATTGTTTGGGGTGAGTTTATCTCTGGATGTGTGCAAATGTATGTGCATTCATGTGTGCCTGCGTGGAGATCTGAGGTTGGCTGGTAGGGTGGACCTCTGCGCATAATCGCATGTGTGTGCAATCAGAGCCACGTCTGGATTTCTTGGAATGTGGATTGTTTGGGGTGAGTTTATCTCTGGATGTGTGCAAATGTATGTGCATTCATGTGTGCCTGCGTGGAGATCTGAGGTTGGCTGGTAGGGTGGACCTCTGCGCATAATCACATGTGTGTGCAATCAGAGCCACGTCTGGATTTCTTGGAATGTGGATTGTTTGGGGTGAGTTTATCTCTGGATGTGTGCAAATGTATGTGCATTCATGTGTGCCTGTGTGGAGATCTGAGGTTGGCTGGTAGGGTGGACCTCTGCGCATAATCACATGTGTGTGCAATCAGAGCCATGTCTGGATTTCTTGGAATGTGGATTGTTTGGGGTTAGTTTATCTCTGGATGTGTGCAAATGTATGTGCATTCATGTGTGCCTGCGTGGAGATCTGAGGTTGGCTGGTAGGGTGGACCTCTGCGCATAATCACATGTGTGTGCAATCAGAGCCACGTCTGGATTTCTTGGAATGTGGATTGTTTGGGGTGAGTTTATCTCTGGATGTGTGCAAATGTATGTGCATTCATGTGTGCCTGCGTGGAGATCTGAGGTTGGCTGGTAGGGTGGACCTCTGCGCATAATCACATGTGTGTGCAATCAGAGCCATGTCTGGATTTCTTGGAATGTGGATTGTTTGGGGTGAGTTTATCTCTGGATGTGTGCAAATGTATGTGCATTCATGTGTGCCTGCGTGGAGATCTGAGGTTGGCTGGTAGGGTGGACCTCTGCGCATAATCACATGTGTGTGCAATCAGAGCCATGTCTGGATTTCTTGGAATGTGGATTGTTTTGGGTGAGTTTATCTCTGGATGTGTGCAAATGTATGTGCATTCATGTGTGCCTGCGTGGAGATCTGAGGTTGGCTGGTAGGGTGGACCTCTGCGCATAATCGCATGTGTGTGCAATCAGAGCCACGTCTGGATTTCTTGGAATGTGGATTGTTTGGGGTTAGTTTATCTCTGGATGTGTGCAAATGTATGTGCATTCATGTGTGCCTGCGTGGAGATCTGAGGTTGGCTGGTAGGGTGGACCTCTGCGCATAATCACATGTGTGTGCAATCAGAGCCATGTCTGGATTTCTTGGAATGTGGATTGTTTGGGGTGAGTTTATCTGTGGATGTGTGCAAATGTATGTGCATTCATGTGTGCCTGCGTGGAGATCTGAGGTTGGCTGGTAGGGTGGACCTCTGCGCATAATCACATGTGTGTGCAATCAGAGCCACGTCTGGATTCCTTGGAATGTGGATTGTTTGGGGTTAGTTTATCTCTGGATGTGTGCAAATGTATGTGCATTCATGTGTGCCTGCGTGGAGATCTGAGGTTGGCTGGTAGGGTGGACCTCTGCGCATAATCACATGTGTGTGCAATCAGAGCCATGTCTGGATTTCTTGGAATGTGGATTGTTTGGGGTGAGTTTATCTCTGGATGTGTGCAAATGTATGTGCATTCATGTGTGCCTGCGTGGAGATCTGAGGTTGGCTGGTAGGGTGGACCTCTGCGCATAATCACATGTGTGTGCAATCAGAGCCATGTCTGGATTTCTTGGAATGTGGATTGTTTGGGGTGAGTTTATCTCTGGATGTGTGCAAATGTATGTGCATTCATGTGTGCCTGCGTGGAGATCTGAGGTTGGCTGGTAGGGTGGACCTCTGCGCATAATCGCATGTGTGTGCAATCAGAGCCACGTCTGGATTTCTTGGAATGTGGATTGTTTGGGGTGAGTTTATCTCTGGATGTGTGCAAATGTATGTGCATTCATGTGTGCCTGCGTGGAGATCTGAGGTTGGCTGGTAGGGTGGACCTCTGCGCATAATCACATGTGTGTGCAATCAGAGCCACGTCTGGATTTCTTGGAATGTGGATTGTTTGGGGTGAGTTTATCTCTGGATGTGTGCAAATGTATGTGCATTCATGTGTGCCTGCGTGGAGATCTGAGGTTGGCTGGTAGGGTGGACCTCTGCGCATAATCACATGTGTGTGCAATCAGAGCCATGTCTGGATTTCTTGGAATGTGGATTGTTTGGGGTTAGTTTATCTCTGGATGTGTGCAAATGTATGTGCATTCATGTGTGCCTGCGTGGAGATCTGAGGTTGGCTGGTAGGGTGGACCTCTGCGCATAATCACATGTGTGTGCAATCAGAGCCACGTCTGGATTTCTTGGAATGTGGATTGTTTGGGGTGAGTTTATCTCTGGATGTGTGCAAATGTATGTGCATTCATGTGTGCCTGCATGGAGATCTGAGGTTGGCTGGTAGGGTGGACCTCTGCGCATAATCACATGTGTGTGCAATCAGAGCCATGTCTGGATTTCTTGGAATGTGGATTGTTTGGGGTGAGTTTATCTCTGGATGTGTGCAAATGTATGTGCATTCATGTGTGCCTGCGTGGAGATCTGAGGTTGGCTGGTAGGGTGGACCTCTGCGCATAATCGCATGTGTGTGCAATCAGAGCCACGTCTGGATTTCTTGGAATGTGGATTGTTTGGGGTTAGTTTATCTCTGGATGTGTGCAAATGTATGTGCATTCATGTGTGCCTGCGTGGAGATCTGAGGTTGGCTGGTAGGGTGGACCTCTGCGCATAATCACATGTGTGTGCAATCAGAGCCATGTCTGGATTTCTTGGAATGTGGATTGTTTGGGGTGAGTTTATCTGTGGATGTGTGCAAATGTATGTGCATTCATGTGTGCCTGCATGGAGATCTGAGGTTGGCTGGTAGGGTGGACCTCTGCGCATAATCACATGTGTGTGCAATCAGAGCCATGTCTGGATTTCTTGGAATGTGGATTGTTTGGGGTGAGTTTATCTCTGGATGTGTGCAAATGTATGTGCATTCATGTGTGCCTGCGTGGAGATCTGAGGTTGGCTGGTAGGGTGGACCTCTGCGCATAATCGCATGTGTGTGCAATCAGAGCCACGTCTGGATTTCTTGGAATGTGGATTGTTTGGGGTTAGTTTATCTCTGGATGTGTGCAAATGTATGTGCATTCATGTGTGCCTGCGTGGAGATCTGAGGTTGGCTGGTAGGGTGGACCTCTGCGCATAATCACATGTGTGTGCAATCAGAGCCATGTCTGGATTTCTTGGAATGTGGATTGTTTGGGGTGAGTTTATCTCTGGATGTGTGCAAATGTATGTGCATTCATGTGTGCCTGCGTGGAGATCTGAGGTTGGCTGGTAGGGTGGACCTCTGCGCATAATCGCATGTGTGTGCAATCAGAGCCACGTCTGGATTTCTTGGAATGTGGATTGTTTGGGGTGAGTTTATCTCTGGATGTGTGCAAATGTATGTGCATTCATGTGTGCCTGCGTGGAGATCTGAGGTTGGCTGGTAGGGTGGACCTCTGCGCATAATCGCATGTGTGTGCAATCAGAGCCACGTCTGGATTTCTTGGAATGTGGATTGTTTGGGGTGAGTTTATCTCTGGATGTGTGCAAATGTATGTGCATTCATGTGTGCCTGCGTGGAGATCTGAGGTTGGCTGGTAGGGTGGACCTCTGCGCATAATCGCATGTGTGTGCAATCAGAGCCACGTCTGGATTTCTTGGAATGTGGATTGTTTGGGGTTAGTTTATCTCTGGATGTGTGCAAATGTATGTGCATTCATGTGTGCCTGCGTGGAGATCTGAGGTTGGCTGGTAGGGTGGACCTCTGCGCATAATCACATGTGTGTGCAATCAGAGCCATGTCTGGATTTCTTGGAATGTGGATTGTTTGGGGTGAGTTTATCTCTGGATGTGTGCAAATGTATGTGCATTCATGTGTGCCTGCGTGGAGATCTGAGGTTGGCTGGTAGGGTGGACCTCTGCGCATAATCACATGTGTGTGCAATCAGAGCCACGTCTGGATTTCTTGGAATGTGGATTGTTTGGGGTGAGTTTATCTCTGGATGTGTGCAAATGTATGTGCATTCATGTGTGCCTGTGTGGAGATCTGAGGTTGGCTGGTAGGGTGGACCTCTGCGCATAATCACATGTGTGTGCAATCAGAGCCATGTCTGGATTTCTTGGAATGTGGATTGTTTGGGGTTAGTTTATCTCTGGATGTGTGCAAATGTATGTGCATTCATGTGTGCCTGCGTGGAGATCTGAGGTTGGCTGGTAGGGTGGACCTCTGCGCATAATCACATGTGTGTGCAATCAGAGCCACGTCTGGATTTCTTGGAATGTGGATTGTTTGGGGTGAGTTTATCTCTGGATGTGTGCAAATGTATGTGCATTCATGTGTGCCTGCGTGGAGATCTGAGGTTGGCTGGTAGGGTGGACCTCTGCGCATAATCACATGTGTGTGCAATCAGAGCCATGTCTGGATTTCTTGGAATGTGGATTGTTTGGGGTGAGTTTATCTCTGGATGTGTGCAAATGTATGTGCATTCATGTGTGCCTGCGTGGAGATCTGAGGTTGGCTGGTAGGGTGGACCTCTGCGCATAATCACATGTGTGTGCAATCAGAGCCATGTCTGGATTTCTTGGAATGTGGATTGTTTGGGGTGAGTTTATCTCTGGATGTGTGCAAATGTATGTGCATTCATGTGTGCCTGCGTGGAGATCTGAGGTTGGCTGGTAGGGTGGACCTCTGCGCATAATCGCATGTGTGTGCAATCAGAGCCACGTCTGGATTTCTTGGAATGTGGATTGTTTGGGGTTAGTTTATCTCTGGATGTGTGCAAATGTATGTGCATTCATGTGTGCCTGCGTGGAGATCTGAGGTTGGCTGGTAGGGTGGACCTCTGCGCATAATCACATGTGTGTGCAATCAGAGCCATGTCTGGATTTCTTGGAATGTGGATTGTTTGGGGTGAGTTTATCTGTGGATGTGTGCAAATGTATGTGCATTCATGTGTGCCTGCGTGGAGATCTGAGGTTGGCTGGTAGGGTGGACCTCTGCGCATAATCACATGTGTGTGCAATCAGAGCCACGTCTGGATTCCTTGGAATGTGGATTGTTTGGGGTTAGTTTATCTCTGGATGTGTGCAAATGTATGTGCATTCATGTGTGCCTGCGTGGAGATCTGAGGTTGGCTGGTAGGGTGGACCTCTGCGCATAATCACATGTGTGTGCAATCAGAGCCATGTCTGGATTTCTTGGAATGTGGATTGTTTGGGGTGAGTTTATCTCTGGATGTGTGCAAATGTATGTGCATTCATGTGTGCCTGCGTGGAGATCTGAGGTTGGCTGGTAGGGTGGACCTCTGCGCATAATCACATGTGTGTGCAATCAGAGCCATGTCTGGATTTCTTGGAATGTGGATTGTTTGGGGTGAGTTTATCTCTGGATGTGTGCAAATGTATGTGCATTCATGTGTGCCTGCGTGGAGATCTGAGGTTGGCTGGTAGGGTGGACCTCTGCGCATAATCGCATGTGTGTGCAATCAGAGCCACGTCTGGATTTCTTGGAATGTGGATTGTTTGGGGTTAGTTTATCTCTGGATGTGTGCAAATGTATGTGCATTCATGTGTGCCTGCGTGGAGATCTGAGGTTGGCTGGTAGGGTGGACCTCTGCGCATAATCACATGTGTGTGCAATCAGAGCCATGTCTGGATTTCTTGGAATGTGGATTGTTTGGGGTGAGTTTATCTGTGGATGTGTGCAAATGTATGTGCATTCATGTGTGCCTGCGTGGAGATCTGAGGTTGGCTGGTAGGGTGGACCTCTGCGCATAATCACATGTGTGTGCAATCAGAGCCACGTCTGGATTCCTTGGAATGTGGATTGTTTGGGGTTAGTTTATCTCTGGATGTGTGCAAATGTATGTGCATTCATGTGTGCCTGCGTGGAGATCTGAGGTTGGCTGGTAGGGTGGACCTCTGCGCATAATCACATGTGTGTGCAATCAGAGCCATGTCTGGATTTCTTGGAATGTGGATTGTTTGGGGTGAGTTTATCTCTGGATGTGTGCAAATGTATGTGCATTCATGTGTGCCTGCGTGGAGATCTGAGGTTGGCTGGTAGGGTGGACCTCTGCGCATAATCACATGTGTGTGCAATCAGAGCCATGTCTGGATTTCTTGGAATGTGGATTGTTTGGGGTGAGTTTATCTCTGGATGTGTGCAAATGTATGTGCATTCATGTGTGCCTGCGTGGAGATCTGAGGTTGGCTGGTAGGGTGGACCTCTGCGCATAATCGCATGTGTGTGCAATCAGAGCCACGTCTGGATTTCTTGGAATGTGGATTGTTTGGGGTGAGTTTATCTCTGGATGTGTGCAAATGTATGTGCATTCATGTGTGCCTGCGTGGAGATCTGAGGTTGGCTGGTAGGGTGGACCTCTGCGCATAATCACATGTGTGTGCAATCAGAGCCACGTCTGGATTTCTTGGAATGTGGATTGTTTGGGGTGAGTTTATCTCTGGATGTGTGCAAATGTATGTGCATTCATGTGTGCCTGTGTGGAGATCTGAGGTTGGCTGGTAGGGTGGACCTCTGCGCATAATCACATGTGTGTGCAATCAGAGCCATGTCTGGATTTCTTGGAATGTGGATTGTTTGGGGTTAGTTTATCTCTGGATGTGTGCAAATGTATGTGCATTCATGTGTGCCTGCGTGGAGATCTGAGGTTGGCTGGTAGGGTGGACCTCTGCGCATAATCACATGTGTGTGCAATCAGAGCCACGTCTGGATTTCTTGGAATGTGGATTGTTTGGGGTGAGTTTATCTCTGGATGTGTGCAAATGTATGTGCATTCATGTGTGCCTGCATGGAGATCTGAGGTTGGCTGGTAGGGTGGACCTCTGCGCATAATCACATGTGTGTGCAATCAGAGCCATGTCTGGATTTCTTGGAATGTGGATTGTTTGGGGTGAGTTTATCTCTGGATGTGTGCAAATGTATGTGCATTCATGTGTGCCTGCGTGGAGATCTGAGGTTGGCTGGTAGGGTGGACCTCTGCGCATAATCGCATGTGTGTGCAATCAGAGCCACGTCTGGATTTCTTGGAATGTGGATTGTTTGGGGTTAGTTTATCTCTGGATGTGTGCAAATGTATGTGCATTCATGTGTGCCTGCGTGGAGATCTGAGGTTGGCTGGTAGGGTGGACCTCTGCGCATAATCACATGTGTGTGCAATCAGAGCCATGTCTGGATTTCTTGGAATGTGGATTGTTTGGGGTGAGTTTATCTGTGGATGTGTGCAAATGTATGTGCATTCATGTGTGCCTGCGTGGAGATCTGAGGTTGGCTGGTAGGGTGGACCTCTGCGCATAATCGCATGTGTGTGCAATCAGAGCCACGTCTGGATTTCTTGGAATGTGGATTGTTTGGGGTGAGTTTATCTCTGGATGTGTGCAAATGTATGTGCATTCATGTGTGCCTGCGTGGAGATCTGAGGTTGGCTGGTAGGGTGGACCTCTGCGCATAATCGCATGTGTGTGCAATCAGAGCCACGTCTGGATTTCTTGGAATGTGGATTGTTTGGGGTGAGTTTATCTCTGGATGTGTGCAAATGTATGTGCATTCATGTGTGCCTGCGTGGAGATCTGAGGTTGGCTGGTAGGGTGGACCTCTGCGCATAATCACATGTGTGTGCAATCAGAGCCACGTCTGGATTTCTTGGAATGTGGATTGTTTGGGGTGAGTTTATCTCTGGATGTGTGCAAATGTATGTGCATTCATGTGTGCCTGTGTGGAGATCTGAGGTTGGCTGGTAGGGTGGACCTCTGCGCATAATCACATGTGTGTGCAATCAGAGCCATGTCTGGATTTCTTGGAATGTGGATTGTTTGGGGTTAGTTTATCTCTGGATGTGTGCAAATGTATGTGCATTCATGTGTGCCTGCGTGGAGATCTGAGGTTGGCTGGTAGGGTGGACCTCTGCGCATAATCACATGTGTGTGCAATCAGAGCCACGTCTGGATTTCTTGGAATGTGGATTGTTTGGGGTGAGTTTATCTCTGGATGTGTGCAAATGTATGTGCATTCATGTGTGCCTGCGTGGAGATCTGAGGTTGGCTGGTAGGGTGGACCTCTGCGCATAATCACATGTGTGTGCAATCAGAGCCATGTCTGGATTTCTTGGAATGTGGATTGTTTGGGGTGAGTTTATCTCTGGATGTGTGCAAATGTATGTGCATTCATGTGTGCCTGCGTGGAGATCTGAGGTTGGCTGGTAGGGTGGACCTCTGCGCATAATCACATGTGTGTGCAATCAGAGCCATGTCTGGATTTCTTGGAATGTGGATTGTTTGGGGTGAGTTTATCTGTGGATGTGTGCAAATGTATGTGCATTCATGTGTGCCTGCGTGGAGATCTGAGGTTGGCTGGTAGGGTGGACCTCTGCGCATAATCACATGTGTGTGCAATCAGAGCCATGTCTGGATTTCTTGGAATGTGGATTGTTTGGGGTGAGTTTATCTCTGGATGTGTGCAAATGTATGTGCATTCATGTGTGCCTGCGTGGAGATCTGAGGTTGGCTGGTAGGGTGGACCTCTGCGCATAATCACATGTGTGTGCAATCAGAGCCATGTCTGGATTTCTTGGAATGTGGATTGTTTGGGGTGAGTTTATCTCTGGATGTGTGCAAATGTATGTGCATTCATGTGTGCCTGCGTGGAGATCTGAGGTTGGCTGGTAGGGTGGACCTCTGCGCATAATCGCATGTGTGTGCAATCAGAGCCACGTCTGGATTTCTTGGAATGTGGATTGTTTGGGGTGAGTTTATCTCTGGATGTGTGCAAATGTATGTGCATTCATGTGTGCCTGCGTGGAGATCTGAGGTTGGCTGGTAGGGTGGACCTCTGCGCATAATCACATGTGTGTGCAATCAGAGCCATGTCTGGATTTCTTGGAATGTGGATTGTTTGGGGTGAGTTTATCTGTGGATGTGTGCAAATGTATGTGCATTCATGTGTGCCTGCGTGGAGATCTGAGGTTGGCTGGTAGGGTGGACCTCTGCGCATAATCGCATGTGTGTGCAATCAGAGCCACGTCTGGATTTCTTGGAATGTGGATTGTTTGGGGTGAGTTTATCTCTGGATGTGTGCAAATGTATGTGCATTCATGTGTGCCTGCGTGGAGATCTGAGGTTGGCTGGTAGGGTGGACCTCTGCGCATAATCACATGTGTGTGCAATCAGAGCCACGTCTGGATTTCTTGGAATGTGGATTGTTTGGGGTGAGTTTATCTCTGGATGTGTGCAAATGTATGTGCATTCATGTGTGCCTGCGTGGAGATCTGAGGTTGGCTGGTAGGGTGGACCTCTGCGCATAATCGCATGTGTGTGCAATCAGAGCCACGTCTGGATTTCTTGGAATGTGGATTGTTTGGGGTTAGTTTATCTCTGGATGTGTGCAAATGTATGTGCATTCATGTGTGCCTGCGTGGAGATCTGAGGTTGGCTGGTAGGGTGGACCTCTGCGCATAATCACATGTGTGTGCAATCAGAGCCATGTCTGGATTTCTTGGAATGTGGATTGTTTGGGGTGAGTTTATCTCTGGATGTGTGCAAATGTATGTGCATTCATGTGTGCCTGCGTGGAGATCTGAGGTTGGCTGGTAGGGTGGACCTCTGCGCATAATCGCATGTGTGTGCAATCAGAGCCACGTCTGGATTTCTTGGAATGTGGATTGTTTGGGGTGAGTTTATCTCTGGATGTGTGCAAATGTATGTGCATTCATGTGTGCCTGCGTGGAGATCTGAGGTTGGCTGGTAGGGTGGACCTCTGCGCATAATCACATGTGTGTGCAATCAGAGCCACGTCTGGATTTCTTGGAATGTGGATTGTTTGGGGTGAGTTTATCTCTGGATGTGTGCAAATGTATGTGCATTCATGTGTGCCTGTGTGGAGATCTGAGGTTGGCTGGTAGGGTGGACCTCTGCGCATAATCACATGTGTGTGCAATCAGAGCCATGTCTGGATTTCTTGGAATGTGGATTGTTTGGGGTGAGTTTATCTCTGGATGTGTGCAAATGTATGTGCATTCATGTGTGCCTGCGTGGAGATCTGAGGTTGGCTGGTAGGGTGGACCTCTGCGCATAATCACATGTGTGTGCAATCAGAGCCACGTCTGGATTTCTTGGAATGTGGATTGTTTGGGGTGAGTTTATCTCTGGATGTGTGCAAATGTATGTGCATTCATGTGTGCCTGCGTGGAGATCTGAGGTTGGCTGGTAGGGTGGACCTCTGCGCATAATCACATGTGTGTGCAATCAGAGCCATGTCTGGATTTCTTGGAATGTGGATTGTTTGGGGTGAGTTTATCTCTGGATGTGTGCAAATGTATGTGCATTCATGTGTGC
Organism: Aulonocara stuartgranti; assembly: GCF_965226115.1. Taxonomy (NCBI): domain Eukaryota; kingdom Metazoa; phylum Chordata; class Actinopteri; order Cichliformes; family Cichlidae; genus Aulonocara; species Aulonocara stuartgranti. The sequence continues at coordinate 34,551,190 of NC_138954.1, read as the reverse complement.
CTGCGTGGAGATCTGAGGTTGGCTGGTAGGGTGGACCTCTGCGCATAATCACATGTGTGTGCAATCAGAGCCACGTCTGGATTTCTTGGAATGTGGATTGTTTGGGGTGAGTTTATCTCTGGATGTGTGCAAATGTATGTGCATTCATGTGTGCCTGCGTGGAGATCTGAGGTTGGCTGGTAGGGTGGACCTCTGCGCATAATCACATGTGTGTGCAATCAGAGCCATGTCTGGATTTCTTGGAATGTGGATTGTTTGGGGTGAGTTTATCTCTGGATGTGTGCAAATGTATGTGCATTCATGTGTGCCTGCGTGGAGATCTGAGGTTGGCTGGTAGGGTGGACCTCTGCGCATAATCACATGTGTGTGCAATCAGAGCCATGTCTGGATTTCTTGGAATTTGGATTGTTTGGGGTGAGTTTATCTCTGGATGTGTGCAAATGTATGTGCATTCATGTGTGCCTGCGTGGAGATCTGAGGTTGGCTGGTAGGGTGGACCTCTGCGCATAATCACATGTGTGTGCAATCAGAGCCATGTCTGGATTTCTTGGAATGTGGATTGTTTGGGGTGAGTTTATCTCTGGATGTGTGCAAATGTATGTGCATTCATGTGTGCCTGCGTGGAGATCTGAGGTTGGCTGGTAGGGTGGACCTCTGCGCATAATCACATATGTGTGCAATCAGAGCCACGTCTGGATTCCTTGGAATGTGGATTGTTTGGTGTTAGTTTATCTCTGGATGTGTGCAAATGTATGTGCATTCATGTGTGCCTGCGTGGAGATCTGGGGTTGGGTGGTAGGGTGGACCTCTGCGCATAATCACATGTGTGTGCAATCAGAGCCACGTCTGGATTTCTTGGAATGTGGATTGTTTGGGGTGAGTTTATCTCTGGATGTGTGCAAATGTATGTGCATTCATGTGTGCCTGCGTGGAGATCTGAGGTTGGCTGGTAGGGTGGACCTCTGCGCATAATCACATGTGTGTGCAATCAGAGCCATGTCTGGATTTCTTGGAATGTGGATTGTTTGGGGTGAGTTTATCTCTGGATGTGTGCAAATGTATGTGCATTCATGTGTGCCTGCGTGGAGATCTGAGGTTGGCTGGTAGGGTGGACCTCTGCGCATAATCACATGTGTGTGCAATCAGAGACATGTCTGGATTTCTTGGAATGTGGATTGTTTGGGGTGAGTTTATCTCTGGATGTGTGCAAATGTATGTGCATTCATGTGTGCCTGCGTGGAGATCTGAGGTTGGCTGGTAGGGTGGACCTCTGCGCATAATCACATGTGTGTGCAATCAGAGCCACGTCTGGATTTCTTGGAATGTGGATTGTTTGGGGTGAGTTTATCTCTGGATGTGTGCAAATGTATGTGCATTCATGTGTGCCTGTGTGGAGATCTGAGGTTGGCTGGTAGGGTGGACCTCTGCGCATAATCACATGTGTGTGCAATCAGAGCCATGTCTGGATTTCTTGGAATGTGGATTGTTTGGGGTTAGTTTATCTCTGGATGTGTGCAAATGTATGTGCATTCATGTGTGCCTGCGTGGAGATCTGAGGTTGGCTGGTAGGGTGGACCTCTGCGCATAATCACATGTGTGTGCAATCAGAGCCACGTCTGGATTTCTTGGAATGTGGATTGTTTGGGGTGAGTTTATCTCTGGATGTGTGCAAATGTATGTGCATTCATGTGTGCCTGCGTGGAGATCTGAGGTTGGCTGGTAGGGTGGACCTCTGCGCATAATCACATGTGTGTGCAATCAGAGCCATGTCTGGATTTCTTGGAATGTGGATTGTTTGGGGTGAGTTTATCTCTGGATGTGTGCAAATGTATGTGCATTCATGTGTGCCTGCGTGGAGATCTGAGGTTGGCTGGTAGGGTGGACCTCTGCGCATAATCGCATGTGTGTGCAATCAGAGCCACGTCTGGATTTCTTGGAATGTGGATTGTTTGGGGTGAGTTTATCTCTGGATGTGTGCAAATGTATGTGCATTCATGTGTGCCTGCGTGGAGATCTGAGGTTGGCTGGTAGGGTGGACCTCTGCGCATAATCACATGTGTGTGCAATCAGAGCCATGTCTGGATTTCTTGGAATGTGGATTGTTTGGGGTGAGTTTATCTCTGGATGTGTGCAAATGTATGTGCATTCATGTGTGCCTGCGTGGAGATCTGAGGTTGGCTGGTAGGGTGGACCTCTGCGCATAATCGCATGTGTGTGCAATCAGAGCCACGTCTGGATTTCTTGGAATGTGGATTGTTTGGGGTTAGTTTATCTCTGGATGTGTGCAAATGTATGTGCATTCATGTGTGCCTGCGTGGAGATCTGAGGTTGGCTGGTAGGGTGGACCTCTGCGCATAATCACATGTGTGTGCAATCAGAGCCATGTCTGGATTTCTTGGAATGTGGATTGTTTGGGGTGAGTTTATCTCTGGATGTGTGCAAATGTATGTGCATTCATGTGTGCCTGCGTGGAGATCTGAGGTTGGCTGGTAGGGTGGACCTCTGCGCATAATCGCATGTGTGTGCAATCAGAGCCACGTCTGGATTTCTTGGAATGTGGATTGTTTGGGGTGAGTTTATCTCTGGATGTGTGCAAATGTATGTGCATTCATGTGTGCCTGTGTGGAGATCTGAGGTTGGCTGGTAGGGTGGACCTCTGCGCATAATCACATGTGTGTGCAATCAGAGCCATGTCTGGATTTCTTGGAATGTGGATTGTTTGGGGTGAGTTTATCTCTGGATGTGTGCAAATGTATGTGCATTCATGTGTGCCTGCGTGGAGATCTGAGGTTGGCTGGTAGGGTGGACCTCTGCGCATAATCACATGTGTGTGCAATCAGAGCCACGTCTGGATTTCTTGGAATGTGGATTGTTTGGGGTGAGTTTATCTCTGGATGTGTGCAAATGTATGTGCATTCATGTGTGCCTGCGTGGAGATCTGAGGTTGGCTGGTAGGGTGGACCTCTGCGCATAATCACATGTGTGTGCAATCAGAGCCACGTCTGGATTTCTTGGAATGTGGATTGTTTGGGGTGAGTTTATCTCTGGATGTGTGCAAATGTATGTGCATTCATGTGTGCCTGCGTGGAGATCTGAGGTTGGCTGGTAGGGTGGACCTCTGCGCATAATCACATGTGTGTGCAATCAGAGCCATGTCTGGATTTCTTGGAATGTGGATTGTTTGGGGTGAGTTTATCTCTGGATGTGTGCAAATGTATGTGCATTCATGTGTGCCTGCGTGGAGATCTGAGGTTGGCTGGTAGGGTGGACCTCTGCGCATAATCACATGTGTGTGCAATCAGAGCCACGTCTGGATTTCTTGGAATGTGGATTGTTTGGGGTGAGTTTATCTCTGGATGTGTGCAAATGTATGTGCATTCATGTGTGCCTGTGTGGAGATCTGAGGTTGGCTGGTAGGGTGGACCTCTGCGCATAATCACATGTGTGTGCAATCAGAGCCATGTCTGGATTTCTTGGAATGTGGATTGTTTGGGGTTAGTTTATCTCTGGATGTGTGCAAATGTATGTGCATTCATGTGTGCCTGCGTGGAGATCTGAGGTTGGCTGGTAGGGTGGACCTCTGCGCATAATCACATGTGTGTGCAATCAGAGCCACGTCTGGATTTCTTGGAATGTGGATTGTTTGGGGTGAGTTTATCTCTGGATGTGTGCAAATGTATGTGCATTCATGTGTGCCTGCGTGGAGATCTGAGGTTGGCTGGTAGGGTGGACCTCTGCGCATAATCACATGTGTGTGCAATCAGAGCCACGTCTGGATTTCTTGGAATGTGGATTGTTTGGGGTGAGTTTATCTCTGGATGTGTGCAAATGTATGTGCATTCATGTGTGCCTGCGTGGAGATCTGAGGTTGGCTGGTAGGGTGGACCTCTGCGCATAATCGCATGTGTGTGCAATCAGAGCCACGTCTGGATTTCTTGGAATGTGGATTGTTTGGGGTGAGTTTATCTCTGGATGTGTGCAAATGTATGTGCATTCATGTGTGCCTGCGTGGAGATCTGAGGTTGGCTGGTAGGGTGGACCTCTGCGCATAATCACATGTGTGTGCAATCAGAGCCATGTCTGGATTTCTTGGAATGTGGATTGTTTGGGGTGAGTTTATCTCTGGATGTGTGCAAATGTATGTGCATTCATGTGTGCCTGCGTGGAGATCTGAGGTTGGCTGGTAGGGTGGACCTCTGCGCATAATCGCATGTGTGTGCAATCAGAGCCACGTCTGGATTTCTTGGAATGTGGATTGTTTGGGGTGAGTTTATCTCTGGATGTGTGCAAATGTATGTGCATTCATGTGTGCCTGCGTGGAGATCTGAGTTTGGCTGGTAGGGTGGACCTCTGCGCATAATCACATGTGTGTGCAATCAGAGCCACGTCTGGATTTCTTGGAATGTGGATTGTTTGGGGTGAGTTTATCTCTGGATGTGTGCAAATGTATGTGCATTCATGTGTGCCTGCGTGGAGATCTGAGGTTGGCTGGTAGGGTGGACCTCTGCGCATAATCGCATGTGTGTGCAATCAGAGCCACGTCTGGATTTCTTGGAATGTGGATTGTTTGGGGTTAGTTTATCTCTGGATGTGTGCAAATGTATGTGCATTCATGTGTGCCTGCGTGGAGATCTGAGGTTGGCTGGTAGGGTGGACCTCTGCGCATAATCACATGTGTGTGCAATCAGAGCCATGTCTGGATTTCTTGGAATGTGGATTGTTTGGGGTGAGTTTATCTCTGGATGTGTGCAAATGTATGTGCATTCATGTGTGCCTGTGTGGAGATCTGAGGTTGGCTGGTAGGGTGGACCTCTGCGCATAATCACATGTGTGTGCAATCAGAGCCATGTCTGGATTTCTTGGAATGTGGATTGTTTGGGGTTAGTTTATCTCTGGATGTGTGCAAATGTATGTGCATTCATGTGTGCCTGCGTGGAGATCTGAGGTTGGCTGGTAGGGTGGACCTCTGCGCATAATCACATGTGTGTGCAATCAGAGCCACGTCTGGATTTCTTGGAATGTGGATTGTTTGGGGTGAGTTTATCTCTGGATGTGTGCAAATGTATGTGCATTCATGTGTGCCTGCGTGGAGATCTGAGGTTGGCTGGTAGGGTGGACCTCTGCGCATAATCACATGTGTGTGCAATCAGAGCCATGTCTGGATTTCTTGGAATGTGGATTGTTTGGGGTGAGTTTATCTCTGGATGTGTGCAAATGTATGTGCATTCATGTGTGCCTGCGTGGAGATCTGAGGTTGGCTGGTAGGGTGGACCTCTGCGCATAATCACATGTGTGTGCAATCAGAGCCATGTCTGGATTTCTTGGAATGTGGATTGTTTGGGGTGAGTTTATCTGTGGATGTGTGCAAATGTATGTGCATTCATGTGTGCCTGCGTGGAGATCTGAGGTTGGCTGGTAGGGTGGACCTCTGCGCATAATCACATGTGTGTGCAATCAGAGCCACGTCTGGATTCCTTGGAATGTGGATTGTTTGGGGTTAGTTTATCTCTGGATGTGTGCAAATGTATGTGCATTCATGTGTGCCTGCGTGGAGATCTGAGGTTGGCTGGTAGGGTGGACCTCTGCGCATAATCACATGTGTGTGCAATCAGAGCCATGTCTGGATTTCTTGGAATGTGGATTGTTTGGGGTGAGTTTATCTCTGGATGTGTGCAAATGTATGTGCATTCATGTGTGCCTGCGTGGAGATCTGAGGTTGGCTGGTAGGGTGGACCTCTGCGCATAATCACATGTGTGTGCAATCAGAGCCATGTCTGGATTTCTTGGAATGTGGATTGTTTGGGGTGAGTTTATCTCTGGATGTGTGCAAATGTATGTGCATTCATGTGTGCCTGCGTGGAGATCTGAGGTTGGCTGGTAGGGTGGACCTCTGCGCATAATCGCATGTGTGTGCAATCAGAGCCACGTCTGGATTTCTTGGAATGTGGATTGTTTGGGGTGAGTTTATCTCTGGATGTGTGCAAATGTATGTGCATTCATGTGTGCCTGCGTGGAGATCTGAGGTTGGCTGGTAGGGTGGACCTCTGCGCATAATCACATGTGTGTGCAATCAGAGCCACGTCTGGATTTCTTGGAATGTGGATTGTTTGGGGTGAGTTTATCTCTGGATGTGTGCAAATGTATGTGCATTCATGTGTGCCTGCGTGGAGATCTGAGGTTGGCTGGTAGGGTGGACCTCTGCGCATAATCACATGTGTGTGCAATCAGAGCCATGTCTGGATTTCTTGGAATGTGGATTGTTTGGGGTGAGTTTATCTCTGGATGTGTGCAAATGTATGTGCATTCATGTGTGCCTGCGTGGAGATCTGAGGTTGGCTGGTAGGGTGGACCTCTGCGCATAATCGCATGTGTGTGCAATCAGAGCCACGTCTGGATTTCTTGGAATGTGGATTGTTTGGGGTTAGTTTATCTCTGGATGTGTGCAAATGTATGTGCATTCATGTGTGCCTGCGTGGAGATCTGAGGTTGGCTGGTAGGGTGGACCTCTGCGCATAATCACATGTGTGTGCAATCAGAGCCATGTCTGGATTTCTTGGAATGTGGATTGTTTGGGGTGAGTTTATCTGTGGATGTGTGCAAATGTATGTGCATTCATGTGTGCCTGCGTGGAGATCTGAGGTTGGCTGGTAGGGTGGACCTCTGCGCATAATCGCATGTGTGTGCAATCAGAGCCACGTCTGGATTTCTTGGAATGTGGATTGTTTGGGGTGAGTTTATCTCTGGATGTGTGCAAATGTATGTGCATTCATGTGTGCCTGCGTGGAGATCTGAGGTTGGCTGGTAGGGTGGACCTCTGCGCATAATCACATGTGTGTGCAATCAGAGCCACGTCTGGATTTCTTGGAATGTGGATTGTTTGGGGTGAGTTTATCTCTGGATGTGTGCAAATGTATGTGCATTCATGTGTGCCTGCGTGGAGATCTGAGGTTGGCTGGTAGGGTGGACCTCTGCGCATAATCGCATGTGTGTGCAATCAGAGCCACGTCTGGATTTCTTGGAATGTGGATTGTTTGGGGTTAGTTTATCTCTGGATGTGTGCAAATGTATGTGCATTCATGTGTGCCTGCGTGGAGATCTGAGGTTGGCTGGTAGGGTGGACCTCTGCGCATAATCACATGTGTGTGCAATCAGAGCCATGTCTGGATTTCTTGGAATGTGGATTGTTTGGGGTGAGTTTATCTCTGGATGTGTGCAAATGTATGTGCATTCATGTGTGCCTGCGTGGAGATCTGAGGTTGGCTGGTAGGGTGGACCTCTGCGCATAATCGCATGTGTGTGCAATCAGAGCCACGTCTGGATTTCTTGGAATGTGGATTGTTTGGGGTGAGTTTATCTCTGGATGTGTGCAAATGTATGTGCATTCATGTGTGCCTGCGTGGAGATCTGAGGTTGGCTGGTAGGGTGGACCTCTGCGCATAATCACATGTGTGTGCAATCAGAGCCACGTCTGGATTTCTTGGAATGTGGATTGTTTGGGGTGAGTTTATCTCTGGATGTGTGCAAATGTATGTGCATTCATGTGTGCCTGTGTGGAGATCTGAGGTTGGCTGGTAGGGTGGACCTCTGCGCATAATCACATGTGTGTGCAATCAGAGCCATGTCTGGATTTCTTGGAATGTGGATTGTTTGGGGTGAGTTTATCTCTGGATGTGTGCAAATGTATGTGCATTCATGTGTGCCTGCGTGGAGATCTGAGGTTGGCTGGTAGGGTGGACCTCTGCGCATAATCACATGTGTGTGCAATCAGAGCCACGTCTGGATTTCTTGGAATGTGGATTGTTTGGGGTGAGTTTATCTCTGGATGTGTGCAAATGTATGTGCATTCATGTGTGCCTGCGTGGAGATCTGAGGTTGGCTGGTAGGGTGGACCTCTGCGCATAATCACATGTGTGTGCAATCAGAGCCATGTCTGGATTTCTTGGAATGTGGATTGTTTGGGGTGAGTTTATCTCTGGATGTGTGCAAATGTATGTGCATTCATGTGTGCCTGCGTGGAGATCTGAGGTTGGCTGGTAGGGTGGACCTCTGCGCATAATCACATGTGTGTGCAATCAGAGCCACGTCTGGATTTCTTGGAATGTGGATTGTTTGGGGTGAGTTTATCTCTGGATGTGTGCAAATGTATGTGCATTCATGTGTGCCTGCGTGGAGATCTGAGGTTGGCTGGTAGGGTGGACCTCTGCGCATAATCACATGTGTGTGCAATCAGAGCCATGTCTGGATTTCTTGGAATGTGGATTGTTTGGGGTGAGTTTATCTCTGGATGTGTGCAAATGTATGTGCATTCATGTGTGCCTGCGTGGAGATCTGAGGTTGGCTGGTAGGGTGGACCTCTGCGCATAATCACATGTGTGTGCAATCAGAGCCATGTCTGGATTTCTTGGAATTTGGATTGTTTGGGGTGAGTTTATCTCTGGATGTGTGCAAATGTATGTGCATTCATGTGTGCCTGCGTGGAGATCTGAGGTTGGCTGGTAGGGTGGACCTCTGCGCATAATCACATGTGTGTGCAATCAGAGCCATGTCTGGATTTCTTGGAATGTGGATTGTTTGGGGTGAGTTTATCTCTGGATGTGTGCAAATGTATGTGCATTCATGTGTGCCTGCGTGGAGATCTGAGGTTGGCTGGTAGGGTGGACCTCTGCGCATAATCACATATGTGTGCAATCAGAGCCACGTCTGGATTCCTTGGAATGTGGATTGTTTGGTGTTAGTTTATCTCTGGATGTGTGCAAATGTATGTGCATTCATGTGTGCCTGCGTGGAGATCTGGGGTTGGGTGGTAGGGTGGACCTCTGCGCATAATCACATGTGTGTGCAATCAGAGCCACGTCTGGATTTCTTGGAATGTGGATTGTTTGGGGTGAGTTTATCTCTGGATGTGTGCAAATGTATGTGCATTCATGTGTGCCTGCGTGGAGATCTGAGGTTGGCTGGTAGGGTGGACCTCTGCGCATAATCACATGTGTGTGCAATCAGAGCCATGTCTGGATTTCTTGGAATGTGGATTGTTTGGGGTGAGTTTATCTCTGGATGTGTGCAAATGTATGTGCATTCATGTGTGCCTGCGTGGAGATCTGAGGTTGGCTGGTAGGGTGGACCTCTGCGCATAATCACATGTGTGTGCAATCAGAGACATGTCTGGATTTCTTGGAATGTGGATTGTTTGGGGTGAGTTTATCTCTGGATGTGTGCAAATGTATGTGCATTCATGTGTGCCTGCGTGGAGATCTGAGGTTGGCTGGTAGGGTGGACCTCTGCGCATAATCACATGTGTGTGCAATCAGAGCCACGTCTGGATTTCTTGGAATGTGGATTGTTTGGGGTGAGTTTATCTCTGGATGTGTGCAAATGTATGTGCATTCATGTGTGCCTGTGTGGAGATCTGAGGTTGGCTGGTAGGGTGGACCTCTGCGCATAATCACATGTGTGTGCAATCAGAGCCATGTCTGGATTTCTTGGAATGTGGATTGTTTGGGGTTAGTTTATCTCTGGATGTGTGCAAATGTATGTGCATTCATGTGTGCCTGCGTGGAGATCTGAGGTTGGCTGGTAGGGTGGACCTCTGCGCATAATCACATGTGTGTGCAATCAGAGCCACGTCTGGATTTCTTGGAATGTGGATTGTTTGGGGTGAGTTTATCTCTGGATGTGTGCAAATGTATGTGCATTCATGTGTGCCTGCGTGGAGATCTGAGGTTGGCTGGTAGGGTGGACCTCTGCGCATAATCACATGTGTGTGCAATCAGAGCCATGTCTGGATTTCTTGGAATGTGGATTGTTTGGGGTGAGTTTATCTCTGGATGTGTGCAAATGTATGTGCATTCATGTGTGCCTGCGTGGAGATCTGAGGTTGGCTGGTAGGGTGGACCTCTGCGCATAATCGCATGTGTGTGCAATCAGAGCCACGTCTGGATTTCTTGGAATGTGGATTGTTTGGGGTGAGTTTATCTCTGGATGTGTGCAAATGTATGTGCATTCATGTGTGCCTGCGTGGAGATCTGAGGTTGGCTGGTAGGGTGGACCTCTGCGCATAATCACATGTGTGTGCAATCAGAGCCATGTCTGGATTTCTTGGAATGTGGATTGTTTGGGGTGAGTTTATCTCTGGATGTGTGCAAATGTATGTGCATTCATGTGTGCCTGCGTGGAGATCTGAGGTTGGCTGGTAGGGTGGACCTCTGCGCATAATCGCATGTGTGTGCAATCAGAGCCACGTCTGGATTTCTTGGAATGTGGATTGTTTGGGGTGAGTTTATCTCTGGATGTGTGCAAATGTATGTGCATTCATGTGTGCCTGCGTGGAGATCTGAGTTTGGCTGGTAGGGTGGACCTCTGCGCATAATCACATGTGTGTGCAATCAGAGCCACGTCTGGATTTCTTGGAATGTGGATTGTTTGGGGTGAGTTTATCTCTGGATGTGTGCAAATGTATGTGCATTCATGTGTGCCTGCGTGGAGATCTGAGGTTGGCTGGTAGGGTGGACCTCTGCGCATAATCGCATGTGTGTGCAATCAGAGCCACGTCTGGATTTCTTGGAATGTGGATTGTTTGGGGTTAGTTTATCTCTGGATGTGTGCAAATGTATGTGCATTCATGTGTGCCTGCGTGGAGATCTGAGGTTGGCTGGTAGGGTGGACCTCTGCGCATAATCACATGTGTGTGCAATCAGAGCCATGTCTGGATTTCTTGGAATGTGGATTGTTTGGGGTGAGTTTATCTCTGGATGTGTGCAAATGTATGTGCATTCATGTGTGCCTGCGTGGAGATCTGAGGTTGGCTGGTAGGGTGGACCTCTGCGCATAATCGCATGTGTGTGCAATCAGAGCCACGTCTGGATTTCTTGGAATGTGGATTGTTTGGGGTGAGTTTATCTCTGGATGTGTGCAAATGTATGTGCATTCATGTGTGCCTGTGTGGAGATCTGAGGTTGGCTGGTAGGGTGGACCTCTGCGCATAATCACATGTGTGTGCAATCAGAGCCATGTCTGGATTTCTTGGAATGTGGATTGTTTGGGGTGAGTTTATCTCTGGATGTGTGCAAATGTATGTGCATTCATGTGTGCCTGCGTGGAGATCTGAGGTTGGCTGGTAGGGTGGACCTCTGCGCATAATCACATGTGTGTGCAATCAGAGCCACGTCTGGATTTCTTGGAATGTGGATTGTTTGGGGTGAGTTTATCTCTGGATGTGTGCAAATGTATGTGCATTCATGTGTGCCTGCGTGGAGATCTGAGGTTGGCTGGTAGGGTGGACCTCTGCGCATAATCACATGTGTGTGCAATCAGAGCCACGTCTGGATTTCTTGGAATGTGGATTGTTTGGGGTGAGTTTATCTCTGGATGTGTGCAAATGTATGTGCATTCATGTGTGCCTGCGTGGAGATCTGAGGTTGGCTGGTAGGGTGGACCTCTGCGCATAATCACATGTGTGTGCAATCAGAGCCATGTCTGGATTTCTTGGAATGTGGATTGTTTGGGGTGAGTTTATCTCTGGATGTGTGCAAATGTATGTGCATTCATGTGTGCCTGCGTGGAGATCTGAGGTTGGCTGGTAGGGTGGACCTCTGCGCATAATCACATGTGTGTGCAATCAGAGCCACGTCTGGATTTCTTGGAATGTGGATTGTTTGGGGTGAGTTTATCTCTGGATGTGTGCAAATGTATGTGCATTCATGTGTGCCTGTGTGGAGATCTGAGGTTGGCTGGTAGGGTGGACCTCTGCGCATAATCACATGTGTGTGCAATCAGAGCCATGTCTGGATTTCTTGGAATGTGGATTGTTTGGGGTTAGTTTATCTCTGGATGTGTGCAAATGTATGTGCATTCATGTGTGCCTGCGTGGAGATCTGAGGTTGGCTGGTAGGGTGGACCTCTGCGCATAATCACATGTGTGTGCAATCAGAGCCACGTCTGGATTTCTTGGAATGTGGATTGTTTGGGGTGAGTTTATCTCTGGATGTGTGCAAATGTATGTGCATTCATGTGTGCCTGCGTGGAGATCTGAGGTTGGCTGGTAGGGTGGACCTCTGCGCATAATCACATGTGTGTGCAATCAGAGCCATGTCTGGATTTCTTGGAATGTGGATTGTTTGGGGTGAGTTTATCTCTGGATGTGTGCAAATGTATGTGCATTCATGTGTGCCTGCGTGGAGATCTGAGGTTGGCTGGTAGGGTGGACCTCTGCGCATAATCGCATGTGTGTGCAATCAGAGCCACGTCTGGATTTCTTGGAATGTGGATTGTTTGGGGTGAGTTTATCTCTGGATGTGTGCAAATGTATGTGCATTCATGTGTGCCTGCGTGGAGATCTGAGGTTGGCTGGTAGGGTGGACCTCTGCGCATAATCACATGTGTGTGCAATCAGAGCCATGTCTGGATTTCTTGGAATGTGGATTGTTTGGGGTGAGTTTATCTCTGGATGTGTGCAAATGTATGTGCATTCATGTGTGCCTGCGTGGAGATCTGAGGTTGGCTGGTAGGGTGGACCTCTGCGCATAATCGCATGTGTGTGCAATCAGAGCCACGTCTGGATTTCTTGGAATGTGGATTGTTTGGGGTGAGTTTATCTCTGGATGTGTGCAAATGTATGTGCATTCATGTGTGCCTGCGTGGAGATCTGAGTTTGGCTGGTAGGGTGGACCTCTGCGCATAATCACATGTGTGTGCAATCAGAGCCACGTCTGGATTTCTTGGAATGTGGATTGTTTGGGGTGAGTTTATCTCTGGATGTGTGCAAATGTATGTGCATTCATGTGTGCCTGCGTGGAGATCTGAGGTTGGCTGGTAGGGTGGACCTCTGCGCATAATCGCATGTGTGTGCAATCAGAGCCACGTCTGGATTTCTTGGAATGTGGATTGTTTGGGGTTAGTTTATCTCTGGATGTGTGCAAATGTATGTGCATTCATGTGTGCCTGCGTGGAGATCTGAGGTTGGCTGGTAGGGTGGACCTCTGCGCATAATCACATGTGTGTGCAATCAGAGCCATGTCTGGATTTCTTGGAATGTGGATTGTTTGGGGTGAGTTTATCTCTGGATGTGTGCAAATGTATGTGCATTCATGTGTGCCTGCGTGGAGATCTGAGGTTGGCTGGTAGGGTGGACCTCTGCGCATAATCGCATGTGTGTGCAATCAGAGCCACGTCTGGATTTCTTGGAATGTGGATTGTTTGGGGTGAGTTTATCTCTGGATGTGTGCAAATGTATGTGCATTCATGTGTGCCTGTGTGGAGATCTGAGGTTGGCTGGTAGGGTGGACCTCTGCGCATAATCACATGTGTGTGCAATCAGAGCCATGTCTGGATTTCTTGGAATGTGGATTGTTTGGGGTGAGTTTATCTCTGGATGTGTGCAAATGTATGTGCATTCATGTGTGCCTGCGTGGAGATCTGAGGTTGGCTGGTAGGGTGGACCTCTGCGCATAATCACATGTGTGTGCAATCAGAGCCACGTCTGGATTTCTTGGAATGTGGATTGTTTGGGGTGAGTTTATCTCTGGATGTGTGCAAATGTATGTGCATTCATGTGTGCCTGCGTGGAGATCTGAGGTTGGCTGGTAGGGTGGACCTCTGCGCATAATCACATGTGTGTGCAATCAGAGCCACGTCTGGATTTCTTGGAATGTGGATTGTTTGGGGTGAGTTTATCTCTGGATGTGTGCAAATGTATGTGCATTCATGTGTGCCTGCGTGGAGATCTGAGGTTGGCTGGTAGGGTGGACCTCTGCGCATAATCACATGTGTGTGCAATCAGAGCCATGTCTGGATTTCTTGGAATGTGGATTGTTTGGGGTGAGTTTATCTCTGGATGTGTGCAAATGTATGTGCATTCATGTGTGCCTGCGTGGAGATCTGAGGTTGGCTGGTAGGGTGGACCTCTGCGCATAATCACATGTGTGTGCAATCAGAGCCACATCTGGATTCCTTGGAATGTGGATTGTTTGGGGTTAGTTTATCTCTGGATGTGTGCAAATGTATGTGCATTCATGTGTGCCTGCGTGGAGATCTGAGGTTGGCTGGTAGGGTGGACCTCTGCGCATAATCACATGTGTGTGCAATCAGAGCCATGTCTGGATTTCTTGGAATGTGGATTGTTTGGGGTGAGTTTATCTCTGGATGTGTGCAAATGTATGTGCATTCATGTGTGCCTGCGTGGAGATCTGAGGTTGGCTGGTAGGGTGGACCTCTGCGCATAATCACATGTGTGTGCAATCAGAGCCACGTCTGGATTTCTTGGAATGTGGATTGTTTGGGGTGAGTTTATCTCTGGATGTGTGCAAATGTATGTGCATTCATGTGTGCCTGCGTGGAGATCTGAGGTTGGCTGGTAGGGTGGACCTCTGCGCATAATCACATGTGTGTGCAATCAGAGCCATGTCTGGATTTCTTGGAATGTGGATTGTTTGGGGTGAGTTTATCTGTGGATGTGTGCAAATGTATGTGCATTCATGTGTGCCTGCGTGGAGATCTGAGGTTGGCTGGTAGGGTGGACCTCTGCGCATAATCGCATGTGTGTGCAATCAGAGCCACGTCTGGATTTCTTGGAATGTGGATTGTTTGGGGTGAGTTTATCTCTGGATGTGTGCAAATGTATGTGCATTCATGTGTGCCTGCGTGGAGATCTGAGTTTGGCTGGTAGGGTGGACCTCTGCGCATAATCACATGTGTGTGCAATCAGAGCCACGTCTGGATTTCTTGGAATGTGGATTGTTTGGGGTGAGTTTATCTCTGGATGTGTGCAAATGTATGTGCATTCATGTGTGCCTGCGTGGAGATCTGAGGTTGGCTGGTAGGGTGGACCTCTGCGCATAATCACATGTGTGTGCAATCAGAGCCACGTCTGGATTTCTTGGAATGTGGGTTCTTTGGGGTGAGTTTATCTCTGGATGTGTGCAAATGTATGTGCATTCATGTGTTTTTGCGTGGAGATCTGAGGTTGGTTGGTAGGGTGGACCTCTGCGCATAATCACATGTATGTGCCAGCATTGCCACGTTTGGATTTCTTGGAATGTGGATTCTTTGGGGTGAGTTTGTCTCTGGATTTGTTCAAATAGCTGTGCATTCATGTGTGCCTGCGTGGAGATCTGAGGTTGGCTGGTAGGGTGGACCTCTGCGCATAATCACATGTGTGTGCAAACATTTCCATGTCTGGATATCTTGGAATTTGGTTTCTTTGGCGGAGTTTATTTGTGGATGTGTGCAAAAGTCCTGTTATCTTGTCTTCCTTCTCTCACCCCAACCGTTCACAGCTCCCTGAGCCTGGTTCTGCCTGAGGTTTCTTCCTGTTAAAAGGGAGTTTTTCCTTCCCACTGTTGCCAAAGTGCTTGCTCATAGGGGGTCATATGATTGTTGGCTGTTTCTCTGTATCTATGAAGCGCCTTGAGGCAACTTTTGTTGTGATTTGGCGCTATATAAATAAAATTGAATTGAATTGATGTATGTTCATCATGTCTGCCTGCGTGGAGATCTGAGGTTGGCTGGTAGGGTGGATCTCTGTGCATAATCACATGTGTGTGCAAACATTTCCATGTTTGGGTATTGTAACTTTGGGTTGTGTTGCGTGGTTGAGAGGAGGCGGTAAAACACCTAGTAGGCTAGTCGGAAGAACACACACCCACGCTGGTATCGGTAATCCACGGTGGTTCTTTAATACGCCTTCTTCAACAACCATATAAAAGCCCGGCTGAACGGCTGCGGTTTAACAACATAACGCCCAGCGTCCATACAACCCAAGCGTTGCAAACAAAACAAAAAAGGTTTAGAGAAGAAAACATAAATCCGTCCCTCGTTAAACACAAGCGTGCAGGCACGTGTCCTCATAATCCCAGAGAGAGAGAGCAGTGGCACAAACTGATGACACCATCAACCCTCGACTTGGGTGTCTTAAAGAGCCACCACACCATTGTGACTGTTACATATTCCCCCCGGGTTAAACAAAGGCTGTCCCCAGCCGAACACAGCAAAGGTACAGTTCAGACTTAACCAGCCTCCATACATGGTCAGCAGGATAAGACGTTAAAACCAAAACAGGGAAATGTACAGTTCAAAATTGACAAACTGGCATACATGACAGTGTCCCACATGGTGAATGTCTATTTAAATAAATGTTAAAGAAAGAAAATAAACTCAGGAGAGCCAGGACAATTACAGAACGAAATTCCCTCTTTTTCTTACATTGCGTTTCTTCCTTTTCCCCAAAAACTGTAACAGTAAGCATGAACATATTACCACAACATGAAAACATTGCCAACATGAATCGTAGAAAACTCAAACAACGGTCCTGTTACAACAGTAGACCACATGAAACACATCAAAAAGCAAACAAGGTCACTTTAGGTCAAATCTGTCAGTATGAAAAGGGTTGGTCCACCTATTGACTGACCAGTCAGCGGTCACTCTAGGAACTCGTCTTGGTCTGAGGTTATAATAACCTCTAACAGCACACCCATCGTCAGCAGGAGGTGAACTGTTAACCTCTGTCTCCAGAGCAATGTCAGCAGTCTCTTGGAAAGAGTTCTGGTCCACGAAAAGCGGGACAGTGTCAGCATAGTCAAAGTCAGTCTCAGCAGAGGCGTTGCTAAAGACCGCGGGAGTGGTGTCAACAGCGTCACAGTCAATGCGGCCTGGGACTGAAAGAGCAGGAGGCAAGCTGCTGTCCGGGACACTGAGATCCAAAGCTGCTGCAGCCTTTAGGTTTGCACGCTTGCCAGATAAAGCTGAGGCCCAGGTGTAGAATGGTTGCAGGTTTGCAACATGAAAAACTCCAACTCTCTTCCCAGTGTCCACTGTGGTGAGACAGTAATTCACATCAGACATCCTCTTGGAGATGCGGTAGGGACCCGTGTAAAGGGGGGCCAACTTAGCAGAAAAGTTGGACGATGCATCTGATTTTGGGTGCGACTTTACTCTGACGAGGTCCCCAACTTCATAAGAGACTGTGCGACATCTCAGATCATAGTAGTGCTTTTGCCTTTTATGACTCTCTCCGAGCACCAAGCGAGCATGTTCATGAGCATCCCGAAGTAAAGCTCTCAGGTCATCTGAGTGGGACGTTTCAGGGTCGCTCAGTCCCTCCCCGGAGGGCTGAGTGACAAGGTCCAAGGGCGTGTCCAACTCTCGCCCATACAGCATCATGGACGGGCTCAGGCCTGTGCTCTCGTGAGGCGCAGTGCGCAGTGCAAAACAGATCTGGGGAATATATTTGTCCCAAGAGGTGTGTTTATCCCCAACATAGGCTCGAATGGCCGTTTTCAAAGCGCGATTTACACGCTCAGTTGCATTCGTTTGAGGATGGTATGCAGTCGTTAGTCTGTGTTCAGTCCCAAGAGTCAACAAAACATGCTCAAAGAGTTCACTGACGAAAGGCGTTCCCCTATCAGAAATAAGGTGAAAAAAAAAAAAAAAAAAAAAAAAAAAGAAATAAGGTGGGAGGGAGAACCATGTCGGGCAAAAATGTCAGTAATGAACTTGTTCGCAGCATCTTGAGCAGTGGCTTCTCTCACAGCACTCACCTCGACCCATTTTGAGAAATAGTCCACAAAAACAAGGATATAAGCATTCCCTCTTTGTGTGCGGGGCAGTGGGCCAACATAGTCCACACCTGTGTACTCCCATGGTCTTTGTGGCTGGATAGGGACCATAAGGCCTGCTGTTTTTCTTTGACTTGGCTTAGTGGCTTGACATGAACAACATGAGACCACATACTTTTTCACATCAGAGTTCATGTGTGGCCAGAAGAATCTGAGACGCAAGCGTGCCAGCGTTTTTGCAATGCCCAGATGTCCGGCTGTAGGATGATCGTGGTAATACTTGAGCAGATAACCACGGAGTGTAGTAGGAGCAAACAGTTTAAGCTGCTTGAGTGGGTGGAGACCACATTTTGTTTTTGGGTCGAGGAAATAGAGGAGACCATCATGTACAACATACTTTTCCAGATCTTGATTATCCTCCCCAGTTTGTTGGTCACTCTCCAGCTGATTGAGCAATGAGCCTGTGACTGGGTCCTCAAGCTGCAGTTGACGAACATGCGGGCGGTCTGAAACAATTACAGAAGGCAGAGCACGAAGGTCCATGCTCCCAATCATGGCAGAGGGAGGGAGAAGATCAATGGGGGCATCCACATCTGGTAGAGGATTACATGAAAGGGCATCGGGCACCTTATTACGTTCTCCAGGTTTGTGGATAATGCTGAAGTCAAAGTCTTGAAGGCGAAGAGACCACCGAGCAAGCCTGCCAGAGGGGTTTGGTCGAGACATCAACCACTTGAGGCTGCTGTGGTCAGTGTAAATGGTTACGTGCAAGCCTTCAACATAGGGTCGGAAATGTTCCAAGGCCCAGATCACGGCCAGACACTCCTTCTCTGGAGTTGAGTAGGGCTTTTCCGATTTGTACATAGCACAGCTAGCAAATGCTACAGCAACATCTTTGCCATCCTCATCTTTCTGCATTAATGCTGCTCCAAGACCAGCATCGCATGCATCAGTGTGAATGAAGAATGGACGCGAAAAATCTGGGAACCTGAGGACTGGTGCTGAGGTTATAGAATGTTTCAGAAAGTCCACAGCTGCCTGGCACTTGTCATCTCAGTGACACTGCACGTCCTTTTTAGTGAGGGCGAAGAGTGGCTCTGCATGGCGGGCATAGTCCTGTACAAAGCGGCGATAGTAGCCAGTTAGGCCAAGGAACTGTCGCACCTGCTTTGTTGTGGTTGGCACTCTGAACTCAGTCACAGCTCTCACCTTGTCAGGGTCAGGATGAATGCCAGCCGGCGTAACCCGATAACCAAGGAAGGTGAGTTCTGAAAGGCAGAATTGGCATTTGCTCAGCTTTAAAGAGAGGCCAGCGGACTGAAGCCTACCAAGGACCTCTTTTAAGCCAAGCAGGTGTTGCTCAAAGGTCGGTGATGCGGCAACAATGTCATCTAGATACACCACGCAGGACTTATAAATCAGGCCAGCTAGAACATTGTTCATAAGCCGCTGAAAAGTCGCAGGGGCGTTACACAGGCCGAAAGGAAGGACTCTGAACTGAAACAGGCCACAGTGCATGATAAAAGCAGTCTTTGGTTTAGCTTCTTCAGCAATGGGGACCTGCCAGTAACCTCGAGCGAGGTCTAGTGTCATGAGAAACTTCCCTCTCGACAGAAAGTCCAGTGATTCATCCACCCGCGGAGTGGGTAAGAATCCTCCACGGTCAGCTGATTCAGACCACGGAAGTCAACACAGAACTGTGGTTCGCGGGGGGGGTTTGTTCACAATGACCACGGGGGCTGCCCATGGTCCTGATGCAGGTTCGATGATGTTATCCTGTAGCATTTTTTCCACTTGCTCGTCTATGATTTGCTTTTTAGCTGGTGAGGTGCGGTATGGTGGCAAGTTAACAGGCTTTGCATCCCCAGTTACAATGACATGTTCTGCCAGAGAAGTGCGACCAAGGTGGCCATCAAACAGGTCACCAAAACTATTTAACAACTCCAACAGTTCTTCCCTCTCCTCAGAATCCAAGTTAGCTTCTCCAGCCTTATCATGGAGGGAGAGCTGTGGGGTGTTCTGCAGGGTCATAGTTCCACACTCAAGATCAGCTTCCACAAAGCCATTTTCACCGAGTTCATCAAGACATGGGGGGTTATCGTCCATAATTACAGTTCTTGTTGGGACATGTATTGTTAGTGAAGTGCGAGTCATAAAGTCCATCCCAAGAACAAAGGGGGATGACAGGTCCTGCACTATCACAAACCGCTGATAGACTCGCTTGCCCATAAATCCAATGGTTAACCAGGTTATTCCCAATGGACTGCAGTTAGTGCCATTGGCCAGTCTTATGGGTGGAGAATCCCACGGATTCTTTAATGACTGATTTTGGTTTTTCTCAGACAACAGGTCTGCATTTACTGCTGAAAGAGATGCCCCTGTATCTAGTGTGGCATCCAGAGCTGCCCCATTAAAGTTCACTTTAACTCTGAGAGGGGTGTTCCACGATGCTTGCGAAGTTCCATCTTCAACGTGACTGAGCACTGGTGGCACACTTTGATCTGACAAAGGCGATGAGGGCTGACTTATTGGCTGGGGGGAGGGTTGCACCTGTGAAACACTCTCCCCCCCTGAAGTTTCCCTGCCTCCTGCCAGCTGCTCTCGTCTCCCTGACAACGCCAGTTTCATCTGGATCCACAGGATGAGTTACTGGATGTTGGTCGGGAGACAGCGTTTGAGGAAGCTCCGGAGCCATCCTGGGAGAGTGTCGAGCTCCCTGAAAATCAGTGGAACAGTTAGGGCACGTACGAGATGTAACACCAGGCATGGCACATTTGAAACAGCGGGGTCCTCCCTCAGCTCTGTTTTTCAGCTGAGCTCGGGAAGGCTGTGAAAGGCTGGTGCCAAGAACAGAATGCAGCTCGTGGGCACGCAGCACTAGATCAATTTCTGACCTTACAGGTGTTCCATACAGTGTTACTCTGTACTTCTCCACTGCGTGTTTACAGATGAGCTCAATTTGCTCCTGTTCAGATGGTGGGTTCCTCAGTCTAAATTCACTGAGCATATGGGCAACAAACGTTGGCAGAGGCTCTTCAGGGTGCTGGAAACGGTCCAGGATGCCTCTCAAAATCTGCTCCTGGTTGTCAGCAGGCAAGAAGACAGTTCTGAAAAGTTCACAAAACTTAGCCCATGTAGATACATGAGGAATGAGCACATTAAACCACTTTCTTGGTTCCTTAGCTAGGAAGTGTGGTAGCTCTCTGAGGATTTGGGCGTCTGTTAGGTCTAAGGAGGTTTTATAAGCATTAACAGACTGTAGCCATTCTTCTGGGTGAAGACTGGCATCATTAGTGAGCACATTGGGCTCCAATTTAGCTTGGTGCAATGCCGCAGCAAGGACTCTGGTTGTATTAATTAGCTCCAGTGAATCTGACTGGGATTGGGACAAGGCCCTGGCGGGCTGCGTGGGGCCAGGTGCTGAGATAGATCGCTCCGTTTCCCTGGTTGGTAGGCCTGGCACATATGGAGTAGAGGAGGCCTGAGGAAAAGGGTGAGTAATCTGGGCAGCTGGTATTTTTGGGACTGGTCTTTTTTGTTGAATCCACTGCTCCAAAATATTCCTCTGGAGATCCAAAGAGTCATGAAGGCACATCTGTAACCGGAAGGTCGCCGGTTCGATCCCTGGGCTCTCTGTCCTGGTCGTTGTGTCCTTGGGCAAGACACTTTACCCTACTTGCCTACTGGTGTTGGCCTGAGGGGCCGATGGCGCAATATGGCAGCCTCGCTTCTGTCAGTCTGCCCCAGGGCAGCTGTGGCTACAACTCTAGCTGCCTCCACCAGTGTGTGAATGTGAGAGTGAATGAATAGTGGCATTGTAAAGCGCTTTGGGTGCCTTGAAAAGTGCTATATAAATCCAATCCATTATTATTATTATTATTATTATTAATAATAATAATAATAATAATAATAATATTTTTAACTGTATTTGTTTTTTGAAAAACTATGTCATGAAATAACAGTTTTTTAACTGTTTTACCATACTATATTCCTTTTTTAACACTGATGTTTATGCCCTGTCCCATGAAACTGTTTTTTCAGAAAATATTATTTTGAATACACTGATTTTAATGTTTCACATGATTCCACGGTTTTTTAATCTAAATATAATTTTTTATCTCTGTGAAGGTTCTCAGTCATCCAGGTCATTGTAGTCAAAGGAGCTTGCAAAGAAAAGCATCTGGACTTCTTTAAGTTACTTGAAGACGTTTCACCTCTCATCCGAGAAGCTTCTTCAGTTCTAAGGTCAAATGGTGGAGAGTCCCAGATATAAACCTAGTGGGAGTATCCTCCCACAGAGGGAATTTTTTATCCAATAAAAAGAGGTTTCAATCAATTTTTGTAATGTAGAGAATATCCATGTCCAATTGTAATTTACTGTAAACATTAAGATGAGGGGTTTGTGTTATGGCCCCCAGGGTAAGATTAGAATTAGGATGGGGGAGGGGGTATGGTTAGGGTTAGGGGGTTTAGATGGGGGAGTTCAAGTTGGGAGGTTGGCCACCGAAGGTGGCCAAACTCCATGCACAGACCACACCTGTTCCCATCCCTGGCCCCCACGTCACTCACGGATTGCTCTCCAGGAGGGAAGTGTCCTCTCTTATCCCAAATAAAGGGGTTTGAAAGTGGGCTTAGGGAACCCAGAGGTTAGGTTTAGGGCCGGAAGATAGGGGATGAAGTTAGGGCCCAATGTTCAATCAGGGCTCTAGGCGGTTAGGTTTAGGGCCGGAATGAAATCCCTGCATGGGGTTAAAGGAGGTTAAGGTTAGGGAAGGCTTCAAGGCCAGGTGTTTATAATGGGATGGCCATAAAAGGGCCTATACAAATAAAAAATGAAGAAACAAGGAGAAAAGTAAAGAGGAGGGGAAAATTCCCTTAAATGGAGTTACAGCACCCTCTAGTGGGTTATATTGGGGTTAAACTCTCACAAAATGGCATCTGAAGCCTCCCTCAAGCACAGAAGTACATCAAATCAGTCCCTCAAATTGGTTTCATGGAGATGCTCCATTAACATGATCATTCCAATGATCCAACATGTGCTCTGCAGTCTTGTCCGTCCAGCGAAGATTGTCCGATTCTGTGCTGAACTTATCAGCAGGTAGAGCAGGTATGTGCTCCTTTAAACCTGTAATAAAATTGTTTATGTGTAATAATGTTTCTTGTTCTGTTTTGGGAAGGGCAGAAGAAAAGTTAATCAATGGAATATAAATGTCAGCTTGGGGGAATTTGTCTTGTGCCGACCTCAGTGTTCTTCTCAGCTCCCTTATTGGTACATTTTTATCCCTCTGACACCTGTTATTCAGGCCGAAGGAGAGAACCAGCTTCTCCACCGATGTGTCACTGTCTGCTTTATCCAGAAGGATCTCTGCATGGCCCCATTTGGCTCCTGGGAAGCTGTCAATTTGGACTCCCTCCGCAACATAAGGAGGAATCAAGCCCAGATTGGTGTCTCCAATGATCACCGATGCTTCCTTTGTGTGCAGTCTCCACTCTCTGAGCTTTTTCTTTGAGCTTGGATGTCTCGTCGGGGTGCATACCTGTTGTCCAGCTGAAGCTGTGTTGGTCTTCTTGGGGGTGGATTCCCCCTGTATGAGGTCCATCGCCTCCGTGTTCTGTTGTAGCTGAATGGCGGGAGAAGATTTCCTCTCAGAAGAAGCCCCATGAAGTGCTGTAGGGATTCTCCTCACCCTCTGGTCTCTCGGTGCCACTTGATTGGGCCCTGGTTCCTGTAGATGCACAGGAGGAGTGGCAGGTCTCAGATCGCCGTCTCTTCCCTCCTCTGTCTTACTGGAGAGTGACAGTTCACCTCTTTTTTTTTCCCACCTTTTATTGTTTATTTTATTTTCACTTGCTGAATACGGGACAGACTTGACTGGGGGAAAGAAGGGGAGAAAGAAAGAGGGAAAGAGAAACAGCTGAGAAGAGGGACGGGGGAGAAGGGCAAAAAACAAAAACCAACAGAATGGGCAGAAAAAAAAATGCATCTATCGATCACCTGGATCACCTGTTGAGAAAGAAAAAAGAAAACAAGCAGAAGAGAACAAGAGTAATAGAATAAACAACATCACAATGATATATGGGAATATGACAGTAAATACTAAATATTAAACATTATTGTGCAGCACATAAGATCAACAGAACACAGTGTGCTTTGAGGTAGGAGCCAAAAATGGTGTAGTTTGTGGGTGTGATCACCTGTGTGTACACCTGTGAGCATGGATGCACTTGTTTTTTTTAAAAGGTTCCTTCATGTAATGATCTGCTGGAGGGTGTGGGGGGGCCACAGCCCCGTCCTCCAGGGCATGAAGCAGGTATGGAGGAGATCAAAACTCCAGACATCCAGAGGCCCCCAGAACACAAGAGACCAAGGAAAACCAACAGAGGGGCAGCCGCGCCACTGTCCCAGATAGAGCTGAGGAGAGTCCCAGATGAGGGCTCACTCAGCAGCTGCGGAGCAGAAGCCAGGGGGAGTTGCAGTGACGCGCCCGTGAGCTCCGCCGGCAGCCAGCTGTGCCTGAGTGACCGAGCCCCAGGCCGTGAGGCCGGGGGCACCCCACCTCCGAAGTGGCCCGAGCGAGCCCCAGGCTCCAGGCCCCGACAAGCAGCCACCAAGGAGTGAGCCGGTGTGTACCCGGACGCCCATCCTCAGACACAAAGAACCACCAACGCACCGATGTCTGAGGGAGTCCGCCACTGGCAGGGGAAGTGGTGGTGGGGGGAGATATGCCTTCAAACCTTGTAGGGCCTGAGATGTCCCCAGAGAGGTGGCGTCTGATACCCGACCTGATATATAGACACAGAAATACAGGCACACACATATACAAACATCCATTCCCACCCTCATGCTCTCATATGCACTTACTCCACACTCAACCAACGTGGAAACAGACATAAAGAGACGCTGTACACACGATCACACTCCCCAAGCGTACTCTACAAACCGGGTCTAGGTACCCCCGCCCCTGGAGGGGGGGAACTGCACCCAGACCCAGGTGGTGTTACCCTTTTCCCTGCGGTGGGGAGAGGCAGACCGCCCCGACTCCGCAGCAGCAGGGAGGCCCCACACTCCAGACCGCAGTCGGACGGCCAACTCCTCCTCCTAGCCCCCCCGCTCCAGCAGGCCGCAGAGAATGGGGGTGAGAGAAGACTCCAAACCTCCCTCCACCCGCTCATTGTAGTGTTGATGCATGTGTGTTCTAAGGTGCATTTAAAACCCAGGAGGGCATGGAGCTACCTGCCAGAGAGCAGCAGGTAAGCGCATAGTCCCTCCTGCTAGCCCTCAATGTCTACGTGTATTTAAAATTGAGAGGTGGGCAACAACGCCAGGGGTGGGGTGTACACCCCGATGGTCTTTTGGAATCCGTGTAGCGTGCCCACCCCCAAGATCCTATATGTATGTGTCAAGAAATATACTCTAAAACACTTCTTCAGTAAGGACTCAGAGAAGAGAAACACACAAAACTTCTTGCTAGCAAGGGCAGCCCCCAGCACTGAGGCTCGCACTGAGAAACTGCCCCGGTCTTTATTTATACTTCAGTGAGCGTTTTTTCCTTACATTGGAATGTGTGTGTGTGTGTGTGTGTGTGTGTGTGTGTGTGTGTGTGTGTGTGTGTGTGTGTGTGTGTGTGTGGTCAGAGTGTGGCCCCATAAACAACTTCCCTTAACCTGCTGGTCTGGAAAATCCAACAGTTCATCTATATGTAAAGAAGCACTTAAACTAAAACTGACATAGCTACGTTAATCGTACCGTAAAACAATAAGACAAGGTATGACCTCTCTCATGCTCCTAGGATGTGGGGGTGAACACCCTAGAATGTTACAGACCTCCTAGGATGAAACATTCTTTCAATATGCCACCAACTATATACTTCTACACACAAATGATTACATGCAGCATTCTACCATATGCAAACTTATATCATTAAAAGATTATACTGACTAATAAGTACAATTTTCCTATTAACAGTATGTGTAATGAGAGTGTGAGTAATGTGAATGTCTAAGTTGTGGGATAAAATTGAGGCAGAGGCAGCCAGAAGGGGACGGGGGGGTAGCCTCCTCTGCACCCTGGTGACACACCCCTACTCCAAGGCCCTGCATGTGGGGGTGGTTGTGGTGGAGCGGGCAGAGGGAGGCAGCTGGAGATGGGGAGGGAAGGAAGGGAGGGGCAAGTGACCCCTCCCTGGGGCCAGCTCCCCCGCTGACCCCAGTAGGCACTCCCATACTCCGCGACCCGCCAGGGAAAGGGGGCCCAGGCCCATCCAGACCGGGGCCCAGTGCAGCAGCGCCCCCCGGCCCCACAGAGCCCGGGACAGTCCACCCAACCCCACCATCCACTCATCTTCCAGACTACATAAGACAATAGACGCCCAGGCTGAGATCTTCCTCCACCTCTCCACCTCTCCTGTATCTCCCCCTCCTGCAGAGAGAGTTCCTGAAGAGAGGAAAGCTCCTGCAAGATGTGACAACCTCCCTCACCAGTTGAAGAGCCCCCCAGCATTGCCCTCTATTAGAGTCTGCCCTGGTTCCTGTAGATGCACAGGAGGAGTGGAAGGTCTCAGATCGCCGTCTCTTCCCTCCTCCGTCTTACTGGAGAGTGACAGTTCACCTCCAATCGGGTCAGACGTCGTAGCAGACGTAGTTTTGGGTGCGGTGTTAGCTGTGGGTGGAGCATGAACTTGTGCTGTGACAGAAACGATTCGGCCAGTAGTGGCCTGCAGTGCTGCGGGTTGTGTGTGCAGAGAAGCTGATTGTGATGCTTCAATCAGGGGTGCAATCATGTCCAAATGTCTCACCTATCCATTTACTTGTGGCTGATGATCTGATTCATTGATGGTGTTGCTCCACTCCGTCGATCCAATAGTTGCCTGCACGTCTGCCAGCTTCGCCACAATGACAGCCTCAGTTTGCTCCAAAGATTCAGGCTGAAGACGGCGGCCCAGATTCCTTTTGGCCCAGGATGTCACAATCTGAGGGGACAGACCGTGCGGTGGTGTGTGTGGTGGACCCAGGTGCGAACACAAGAGAGTAGACCGGAGTTCTCAACACAAAGCAGAAACACCGTAACTAAACTGAACCTAAACTAAACTGGGAAACAGATACTGATAAACTAAGGAGACTCAGAAAACCATGACGATGATTGTACAGACTGGCTGTGAGGACATGGAGGGTGGGAACACAGACGACGCGACACAGACTGTATGAAACACAGAGACTAAATACACATGAGGGATGATCAGGAGAAGTGGCCACACATGGGAGCACAGCTGACACACATGAACCTAACGACAGGACAGGAGGAGTGAAACTGAATACACTGACATTGAATACAGACTTTCAAAGTAAAACAGGAAACATGGAGATTAGACATGACATGAACTATAATATAACTGTAATATATCTATATCACTAAAGCACTTCTGGATGGATGCAAACTGCATTTCGTTGCCCTGTACCTGTGCATGTGCAATGACAATAAAGTTGAATTCTATTCTATTCTATTCTATTCTATTCTATTCTATTCTATTCTATTCTAACTAAACATAACCACGCAGACATGACGCATGAACCAGGGAGACTTAGTACAGGGGGAGATGACATAAACAACTAAGGAACAAGGACTAAACAGCAATCTCAAAATAAACTAGATGAGCTAAACTAGGGCACAAATGAATACAAAAGATACATAAAACTCAAACACTGGGTCACTCGACCCAGGACCATGACACCACCCCCCCTCCAAGGGCTGGCTCCAGACAGCCCCAAACAAAACAGACCAACGACCCCGGGCGGGCGGCGGGGGGTCCAGGACGGAGGGCACAGAACAGGAAACAAAAGTAGTCAACAGAGAACACTGGAGCTCATGACCACAGTTCAAACATGGCTCCGGGGGCCGGCCCGGAGGACGGTAACACAACAGCCCACAGTTTATGAGTTCAGGGGGCCGACCCGGAGGTTGACGGCACAACGGCCCATACCATCCTCTATCAGGAGGCCGTCCACGACGGCAATGATGTCCAGCTGACGGCTTGGCAGGGGCCGGTCGTGGACGTGGCTTGGCAGGGCCAGGCGACATAGGCACTGCAGGGGACGGAACTGCAGGCTGGGACTGGACGGGCTCCTCGGCCCTCCAGCGGACGAGGCGTGGGACTGGACGGGCTCAGACAATGATCCAAAGTTCATAGTGGGTTGGACGAGCTCGAGTGAGCTCTCCACTGCTGGGCTTAGAGGGCCTGAGTCTGCTGAGGTCTGTAGTTTGGCATCTGAGGAATCCCTGGAGAGAGTCTCAGGCTCAGAAGTGAGTGGTGAGGCAGCACATAGAACACCGTTAGCATGACAATCTTTGAAACCATAATTTCTCAGGTCATGAACACTTTCGGTAACTCAAGTGGTAGATGCCAACTCCCTGTCGGCATTGTCAACACAATAGTTCATGGTAGGATTACACATAAGTCCATGGCTGAATTCAGAGTCACATAAAGAGGCAGACATGCTCATGGCTGGCCTAACAGTCTGCAACTGAGAAGCAGTATCATCAGAGCTCACGTTCCTGTACATTTGGTCTTGATCACTGTCTCCAATCCAACATCAGGGAATACAGTATTAGACTCCACTACAATCTGCACACGGGGGCAACACTCTGTCTCGGCTGTACGAGTTGGCTGCGGTAGAAAACAGTCTGAGGCGGAGAGAAAGCTCACGCAGCCCTTGGCCATCTTTGATGTTTCACAATCATTCCCAGCAGGCTCAGAAGCAGACTGTACAGTTGACGTATGAACCCCTTTCACTGTCTCATGAACCTTGGCTTCATGTGGTGCGGCTATGGGAGCAACACTAGAAAAAGTCCTGATTTCTACAGAGTCAAGAACATGGTCTGTGATTTCATTGTGCGCTTCTTCAAAACAGTTACACACAGTCTTTTTATTATCACAACACGACTCTGACTGGCCCTCAGTCTTAACCAGAGTTAGGTCGGCCACAGCATGGAAGTCTATGAAATCATGATTAACACCTGGAGTCCCAGGCTTCTACCGTTCTACCTATAAAACCCGAGAGCAGCCAAATGGCTGGTAGGCTTTTAGCTAAGCTTTAGCTTCAGCCAAGTGGAAGCTAAATTGGCTAGTCATTCATATGTATATTAGGTCATTACCTGGGAATTCTGGAGGGAGGGGAGTGGGGGTGTGTGATTGAGGGCGTGGGGGAGCGGAGTTGCTAAAAGCTGTGCACTTCCTTTTGTGTTTCATCTTGATGCATTCTCAATCATCCAGGGAAATAAATCTCAAAGTCACCAACTTGGAGTGTTTCAGTTTGCCATCTTAGGGAGAAATCAACACACATGGGTGTATGTCCTTTGTTGCTGAGATTTATTGATAAAGACAGTACAAAAAACCAACCATTTGTACACATATTTACAAATAATAATAAAAAGTGAGTGAGTACATTTCAACATTTTCAGCAATCACTCACAATCCTGGCACTGCCATGGTATCTGTAGTCTGCATTTACCACATGTGTATCTGTTGCAGTGAACACATCGCACAGTGGCATGATTGTTCTTGCATTTGTGTGTTTGTGTCCCAAACTTGTCAGGTTTACTTGCAATATACTGCAGGAAACAGCACCGAGTCTTTGATGGGAAAAGCTGTTCATCAACGGTGATATGTAGACCAGGGTTGTAGCACGTGATGCAGTTGGTGACAAATGATCCCCACACACTGGAAATTGCAGCGAACTTTGCTCGATCACTGCGGGTGGACTTGTCATCAAAGCGTAGGTGTTGCATGATGTCTTGGAAGCGGTTTCGTGCCATAGTTCCAATTATCTGTGGGTTTCCCAGGTTTGCTGACCAGCAGTCATTTAGAGATGGAACCCTGGTAACCCCCCGCAAGATGCATGGCCAGACTAGACTGTCAAAAGATACATGCGAAAAATAAAAAGTAATATTAACTGGCACCATAGAAAAATCGTGAACTGGTTCTTGTAGAAAACCGGTACCCAGCATCCAATTTTTTGAATTTGCTAGTCTGCTTGTTTATCCATCCGATTTCAGGTTGTGTGCCAGAGGAGGGAAATGGCATTGCAGTATATAGTGTGGATATGGACATAACTTTTATTTTTATTGCACAACAGCGCGATGGTAAAGTGGAGGAATTAATTTTTCTTGGTGTAATTAACATACTGCATTACTTTTAGGGAAACGCATTCAGTGTAATGTGTGTAATAATTACTTTTTCTGAGTAGAGATCCGAACACTGATCACAACAAACATGCAACAACATTGTATCAATGTAATGTCTTTCGTATGCAGCTTAGCAATGGTGGTCATTGTCAAAGTGAATCAATGAGGAATCGAATCAGTAAGTGATATCAATAATAGAATCAGAATTACTAAATTCTTATCCATTCCCATTCCTTGTTCACAGTACTCAAATGGACTCCACAGTCACCAGATCTCAATCCAGTAGAGCACCTTAGATGGGAAATGTGCATCATGGATATTCGCTGACAAATCTACTGCAACTGTGTAATGCTATCATGTCAAAGTCTAAGGAATCTTTCCATCATCTTGCTGAAAATTAAGGCAGTTCTGAAGGCACAAAGCCCGTAAATATGTGTACAAATGGTTGGTTTTTGTACTGTTTTTATCAATAAATCTCAGCAACAAAGGACATACACCCATGTGTGTTGATTTCTCCCTAAGATGGCAAACTGAAACACTCCAAGTTGGTGACTTTTGGAGATTTATTTCCCTGGATGATTGAGAATGCATCAAGATGAAACACAAAAGGAAGTGCACAGCTTTTAGCAGCTCCCCCACGCCCTCAATCACACACCCCCACTCCCCTCCCTCCAGAATTCCCAGATAACGACCTAATATACATATGAATGACTAGCCAATTTAGCTTCCACTTGGCTGAAGCTAAAGCTTAGCTAAAAGCCATTTGGCTGCTCTCCCGGGTTTTAAAGGTAGAAAAAGCCAAATGGCAGTCCGTGGGGGTTTAAGTAAGTTAATGGTAGAGCAGTCTTTGGCACCAGTTTCTTCGTAGCTGGGCTCACAAAAGGGCAACCCAGTACACTCCACTATATCAGGCTCATGGGATGAAAAAGCACAGTCACTCACCTCCGTTATAAGAGGAGTCTGGGACAAAACTAGGACGGGTGCTGACTGGACAGCTGCTGCCCCCACCTGGGAATCAGATGCGGGTATAAGGTCAAGCAGTGCCACAGCCGCCTTGGAAGTGCACCCAGAGTCCTGAACATGCAATTCAAGGGGTGCTAGCAGAGGGGCAACAACAAAATTAGATCTTAACTCTTCAGAGACTTCAGCACAGTTCAAACAGTCTTTAGTTGCTCCTTGAGGAAAGCTAGACAGTCTCTCTTCAGACTTAGAAAATGGTTTAAGCAAAGTTTCAAACCTGGCATGAGGTGGCTTGGTAATTGTTAAATTGTCTGAGGTAACAGGATTTAATTCTTGATCACACATACAACTAGGACTGCTCGCTGATGATTTCAACACATTAAATCAAAAGTCATATGATACAGAATACTTTGAGTCTGAACCTTTACTCCCAGCATCTTTCATTATTTCAGAAAAACCCACCGACTGCAGGTTCACTGTGTGAGACTTAACGTCCTCATCACTAGTTAACTCAGAAAAACCCTTTGATTTGGTAAGAAGACACAGTACAGAAGTACAACGGTTGGTGGCTGCAAATAATGGTGGGTTAGTTATCACAGTGTTGCACGTTACAGACAATCCGTCCTGTACTGCGCTAAAAACCCCTGTAGAGCTGGCTGCTAGGTTAGTGTTGGCGGATACAGACACATTTTCATCAACGGCAACATTGGGACTGTTGATCGTAGTACCAGATTCAGACATTGTCTGCTCAAAGCTTGCTGTACCAGGGATAAACAACTCTAGAACAAGACAGTTATTGTTTGCATCAGTACAACATTCAGGTTCAGAAGTCATAGAATAGAATAGAATAGAATAGAATAGAATAGAATAGAATAGCCTTTATTGTCATTGTACAGAGTACAACGAAATTGGAGTGCCACTCCCTTGGTGCAAGTTTCAATAATAAATATAAATGTAAAATATAAAAAGTACAAAAAAAACAATCGTAAGTACTCAAACAATAGTATGTACAATATATACAGGATAGCAGCATTAATATAATGACAGTATGAATAGCAGCATAATATAATGACAGTGACGGTATGGAATAGGTTCAATTGTTTTTGTGCTTATTTACTACGGTGGTAGCTCTGGGAAAGAAGCTATCCCTGAATCTGTTTGTCCTGGTTTTATGTGACCTGTACCGTCGGCCTGACGGTAATAGTTCAAACAGTTGGTTGCTGGGGTGAGAGTGGTCCTTGATGATATTGCCAGCTCTGCTGAGGTACCGAGAGTTTGCAGTGACCTCCAGGCTGGGCAGAGAGCAGCCAGTGATCTTCTGGGCTGTGTTGATGACCCTCTGCAGTACTTTCCTGTCCGCAGCTGAGCACCCTGCATACCATGTTGTTATGCCGTACGTTAGGATGCTCTCTATGGTGGCTCTGTAAAATGTCACCAGCAGCCTCTCCTCCAGGTTGTTCCTCCTGAGCACTCTCAGAAAGTGGAGACGCTGCTGGGCCTTTTTAACCACCGCCGTGGTATTTGCAGTCCAGGAGAGGTCATCAGAGATGTGCACGCCCAGAAACCTCATGGAGTGTACCCTCTCCACACAATTCCCGTGGATGTAGAGTGGGGCCGGGTCTGCTCTGCCCTTCCTGAAGTCCAAGATAAGTTCTTTCGTTTCGTGGTGTTCAGTTGGAGGTTGTTAACTGAACACCACTCAGTCAGTCTGTTGACCTCATCTCTGTAGTCCGACTCATCCCCCTTGCGATGAATCCAACCACTGTGGTGTCATCCGCGAACTTTATGATGGTGTTTGAGAGATGGGTAGGGGAGCAGTCGGATGTGTAGAGCGTAAACAGGAGGGGACTCAAAACACATCCTTGTGGAGACCTGGTGCTGAGTGTGATGGTGCTGGACCGGTGGGGGCCGAGTCTGACAGACTGTGGTCTATTTGTCAGGAAGTCCTTGATCCAGAGGCAGATGGGGGTGTAATCAGGACCATGATACCGGATGCCGCTATCTCAAATGGGCCTCTCCAGTCCTGTTCAGGAAACTCAAAAAGAGTCTTAACTGCCTCCTCAATGCGTTCATTAGGTTCGAGGTTCTTTATTTGTCACATGCATAGTTATACAAGTATAACACACAGTGAAATGTAGCCTGACACGCTGGGGGGGGGGGGGGCAGGTGTAGAGGAAGAACATTATATATATATACATATAGTATATACACTGGGTGAATGTGCAATAGTAGCAGCAAGCAGGTGAATTCTGTACATTAATATGAATAGACATCTGACTATTTTACAGGATAGACAATATAAACATATTTAAAATTAAAGGAATTGAAATGTACATTGTTCCTTGGTTTAGTGTCTGGAAGAGTCCTGTCTCAGTCAATTATAGATGATGTGAGAGGGCGGGTGTGTGTGTTTAGGGCACGGATGGCTTGGGGATAGAAGCTCCTCTTGAGTCTCTCTGTCCTTGCCCGGAAGATGCGGAACCTTCTACCAGATTGCAGAAGTTGGAACAGTTTGTTGCCAGGATGGGACGGGTCCTTCAGTATCTGCGCTGCTCTAGTCCGGCATCTCCTGGTGTAGGTGTCCTGAAGCGGGGGAAGAGCAATCCTGCAGCAGCGTTCTGCTGTACGGATCACTCTCTGGAGAGCTTTTTGGTCCTTCACACAGCTGTTCCCGAACCACGATGTCATGTTCTGTGTGAGGATGCTCTCCACAGCGCCTGTATAGAAAATCCTGAGGATCTTTGGAGAGACCCTGAACTTCCTCAGTTGTCGTAGGTGATACAGGCGCTGCCTAGCCTTTTTGGTCTGGACCTGAATGTGGGCAGCCCATGTCAGGTCTGAGGAGATGTGGACACCAAGATACTTGAAGGACTGCACCCTCTCCACTGGAGCTCCATTGATGATAATGGGCTTGTAGTCTCTGTGCTGACCCCTTCTGAAGTCCACCACCAGCTCCTTGGTCTTGCTGACGTTCAGCTGGAGGTGGTTGTCCTGGCACCACGATGCCAGATTCTTCACTTCATCCATGTAGGCCGCCTCATCTTTGTTGGAGATGGCACCCAACACCACTGTGTCGTCAGCAAACTTCACAATGGTGTTGGAGCCATGGGTGGCCACACAGTCTGAAGTGTAGAGGGAGTAGAGCAGTGGCGAGAGGACACATCCCTGAGGTGCTCCTGTGTTGATGGTGATGCTGTTGGAGAAGCACCTGCCCACCCTCACCACCTGAGTTCTGCCAGTGAGGAAGTCCAACACCCATGCACACAGACGCCTGTTAAGTCCCAGATGCCTCAGCTTTGTGAACAGTCTGCAGGGCACTATTGTATTAAACGCTGAACTGTAATCAACAAACAGCATTCGCACATAGTTACCCTGTTTCTTGTCCACGTGGTTGAGAGTGGTGTGTAGGACGTGGGCGATGGCATCCTCTGTGGATCTGTTGGATCTGTAGGCGAACTGCAGCGGATCTGTGGTGTCTGGGATGGAGGAGGAGATGATGTTCTTCAGCAGCCTCTCAAACACCTTCATTACTACCGAGGTCAGTGCAACTGGCCGGTAATCGTTCAGGGATGAGGGTTTGCTGTTCTTGGGCACAGGGATGATGGTGGATCTTTTGAAGCATGTGGGGACCACAGACTTCGCCAGGGACTCGTTGAAGATGTAAGTGAACATACCTGCTAGCTGGTCAGCACAGCAGCGCAGCAGACGGCCGGTGATGCCGTCTGGCCCCTGTCATGGTCCTGGGCCATGTGGGCCCAGTATTCTTAGTTTCTTGTATTTTTGTATTTCGTTCCTTATTTAGACCATGTTTTCTGAGTTGCCCTGTTGTGTTGTTCCCTAAGTGTTTTCCCTTCATGGCTTTTACCCCCTGTGTGCCCCTCTGTGTATCTGTGAGCCCTCGTCTCTCCTTATGTTTTATTCCATGTTTCCCCTGCCCTTTATGTCTAAGTTCTCCCCGTGCTCTCTCTCCCCCCTGTGTGCCCTCTATGTATTTATGAGCCCTCGTCTCCCTTTGTGGTTGTTTCATGTTTCCCCAGCCCGTTATGTCTGTGTTTTCCCCGTGCTCTCTCTCCTCCTGTCTGAACCTCTGTGCCTGTACCCGTCAGTGTTATGTTCACCCCGCCCTGTCTCGTTATGGTTATCTGTGTCAGCTGTGTTCCCCGTGTGTTCCCACTTTCCTCGTTAACCCTCTGTGTATTTCTGTCTGCGTCTTCCTCTGTTCGGCGTCGCGTTCTCCCTCATGTTGTGTGGATCTCCCTGTGTCTACCTTCGAGTACTAGTTTACGTTTTTCCGGTTTAGTTTTGCATGTCCTGTATTCTATCCTGCCAGCATTAAAGCTGTGTTTCTTAAGTTCATCCCCGTGTTTGTGAATATTGCTATTGGGTCCTTCTCCTGCCTGCCACACAACGTATCATGACAGAAGAACGTGACCACAACATGGACCCAGCAGTTCACAACCCCTCCGCGGACCGACAGTACGACGCGACCATGCCGGACCCAGCGACACAAAGACTGGAGATTGTCCGGACAGTGGAGTCGCTATGCGACAAGTGGCTGCACTGTTCCAGTGAGGAGGAACGGGAGGAGTTCGCCCGCCAGGTAGGGGTGTGCGTGTCTGTGTTCCCCTGGTTATGGGAGACGCTGCACCCCCTCGTCAGCGACCTTCTCGTCTCCGCTCTCCGACTCCGTCCGCAGCAGCAGCGGCCTGGTGGGCGTGCACCTTCACCAGAGCCGTGCCATCGCGCCGTTGCCCCGCCGCCTCATGAGCCAGTGGCGGTCAGAGTCGGAACGGTGAGGCTCACCACGGACACACCATTGGCTCACACTTCATCAGCTTCCGCATCTTCGCCACCGCCTGCCTGCACGGAGATGCCCGAGGCTGTTGACTTCGGTGAGGAGGAGCGGCAGCAGGTGTTGCGGGCTTATCGGGAGGACGAGCTCCGGTGGAAGCCCTGGCTCATCTCGGAGCAGGACCTCTCACCTGCTGCACAGCCTACCAGCCGCTCGCCGTCTCCAATCCACTTAGACCTTACTTCGCCTGCCTCATTTCTGGCAAGGATGTGGGCGGACGACCGGGAGATCGCCGCTACATCACCCCCTGCATTGGTGCCATCAGCGCCCATCGCGCCAGCTACCAGAAGGGGGCGGCGCCGGCGCCGCCGTGGCACCGCATTAACTCCGGAAATCATGGAGCCCGGTCTCTGTGAGCAGCAGCAAGCAGCTTGCACCCACGTAGAGGAGGAGCTCCGGGGAAAGCCGTGGCCTACCCCCAATTGTCAGCACATCTTTCGGGGAACACGCCTGGCTCTCGGGGGCCCTCGGAGCCGCCAGGGTCTGCAGCCTCTCACAACTCAGTTAGCTCCCTCGCAGCCACCCTCAGTTCAGTTAGCTCCCTCGCAGCCACCCTCAGTTCAGTTAGCTCCCTCGCAGCCACCCTCAGTTCAGTTAGCTCCCTCGCAGCCACCCTCCGTTCAGTTAGCTCCCTCGCAGCCACCCTCCGTTCAGTTAGCTCCCTCGCAGCCACCCTCAGTTCAGTTAGCTCCCTCGCAGCCACCCTCAGTTCAGTTAGCTCCCTCGCAGCCACCCTCAGTTCAGTTAGCTCCCTCGCAGCCACCCTCAGTTCAGTTAGCTCCCTCGCAGCCACCCTCAGTTCAGTCTCCAGTAGCTCCAGTGCCGCCTGTAGCGCAGGCCCCAGTAGCTCCAGTGCCGCCTGTAGCGCAGGCCCCAGTAGCTCCAGTGCCGCCTGTAGCGCAGGCCCCAGTAGCTCCTGTAGCCCAGTCCCCGATAGCAGTAAGGTCCGCTGGTCAGCTTAACATTCAGCCAGGGGTCTCAAATCTCTCTGGCTCTGCATCAGCTCCTGCTGGGAGCTCGGATGAGCTCATCCGGGACTCCGCGGCTCCCACGCCGCCATCTACCTCGTCAGCTGGAGGGTCCGAGGGGCCCGTTCAGCCTCCTGTCTCCGCTGGAGGGTCCGAGGGGCCCGTTCAGCCTCCTGTCTCCACTGGAGGGTCCGAGGGGCCCGTTCAGCAACCTTCCTCGTCAGCTGGGGGTTCGGGAGAACCGCACCAGCCTCATGCCACGTCAGCTGGAGGGTCCGAGGGGCCCGTTCAGCCTCCTGTCTCCGCTGGAGGGTCCGAGGGGCCCGTTCAGCCTCCTGTCTCCGCTGGAGGGTCCGAGGGGCCCGTTCAGCAACCTTCCTCGTCAGCTGGGGGTTCGGGAGAACCGCACCAGCCTCATGCCACGTCAGCTGGAGGGTCCGAGGGGCCCGTTCAGCCTCCTGTCTCAGCTGGAGGGCCCGAGGAGCCCGTCCAGCACCATGCCACATCAGCTGGAGGGCCCGAGGAGCCCATCCAGCCACCTTCTGCTACGCCTGGTCCAGCCTGTGCTTCGTCAGCTGCAGCCTCAGAGCCTTCGTCAGCTGCAGCCTCAGAGCCTTCGTCAGCTGCAGCCTCAGAGCCTTCGTCCGCTGCAGCCTCAGAGCCTCCGTCCGCTGCAGCCTCAGAGCCTCCGTCCGCTGCAGCCTCAGAGCCTTCGTCCTCGTCTGGCCCAGCCTCAGAGCCTTCGTCCTCGTCTGGCCCAGCCTCAGAGCCTTCGTCCTCGTCTGGTCCAGCCTCAGCGTCTTCAGCCTGTGCTCCGTCTGGTCCAGCCTCAGCGTCTTCAGCCTGTGCTCCGTCTGGTCCAGCCTCAGCCTGTGCTTCGTCTGGTCCTGTGCCCACCGGGCCATGGCCAGCACGCCTGACACTGGAGAGCCGCCGCTGCCTTCCGCGCGGCCGGCCTCCTGAACTGCTCCGTCGTCTCCCTCGCCGCCGCCGCTGCCTTCCGCGCGGCCGGCCTCCTGAACTGCTCCGTCGTCTCCCTCGCCGCCGCCGCTGCCTTCCGCGCGGCCGGCCTCCTGAACTGCTCCGTCGTCTCCCTCGCCGCCGCCGCTGCCTTCCGCGCGGCCGGCCTCCGGAACTGCTCCGTCGTCTCCCTCGCCGCCGCCGCTGCCTTCCGCGCGGCCGGCCTCCGGAACTGCTCCGTCGTCTCCCTCGCCGCCGCCGCTGCCTTCCGCGCGGCCGG
This sequence comes from Aulonocara stuartgranti, assembly GCF_965226115.1. Taxonomy (NCBI): domain Eukaryota; kingdom Metazoa; phylum Chordata; class Actinopteri; order Cichliformes; family Cichlidae; genus Aulonocara; species Aulonocara stuartgranti. The sequence goes on along the minus strand of NC_138954.1, from coordinate 34,513,443 downwards.
CCTCCGGAACTGCTCCGTCGTCTCCTTCGCCGCCGCCGCTGCCTTCATGACAGCCCCGCCGCTTTCCTTGTGTTCACTCTCCTCAGTGCCGCTCGGACGTCATGCTCCGCGATGCTGGTCACCGGTCTTTCGCTGATGACGTCACTGTCCTCGGTAGTCAGGCGGTAGATAGCATTAGCCGCCTGACTCACCGCATGCCGCACGCCGTATGAGGCCGCTTTGTAGGCGCTCATATCGCCAGTGGCGAGACCCGCGTTGTAGGAGGCGGTCCTGGCGTTTACTGCAGTGCAGATCGATCTGTCCATCCACGGTTTCTGGTTTGGGAATGTGGTGACTCTCGCAGTGGGGATAATCTCCTCCGCTAGCATATTGACGAAGCATACTGCTACTTCCGTAAACTCGTTGATGTTGACTGCGCATGCTCTGAACATGTCCCAGTCTACGTCGTTGAGTGCGTCCTGTAGCGTAGCTTCTGATTGGGCAGTCCACCGTTTTACTTCCCTCGTGGTCACGTCTTCCCTCCGTATGCTTTGTTTATACTGGGGAATGAGGAAGATGGCATTGTGGTCAGACTTCCCAAAAGCCGGGTGTGAGACAGCTTTGTAGCCCTGCTTGTATGGCGTGTAGCAGTGATCCAAAATCCGATCCCCTCTCGTTGGACACGAGACATGCTGGTAAAAGTTTGGCATGACTTGTCTGAGGTTCGCTTTGTTAAAGTCTCCTGCTACAATGAGGGCTGCGCCCGGGTCCTTGTTTTGAAGCGAGCTCAGCACATCATGTAATTCGGACAAAGCCATACCTGTGTCCGCTTGGGGTGGGATGTAGACCGCCGTGGCGATGACTGAGGTGAACTCACGGGGCAGATAGAAAGGGCGGCACTTAATGCTCAGGAACTCCAGATGTGGCGATGACTGAGGTGAACTCACGGGGCAGATAGAAAGGGCGGCACTTAATGCTCAGGAACTCCAGATGTGGCGAGCAGCCGCTGGAGAGAGTAGAAATGCTCCTGGCATCACACCACTTTCTGTTTACCATGAAACACACTCCTCCACCTTTGGTTTTGTTTGACTCTGCCGTTCTGTCCGCGCGGAGCACAAAGAATGAATCCGACGGAGTTACGGCCTGGTCCGGCACGGTGGGGGTCAGCCATGTCTCCGTGAAGCACAGAATGTTGCAGTCCCTCATGTCACGTTGGAAGGTGACCCTTGCTCTTAGGTCATCGAGCTTGTTCTCCATGGATTGTACATTGGCCAGTAGGATACTGGGCAGTGGTGCGCGATGCGCCTGCTGTCTCAGTCTGTTCCTAATACCAGCGCGTTTTCCCCGGCGCTTCTTTGTTCTGCGCCTCGGATGAGCGGCCCGTCCTTTGTTGTTCTCCGCGCCGCGTAGAATCTCTGGCGGCCAGGAAGGGTCAGGTTTAAAAGTGTCCAAGATTAGATGTTGCAACCTTGGCACCGATGTTTACAAGTGATCCGCTGTCGTATACTATAAGACTAGAGGATTTTGGGATGTAAACCAGAGCAAAAAATAAGTAAAAAACAAGAAAAGTGGATAGTTATAATTATAATGATCCCGAAGGATTATGATGGTTGTATGAGCCCAGTTCTTAGCATTGCCCTCTATTAGAGTCTGCCCTGGTTCCTGTAGATGCACAGGAGGAGTGGCAGGTCTCAGATCGCCGTCTCTTCCCTCCACCGTCTTACTGGAGAGTGACAGTTCACCTCCAATCGGGTCAGACGTCGTAGCAGTCGTAGTTTTGGGTGCGGCGTTAGCTGTGGGTGGAGCATGAACTTGTGCTGTGACAGAAACGATCCGGCCAGTAGTGGCCTGCAGTGCTGCGGGTTGTGTGTGCAGAGAAGCTGATTGTGATGCTTCAATCAGGGGTGCAATCATGTCCAAATGTCTCACCTCTCCATTTACTTGTGGCTGATGATCTGGTTCATTGATGGTGTTGCTCCACTCCGTCGATCCAATAGTTGCCTGCAAGTCTGCCAGCTTCGCCACAATGACAGCCTCAGTTTGCTCCAAAGATTCAGGCTGAAGACGGCGGCCCAGATTCCTTTTGGCCCAGGATGCCGCTATCTCAAACGGGCCTCTCCAGTCCTGTTCAGGAAACTCAAAAAGAGTCTTAACTGCCTCTTCCATGCATTCATTATAATGATCCCGAAGGATTATGATGGTTGTATGAGCCCAGTTCTTAGCATTGCCCTCAATTAGAGTCTGCACTTCTCTATTGGGGATAGCTGGCTTAATCACAGTCATTAGATTTTGAGCTATCTTGTTCAGAGAGGGAGGAGGAACGTCCCCCGAAACATTTTTTAAATGGTGCACTGTCTTAATGAGTTTATGAATGATGCGAACCTTTGCTGAGAAGTCAGGATCATCTGACTGTATTTTCTTCTGTGGAGGTTCGGCCCGGTCCGTTCGCAGTGGCGTGTCCAGTGGGGTGGCCTGGGGGGGCACAGGCCACCCCCCCAACCAGACTGGCCACCCCAGGTGCCACCCCAAAGGCAAAACAATAAAATTCAATCAAATATCAAATGTACGATTATGTTTTCACGGTGAAGCTCAGATATCCGAGTGTAAGTGAATGCAGCATCGGCTTCTGCACTATGTGCATCACGTTAGCAAAGGTAGGAGAGCCAAGCACGAAAGACGGCACCGCAGGAAACAATTTTTCGGTGAAAGAAAATGAGGAGAGAATAAATGTCCCGGTAAGTAATATTAAGTTTGAGTTTAGTAAACTTCGGTGAAATTAGAATACCAAGAAAAAATAACACTTAAAGAATTATTGCAGCCGTCGAATATTTCAGACAGTAGGCTACTGAGGGGAGCTAACATAAGAGTTATGAGTTATAAGATATAATCTAAGTCGTAACATTGCTGTATGGAGCTGCAGATTTGGTTGCAGGTTAACATAGCTGGACTGGCCATCGGGCATACCGGGCATGTGCCCGGTGACTTATTTTTTATTTATTTTTTGTAATGGCATGAACAATGAGAGGTGGTGGATTGGCCAGATGCAGGTCGATGTGTAAAAATAACTCAGTTGTTTGGTGGTGGCTATAGCGGGGCTTCCACAGAGGCCAGCAGGTGGATGAGGGAAGGGGAGGCAGGAGGAGAGCCCCGAGGCAGCCGCCACGCTTGTGGTGATGAAGTGCTTTGAGAGACTGGTCTGTCAGCACATCAGGGCCGGTCTGCCTCCCACTCTGGACCCCCACCAATTTGCCTACAGGACAAATCGATCCACCGAGGACGCTATCACCATAGCGCTCCACACTGCTCTGAGTCACCTGGAGCACCGAGGAAGCTATGTGAGAATGCTCTTTCTGGACTTCAGCTCAGCATTCAATCATATCATCCTGGAGATCCTGGTCCAGAAACTGTCTCACCTGGGACTCTCCACCCCCATCTGCCTCTGGATCAAGGACTTCCTGACAAATAGACCACAGTCTGTCAGACTCGGCCCCCACCGGTCCAGCACCATCACACTCAGCACCAGGTCTCCACAAGGATGTGTTTTGAGTCCCCTCCTGTTTACGCTCTACACATCCGACTGCTCCCCTACCCATCTCTCAAACACCATCATAAAGTTCGCGGATGACACCACAGTGGTTGGATTCATCGCAAGGGGGATGAGTCGGACTACAGAGATGAGGTCAACAGACTGACTGAGTGGTGTTCAGTTAACAACCTCCAACTGAACACCACGAAAACGAAAGAACTTATCTTGGACTTCAGGAAGGGCAGAGCAGACCCGGCCCCACTCTACATCCACGGGAACTGTGTGGAGAGGGTACACTCCATGAGGTTTCTGGGCGTGCACATCTCTGATGACCTCTCCTGGACTGCAAATACCACGGCGGTGGTTAAAAAGGCCCAGCAGCGTCTCCACTTTCTGAGAGTGCTCAGGAGGAACAACCTGGAGGAGAGGCTGCTGGTGACATTTTACAGAGCCACCATAGAGAGCATCCTAACGTACGGCATAACAACATGGTATGCAGGGTGCTCAGCTGCGGACAGGAAAGTACTGCAGAGGGTCATCAACACAGCCCAGAAGATCACTGGCTGCTCTCTGCCCAGCCTGGAGGTCACTGCAAACTCTCGGTACCTCAGCAGAGCTGGCAATATCATCAAGGACCACTCTCACCCCTGCAACCAACTGTTTGAACTATTACCGTCAGGCCGACGGTACAGGTCACATAAAACCAGGACAAACAGATTCAGGGATAGCTTCTTTCCCAGAGCTACCACCGTAGTAAATAAGCACAAAACAATTGAACCTATTCCATACCGTCACTGTCATTATATTATGCTGCTATTCATACTGTCATTATATTAATGCTGCTATCCTGTATATATTGTACATACTATTGTTTGAGTAATACGATTGTTTTTTTTTTGTACTTTTATATTTTACATTTATATTTATTATTGAAACTTGCACCAAGGGAGTGGCACTCCAATTTCGTTGTACTCTGTACAATGACAATAAAGGCTATTCTATTCTATTCTATTCTATTCTATTCTAGTTTATTTTCATTGTGCTGACTTTTTACAGTCAGTTACAATAACTCGTACTGCTACTAGCTAGCATGACGGAGTTTCTATACAGCTGGGTGGGTGCTATGATGTTACTGATAGTAAGCTTTATTTTATTCATAAGGTTAGTTAGTAGAGTTGCCAACAGCTCCTTAAAAAAATGGAATGGTCCCTCATTCAGAGAAAATATTACGCGTTTCGTATTGAGCTGAGAAGAGACGCAGTTTGTCCTGGTCTTTCGCTATAATGAAAAAAAGACACAAAGCTGGAGTTATTCTGTCGTTACGCTGCACAGCTGCCTCTTCTTTTCTCATTCTCTCCCCTCTCTCTCCTGTTGCTACTTCAATCATGAAACTGATCAATGATCAGCTGATCGGCTTTTCTCTCTTGTTTATTTATTGCCCACTTTTCGCCAGAAAGAGGAAACCAGGAGATGTCCTTACTGAATCATCAGAGCTGAACAGGTGATAGAGAAACAGGTTTACCTTTTAGGTGACATGAATGAGTTGAAGGGAAGTTATGAACTGTTTCTGAGAGACAAATAACACCAGGATCCTTTTCTAAGCAACTGACAGCTGGTAACTGTGCAGGGGCGGGTCTAGGAAAGTTTTGCCAGGGGGCCAGGTAGGCATTAACAGGGAGAGGGGGGCACAAAGAAATACTTTTCTTTCTTATTCTCATTTAAAATATCTAGCTTTTATTAAATAATTATCTGAATCTTACAACCAAAGTTTTTATCTGACGTAAAATGTATAGAAATCATACATATACCAACAAGACTGTACATCACTGTCACAACAGCGTTTGTTTTCATTCAAAGTTTTTATGGCTTTAATACCTGGTGGGCCGGTCTGTAGTCAAAATACTACAATACCGTCTACATATGTCTGTGCTTTCCATTTGACATGTTCATTGTTTTTTTCAGAGGCGAGCGGGACAAAGTATCTGCTGTCCAGAGTGATTTTCCTGGGGCGTACGGCACACTGTACGAGTCTCATGAGTCTCGTACAGTGTCTCGTACAGCATGAGTCTCATTCTGAATTGCTTGATCCTGGGTGGCAAGAGATCCAGAGCTTGTCCTCCCAGTAAGGAAACGTGAGGTTTGTGGTCAGTTTTGAGACAGAAATGTTTTCCAATCAGAAAATCACGAAATTGCTCACATGCCCATGTAGACGCCAGTGCCTCTTTTTCCACTTGTGCTTTTTGTTGTTCAGTAGGAGAAAGTGACCTTGGGTCGCCATCTTTCTTCTCACAGTTACAAAAGAACACCAACGAGACCATAGGATGAAGCATCTGCTGATACTTTAATGTCTCCGTTGGGGTCATACATTGCAAGTAGGGCTGGGTTTTGATTATCGATTTATCGATTAAAATCGATTCTAGCTTGGATAACGTGATATCGATTCATTAAAATCCTGAATCGATTTTAAAAATTTTAAATTAATTTTGTCCTCAGGTTAAACCTCACAAAATTTCAACAACCACCAAACAGCTAAAACAGTAAATGAGAGCAGGAACACGGATTCTGCACTAAGACGAAAACACAAAGCGCGGCCCGCCGATGCATCAGAATCAGTGAGCTGAGCTTTCTCACCCGACGGCACGGACAGCTCGCTGATTCTGATCCGTCGGCGGCTCCGCGCTTTGTGTTTACGTCCTCTTTGCGCTGATTCTGAAACTGCAGGTTTTATCTCTCTCCAATATTGACTGAACCAGCAGCAAAAGAAGATCCAAACTACGCTTCACATTTCGCTTCAGATAAACATCGTCATGAATTCGCTCTGACTTTTCCTGTTTTGCTTCCACCAGGATAAAATCACACTTCATACAGAGCTCTCTCTCTCTCTCTCTCTCTCTCTCCCTCTCTCTCTCTGTACTTCAAGAACAGTTTCCCGTCTAAAAATCTGTTTTCTGCATTATTCGCTTGCTTGTTACGCACAAGTCTACCGTTGTTTACAGCGCTGTGGGCCGCTGTGTTTTCCTTTTACTTACTTCCAACAAGAAAGCCTCATTTCTTCTGCTCAATAGGCTTCTGAACAAATTTAAACTTTTTAAAATTATGCAAAATTGCAAAACGCTTGGTTGTGTCTCTAATAAAACCTCTGTAACTTTGCTCTGCTTCACTTCAGCAGCATCAGGAAATGTTCATATGGTGATTCTTCATTTTTGATCTACTGCAGAATATTTTTAAGGTTATCTGCTATAAAATCCCAGGCCAGGAAAATCTCCTTCATGTTTTTCTGTGTTTTATCTTCAGTTACTTTGACACAAAGGCCTCTGCTGTGATGCTTACACCTTGGATAAAGTCTCGCAGGTGTCAGCTTTCTTTTTATAGACAAAAAAATATAGAAATGTACTGATGCGTGATCAGAATTATAATTTCCCCGATTCAAATTTCCCCGATTCAATTCGAATCGGAATAGAATCGAATAGAATCGAATAGAATCGAATCAAATCGTGGATCGACTCGATTCGGGACCTTGTGAATCGGAATCAAATCGATTCTAGAGATTAGTGACGATACCCAGCCCTAAGCACTGGAGGTGAGGTCAGGGCATCTGTTAATGTTTTGAAAGCTCTCGCTTGGTCCGTTCCCCAGTACCATGGATCATATTTGGAAAGAATATCTTGCAGGGCTTTGTCTTTTTCAGCTAAATGGGGGAAGAACTTGCCCACTTGATTCACCATGCCCAGAAAAATGCGCAACGTCCCCACACCAACACATCATCAATGTGACACACCACTCTTTTGAGACCCTCAATGACCCTCAAAAGTGTTCGGGCGCTGAGTTGATCCCGAATGGTAGGCGAGTAAAATCGAACCGCCCAAAGGGTGTGATGAAGGTGGTGAGTTTGGCAGACTCATCGGACAGGGGAATCTGCCAGGAGCCCATGTCAGCGTCCAGTTTGCTAAACACTTTGGCTCCTGCGAGCATTCCAAGATTTGTTCAACCGATGGCAGCACATATTTCTCCCTGCACACATACTCATTTAGTCCAGTAAAGTCTACACAAAGTCTCAGCCTAGGGCTGTTTTTCTTTGGAACAACAACCATGCTGGCACACCAATCCGTTGGTTCCTCAACTCGGTTAATGACACCAAGTTCTTCCATTCGTTGGAGTTCCTCCTTTACCCTTCACATTAGAGGCAGAGGAAGCCTTCTCGGAGTTTTGAGCGAGTACGGCACAGCGTTTGGTTTGAGTTTAATATGACAGACCCGCTGCACTTTCCCTAGACCATTGCAAAGTTTAGGGTAAGTAGTCTTCAGAGTATCCACTGATACCACATCAACTCGCACCAGCAGGCCAAGAGCTGTAACACAGGCAGGCCTAGCAGTGGAGTGCTCAGGTTTCTTACAACATAGACCTTCTCTGTTGTTTGTTTTGCTCCGTAGTTGAGCTGTAGCTTTGTAAAACCTGCAACGTCCAGTGGTGTTTTTCCAGGGCCTAACAAAGGTCTTTCTGGCTGCTGGAGAACTGGTCTTTGTTCGTTAGCAAAGATCTTTGACAGAGAAAGTCAGAGTCAGCTATTACAGTCACATCTGCTCCAGTATGTTGGCTGTCCACGCCTGGCTGTCACTGGAAACTGAGCCTAGGAAGAAACCTTGCTCCTCTTCCTCCTCAATACTTTGTACTGTCTTGCTTTGTCTGCAGACGTGCTGGTAGTGACCTTTTTTTATAAACGACATTTTACATCATTTGCTGGGCACTCAAGTTTCAGATGTGGAGAGTCTCCGCACTTGTAGCATTTGTTACTTTGTCTCTCGCTATATTGCTGTTGTGTTTTGACAGTTTTATTTTTGAACATGTTGAACTTTGTTTTGTCGTGCTTTTTTATCACTCTGTCAATTGCATTCACATTTACTTGCATCGCGTTTGTTTCAAAGCTGACTGTTGCTTTTAGATGTCTTCTGACGGCCTGGCCATATTTATAGCTTTATCCAAGTTCAAGTCTTTTTCCATCTGCATGCGCTCAGACAGCCTCGTGTCAACCAAGCCCACCACTATTCTGTCTTTTATCAGCTCATCGTGGAGCGGTCCGTAGTTACAGTGCTCTGCTAATGCATGAAAGGCAGTCATGAATGCATGAATGACGAAATCTCTCGAAGTGACGGACCCATCTTGTCCATTCATGTGGTTTGGAAAAATCAAAGGGCTCTGGTGTTCTGGCAAACCATCCTACCCGTTGTTTCTGCGCATGTGCACAACACAAAATTAAGTGGCGAACCATCCTACCTTTGTGAATATTAGCTAGAAAAATATTGTGATGGCTAAAATTAAGTGGCAAATCATCCTACCATTGTGAATGTTACCTATAAGCATATTTTAACGGGTAAAATGAAGTGGCAAACCATCCTGTCTTTAAGAATATGAGCTATAAGCATACTCTGATGGGCAACGTTAAGTTGCAAACCATCATACCTAGTTAAATTTGTGCTGGAATTATTCTGTGACAGCAGAAATGTGCATAAACTACTTACGGTAGGATGTTTTGCCAAAGTAGGATGGTTTGCCAAAGTAGGATGGTTCGTCAGAACACCAGTGGTTGGATGCTAAACATAGTGCTGGGAGTGCTAGCCGCAATGCTAACTCCTGCCCTCGGACGATCGTCTGCATCATCATTTGGCATTTCCTTTTTACCTTCCATTTCTCCTCACACTTGGCAGATGTATGTCTTAGTCACACAGCACTTCTGACACCATGTGTGATTCTTTCTCTGAATCGGAATAAGTACGCGGGACAACTGTGTGCGATAAGGCCAACTCTTTACTCACTTTATTGCCAGTGCGTAACACGTAATTACACAATTACACAATTATTACACAATTGAACAATAAACACATACAACAAACAAATGTACAACATATGTACCAGGGACAATTATTCAATTTTGAATACATAACAGTTGCTTGGATTCTGATAAAAGGTGGTCTTTGGAACATTTTGTCCTGAAAGTTAATTTAAGCTAAAAATAAATAAATAAATAAATCTCAAAATCAAAGTCAAATTAATCAGACACACTGACATTTAATATTTCATGTGGGACATTAATCCTATGTTTCACCCATCAAATTCTTCACCACCTGCTCACTACACGGACTGTTTTACTCACTTGGAGTATTACATGTAAATAAACACAAAGTTTAAAAACTGAGATAACTGTATGCAAATGTACTGTTCTCTTCCCTATAAAGCAGCCATGTGAGCTGTATGATTTAACACACTGTGTGGACCTCTTACTGCGTTCTGTCTATAGAAATTAAAAAGAAACAAAAAAAACTTTAAAGCCTAAATGCATAGTTTCATATTAGCTTTTACATTTATGCAAATAAATTTCTGGTTGTTTGTCTTGCCAAGATGGGAGCCTGTGCATGGCTTAAACTGTCAGTTTTAAAATGTATGGAGATTATATGTCCTGTAAATGTCTTGTTCTCTGATTTTATAAGCTGTTGGCTCTCTTAGCTTCCTGGAGGTTGGAAAAGTAATAAAGGGCTTCCACGGTGTTGCGGCTCTCCTTTGATTTCACAATACAATGATGTTTTGTACCACTAGAGGGCAGTAGACACACACAATGACCTAATGGATTTCATCTGATCCTCCGATCATATATGAATATAGTTTGAATGAAATGACGCTGAATATTTACAATGAAAACATTTATCTGCTAAAAATAAAATCAAGAATGGATTCATTTCGTAGGAACCACTAGTGTTAGTACTGGTACCTAAATTTTGTGCTTTTACTTTATATAAATAAATATTCTTTCGTCATGAATTATGCACTTCTGCATTGTGTGCTACAGCTATATATAAATTCAGCACCTTGTACATTCAACACATGCACAAACAACCTATCAGCATAATGCTAAAGACTGTTACAGGTTATTGAATAAATTGGTTTTTAAATGTTATCTGATCATAGATTCTTTTTCTTTTTTTTCTCTCATGGACTGCTCGAGATAAGATAAGAGCCAGTCCATTACAGTTTTCCAACATTCGGAAGAATTGCGGCCATTTCAAACAGAAGGAGCAGGTGAAGAGTCACAACACGGACATGAAAGGAACGAACTTCAGTGTAAACGATCAGTTCCCAAAAGAGATCCTGGAACGACGCAAGGTCCTGTTCCCCGTCTGACGCACCTTAATACAGATTGGCTCCCGTGCATCGCCATGCAGGTCCGGCTCTACCCTGTTAGTTTGTACTAACGCCATTCCAGATAAGAATCCGCGACGTTTTTCTCTCCTCCTCTTGCATTAACATAAATCTAACTTATCAACTTTTTAATACAATGTGACGTCATAATAGAGAAAACCCATCAGTCTCCATAGCGCTAATGCATTAGTTACAGTGTTCTTCAACGTTCTTCAACGTTCTTGAGAAAACTTGAACGAAGAAAACTTCGTTTAGGTTTTCTCTTTCATCCCTCCCGCTTGCCCTTTTCCATGGTTTTCCTCCTTCTAATTTCTTTCATGCACCGATCACCTGTTTTTCTACGCAGTCACAAACGTCACCTGCTATTTTTACACAACTGCACAGCATGATCACGCACATTCACATCACCACATCACCACAGCCTCACAGCGTACACAGACAGAGGACACACATGTGTCATATATATGAATATGCACGCACATAATAAGACTTATGGAGCCTCTCGCCACACATGTTTTTCTCTGTTTCTTTCTTACACTCGATTTATGTATTTCCTTGTTCCTCACTCATTTGAGCTGCAACGTTAGCTGCACACACACAACTGTGGGACGCTAAGGTTTGTCACATGGAATGTGCATGGAGCTGGCTCCACAGGGAAGAGGTTAAAAACTAGGGCTGGGTATCGTCACTGATTTCTAGAATTGATTAGATTCCAATTCACAAGGTCCCGAATCGATTTGAATCGGGAAAATTTTGCCTCAGAAATATTATAATTCCGATCACGCATCAGTACATTTCCATATTTCTTTGTCTATAAAAAGAAAGCTGAAACTTGCAAGACTTAAACCAAGGTGTAAGTGTCACGGTTTGCAATGGCAAACTGTGGGGAAGGAGGACCCAAGATGCAGGACTCTGCCATGCAAACTGCATTTATTTACAGTGTGGTTAACAATAGATGCACAGTTTATCCCCGTTGCTCCCCAAGACTCCCGTGTGTGTTTCCCACTCAGACGTCCGTGTTCGTGCTCCCCGCTGTTGTGTTTGCTGTCCTTCCTGCAGGAAAACAATAGAAGCAGCCGTTAAACACTGACCCCCGCGGGGACGGACACACACACACACACACACACACACACACACACACACACACACACACACACACACACACACACACACACACACACACACACACACACAGACTTGGAGTCTAACTCAATGATCCTGCGCCGGTGGGAGCTCCAACACTCTCCTAAATAGCTCCCCTGACGAGCCCTGATCAGCAGCAGGCGTGTGGCAGGGTCTTCAGGTGTGGCCAGTCCCCTAGCAGGGCCATACCCACCAGGCCTGAAGGCGCCTGTAAACAGGTGTTCGCAGAAACACCTGCATCCACACACACACACACACACACACATCTGCAAACAGGAAGAAGAGGGAAAGCACTACCAAAAATACATATAATGAAAGATAAGTCCATAACTGCTCAGGACAGTAAGCATCACAGCAGAGGCCTTTGTGTCAAAGTAACTGAGGATAAAACACAGAAAAACATGAAGGAGATTTTCCTGGCCTGGGACTTTATAGCAGATAACCTTAAAAATATTCTGCAGTAGATCAAAAACGAAAGAAAACCATGAATCAGCATATGAACTGTAAGTCCGCTGCTGCTCTGCTGGTTAATAAAACCACGTCAGTTGAAACTACTGCTTCATCATTATCATACTGGTGAACATACAACATGGTGTCAGAAGCGACGGAACACGTACTCCGTAGTTAACGGTATTTTTTTTTCGTTTATGCACCCACAAAAAGTCTATTTTGTGGGTGCATTTTTTTTTTTGTCTCTGGACTGTAGCCGACATGGCGGAAGGATTCAGGAGGCCCGACCCGCTTGTTTTCAATGGTAATGTTGCTGAAAATTGGCGCATTTTTGAGCAAGAATATGACATCTTTATAGCGGCGACACACTCTGACAAGCCAGCGTGCACACAAGCCTACATATTGCTCAACTTAGCCCCAAAGCTATAGAACGAGAGCGGCCTTTTGTTTACGCGCCAGAAGTGAGAGAGCCCGGCGATGGAGGACGAGTCCTTATTCCTGCAGAATCGAAGGAGGATCCTGAGTGCCTCAAAAGGAAGTTCAGAGAAATGTGCAGCCCACAAACCAAGACACAAGTTCAACATGCGGAATCAGAGGACGAGACTGTTGAATCCTATGTAAGTGGTTTACGGATTAAAGCAAAAAGCTGCAGATTTGGTGATCTGAGTGATGCACTAATAAGAGACAGACATCAACAATGACAATTTAAGGAAAGTGCTACTGCAGTGATTTAACATTAGCGAAAGCCATATCTGTCTGCCAGATTCATGAAATGACTGAAGAGCACAAGAAAACACTTGCTTTTCCTCAACAATCTGCGACAAATGTTGATGTGCTCCAGCCCAAATTTACAAGAAAGCACAGAGGAGATAAAATAAAAATGCAAGGAGACAGGTCTGAAACACAGCATATCACTAACTGTACTAACTGTGGGGGCGATCATTTGGTTTGCAAATTTAAATGTTCCTAAGGACCAGCATATGTGACCTTTAATGCTGTGATTATTATTATTTAGCATGCATTAAACTTTATATCTGGTTAGGGATGTACTAAAGAAGGGGGGTGTAGATAACCTCCTGTCAGTTTCGTATTTTGTCCTAATCCGCTTGCCGTACCTCCGTGTAGGTCTGTATATGTTTGAGTGGTGTATGCGGCATTCGGCTATTGAATCCGAGCGCTGCTGCTCTGCCGGTTAATAAAACCACGTCAGCTGAATCTACTGCTTGATCATTATCATACTGGTGAACATACAACATGAACATTACCTGATGTTGCTGAAGTGAAGCAGAGCAAAGTTACAGAGGTTTTATTAGAGACACTGTTACGGCCCTGGGCCTTGGAGGGACTGAGACTGCCTTTTTTTTGTTCATGCAAATCCAAGTGTGCTATGACTCGCGGATGATTGGTTGCTGGGAGACCCGTGCCAGCCCTCTTCTATGCAGATTGCAGTGTGCCAGACCACGCGGACGATTGGCTGCCTGGAGATCCCATGACACTCCAAAAGGAAATGACTGGCTGATTGTGTGCACCTGTGGGTATAAAAGGCAATTGTTTGCCCAGTGGTCTGTTGAACAGTCCTGTTGGTTTTCTGTTTAAAGTTTGCAATAAACCCTTTTATTTTACTCAGTTTTCATGTGGGGGCTTGTGTATGTTACTCCCCTCCTGTCGCCCAGCAGAGGGGGTCGTAACAGACACAGCCAAGCGTTTTGCAAATTTTAAAAAGTTTTTTAAAATTTGTTCAGTAGCCTGTTGAACGGCAGAAATGAGGCTTTCTTGTTGGAAGTAAGTAAAAGGAAAACACAGCGGCCCACAGGCTGTAAACAACGGTAAACTTGTGCGTAATAAGCAAGCGAATAATGAAGAAAACAGATTTTTAGACGGGAAACTGTTCTTGAAGTACAGAGAGAGAGAGAGAGAGAGCTGTGCATGAAGTGTGATTTTATCCTGGTGGAAGCAAAACAGGAAAAGTCAGAGGGAATTCATGTTTGCGTGAAGCGAAATGTGAAGCGTAGTTTGGATCTTCTTTTGCTGCTGGTTCAGTCAATATTGGAGAGAGATAAAACCTGCAGCTTCAGAATCAGCGCAAAGAGGACGTAAACACAAAGCGTGGACCCGCCGACGGATCAGAATCAGCGAGCTGTCGGCTTTCAGCCCCGGCCGTGTCCGTGCCGTCGGGTGAGAAAGCTCAGCTCACTGATTCTGATCCGTCGGCGGGTCCACGCTTTTTTTGTTCACGTCTTAGTGCAGAATCCGTGCTCCTGCTCTCATTTACTGTTTTAGCTGTTTGGTGGTTGTTGAAATTTTGTGAGGTTTAACCTGAGGACAAAATAAATTTATATTTAAAAATCGATTCAGGATTTTAATGAATCGATATCACGTTATCCAAGCTAGAATCGATAAATCGATAATCAAAACCCACCCCTAACCACGACTTCTGAGGGACAAGCTGGAGCTATCAGGAGTGGACGACCACATGTCCCAGTGGATACTGGACTACCTCACAGGACGCCCACAGTATGTGAGGACACAGGGCTGTGTCTCTGACACGCTGGTCTGCAGTACGGGGGCCCCACAGGGAACTGTGCTGGCACCGTTCCTCTTCACCCTCTACACTGCAGACTTCTCCATCAACTCCCCACGCTGCCACCTACAGAAGTTCTCTGACGACTCTGCCATAGTCGCCTCATCACAGGTGAGGACGACTCAGAGTACAGACAGTGGACTCTGGACTTTGTGGACTGGTGTCAGCAGAACCACCTGCTGATCAACGCCGGGAAAACCAAGGAGTTGGTGGTGGACTTCCAGAGACGCAGACCCACCACACTGACAGCGGTGAACATCCAGGGAGTGGACATTGAGATAGTGGACTCTCATAGGTACCTGGGTGTTCACCTGAATAATAAACTGGACTGCAGCCACAACACTGATGCTCACCAAACTCAAAATGCTGGGACAAAAAACCCAGAGCCAACCATGACATAGAGCAGGATACAGGACTCTAAGACCAGGCAGACCAACCTAAGAACCACCTGGATTGGGTACCAGAGAGCCTGTAATTCAATAGATGAAACAATCCTGTCACCACTTGTGGACACAAGCAGTTAAAAACATTCACTACTCTGAGATCCACTAAACGTATCATTTACATTGTATTCGTTTGTCTGTTTTCTTCTTATATGGCTTTGTTTTTTTGGTCATGTAATTTTATTTTTCTGCCCTATTGCTGAAAAACCTACATTTGATCAAATGTGCTAGTTTCTCAGTACTATTTGAGCCTGCAAAGCTGTTGCTTAAAATACTAGCATTCATCACCACCTCCAATTATATCTAGCAGCCCCTGAGCAGGGCACTGAGGCTGCTGCACAGTGAACATGGAAACCTGACTGTAAAACCAACCTTTTCCTGTTCTCGTCTTCGTCTGTGAGTAAAACAATGCATTCCCCTCCAAGCATAATTTTCTCCAAAAGTAGAATGAGATGGCCCAGCCCATGTAATTGGTTACATTATTAGTCATTAGTTCCATCGTATGCTAATTAGCTCATATGTTAATTTGCAGGGCCCGATGAATCCCAACGCCCGTCTCTGTGTAATTAGTCTGTAATTCCTTTGCATCCTGTGGAACAGGCAAACCAAAGTGTGTCTGAGCCAACAGAGGGAGGAACTGGGGACTAATTAGAAATATCTCACATGAAGCATTTCTGTATTAATTACAACAGTTTCTGTGTCCTTCCTTCTCCCCATAACTGGGCTGTGTCAGAGGAGGACATCGCAAACCAACAAGGAGCCCAACTGCTGCTTAATCAAAGATGTGGCTCTTTTTTTTTTGCATCTTTAATTGGAATTAATTAGGATTGCCCAAATACTGTGTGTGTGTGTCTGTGTGTATTCGCTGTACTCTGAGATGTTCTTACTTCTTTTGGATTTCTTCATTTATCTGATGATGTCATTCTCAACAACACACAGGCAGCAGGATTGAACCAACATATCAGAGGGAGTCGGCTGTTTTTAAGGCGGACACATTGTTGTGTCCAAAACTGCCGATGCCCACTGTAATGTACTGCAGTTTAACAGATATCACTATACTCTGTGTCCCGTAGATCAGCTTTCAATCACATTCTTGGCGTATGGTTTCTCTTTTTTCACACCTCATTTTGTCCAATTAGCAGTCTTTGGTTGCTTCATCATCTTCATGCTTTCCATCAGCCCGATGTCATCTCCCGCTGCAGCTGTACAGGGCTTTCTGACCCTAACGTTTCAACAGTAAATATTACAGGTCGATGCTTTCATTTTTTAGAGCCTTCTTAGAAGACAACATTAAGTTAAGGGAAGAACAACCACTGAACCTGTGAAAGAATCATGGGCACATAAGGCTCAATAATTGGCATCGAGAGCAAAAGCTGGCTGCGTAGCTTCAGAATGGACAAAGTGCCAACGCCAAAAGATCCTACATTGAACGCAAGCATCACAATTGAACCATGAAGAGGTGGTTACGCTGTGTTTTAGTTAAAAGTGCTGAGTGAGAAACCTCTGGCAGAACTTTTAACAGTATTTGCTCTGATTGCTTGTTTTCTCTCCAATACTGTGGGATCTTTACAATACAAAGCACCATTGCTGTGGTTAAATCTGAATTCATCTCAAACACTTCCAGTACCTAATGTATCTGCTGCTGTGTCTGCGCTCAGTCTCAGGAATGCCTGCACCCACAGCTTTAGTCAGGCTTATTGGTGTATTCAGTGACACGCCAAGTGTGTATGATGGCTCTTTTTCAATACAGCAACATGAATCTCTGTGCAGTTCAGCCATGATTCTGCACGGTCAGCCATGAAACATCAAATCTCACGTTCATGTAAATACACATCGAGCAGTGCTACTGGCACCCGCACGTGGAATATGTAGTACATGACCTTGGCTCAGGCTGTGTCTAATTCAGTCTGTCGTTTTTGAGGACAGCACCGCAGGCGACGCCGCACGTCTCACTTCCACCCACATGATCTCAGGCTGTCTGTCTGACAGCCAGCAATTAGAACTTCACCAGTAACTACCCCAGACCCTCATTAGCAGTTAATTAAATTAATTCTATCAGGAATTATCCGTTTAAACCTGGGAGGAATAACATCGAGAAAGCGTTGAAACCCTCAAAAACATGAGAAGTCAACAGACCTTTTGTTCTCAACATGTCCATCTTTTACTGCGTGACTGCTTGAATTGTGAATTTAGCATACTCTGCTATGAGGCTTTATTGCACATGCACAGACATTAACTTTATCTAAAAAGCTAATGTTTTACTTTAGTTATTAACAGTTTTCTTGATCAGGTATGAAGCTGAAAGCATTTTTCACAATCAAAGTGTAGTTTTTATTCCAAAAAGCAGCATTTGTGAGCTGAAGCTTTACACATCCTATTCTCAACAACAGAAAACAAAGTTTCATCCTCCATAATTTAAACAATTATTTCACAAAAATAACATCCATTTAATTCGTCTCAAACAGGTAACAAAAGGCTACAAAAAGACTGGAGACATCTGCACAGAAATAAAAACATAGAAAAGTCAGTGTGGCTGGACTGTACACACGGTCGTCCTCATTCTGTCCCGCGTCCTCTTCTTTATGCTTCACTGCTGCGTCATCAAGTGAACTTATATGTGTGACTGTCAAGGAAACTGACTGAACACAGTAACACCACCATCCGGTCACTCTACATCACACAGCAAAACATTTCTCCATGGGCTCAAACGCAGCTGCAGTTCTGGCCTCTATCTGGTAATAACATCCACATTAGTATTACAGGGGAGGGGCTCCAGGCCGCTTTGGAAAATACCCCTATTGCGTACTTTTGTTGATGCCAAACGATTGGCATGTGTGCATTAGTTCATAGATAACATGACAGTAAGTGAAGACCTGTGCAATCTCAGGCAGACTTATTAGATTCATCACTGTGGATTCATCATGAGTGATGAATCCACAAATCTCCCAATAGTGTGTTTAGTCCACACTGCAGTGAAGAGGACATGTGACTAATGCGTTTGTTTCCCACTGACTGCATGATCCCTGCCTGGAAGAACAACTCTACAGCTTTAATTTGGGATCATTTTGGGTTTAAAGACTGAAAGTATCATTCAGCCATACAACATGTCAGCAAACTAAACTAGTTGCTGTGAGACTGTAAAGGATATGATTCATAGTCAAGTTTCTGGGTGAGAACTCCAGTCAGAATGAACTCAGCATTGTGGACATCTGGAAAACAGAGACCACAAGAGTGCAAATGAAACACAATGTCAACTTTATGAAGACACTCTGTAAAAAAAATAAAATGAGGATAAATACAAGTGGGCCCTGGGAGAGCATCTTACCAATGTTTTTCAAGAAGTATTCCCTACAGAGGTGAAGGTCATTGTCGCAGGAAATTAATATGATCTCCGGAAGGTTCTGCAACCAAATGCCAACATGTGGTTACTGATTTATAGAGAAAAACTGTAATAAAAGACTTCTGTCAAACACATGTCTGTTTTATTTTGTGCTGAAATGAAAATACATGAAATAAAAGCTACACTCCTCCCAGGTTTCTGCCATATTGTCACAAGAACCCACCACCTCTGTGGACATTTACGAGTGCCTAGAGACATGAGTTGCAGCAACTTTCAGCACCTTATTCTGATTGTGCTCCATGATCTTTCTGTATGAGGGCTGCTTGGTCAGCAGCTTTCCTCCGGCGCTCTCCAGAATGGACTTCATTGTGCTGAGGCTTGGACAGATCCCTGGTGTGAGGTAGAAGTACTTCCCCTGCATCACCGTGTCACAGGAAACGCAAAAAGAGACTCAACCGTTAATCATCAGAACAATTAGTACACTGGTTTCCAGTTAGTCCAGCTCAGTTTAAATATACTAGTTCAGTCAACTGACCCACTATATATAAAGGCCTAATATATTTAAATGTTGTTGTGTGATCATCAGCACGAGTGACTTTTTAATAGTTGAACAAAAAGGTAAAATGAGTTTAGCACTTCTGAATAGGGCTGTGCAATATGACGAAATACATCAGATATGAAAACATCTGTCGTTTCCAATTATACACTATCGTTTGTTTCATGGTGTTGCAAAGCACACTGTTTACAGCAATATTTGTTCATCGGGGCACAGAGAATCCCAGCATGGCCAGTGAAGAGGAGGCAGGAACAACTGGCTCCAAACAGACCAGTCAAAACAAATCAAGGACCTTATTCCTAAACGAGGGGCTGTAGCATGGACATGGTTTGGTTATACAAACTCTGACACGGACCAGAAAACTGTACTATGCAAATTATGCTGCAAACCGGTCCACCTCAGACTCAAACACAACAAACCTCTTCTAATGCAAGAATCACGTGAAAGAGGATGGAGAGAGCTGAGAAGCAATAAAAAAAGAGCCGTCAGGTGCTCAAAATAAACCTTAGACTCAAACGCTTTTCCCCGCAGCGCCGCATGTAAGAAATACAAAGAAAACAGCGGCCGTTACAACTTATATCTAAAAATATAGTTTCATGCATCGGTCAAAACACTTGACTCCAGGTACAGGACGCCCAGCTGAAAACACTTCACACAAGTCGGGTTCCCAGAACATATATTGTTATCAGGATATGATTTTGGTCACATGGCACAGCCCTACTTCTGAATTCTTTAACTGGCATCAAGAAAAAGACGGTTTTTGGTTGAACACAGCAGTTATGTTGTCAGAGGACCTTAAAGAGAGGTGCACTTTGGGCTCTCTTTAGCGACTCCTCCAGGCTGAAGCCAAACAACACCTCCGCTTCTGCGTCCCTCAGAGTGCAACTCTGCTCGTCTGTAACACACACAACAGGTTTGCTCCCGTTAACGAAACATATACAGGTAAAACCGCAGCACAAGACCAATTTCAGTTCCACTTTGATCTCTACAAAACACAGTTAGATAAGAAAAAGGAGGGGTGGGACGCAAACATACCCACAAACTTCTGACTCCTCCAGCTTTCCTCCAGCCACTCTGGGGTGACTATGTGTTTGACCACCGACATGGCAGTGAGGAA
This sequence comes from Aulonocara stuartgranti, assembly GCF_965226115.1. Taxonomy (NCBI): domain Eukaryota; kingdom Metazoa; phylum Chordata; class Actinopteri; order Cichliformes; family Cichlidae; genus Aulonocara; species Aulonocara stuartgranti. The sequence goes on along the minus strand of NC_138954.1, from coordinate 34,493,120 downwards.
CTTGACGGTGCGAGTCACCTTACTGGCCACAAGGTGAGTGACTTTCTGACTGCTGTCTGCAAGCTCACCACCTAAAGCATGTAACCTCTGCAGGAGGAAAGGGGACACATTCAAATAGCAGCTGAGGCTGCAGATGTGCTTTGAGAGTAACTTCAGCGTTCTCACTAATCTGAGCTTCAGTCTAACAACACACTAAATGTTTGAGCGTGGGAAGGCTGCTTTCACCTTGGTGTACTGCTGTACTTGCATAGGCTCAAAGCCTGTGAACATGACCCGAGGAGTGGACTCTGGAGGAAGCTTCTTACTCGGGGACTGGATCTCTTCCAGTCTTCAGAGACAGAAATGCAAAGTATCATTAGAACATGGCAGTCTGGAGGGTGTGTGGTCCAACTCTGTTCTCGTGCAGAGGAGTGACAGGCTAGTCCCTAACCTGCTATACCGACCTGGCCTTCTTGTTTGCAGGTGGGTTTGCTGAGTCGCTGATCTTCTGCTTCTGCAGCAGCTGGAGGCTCTAAACACCAAACAGACGCCACAAAAGCACAATCAGACGAGCCGGTACACTGTTCCTCTGTTGCTTCTCTCTCTTCTATGACTGATTCAACTTTTTAAGGACAAACGCACTAAAAAACAAATCACTCTCACACAGATATTTTCCTGTGAATAACTGCCCCCAACAACTGAAGAGGTGTGTGAGGTGTTGTGGTTAAAGCTAGAAATGTGTGACGTTATGTCAATCCAAGAGTCGGAAAACTGTCTGGAGCAGAGGATTCAGAGCAGGCTGAGAGAGGGGTTACGGAGCTTCTCGACATTCCAAACAAAAGAATGTGAAGAACACTGTGACACAAAAACTCACCGCCAAAGCTTCAGAAGAGACTTTGATTGGTGTTCTCCAAGCGGCTACAGAGAAATGCACAAGGTAATCAGGACAGTATCTTAAAGTGTGGCCATTCCAAGTGATAAAACATCAAAAGCTCTTCACTCTCCTGACGAACCAAAATCAAGCCACACAAAACCAGAGCTGTGTGGCTCCAGTCAGGTTAGACTAACTAAGCATACCCCACAGGAGAGAGTGTGTGGCAAGTAAGAGCTATTGGGTAATATCTTCATGTAATTGCTCACTACGTAACAACTCCAGTGACGGCGTACATACCAAGCAGGTTCTGGACCAGCTGTGGGTTAGGCACCAGTGGTTCAGGATGTGTGTAGATGGAGTATCGGCTGTGCTGGATTTGTCTCAGTGCTTCAAAGTTGCCCAGCAGTATATCACACAGCCACTGGGCATTCACACAAGGGATCTTCCACTCCTTGGCCTTCTCATATTTAAGCCCACTGGGTCTAAAGTGATATTAGCAAGACAACCATAAAACTGACAGTGTGCTTGAGAAGTGAAGGTTCTCAAGCAAACTGAACGTTCAACCTTCACACAAGAAGGTTCAACTGAAAAATGTTTAAAAGAAAATGAGACATTTCAAACAAGTTGCAACAAAGTTGGGAAATAAAAGAGTGAAAATGCTGGATTAACAAAACAAAGCATCTGATCTGACTAAAAAAGGTTAACACTTAGGATAAAGAGAAGCTTGAAGATAGGCTGAGTCCTTCACACATACAAATGAGGAGGAGTACACTCCAAGAACGACATAAAACCAAAAGTAAGATAGTTCTTGTATAGTTTGAGTTCTATGGATATACTGCGTGCAGTACAAAAGAATACCCAAAGAGGAACTCATCTACCCGACCCCAACTCTTACTCTTTGCAAATGAGGACAGTGTTACTGCGACAAAGATATCCGGTGTATCTGGCACCAGCCAGGTAGGCCATCAGTTTTAGATCATCTCTGTCAGCATCCATAAAACCCGTCACTGATATGATCTGAGGAAAGACGGCAACAGAGAGCTGGAGTAAAGATCTGACAAGCAGAAATGCTTCCTGCCAATTGGAGTGCAGTATTTTGAAGTTCATTAAGTTCACCAAGTACAAAGACTGTAGAAAAACTACTGTTAAAAGAAACGGCAGACGTACATGCTGAGAACAGGGTTTGGCTCCAGGAGGGAAGGCAAATGGCACATGTAACGTCCGGTGAGGAGGAACCATCCTCTTCTTCTTCAGCACAGTGTTGAGCCAGTGGGCGGTTACACAGCGTTTCCCCTCTCTGAGTGCCTGGAAGAGGAAACGTGCTTTTGGTTCAATTTCAACCAGCAGAAGTTCAGTATTTATCCTCTATACTCTGAGGAGACAGCGGGTAATATCGGTCCCATTCAAGGGTTTGTCTCATTCCATCGCAATAAAGTATCAATTAGGTGATACTAAATGTTGCACTCCAGTTAAAGGCCAATAATGATTAGGGATGGGTACCGGTATCGCACCGGTTCTGACATAAACGGTAGTAACCAGACCGAAAAGCAGCGCACATTTCAGTGCTTTATTTTGGTGCTTTTTTTCCCCCTGAGACGTGATACACTTTGGATTCTAGCCAATCATTTTACCTTTGTAAGCGTAGTAGGCGGGCCCAGGTACGTACGTTCTTTTAGAGCAGAGCTACAGATTAAAAATGCCCAAGGCGAAGCGGTCAAAGTCTGGCTGTACTTCACAGCAAAAGATGCAAACTCAGCAGCAACAAGTGCTTTAAGCTGATACTGTGCAAAGGAGGTAACACCGCGAATGTGATGAAACACCTGGTGACGCATAGCGTTTTTTTTTTTAAAAGCCGAGAAATCCACCCTATTTGATAGCTTGCTGCGAGACCTCACACCGAGCACATCTACTGCGGGTATAGCCGTAGCCCTGCCAGTGTAGCAGAAATGATGAGGATGATGATGCAGCAGCAGCCGTTCTTCTCTGCGTGAGTAGCTTAATGTTGTTCGTGTGTAATTTACGCTGAGTAGGCTAACCACGCTATTACATGAATGCATGTAAGGTGAACTAGCAAACACCGTCGTAGTTACATGCAGCTGTCTTCTTGTTTGATGGCAGATACTCCCTTCACCCTGGCCAAAAAGGCTAAAATGACCAAAGAAAAGTGGAAAACAGTTAAACATGAGAGGTTTTTGGACAAAGTTTGTGTTTTTTCCATTGTTTAAGCACTGCTTCCAGCCAAGAGTGATACCATATATGCCCCATAGCTGCAGAAAAGGCTAACATTGTTATCTTTTCACAAAAAAACAGCTGAACATGAGAGGTTTTTGGACAAAGTTTGTGTTCTCCATTCTTTAAGCACCGGCACCATTTCAAAAGTACCAGTTTGGTACTGGTATCGGATAAAACCTAAACGATACCCATCCCTAATAATGAATGAGTACGAAAACATTTATGATAGTCATACTGGGATTCCACACTCCATAAACTGTGTCTGTTCTCATGGGAGACATCCTTACCTGTACGTACATGCTGCTGACCTGACTTTCACACAGCAGATGTGTGCAGCGGCTGGTTAGGGTTGGATCAACTGAGCCTCCACACGCCTGAATGACCTGACGAAGGAGATCGGTAAACAAACACCGATCTGTCTGATGCTCAGCATTGTTTCCTGTCTTTCACCCTACTTGGGTACTCATACTCTCTCTCAGTGACTTACCCTCTTCCATGTAGCAAGGAGCTGTTTGTCAGCCATCTGTTCTGGATAGTCGGCAATACCAAACACACAGCCCAGGAGGAAGCCATCCTGTGGGACTGCGGAAAGAAAGAAATTACTGTCACTGAATCACAGACTGAAGAGAGTGCAGGACTGACAGCAGTTTCAATCCTGCAGTTACCAGAGACCCAGCCTTCTATAGAAATTCATCATCTCAATCAGCAGGTGTGCTTATTTAATTGATTAAACTTAAAAGACTTGGACAGGTTCAGTTTGTGGTCACACAGACTTTGTGTGACTGTGTTTCAGTGCATTCTGTGATCTAAACTCACCCATTAAAGCACAAGTCACGCAATAACACAAAACAATATCAAGCCAGCAACAGATAATCAGTCACCCTGTATTACTTGGAGTCTCCTATGTTGGAAAGATAGGTGGTGAAAACAGCTGCTGTCCTCTCAGCCATCAGAGCTGACTCTTTCTCCCGTCTTCGACCTGTGCTGCTGCTGACTGTGAGCACAGCAGCACATCAGTTTCTGTGTGGCCATTACACCACCTATTAGTGTTTAACCCAATGACTATACATGACCTTTCACCTCTGTTGGATAAAATGAAAATCACGACTTGTCCAAATGACATACTACCTGCTGGGCTGTTTAAAAAAAGCTCTCTCTGCTATTGGCTCCTCACTGTAGAGATATGCCTCTGTTTTAACAGGTGTGGTCCCTCGGCCCTTTAAGCATGCTGTTGTTTTTCCCGATATTAAAAAAGAGCAGTTTGGACCCAACAGAGTTTAAGAATTATAGGTCCATCTCCAAGCTCCCGTTATTGTCTACAATTCTGAAAAAAGGAGTTTCACATGAACTTGGGGCTTTTTTAGAAAAACATGAGATGTATGACAAATTTCAGTCTGGATGCCACTCAAAGGAAACCACATTACTTAAAGCGACATAGTCACAGTTATGGTTTTGCTGGACTTTGAAACCGTCGACCCTACCAGCCTGATGAACAGGCTCCGGGATGTAGTCGATGTGTCCGGTCTGGCTTTGCAGTGGTTTCAGTCATAACTTTCCAACAGATCTTGTAGCATTTTTGCAAATCAGTTTATGTCACACTGTAAGAACCTGACTAGTGGGGTACCAAAGGGTTCAGTTCTTGGACCTATTCTTTTTCTCCTGTACACCTCTAGGACTTATAATTAGTCAGTTCCCTGATTTGTTTATCACTTCTATGCTGATAATATTCAGCTTCAAAAGTTGTTCTTTTTAAATGCTTTGTTTAGCTTCCACTGAACAGTGGCTTGCAGGTAGGGCCGCCACAAACTATTATTTTGATAGTCACTAGTCACCAATTATTTTTAGTCGACTAATCAGATCATCATCCACTGGATGTAAAATGTACAGCTTATTGCACCAGCAGCATCTGCTCTTATTTAACTATCATTAGCTTACAGCTTGAAGTGTTTAAGGTCTGTGCTAACTAAAAATAAAGACAAGATGATAGTTTATTAAATTTTAATGAAATTTGCAGATTGTCTCAGGTTTAAAAATATTTAAAAAAAATTTTAAAAAACATTTTAAAATATAACAGCACACTGGAGTAAACTCTCGACCATCTCACACTTCTGTTTTATCAGTTCTCTCTTTGACGTTTATTCAGCTGTGTGAAAACTATAACTTTAATCTCAGTCAAACCAATTTACTGAGGAACAAATAAAACACTGAAAAAAGCCAAACAATAACATTTTTAAATTATCTGAGTGACTTATATATCATGTTTAACCTGAGTAGCGAAAGACCGCGGGGGGTTTGAAAACGATGTGCCGGGAGTCCGGTGTTCTCGCCGGCTCTAGTGAGCCTCGAACCCCAGCTAGCTATCGAGCTGGTGGGTAAGAATAGAATAGAATAATCCTTTAATTGTCCCACAAGGGGAAATTTGGTTGTAACAGCAGCCAAAAAGACACATATACAAACAAACAGTACGCAGGACACAGAGCAGAAACATACACAATTTTTCTTACATATTTACATTGAGGACAATGGTTACTATATACAGAGTACTGTACAGTTATTAAATTAAATAAAAATAACTACAGATAAGAGGCAAACCAGGTTGTAGTGCGAATCGGTTAACTTTTTGCAGTTACAGCGCTGATGTGAACATCTATGTTTGTTGGGAGCAGGTCTGATTGTACAGTCTGACAGCTGCAGGGAGGAAGGACCTGCAGAAACGCTCCTTCATGCATCGAGGATGCAGCAGTCTGACACTGAAGCAGCTCTGCAGTTCAGCAACATTTACATGCATGGGCTGGGAGACTGTCCATCAGAGATGTTATTTTGGCCAAAGTCCTTCTGTCTCCCACCACCTGCACTGGGTCCAGGTGCATCCCAGAACAGAGCTGGCCTTCCTGATGTGGTTATCCAGCCTCTTCCTCTCAGCTGCTGATAAACTGCTGCTCCAACATACAACACTGTAAAAAATGACAGATGCCACCACAGAGTCATAGAAGGTCTTTAAAAGCGCTCCCTGGACTCCAAATGACCTCAGCCACCTCAGCAGGTAGAGTCTGCTCTGACCCTTCCTGTAAAGAGCATCAGTGTTGTGGCTGCAGTCCAGTTTATTATTCAGGTGAACACCCAGGTACCTATGAGAGTCCACTATCTCAATGTCCACTCCCTGGATGTTCACCGCTGTCAGTGTGGTGGGTCTGCGTCTCTGGAAGTCCACCACCAACTCCTTGGTTTTCCCGGCGTTGATCAGCAGGTGGTTCTGCTGACACCAGTCCACAAAGTCCAGAGTCCACTGTCTGTACTCTGAGTCGTCCTCACCTGTGATGAGGCGACTATGGCAGAGTCGTCAGAGAACTTCTGTAGGTGGCAGCGTGGGGAGTTGATGGAGAAGTCTGCAGTGTAGAGGGTGAAGAGGAACGGTGCCAGCACAGTTCCCTGTGGGGCCCCCGTACTGCAGACCAGCGTGTCAGACACAGCCCTGTGTCCTCACATACTGTGGGCGTCCTGTGAGGTAGTCCAGTATCCACTGGGACATGTGGTCGTCCACTCCTGATAGCTCCAGCTTGTCCCTCAGAAGTCGTGACTGGATTGTGTTGAAAGCACTGGAGAAATCAAAGAACATGATCCTCACAGTGCTTCCAGGCTTCTCCAGGTGAGTCAGAGCTCGGTGCAGGAGGTAGATGATGGCGTCCTCCACCCCAATGCCAGGCTGGTAAGCAAACTGTAGCAGATCCAATGAAGACCTCACCAGGGGGCGCAGATGGTTTAGAACCAACCTCTCGAGGGTCTTCATCAGATGCGATGTCAGGGCTACCGGCCTGTAGCTGCTGGGGTCCTTGGGATGGGAGGTCTTTGGTACCAGTACCACACAGGAGGTCTTCCACAGCTGTGATACTTTCCCCAGTGACAGGCTCAGGTTGAACAGATATCCTAGGATGCCACACAGTTCATCTGCGCAGCATCTCAGGAGCCTGGAGCTGACGCCATCTGGACCTGCAGCCTTCCGCACCTTGATCTTGCGAAGCTCATTCCTCACTTGAAGTGCTGAGATAGAAAGAGAGGATTTTGGGGGAGGGGTGTGTATGTTGGAGTCCACAGAAGCTGGGGGTGGGTGTAATGACTGGGAGCTGGGAGGTGTGAAGTCCTGAGATGAAGGACAGGCAGGCCCTGAAGATGAAGGAGATTGCAGCAGGGGGGACGATGCTGTGGGAGGGGTGGGTGTTTGATCAAACCTATTAAAATATTTATTTAGGTCATTCACCCACCCCAAGTCTCCTGCAGCCTGTGGGGTTGGTTTTTGTCCTGAGATTGTCTTCAGGCTGTTCCAAACCCCTCTGTTGTCCTGTTGCAGCTGCTCTTCCATCTTCCTGCTGTAGTTTTCCTTCCCTTGCCTTATCTTCCATTTCAGCTTCTTCTGAACAACTCTCAGCTCCTGTTTGTCTGCAGATCTAAAGACTCTTCTTCTCCTTGAGGAGAGCCTTAATTTCAGGATTTATCCATGGCTTGTTGTTAGAAAAACAACGTACCTTTTTGATGGGTACGGTGTTGTCCACACAGAAGTTCATGTAATCCGTAATGCAGTCTGTGATGCTGTTGAGGTCATCCTACAGGGGGCTGCAGAGGTTGTCCCACACAGTAGAACGGAAACAGTCCCTCAGGGCCTCTTCAGTCTCTGCCGACCATTTCCTTACTGTGCGTTTCACTACTGGTTCTCTGTGTACCAGAGGTTTATACACAGGATGGACATGAACCAGGTTGTGATCTGAGCCCCCCAGGGGAGGAAGAGGTGATGAGCTGTATGCCTCCTTGGTGTTGGCATACAATAAGTCCAATGTTTTATTGTCTCTGGTGTAGCAGGTGACATACTGGGTGAAGGTGGGGAAAGTGGAGGACAGGGAGATGTGATTAAAGTCCCCAGAGATCAGGAAAAGGGCCTGAGGGTGCTGTGTTTGGAGTCTGCTGGTTACAGTGTGCAGGACCTCACAGGCTGCTGCAGCGCTAGCAGAGGGCGGGACATACACAGCTATCATAATCACGTGTGTAAACTCTCGCGGTAGATAGTACGGTCTCATGCTAACTGCTAGCAGCTCAATGTCCTTACAGCATAGCGTCTCTTTGATAGATAAACTCTGTGAAGCACATCAGGCTGCACTCCCTGTAGCTCCTCTGATGTCGGGTAAGGGCTGCCAGTTCGTCTACTTTATTGGGGAGAGATCTCACATTCCTCATAATAATAGATGGAATCGCTGGCCGGTACCTGCTAACTTTACTGCGACGCCCGGTCCCGGCCCAAGAACTACGTCTCTTCCTCCTCACCTCGCGGGGGATGTTAGCTTGCTCGGCGGTAGGCAGGGCAACGGAGGCTCCAAGGGCTAACAGCTGATCCCTGCTGTAAACAATGGGAGGTCGGACCTCCGAGCGCTCTCCGGACAAAGACGCCGTAAAAATGTAATAAAGAACACGATAGAATTCTGAGCTCCATTGTGGGGGGAAACAAAAACAAACACAAAACAACAGAGAAACATATATCAAAGAGAAAAAAGGACTGTCAGCTCGGAGCTGCTGATACTGGCTGCCAGCTCGGAGCGGCGCCGGAAGTACTGTAACAGACGTCTCCAAAAACATCGGAGAACTTTTTGCAAATATGTGGTGTCTTGATAAACCGAGCAGATATTTGAAGTTTACACAGCTACATTCTCACCTGAAAATATGTCAAAAGTTTATTTTGTGACCCAGAAACAGTCATAAGAGTAATATTCAAACTAAGTAGCCGCCGCCATTGTTGGAAACTGGAATTGGCTGGACCGCGCTATGAATTCTGGGATAGGTTGGGCCACGAAGGATACGCCCGACCCATTCTTCAAACCTGGGGAAATGAAGGACGCATTATTCCGCCGCATTTAGGGGAGTCTTCGAATTTGGACAGGCTTTGCCGCGTCGCTGTAACGTAATCGGCCTACAAATGCAGCCTCCGAAGGATGCAGCCACTAAATTTGGACACAGCTATGAAAGCGGACACTAGCGCTGGGCCATTTCATACCGTTCACGGTAATAGTATAATGTTGGGCAACGATAAGAAAATGAAATATTGCGATAGAATATGGGTAAAACGTGCATGCACAGTGCCTTTGTTTTCATACGCACATGGTGAAAAAAGCATGGCGGTGACACAGAATGAGAAGAGCGAAAGCGGATCGTTGAATGAAACAGATGAACCAGAACTGGTTTGTAAAAATGCTGCAGCTTCAGTGGTGTGGAATTGGTTTAGCTTTCGTCCGTCAGATACAACCGAACACTATTTTTGGTAGAGCATGCTAGCGGGCCGTCGTTATTACCGTGTTGTTTGGAAAATACGGCGCACTTAAAATCAATCCTTTGATTTTTCTGAAAGTCGACAGAGCCCCTTATAATCCCGTGTGCCTTATGTATGAACTCTGGTTGTGTTTACTGACCTCGAAACGATTTTATGTACACGGCGCTCAAAAATCTGTCAAATGTTTCAGTACGACTTTGCTAAGCTACGAAGCCGCACCGCTTGATGGATTGTCGGAGCATTACGGCTATCATAGGCGGAGCCTCGCGGAGTGATACGCACTGTGCTTCAACATAATATTACCGTACTGTGTGTGTATAACCTCTTTAAGTTTTGTGGATATTATACATGGTTATGCTGAGGATACGTCGGCCAGTTTCCACTGGAAATGCCTTTTGGTTAAACTGTCAGCAAGGAATTTGCACTGTTAAAGTTTATATAACTTTAATGCATACAGTGGGGCAAAAAAGTATTTAGTCAGCCACCGATTGTGCAAGTTCCCCCACTTAAAATGATGACAGAGGTCAGTAATTTGCACCAGAGGTACACTTCAACTGTGAGAGACAGAATGTGGAAAAAAAAAAATCCATGAATCCACATGGTAGGATTTGTAAAGAATTTATTCGTAAATTAGGGTGGAAAATAAGTATTTGGTCACCTCAAACAAGGAAAATCTCTGGCTCTCACAGACCTGTAACGTCTCTGTAAGAAGCTTTTCTGTCCCCCACTCATTACCTGTATGAATGGCACCTGTTTGAACTCATCATCTGTATAAAAGACACCTGTCCACAGCCTCAAACAGTCAGACTCCAAACTCTGCCATGGCCAAGACCAAAGAGCTTTCGAAGGACACCAGGAAAAGTATTGTAGACCTGCACCAGACTGGGAAGAGTGAATCTACAATAGGCAAGCAGCTTGGTGTGAAAAAATCAACTGTGGGAGCAATCATCAGAAAATGGAAGACATACAAGACCACTGATAATCTCCCTCGATCTGGGGCTCCACGCAAGATCTCATCCCGTGGGGTCAAAATGATCACGAGAACGGTGAGCAAAGATCCCAGAACCACACGGGGGGACCTGGTGAATGACCTGCAGAGAGCTGGGACCAAAGTAACAAAGGTCACCATCAGTAACACACTACAACGGCAGGGAATCAAATCCCGCAGTGCCAGACGTGTTCCGCTGCTGAAGCCAGTGCATGTCCAGGCCCGTCTGAAGTTTGCCAGAGAGCACATGGATGATACAGCAGAGGATTGGGAGAATGTCATGTGGTCAGATGAAACCAAAGTAGAACTTTTTGGTATAATCTCAACTCGTCGTGTTTGGAGGAAGAAGAATACTGAGTTGCATCCCAAGAACACCATACCTACTGTGAAGCATGGGGGTGGAAACATCATGCTATGGGGCTGTTTTTCTGCCAAGGGGACAGGACGACTGATCCGTGTTAAGGACAGAATGAATGGGGCCATGTATCGTGAGATTTTGAGCCAAAACCTCCTTCCATCAGTGAGAACTTTGAAGATGAAACGAGGCTGGGTCTTCCAACATGACAATGATCCAAAACACACCGCCCGGGCAACAAAGGAGTGGCTCCGTAAGAAGCATTTGAAAGTCCTGGAGTGGCCTAGCCAGTCTCCAGACCTCAACCCCATAGAAAATCTGTGGCGGGAGTTGAAAGTCCGTGTTGCTTGGCGACAGCCCCAAAACATCACTGCTCTCGAGAAGATCTGCATGGAGGAATGGGCCAAAATACCAGCTACTGTGTGTGCAAACCTGGTAAAGACCTATAGTAAACGTTTGACCTCTGTTATTGCCAACAAAGGTTATGTTACAAAGTATTGAGTTGTATTTTTGTTATTGACCAAATACTTATTTTCCACCCTGATTTACGAATAAATTCTTTACAAATCCTACCATGTGGATTCATGGATTTTTTTTTCACATTCTGTCTCTCACAGTTGAAGTGTACCTCTGGTGCAAATTACTGACCTCTGTCATCATTTTAGGTGGGGGAACTTGCACAATCGGTGGCTGACTAAATACTTTTTTGCCCCACTGTAAATAAAAAGCAGCTGCTTGTTTAAGAGAAAATACATTGATGGGTTTTTTTGCACTAATAAAGTTGTGGAGTTGTAAAGTATTTTGTCTCGTGTCAATTATATCGTCAGTTATATCGTTATCGTAAATTTTCAAATGTATATCGTGATAAATATTTTTGGTCATATCGCCCTGCTCTACCGCACACAGCTTCTTCTTCAGGGTTCGGGGTCCAGCTTGCATCTCTGGACATGCAGTGCTGCCATCTTCTGTTTTAGTCCGCTATTACACTCTTAAATCCTGCTACTTATTCCTGCACCTTTTGGGATCTTACAAAGCTTCAAACGACGCGTCGACTATTAAATTAGTCGTCGCCGATTCGTAATCGTGACTAGTCGACTAATCGTGGCAGTCTTACTTGCAGGTGAACTCAGAGAAGTCCGAAACAGTAATTATTGCTCCCGACAGCGAAATATCTGTAATCAAACAGCATCTTGGTTCTCTTGGCTCCTCTGTTCAGCCGAGCCTCAGGTACCTCAGTGTTATTTTTTGAGTCTACCATATCCCTAGAGCAACACTCTCGACAGATAATTAGGAACTGCCTCTTTCAGCTAAAAAATATATATATATTTATGAACCCTGTTGTCTAAATCTGAATTGGAAATAGTTAATCATGCTTTTATTTCATCTCGCTTATTGCAACAGCCTTTTTCTTTGTTTGAGAATGCTGCTGCAAAGCTCTTAACAAAGACACGAAAAAGAGAGCTGGTTTTATTCTCATTACACTGGTTTCCAGTACGTTTTAGAATTCGTTAAAAAAAAAAAAAATCTTAGTACTGACTTTCAAAGCTCTGAGTCGTGACGCTCCTGCCTACATCTCTGACATCATCATCTCAAAGGCTAATCAAAATCAGTCTTTTAGAGCGGCGGCCCCGAAGACGTGGAATGCTTTGCCTCCATCTTTACATCGCCTTGATTATATTCATTCTTTTAACTCATTCACTGCCAGCCATTGGCAGTGAATGAGTTAAACCCATTGACTCATTCACTGCCATTGACGGCTATAGACGTCAATGGCAGTGAATGAGTTAAACAAAAGCTAAAGACTCATTTATTTAGACTGGCTTTAATTAGATTTGTGCTAAATGATCGATTGGGTTGTTTTTGCACATCTGTTTTATATTATTGTGAAGCATTTTGTGGTTCTTATCCTGTGAAGAATGCTATATAAATTATTACTATTATTAATTATTATCACTATTATACGTGACACTCATTCTGTCAGGCCCTTAAACAAGCCCACCACAAAGAACCTGAAGCATCTCTAGCTGAGTCTAAGCAATTTAGATGTTGTTATAGCAGAGAGCAGAGCAAGTATGGAAAATCATTGTACTAAATTTCCTGAAGACTGCAGCAGCTTCTGGTAGAGCATGCAGCTACTTTATTGAGGGCCTAATAAAATTATATTTGGCTCACTTCAAGCCATCACATCGAAATAAAAACTTTATGGGCCAAAGTTTGGGTATAGACAATGATTGTACCAAAGCAGTTGTTCCCTCACAGCAAGAAGGTTCCGAGTTTGAATCCACCACTGAATCTGTGTGGGTTCTTTCCAGGTACTCCAGCTCCTCCCACAGTCCTGAGATGTGCACCTTAAGGCCCTTCACATGCACTGTGCTCACCGCTAACTAGAGCGAAGGACCCAAAATCATCATTTATTGGATGAAGGTGTACAATTTCTCAGTTTAAACATTTGTCATGTTATTTGTTTTGTTGTGAATAAAAAAAAATGGCTCATGTGATTTCAAAGTGTTTCAAATTAAAAGAAAGTCCCAACTTTTCTGGAATTTGTATTCATTTTTAGTAAACTCTGGCTCTCTTTTGTTTTCGGTTTCTCCCCTCACCCCCAGCCGTGGCAGATACCTCCCTGAGCCTAGTTCTGCCAGAATTTCTTCCTGTTCAAACGGTGTTCTTCCTTCCCACTGTTGCCAAGTGCTTGCTTAAAAGGTGTTCTTTAACTGTTGGGTCTTTTCTCTGTATTATTGTGGGGTCTTTACAATATAAAGTGCCTTGACGCAACTGCACAATATAAATTAAATTCCACTGAATTGAATTAAACTGAAAAAAGATAAATTTAATAAAATAGCCCATTCACCCCTCTTAAGAACCTGAAATTTTCTCTTACCATAGAAATGAATCAGGATCTATAATTTGTGAAAGATGCATCAAAAATCAAAAGTCTGAGTAAAAATTATTTAAAAAAAAAAAACAAAACTAAAACCAAACTGTCCTGTACAAACTTAATATGATTAAAAGTCCAAAAAACAATTAGTGAATATCTGAATGGTATATAGTTGTGGTAAATGGACGGATTCTTATATAGTGATTTTCTATTCTCCCGGAGCGCTTTATACTACATGCCACATTCACACAAGCATTCCCTTCTATGCTTTTAATTGTTTACTAACTAAAATTCAAACAACATTGTTCAAACCCTGGGGAGCCAGGGATCAAACCACTAACCTTCCGATCAGTAGATGACCTGCTCTACCTCCCGAGCTACAGCCACCCCAGTTGTGTTACACAATGATGCAACAATAGACACTTAGAATTTCACATCAAAGTTTTCTAAGTCACAAAAATGAACAAAATGCTATTTTAACTCTTATAACTTGGAAAACATGTGTATACTTTTCATATTCAAGGCCCACGTTTTGGACGTGCACATTGCCCTGCAGCAGTCTTACAACTGTACTGATATTAAAAACGTAACAATCTAGCATATTCATAAATTATTCAAATTCTTGCACTATTACTACTAATCCCTTTTTCATTGCTCTTAATTGTTTGACATTTCTTTTTACGACAATAAATTATTCCCGTACCTTTAAATGTTTTGATCTTTTAAACTGTAACTTCAGATTCAGACACACTCCTACAGGGCAGTAGGTCTAAACAAAATTATTTTTTCTCTGTTGTAATTTCTCAGTCATTTAATTTTCACACTTTTCCATGTGTGGAAAAAAGGTCTGAACGTGGATGGTTGGGTTGAAAATGATTTTTTTTTTAATGTGATGATTTAAATACAATGAGGGAAGCTTCACTCTGGCCTTCTTTAGTTCTAGCAGTATAAATGTGACCCTAGCCCACAGTAATCAAGACTTCACTCACTTTCTTGGCCCGGCTCGTGTCCAAACAGCTGGGAGACGTGAGGAGGCTGCTGGAGCGGTGGCTGCAGCATAGCTGTCTGCTGCTGCTGCACGGCCTGCTGGTTCTGATGCTGGTTCTGCAAATGCTGCTTTTGTTGCATCTGATGGTGCTGTTGCATGAAGTGCTGCTGCTGCTGTTGTAGATGCTGTTGGTGCATCTGCTGTTGATTCTGCTGTAACATCTGCATTCTTTGCTGCTGCTGCAACTGCTGCAGCTGTTGTTGCAGCAGCTGTTGCTGCTGCAACTGCTGTAGTCCAGGCCGTAAGGGCTGCTGAGGTCGCAGCTGCTGCTGGGAGAACACATGCTGCTGCTGTTGCTGGGAAAACATCTGCTGTTGGTGCATTTGTTGCTGCTGCTGCTGTTGTAGGAACTGCTGCTGCTGTAGAGGCAACTGTGGGAACCCTTGTTGTTGAGCAGCCTGTGGCTGTTGTTGTGGGTGGTGTTGTAGCTGCATCATCTGTTGTTGCTGCTGAAGGTGCATCATGGGGTGCTGTGGTTGCTGTGATAACTGCTGATGTTGCTGAGCGGCCTGGTTTGACTGCTGCTGTTGTAGTAATTGCTGCTGCTCGGCTGTCAGGGGCTGACTGGTCAGTTTGGCCTGATTGAAGAGAAGAACATTGGTGCTGTTCAGGGTCTGAGCATGACTCTGATTCGTCTGCTGCTCCAGTGGCTTTGTTTGATTAGCAGGCTGGATAATCTACAAAAGAGATGATCAAATGAAATGAGAAAATGAGAATTTGCTGGGGGAACAGCAAATTGAGGATGTTTTCAAAAGGAAAAGGCATGAGGAGCACATCTGGAAACATGCCCGCTGTAAGAAACAACCCAAGGAGCATGAGCCCCTAGTGTCAGGTTGTCTAGAGTCAGACTTTCCACACAACTTTGTGTTCTCCAGAAGCCTGTCATTCACTGACAGTCTCTTGGACAAACTGGCGACTGTGTTTGTCTGACGCAGATCAAAACATTTATTTCAATTTTATTTAAACAACGCCAAATCACAACAGCAGTCACCTCCAGAAAAATGAGGTGAAGTACCTTCATCTTGGCTGACCTGCTTGCTGCTTATCTGAGACAGCTCAGAGCTCCTATTGTTCCTGTGTCTTTATAGTTTGTTTAGTCCCAAAACTTATTTCCAAAAATCTTGTTTATTTTTATTCTCCGATTTAAAGACAGTTGTATGAGATTAAGTCTCTTCTTTTTACTTTGTCTTGATGATAACATAACCAGTGTTGGGCAAGTTACTTTGAAAAAGTAATTATTTATAGTTACTAGTTACTTCTTCAAAAAAGTAACTAAGTTAGTAACTAATCCCGTGTGCCTTATGTATGAACTCTGGTTGTGTTTACTGACCTCGAAACGATTTTATGTGCACGGCGCTCGAAAATCTGTCAAATGTTTCAGTACGACTTTGCTGAGCTACGAAGCCGCACCGCTTGATGGATTGTTGGAGCTTTACGGCTATCGTAGGCGGAGCCTCGCGAAGTGATACGTACTCTGCTTCAACATAATATTACCGTACTGTGTGTGTATAAGCTCTTTTTAGGTTTTGTGGATATTCTACATGGTTATGCTGAGGATATGTCGGCCAGTTTCCACTGGAAATGCCTTTTGGGTAAACTGTCAGCGAGGAATTTGCACTGTTACGTTTTTATATAACTTTAATGCACATAAAATAAAAAACAGCTGCTTGTTTAAGAGAAAATACATTGATGGTTTTTTGCACTAATAAAGTTGTGGAGTTGTAAAGTATTTTGTCTAGTGTCAATTATATCGTCAGTTATATCGTTATCGCAAATTTTCAAATGTATATAGAGTGATAAATATTTTTGGTCATATCGCCCTGCTCTAGCTGCAGGTCTGACAGCAGCAGGTGTGTCACTCCTCCTGTTTTTACCTGGAGACAGCAGTCACCTCATTGTTCTGACACACAACACAAAACTATAAAAGTTAGTATTTATCCTCCAGCTAACATAGCTGTGTCACTAGCGACCACGTAGCACATCATTATATACCAGCTAGCCAAACTTCAGTAACCCTACAAATGTCCCTGCTGTTTACTTTCCTGTCTTCACTTATGTCGGAAATGATAGCAAAGCTGTACGTCTTAACTCAGGGCTCTAGACTAACTTTTTGCCATGGGCGTACCGGTACGCCTAACTTTAAAAAGTTAGGCGTACCGGCACAAAAGTTAGGCGCACACAAATTTTATAATAATTTATATAATATAATGTGTTTTTCTGGATACACTGTGCTTTTTCAGCATTCAAAGATTGATGACACCGTGTCAGAGCACTGGCTATGATTTTCAGAAGGATCAGGCCTTAACTTAACAGAAAAGTTAGCAATAGTTCTTTTCCTATTACAGCTACATCCACTTCTGTCGTGCCTAGGCTGCTCACTAGGGCTGGGTATCATCACTGATTTCTATAATCCATTCGATTCCGGTTTTCAAAGTCCCGATTCGATTCAACTTAGCCTCAGACAGTCAGATATATTATAATTCTGATCATTTATCAGTACTGACTTCATCAGAATTGTGAACATCACAGCAGATGCCTTTGTGTGAAAGTAACTGAGAATAAAACACAGAAAAACATGAAGGAGATTTTCCTGGTTTGGCTTTTTATAGCAGATAACCTTAAAAATATTCTACAATGTTCTGCATATAAAGTTTAAATTTCTTCAGTATTGAACAACAGAAAAAAAATGTCCGAGGTCATTTAAGTGAAAAAAGAAAAAGAAAAGAAAAAGACAGCAGCCGACAGCGCTGTAAACAACACAGAGAGCGAGAGCTAGCTGTGCATGAAGTGTGATTTTAATAGTCGTGGAAGCAAAACAGCAAAATTCATGACGACATTGATCAAATGTGACGCGCAGTTTGCTGCTTCTTTTGCTGCTTCTTTTGCTGCTGGCTCGGTGAATTTTGGTTGGAGAGACAAAACCTGCAGCTCAGAATCAGCGCAAAAAGACGTAAACACAGCGCGGACCCGACGCATCAGAACCGCTAATCTCCGACAGCGTGTCCGTCTACGGGCCGTCGGGTGAGAAAGCCGAGAAAGACAAAGTTGATTCTGAAGCGTCGGTCCGTTCTGTGTTTATGTCTTTGCGTGGAATCCGTGTACCTGCTCTCGTTTGCTGTTTGGTTGTTGTTGAAATGGTTTTGTGAGCTTTAATCTGAGAATCTGGCGTTTCTGGCAAAACAAAGTTATATTTAAAAGTCGATTCAGGATTTAATGAATCGATATCGCTTTATTCAAGCTACTCACCTCCCACTTCCACCTGCACTTTCAACTGGACCATGGCCAATCAGAGAGGTCCCGCCCCTGACTATCTCTGATTGGTTTAGTCCACGATAGGGGCAAAATGTGTGTCTGTTGTTGACCACAGGGAAGGTTGCAGGTTTGTTTTTGTTTTTTTGCTACCGGAACAGTTGGTCGCACAGGTGCAACCAAATGTATTTTTTTAGTCGCACCACTGAAAAATTTGGTCGCATTTGCGACCAAATTGGTCGCACTCTAGAGCCCTGTAACTTGTTTCATAAATCCCTCAGTCAGAACATGGTATATTATATTTAGATGCAAACTAGCGAGCCAACTTCCTGCTAACTTCTAACTCCGTTAAATTTCATAAATTCCGTTTTCATGGATGTTAAACCTAATTGTTACACCTGGTAGAGCAGAACGCTGATCATTTTATTACAGATGAAAGGATTTAGACAGTTTTTAACTGTCAGTGATGCCGCAGTGTTCGTTGAACTTACGGACCTGCAGCAGAGTTTGGGCCCAGGCACGGCTAATGACGTCAGATTTAAAGACCGGATTGTTTATTATGACCCTGGTTTTACGTGGCCTATCAACACAATTTAAAAACTGGTACATATCACCTTGTTGCTTTGTGATCTTGAAGTGGTCATGTGATTGGCTTACCACGACTACTTTATTCTTCCTCAGTCAAACAGCAGCACTCCTGCCATTGTTTTGCCCCCTGAGCTCCAGGTGTTGTGCCAAAAAGTTATTGTTTCCCGCGGGAGCGCGCAGCTGCTTTAAAGCTGTAGCGCCCAGATTACTTACAGCTACTTCCGTGCAACTGATATAAGGTGCGGTAAGCTGAACACAGCTTCAACTGTCCGTTGAAAAACAGTAACGCGACCGCATTTTCTTGTTAGTAACGGTAACGGCGTTGTAACGATAGAAATAGTAATTAGTTAGATTACTTGTTACTGAAAAAAGTAATGGGGTTATTCCCATCACTGAACATAACTATTTATACATGTACATGACATGATTACAGCCTCTACATAAAAAGACTTGGTCACCATCCCCCAATGGTATGTAAGCCTTATGTCACCGTAACATATTTCAAACCAAATATTACAAGTGCAGCTGAAGATCTGAATGAAAAACTAACAAAGCGGGATTTATAGTCCAGCAGAGGTTGAGTTTATAGTCTGCTCTGCTGCAGTCAGACCATCTGTCTGCAGAGAGCTCTGCTGTCGTTGGAGGCAGTGTACAATACATGCATTCCAGTCTGTGGACAACTCTTGCTTGCGCTGTAGTTAGTCTGTCAGCCAGCCACAAAGAACAGTGAAAATCCAAAGAGTAGAAGTGAAACTGAATGTGCGCTTCATGCTTGATTTTTTTTAATGTTTTTTAACACTGCATGCTCCTAACTGTTCTGCCCATTCAAGACCTGAAGTCTTTATTGGATCATAAGGTGATTGCGGGGCACATAGAAGAAGCTGCCTTTCCACTGATTTCTACACCAGTGATTCTCAACGGGTGGGTTGCAACCCAAAAGTGTGTTTTTTTGTATTGTCATACTGTGATATTATGATCTACCATCTCAGATTCAAACCGCACAATATTTTCATTCACCAAATTTCAGAATCTGAAAATCTGGGTCACGGCTTATCGTTAAGAGGTGATGGTGGTGCGTCCTGAAGCCAGACAAGTTGAGAACAATTAGATTTGGAAGCCAAGTTCAACTTATACATACAGAATTTGGTCAGAAGTGTGTTACCCGTATTGGCCACTAGTAAAAATGCCTACAGCCAGCTTAGAACCCCCGTTAACCTAATGTGCATGTAGATTAGAAGACACACAGGCTCTTCTTCTGATTTTTGTTTCCGTCTGTATTTTAATGTAGTGCTACTCATTCGGACTACATCCAGCAAACTTCGAGCTACGCGGGCAGGAACAGCTGTGACTGGATATGCTATATGCAGCTGTGTTGTTGGGATTTAGGGAGTGCTACATTTGCTTCTCATTCTATTTGATAGAACATTCATTTTTTTGTATCGGTTGATCAGATTAACCGTGGGAAGTCACATCACGATTGAGATTCTAATGTGAGTTGACGTGTGCAGTCTCATGGAGCATCCATCGACTCAGCATAACTCACCACCCAAGACACAGTGAATATCTCAATGAAATCTTCTACGCACCCTGTGCTCCCACTTTGCAGTACTATCCAAATATTCCATCTATGCTGTTCTAACAACTGTACAACTCTTAAGGTTCACGGCCCTGTCTGTAATAGCTACTGCCCGCGCTCTTACTTTCTTCAACAGCATGTGTGTCACTGTCGCAGTGCAAAAGTAATGATTGAAAATGTGAAACAGAACCAATAAACACAGAAAACAAATAACCACTCAAAGCACACTCCTTTAGCATCGTTTCCTTTCTAGCCAATGTGAGAAGTGCTGGTGCTCAGTGGAAGCAGGCTGTGTTTCTTACATGAACGCTGGCTGCTCGATTGGCAGGCTGCATGTCGGAGTTGTTGGTGATGTTGCGGAGCGTTCTAACAGCCGGGCTCCACCCTGACATGCTCTCTGGAACAGATACACCTGAAGAGGCGAGAGAAGTAGTATCTTCATCATATTGCATCAGGAGTAACAAAACAGAAATCATACAATTTAATACATTGTGCTCAAAGAAAAAGATCATTAGAATGTCCTGGGCATTTTTCACTTTTATTGGACAGTGCAGAACTGAAGAGTGCAGAACTGAAGAGTGCAGAACTGAAGAGGGACTCATGACGGGGGACATGGACCCGTACAAAGCCGCGTCATATAACGTGCGGAGGGCGGTGAAAGAGGCGAAGCAGCGCTACGGGAGGAAACTAGAGTCACAACTCCAACAGAGTGACTCTAGGAGCCTGTGGCGGGGACTAAGGACAATAACGGACTATAAAGCACCAACAACCGGTATGACGAACGCGGCCGTGACTCTGGCAGACGAGCTGAACACTTTCTATGCTCGCTTCGAGGCTGCAGCTAAGGACTCCAACAATGCTAGTGTTAGCGGCGCTAACGGCTGCAGACAGGAAGATACTGCCAGCACCGGAAACGTGCTCGTCATCTCCGAGCATGAAGTAAGGAGAGCCTTCAAGAGAGTGAACACCAGGAAAGCAGCAGGACCAGACGGCATCCCAGGTCGTATCCTAAGAGACTGCGCATACCAGCTAGCTCCTGTGTTCACTGAGATATTCAACATCTCTTTATCTCAGTCGGTGATCCCCACATGCTTCAAAGAGTCCATCATTGTTCCTGTCCCGAAGAAACCCCACCCTGCTTCTCTCAATGACTATCGCCCTGTAGCCCTCACCTCAGTAGTGATGAAGTGCTTTGAACGCCTGGTCAGAGACTTCATCATTTCTTCACTACCAGACACACTGGACCCACTACAGTTCGCTTACCGTCCAAATCGTTCCACAGACGATGCCATCTCTCATCTCCTCCACACATCACTCACTCACTTGGACACTAGAAGGGGGAATTATGTTAAAATGCTCTTCATAGACTACAGCTCTGCATTTAACACCATAATTCCCTCCACACTCACCACCAAGCTGGAGCATCTGGGACTCAGCTCAATATGTGTCTGTGGATCTCCAACTTCCTAACTGGCAGACCACAGGCAGTAAGGATGGGCGGACATGTCTCAGCCTCCACCACTCTCAGCACTGGAGCCCCCCAGGGGTGTGTTCTGAGCCCCCTGCTGTACTCTTTGTACACATATGACTGTGTGGCCACTACCAGCTCCACCACCATCATCAAGTTTGCTGACGACACCGTCGTGGTGGGCCTGATCTCTGATAACAACGAGACGGCCTACCTGAAGGAGATTAGGAATCTGGAGAACTGGTGCCAGAGGAACAACCTCCTTCTAAACGTCAGTAAGACAAAGGAGCTGATAGTGGACTTCAGCACTAAGCAGGAGAGGAACTACCAGACCCCTGTCATCAACGAGTGCCCAGTGGAGAGAGTGGACAGCTTCAAATACCTCGGAGTTCACATCACGCAGGACCTGTCATGGTCCTGTCACATCAACACCGTGGTGAAAAAGGCCCGACAGCGTCTCTACCACCTCAGACGCTTGAGAGACTTCCAACTGCCCTCCAAGGTGCTCAGGAACTTTTACTCGTGCACCATAGAGAGCATCCTGACGGGAAACATCTTAACCTGGTTCGGGAACAGCACCATGCAGGACAGACGAGCTCTACAGAGGGTTGTGCGGTCAGCTGAGCGCACCATCCGCTCCGAGCTCCCTGACCTGCACTCAATCTACAGCAGGTGGTGCTGGACCAAGGCCAGGAAGATGGTGAAGGACCTCAGCCATCCCAACAACAGACTGTTCTCTCTGTTGAGGTCAGGAAAGCGATTCCGCTCCCTGAAGACCAACACAGAGAGACTGAGGAGGAGCTTCTTCCCGCAGGCGATACGGTCTCTCAATCACACCACCACACAGTACTGACCCACACATATGGTTCTTACACACACACTGGACTTTCTGGACATTGTTTCACTTCATTACTTAAATCACGCTGCTGTTATTGTGTATATGCTGCTGTTATTGTGTATATATTTATTTATATTTCTTCATACATTCTTATATAGTTCTATATTGTGTATTTTGTTGTACAGTTATTTTATTTTCAACTTTAATTTATATATTTTATCTTATTCTTCCCAGTTAAATTTACCCTTCATTCTAATTTGTGTTGTACAGTTATTTCATTTTTAACCTTAATTTATATTTTATTCCTTCCTAGTTAAATTTACCCTTTTTAATTTTTCATATTTATTTCCTATCTTATTCATAGCCTTTTCCTTTTTTGTTTTCTTTAGGTCACGAGCAGTTGTCCAAGCATTTCACTACATATCGTACTGTGTATGACTGTGTACGTGACAAATAAAATTTGAATTTGAATTTGAGTAGACTGGAAAGAGAGAGAGAGTGTGTGTTTGTGTGTGTGTGAGAGAGAACGTACATGTAAACAAAATCTAAACAACACTGAGTTTGGCTCTGCTGGCTGCTCTCCCAGCGCACTAAGTCCTGTGAGCTCACTGTACTCACCTCAGCATCAGCGAATTTTCTATGTTTTCAGACATATATGTCTAAGTTTTATTTAGAGAAATGATCAGTGACCGACTGCAGTTTTCTTGGCTAATTCCGACTTGCAATTTCTTTCCAAGGGTGACCTGCTGAATCTCCTAGTACCGTATTTTCACGACCATAAGGCGCACTGTACTAAAAGGCGCAGTCTCAGTTATGTGTGCCATTACTGTATTTAACACACACATAAGGCGCACTGGATCATAGGGCGCATACAAGTACCGTATGCGTATTTAAAAATAAAGCGGGAGCAAACCTGAGTTCGGTACCTTACTCACATTTCTATTACCAGTAATCGTCATCATCAACAACACACAAGCATACAAGTGTGCGTATTTAAAAATAAAGCAGGAGCAAAACGAAGTTTGGTACTCACATTTTTATCATCAATCAAACCCATCGAAGTCCTCATCCTCTGTGTCTGAATTGAACAGCTGCGCTAAATCTCCATCAAACATGCCAGGTTCACTTTCTTCACTGTCAGAGTCAATTTCCGTGCCGTGCGGCTCCTCGGAAACGATGCCGGCTTTTGCGAAAGCTCGAACAACAGTGCCAGCAGACATGTTAGCCCAAGCATCTACAATCCATTCGCAAATTGTGGCGTAACTCGCCCGGCGCTGCCTTCCACTCTTGGTGAAACTGGTCTCCATCGGTCATCCATCGCTCCCAGGCCGCTCGGAGCCTTACTTTGAACGGCCGGTTCACACCGATGTCCAGCGGTTGGAGTTCCTTTGTCAGGCCTCCCGGAATGACAGCAAGCTCACAGTTCATTTGTTTCACTAGTTTTTTTCACATCGGCTGTGAGATGGGCACGCATAGAGTCACAGATCAACAGCGATGGTGATGCGTGGAAAAAACCACCTGGTCTCCTTACATACACCTCCCTCAGCCAGTCTTTCATCATTTCCTCATCCATCCAGCCCTTTTCATTTGCCTTAATGATGATTCCTGCTGGAAACTTCTCTTTAGGCAAAGTCTTTCGCTTAAAAATCACCATAGGCGGCAGTTTCTGTCCATTAGCATGGCAGCCAAGCACAACAGTGACAGAAGACTTTTCATACCCCGTTGTGCGTATCGCTACCGTGCTGGTCCCCTTCTTCTCTACAGTGTGACTCACCGGGATGTCAAAAGTGAGCGGCACCTCGTCCATGTTTGTGATGTGGCTGGGCTGGATGTTTTTGTCGCCGATGTGTTTGCTGCAGTAGGAGCGGAAGATGGCCAGCTTTTCCTTATAATCCGCTGGAAGTTGCTGCGCTACCGTAGTCCTGGTTCGGATGGAAAAATGGCACCGTTTCATAAAAAGTGAAAGTGAAACTGCTTTTAGCCGAATGGTGACCATCGAAACGCTTCTCCCGCTCGTTCTTTGCTCGATGATCCACCGCTTGAGTCTTTCCTCCAACTCGGGCCACCTCGCCTTATGTCCGCGGAAACTCAGCTGCGTTTTGACCTGCCGGAGCTCGTTTTCTAGCTTCCTCCATTTGCGAACCATCGATTCGTTAATCTTAAATTCTCTCGCCGCTGCTCGATTTCCATGTTCCTCCGCGTAGCTGATGGCCTTCAGTTTAAACTGTGCTTCATAAGCGTGTCTCTTTGCCATTTTCAGGGTTGCGCCCACACTTCACCCTTTAGCGTTCTCATGGTGTTCTCTACTACGTCCTCCTTACAACACACAGGGCGCACTGCGCTATAGGGCGCGCCGTACTTTTTGAAGAAAATCTAAGACTTTTAAGTGCGCCTTATGGTCGTGAAAATACGGTACTTGGATGGGAGACTGCCTGGGAATACCAGGTGCAGTAAGCTTGGGCTTTTTGTAGCTCAGGAGGTAAGATAGATGATAGAAAGCGCTGAGATGGTAAAATCATAGAAAAGGTTCTTGTGTGAATGGGTGAATGAGGCAAGTGCGTGAGTATTTTGAGTGTTCAAGTAAAGTAGAAAAGTGATACATAAGAACCAGTCCATTTACAAACAAACAAAAAACGCAACTTTTCTTCAATGCAAAACATTATTTTCATAATAAAAGAAATTCTTATACTTTAAACTGCACTCATTTATAGGACCTATTCTCAGTGAAACAACTGAATATGCAGTGCTTTGGGCAGCACCGTATACACCTCTCTGCAAACAATTTCCTGCTAATGATTGGCAACACCCATTCACAGAATACGCACTTTTCCCCATCAACGTGTGGTTGCCAGGAATCCCTGACGGGTCCAGCACGAATGGAGTTTTAGGAATCGATTCCATAGCGGCTGCCACCAGCTTCTAACCACCACTAACTGACTTGTCAGGGAGGACTGGTTTTCCCTGTGACTGGTGGTTACCAGGTCGCCACAAAGCAAATCTTTAGGCCCAAATCATTAATTGCTGCCTTGAGGAGACTGTTGTTGTGATTTGGTGTTACAAGTGAAACTGAATTAACCTGATTTATATGAGCCAGAGGTCTCTCACTTTACAGCTGTTTATGTTGGCACAAATCCAATGCTCTCTCTGTTGCGCACATGATGCATTATAGTGGCTTAACAGTGTTGCATTCATTTTTGTTTCCACAAATACTTCCCATACTATCTGACATTTCTCAACACACAGTGTGCAAGAGAATCTAATGCAGGCCTGAGCAGCAAACGAAGCTTTTAAAAACCTACCTTGCTGTGCGGAGTGAGCGATGGCGGCAGCAGCGGAGCGAGCCTCTGCAGGCACGGCACCACCACTACCGGGCACAGGAGGCACATTCGCACATAGGTTGATCAGCCCACTGCCTGTGGACGACACTGGGTCTTTGATGCCGGGTGGCCCACTCCGACGCCTGGCTGTACCGGTTGTAATAGGGGGAGCTGGGGTGACCACCTCAGCCGGCGTCCAGTTGAGGTTGGTGCCCTCCTTCTCTGTGGAAGAGTCGTCGTCAGAATCATCAAACATCCGTTCGCTGCGGCGCTCGGGTTTGCGTGGAGAGGTCGGGGAGACAGAATTCAGTCTTTTGGGTCCCGGTCGTCTGCGGGGGCTGGACTCCTCATCTGATGAGCCACCACTGGACAGCCGGGATCGCTGGGGGCTGTAGCTTCCATCAGAATGACGGTTGTATGACTCTGCTTCACTCTCCTCCTCTTCCTCTGGCTCCACATATGTGAGTCTGGGGTGATAGAGTGCCTCCTCCTTCCTGGCTTTATCTTTAAATGGTGAAGAGAGGGACAGGTTATTACAGATCTTCTGTCTGACAATGATTACTAGCAGCTCCATTATTGGTCAGAATTTATACATTATTAAAGTTGAATAAGGAAAATGAACTGATACAGGCATACACTTTCTTTTTGCAACAAAAATAGTGAAAATGCCCGTTTCTCAGTAATTTAGTCCAAAACCAAAGATATTCAGTTGAACATACAATGTTAAACAGAAAAATACAGTTTGAAGAACTGATAATTAACAACTTGCCTTTAAGAGAACAACAACTTGATAAAACGCATCATTAGACTGCCTGCACTGATGTTACCTTTAACAGAATCTGTGATCCAGTCAGGGGTGACAATCTTGATGCCGGAGTGCTTCAGGGCACACTCAAATTTAGCCTGGAGACAAATATATATATGTATATGCAATCAAACACCATCTGTAGTGAAAACAAATAAGTGAACCTATGAAAAAGTCAGATATGACTTTGTGCCAAGAAGAAAGTAGCCGCTAACACCGTATCAGCACCGATGGCAAAGAATGAACTGTGGCAAAAAGCTAGTTTAGACTCAGCTCCATGGAGCGCACACTCACCCCTTTAGGTTCCTTCAATACTAAATGAGTGACCTTCTTGTTTAGGTTAAGCTGGCATTCTCCTCCATAAAAGGTTATGTAAGCCCACAGAGCATTGAGATCATCAGGAAGCTGCGTACAAACACAACAAACAAGCTTCACATTTTTCAGAGTGCAATAACACCAAACACACACACCTGATAGTAAGCCCTCTCTCTCTCACACACACTCACACACACACACACACACACACACACACACACACACACACACACACACACACACACACTTACTCTGGGAAGACAAGCTGTGACACCAAAGAATATCTGCCCCGATTCTGGCGAGAAGCCAGTAACTCTGTGGCGTTCTTGGTTATGGAAAAAGTAAGAAAGGGAGAAGCCACTGTTATTTGACAATTTGTTATTACCAACGTGGTTACATCAGTCTGTAGGAACAGACTGAGGTTTAAAAAAAGGATTTGACCATTAGCTGATGCTCACATTGATGTGAACTGTTTTTGTTTTTCATAGGTCTAGTTATTACCCTTCAGTACCAATCAATGAATTAATATAGATTTATGTATTGGCAAACAGCAGTCTGAGCTGCGCTGGTCTGGACAGTGGAAGGATACGGTAACAGGTCTCCACATCGGACCGACAGAATGACCCAGGATGGCTGAAAAACATGAGCAGAACTGTAAGTCAAAGGCTGACAGCGTGTCTGTAAGCTGCTGGTACAGATTCAACCAGAATGCATAAATGATCAGGCAGAAAAAATACTGCTGTATGACAACTTTATGGCAGAGGAGCTAGAGCTGTCTCAAAAGTTATGCTGTTACAGAATCAAGTGAGAAACAGAAAAACTTGGAGTAGTGAGTATGTTGTAACACAACCCTTACCTTGACAACAGGAAGGTCAAAAACCTCTCTTGACTCGCCCACCTCAGGGTTGTCCCCATCCTCTGCAATGATGTGAGTGGCCAGAGCATTGTAGGACACCTCCTTTGCTTTTCCTGCTTTTAGCAGCTGCACCACCTGGAGTACGAGCACAGAATTCCAGTTACATCAATTTAACTAACTAACACAGACGCTGTGGGAGCCACAAGTTCACAAAGTTATTTTGAACTAAATAGGTCAGAAGGATAAATACAAATACTGACATTCTTAATAAACTGTAGATGCTCTGAGCACAGTGTTTCCAACTAAAGTCTTGTGCAAGTATATCTTGTGATTTCTTTATCATCCATGTGAGAGTATCAGTGATTATGAAAGCTCAGTTGCTGCTAACCAGAGAGCTTTGATCTAGTGTTTCTCTGAAGGCAGGCTGCTGTTGTTGGCTTCCTCAGTGTCAGTCAGCAGTCTCAGCTCACTCTCAGTCAGACAGGTGGAAACTCCTACATCTCTGACTGCAAAGAGACTAAGTGGACACTTGGTTTTATTGTAGCTCACCTTTGTTGCTTAGCAGAACAAGTACTGCCAGCTAAGTCCAAGACCTTAAAGTCTATCCACACCAGCTTTGGACAATGTCCACGTTATGAAAACTGAAGACTAATAGTCATCATTCTTTGGAGGAGGAGCACAGAGTCTGAGAGACAACTTCAAACTACCTTCACCCAGGCACCGATTCAGGGCAACCTCCAACATTTTAATGAGGAAGTCTTATTGGCAAAGGAGCATTGTTTAAGCTGACGCTTGTGGCAACTATCTGGCAGCGTGAGCACTTATCTGAGAAGGCCCATCCCTGACAAACAAAATTATGACTAGTGGATTTCAAAGGCTGTAATGCTTCAATTAAACTTTGCATCAAAGATTTGAGACATTTCATTTATATCTTGATGCCTATTTTTATCACTGGAACCATTTCCACACATTCTGATCAGGACATGATCCCTTAAGAGACAGCAGTGTCAGATCTGTTGCTGGCAGACCAAAAACCTTGCTGGTTTATGGTGTAAATGTCAGCATATTATCGTGACTGTAAATGTGTACAAAAATATAATCGTTCAATGCAATGTTCAAGACTAAACCGCCGTTAAAGCCCCTTCTCACTGGCTGAAAATTGGCCTGTCACATCCCTTAACCTGGACTGCATGAAGCACTAACAACTGATCATTTAAGAGATGAAAAAGATGAGAAGCCCTGTGCTCCACCCAAATCTAGTGTTAATAACAGCATGTTTGATAATAATATTACAATTATTACCTGTGTGCCTTAACAGACAAAGACGGAGCTGGTTACTGTCATTTTTTCAGTGACTGATATAACAAAAACTGAAATACTTTTTTTTTGGATTTATTTTTCATCTCTCCCACCGTGCACGACTGCATTCTAAAGGAAGACACGGCACTGTCCACCACACCTCTCTGCTCCGAATAAGTGTAACTCAGCCTTTAACCGCAGCCAGACTTCAACACTACCCACCAGCTTTTAGAATGTGAGGTTTAGCTTGGAGCAATCCCAATAAGACATCAATCCACGAGAAGACTGTAAATGATAATTGTATTGTTTGTTCTCGGTGCAGATTCAAAGCGTCTGGATAATGCCATTTGACAAGAAGGACAGCTCTTTACCACAGGTGTTCAGTACCAACGAGTGGAATTGTGGACACATGCGCAGTAATGGGCGAATAACTGAGCAAGATGCTGACAGTCATAGGTTGATGAAAAGTAACACAATACACCGGCAGTGCAGCGTTTCACTGCTTATCAGAAGTTCCAAGCAATATTACTGAGGCTAATCGTTTAGAAAATAATGCTAACAAGCGGCAGCAGCAAGCCTTAGCCTCACAAACCGCAAGCTAGGAGCTAGCAGCTAACATGCAAAACTCGCAGCTAGTGCTAAAGGGCTGCGTGAAAGTGCAGTTTGAAGGAGCTTCTGCACAAATTATTCAGTGAGCGAGCGTCACTTGAAAGTCTCAAGCACCGTTACGTGGCCTGACAGAGGTTAGCTAAAGACAGCTCGAATACTTAGCTACTACTTAGCTTCTCTTGCATCACCTGCTTTAGAGTCAATGACTTTAGCTAGTTAGCACAGGCTACCAACTTGGCTAAAGCTGCTAACGTCCAGAATCTCACCTTTTGGTCAATATCCCCAACCACGTAGAATTTGACATCTTTGAAAAGCTCATCGGAAACCTTGATCTCTTCTTCAGACA
The DNA here is from genome assembly GCF_965226115.1 of Aulonocara stuartgranti. Lineage (NCBI taxonomy): Eukaryota > Metazoa > Chordata > Actinopteri > Cichliformes > Cichlidae > Aulonocara > Aulonocara stuartgranti. The sequence goes on along the minus strand of NC_138954.1, from coordinate 34,463,193 downwards.
TGACTGGCCATGAAGGTCACGGCACTGTATGATTCAAAAACAGCCAGAAGCTCAAAGTGGAAAGTGTCTGCGCTGCAGCAGCTGATTACAGAACACCGGACACACACTAGCGCCAAATCGCTTAGCGCGCCTTGGACTGCAGCATTATGTGCTTGCTGAGGGGGGTCTGTCGCAAATCAACACTAATGTATTCAGTCGCTTTGTTTTTCATAACTCTCTAAACATTGCATCGCTAAATGTAGTTTATCGTAAATATTACTGGGGTAAAAGAACCCATATAACAGAATAACGGCGACGGGAATTTACAAATATGTTTTCAAATAGACACATAACCCCCTGTGACGTAAAGGTTATTGTTTTGATCTAAACGTGTAACCAGATTATCTCAAACAGACTGAGCTGGGTTCATTTGACTTTAGGACAAATGCGATAGAATGCTTCGAAAAACGACAAACACACACACAAAAAAAGCCTGACCGTGGAAACCAGCGGTGGTGTATTCATCTAAGAGAACCAAATAAAAGCATTCATTTCATCCTATATTTAACACTGCCAACAGAATAATCTGTCATATCAAAAATATTGATACAAATATTATTAAATTAAACACTGTTAGTGGAATCTGGGGGGATTAGCACATGGAAGACCAAGAACCAGTTGGGCGATGGCACTGTCAAATCCGAGAAATCTTTTAGGAAAGAACAACTCAACCTAAAAACAGAAAATTCTGCAAGCTTCAATGCAGACGTCCTGTTTCAGTAAGCAACATTAGTAAAATCAGAATATGTGACAGCTCCTTAAATATATGGCAGCCACATAAAAGTTTAATTTTTGTATTGGATATTTATTTATTTATGTTTTTGTTTTTTGCAGACTGTATCAAACATATCCATGATCCTATCTGTTATGGTGTTAGGCACTGTAAGATGTTGTAGTCCAGTATACCCACCTCCACACACCCCAAGTCTTGCTCTTTGTGTCTTTTGAATTGTAGTTCAGCTAGACTGGTGGTATGGGCATGTGTGCGGAATCAGTCTACACGCACATATAATGATATACCATTGCAGAGATGCTGTGTTTGGAAAAGATGACATGTTCTGCAGGAAACTTTGACAAAAAAAATCTTTATGTTGGTTTGTCGAGTGTTTTGGCTCCTTGTTGGTATTGCAGTGCTGACAGCGTTTTTTTCCGAGTGGTGACACAGTTTAGAGCATCCACAGTCCAAGTATTAAATGGTCTGTCTTGACAAACAGTCCATATGTTTGAGCTTCATGCCAGAAAGGCTGAGTCAATTGCTGGCACAAAGCTCGCCACCTTGGAGGAGGTGGTCGGTGACAGAATGCTGGTAAGGCTACTAGCAATCAAGGCTGACTCCCACCCCTCCGTAACACACTGGACAACTGGAATCCTTGAACCTTGCTGTCAGAGGGAATGTTACAGAAGGTCGTTTCTTCCTGCTGCAGACTCTTTCATTTATCCACGTACAATCCACCTTCACTCCCACACCTCACTGTACTCTGTCACTTTTGTACACCATGGCATGTATTTGCGTCCTTTTATATTTATATTTTAATTTTCTTGCCTTTTTTCAGTTTTTATTAGATAAGTACAGCGAAGACTTGACAGGAAAGTGGAGGAGAGGAAGACATGCGGCAAAGGGCCGTGGCCGGCTGCTCTCAGTCATACGGCATATGGTCACCTGCTCATCCCACTGAGCTAAACCGGTGTGTTAATATTATATATTACAATATCTCATTACCCAGTTGATCCATGTCCCCATTAAAAAAGCAGAGTAATGAATGGTTAGTCAGGCACAGCTATGGGTATATGGTCAGCAATAGTACTGATGAGCATTAATGGATCAGACATTAAGTTTGCCCATTACTCTTCAAAATCGGTCGCGGGTACACGATATAAAAGAACAACGAAGCATAACACAAAACCATCACTTCCTGTTTGCACGCGCTGTTCTTTGTATGTAGTTTTGACTGTTTACATTGTTTCGCGTACTGATTTTGGAATATGGCTAATGGACGATGACTATGGCTGATGTTACAACAGTTGGGTTAACACATCCACTTTGTATTGTCTCTGTCCTGTCTTTGTTTATCGTACTGTTAGCATTGTATAGTTATCATTATAGTATTGTATAGTTAGTAATTAGTACCTTTTTATCCCTTAATTTTACTGAAATTTAGCATGTTATTTATTTGTAATTCCTAGTATATCTTTTATATACTTATAAATGCACCGTGGGGGGGTTTGGGGTGAAACAGCATTTCAGTACACTCTATACTGTGTATACTGCTGTATTGACAATAAAGCTCTTGAATCTTGAATCTTTCTTGTAATAATTGGGAACAACAAAGCCAGCTAGCAGTGGTTCTCTAAGGTAACACTACAAGAGTTTGATTCATTAAGGGACCAAGGGATGTGATGACCGCTGGAGTTAATGACTGCTTGACTGATTTCTGCTGCTAAACTGCAGCATGAAGAGTGCATCCATTTCCTAACACCAGAATGTATGGCCCTGTTTTGATGTAGAAGTGTCAGGCTTTTTTCTTTTTAAAAAATATAATTGTTATTGACATTTAGGAATCACTGTACAGTATCATGTGCATCAGCTTCAATAATTAGATATCCATCTACATGTGGTTTTTTTTCAACAACAAAAACATCCACACAAAAGCAGAAAAAAAGAAGAAAATAATAAGAAAAAAACATAAACACTTAGGGAGTGAGATTTAATTACCAGTAATATAAATAATATATTATCTAATGTTAACAAAGTCAGAATCTGGCCTCCGTGTTATTCCATCTATTTCTTCCAGTGTGATACACACAGGTCCGTCTCGTAGTTCACATCCGCTGTCATTTTCTCCATCCTGTCCAGTGTGACATCCATCCACATGTTCATAGTTGGGCTCTCACATGAACGCCAGTTTTTGTGAGGGCTTTTTTGCCTGCCACCAATAAAATATTAAACAAATATTTATCGTTCTTTGTCCATCTTCCTGGCATGAGTCCAAAAAATAAAGTTTTACTTTCTAAATGTAAATAACGTCCAAATATCTCTTGTTGCATGTATTCCCTTCCAATACGTTTTAATAACATGACAGTCCCAGAAATATGATAATGATTTGCATTTGTGTTTCCACATTTTCTCCAGCAAACGGGAGGGTTACCTTCATAGTGAGATTTTTGGTGAGGTGTAATAAAATATTTTATCAGGCTTTTCCAACCAAATTCCCTCCAGCTCTGTGAGCGGCTACATTTCCATTGATATGTGCATATTGTTGTCCACTCTTCCTCCATTATATCTATTCCTCCCTCCATTTCCCATTTTGTTTTGATACATAGGGTCAAGTGTGATTTCATGTTTTATAACCCATTATACAAATAAAGATAGAGATCCTTTCAAATAAGTCCAACAGCTGTTTGCTTAATTCAGCCTTAGATTTTATCCTTTTGCTGACAAAATGCCTCATCTGTAGGTATCTATGAAAATCCTGTTCCTAATGAATATTTTTCTTTAATCTTTTCAAAACTAAGTAATCTACCTTCCTCCATTACCATACATAAAGTAATCCTTTATTTGTCCAATCTTTGAAGCTAGTATCCAGCGATCTAGAATCTAGTGTCAGCCTTAAAGTTTTGTAGCTTCTTCCAAAAGCGGCGGACCGACCATGACCAGTGATTCTCTGCCTTCACAGGTTTCAGACGAAAGAGCTCATCATCAGGGAGGCGTGCTGAAGGGGAGTTCTCAACTGCCGGCATGTAGATCATTTCTACTTAGTTAATTTATTCATTTATTAATTTTTATTACTATTTCTTATGTTATTTTATTTGTTTTTAGTCTTTTTTGTAATTAATTAATTAATTAATTCATTCATTTATTTATTTTTCATGCATTCTTCTTTACTGAGCTGCTTATGCCAATAGAGTGCGCTGTTGGTCACTTTTCTTTGCAAGGTTTCTCCACATCTTTGAGTAATGCTTCAGTGCATACTTCAGATCGGGGTGAGAGCCGAGTTAGTAGTTTTGACCTGGAAGTTGTTTTTTTCTTGGAGGAACAAATGTTGTATGGGTGAGCTGCTGCTGCGTTCTTCAGTAGGTGTCCAGTGATTGGGGTGAAGCAGGAGGGATCAGGGGGTTTGTGTTGTTGGAAAGCCTTTTTTCCACCACAGAACTCATATCCACATAGGGTGTTATCCTATGTTCTGTACTGGGCTTCTTTCATTCCTCTTTTCACTTGTATGACAAACTCTGTTTTTGCATTCCTTCTTTATTTTAATCTTTATACAAGATTACCATCGTGTATGATCAGTGCCTTAGATTTGCCCAGAATGTTAAGGGATTAAATCATTCAAATCAATCATTATTTTGCACAAATAAAGCAAGACGATGCTTCTGTTGCCTTTTAACATGAAACTCATGTCAGAGGTTCAGGTAATTTACAGCTTGGTAGTTCCATTCATGTTTTGAGGCCAAGGCTAGAAGAGTATCCATTCTCATCAGCAACAAGGTTTCAGATCGGTAGGTTGTTTTGTTATTGTTTCAGTGAGATTATATAACATACAGATAGTTTTAGTTAATGTATACGCTCCTAACATTGATGATCACAAGTTTTTCGAACACCTCTTTGATACTCAGGGACCTCAGTTGCTGGTTAGACCCTGTTTTGGACTGAGCCCCGTTAAAACTGACCTGTCTGAGTAAATCAGTCTTGCACATTCACTATTTCTTCTCTACATACGTTGTTAAAGATATATGGCAAAATCTTGATGTGACTGATGGACTGATAGTGAGTATTCCTTGTTCTCTAATGTGCATCACACCTTTTCTAATTTTAGGATGATATTTTTTCTTGGATAATTATTTAACTAGTTTTATGAGTGCCTGCGAATACTTTGCCATAGTAATATCAGATCACGCCCCCTTAATTCAACATTGCTGTCAGATGATACCTTTCTGGAATTTATGAACAACCAATTAACTTGTTCTTTTTTTTTTTTTTTTTAGAAACAAACATCTCCCCAAATGTTTACAGCTCTTTAGTTTGGGACTTTATGAAAGCCTACCTCTGAGGACAGATCATTTCATATACAGCTAACATGAAGAGGGAAAAGTTAAAAGAAATTTTGGCTGATAAAATAAAAGATTTGGATCATCAGTATGCACACATTAAGGATCTTGAGGTTTACAGGAAATGTACTGAACTTGAAACTAAATTTGAACTTCTTTCAACTCATATCGCTGAGAGGCAACTTTTAAAAAGTAGGAGCACATTTCTTGTACATGGGGAAAAATCCAGCAAACTTTTAGCTAACTAAATAAGGCATCTAAAGCCGTGCCAATGTATAACTGCTATTAACTCGGATGATGGGCTTGTTACTGACCATAAAAAAAATTAATGACATGTTCAGGGAATACTATCTGAAGATTTATACCTCTGAACCTCCTACTCGTACCTTTACTCCATTCAGATTTATCAGAGTCGTTCATACAGGGCACTTTGCCAACTTCCTGGTACCATGCATCTATAACTTGAATTTCTAAAAAGGGGAAGGATCCAGGAGAGTGTGCGTCATACAGGCCAAATTACTCCTGATCGCTGACTTCAAAATTTTAGCTAACATGCCGGCCTATAGGCTGGAAAGGGTCTTCCCAACAGCTTACTACAGTGGTCAATCTTGAACACAACTCTGGTCAGTCGAATTAATTCCATTAAAATGAACATTCTTTCTAAGTTTATATATATTGGTTTAGAGCAGGTATTATCTACTTTAAAGATCTCATTATACACAACAAACAAGCAACATTTGAGCTGATGTCTGCAGAATACGCTCTTCCCAAAACTAACATTTTTAGATACTTGCAACTCAGACATTTCTTGCAATCCCACCTCTCCAGCTTTCCAGAGCTCCAGATGCTAATTTACTGTTTGCAACTATCAGGCAAAGGTATCTTCTGCATTTACAATAAAATATGCAGTGCAACTTCAGCTCTCTCCGAGGGCCTCAAATCCACATGGAGAAAAGAGTTGGATCTCTCTATGTCAGATGATGTTTGGGATTGCGTCCTCACTTTGGCAAATTCCACTAGTCTCTGCTGCAGCTGCCTTGCTGACTGTCTGCGGATGCTGCTTCATTTCCCTACCTGAGAAAATTGTTCTAGAGCACGTGTCAAAGTCAAGGCCCGCGGGCCACATCCGGCCCGGCGTACATTTATATCCGGCCCGCGAGATCATTTTATACAGATGTACTATTATTGTTATGCATGGCCCGGCGATATGAGGCGCTAATAATATACAAACTACAGATCCCATAATGCAGCGCTGCAGCCTCCTTGCTGAACCTAGGCTAACGGAGAACATTCCCGTGTAATCAAGTCAAACATCTGTTATTGCGAAGCTCGCCGCTTACAATGGTGGAGAGAAAAGTTGATTCTGAAAGCAGAGCCTTTCAGCACCAGTGGGAGGCTGAATATATGTTTACAGACATGCTGGTAAACCGTGCGTCTTATTAGTGGAGCTAATGTGGCTGTAAGGAATTTAGTTTAAGACGGCACTACGAGACAAAACGTCAGGATAAGCTGAAAAACCTAAACGCAGAAACTACAGGAAGTAGAATCTAACATTTCAGCAGACGTTTGTCACCAGAGCAAAATCACAAAGTGAAGCTGTTGTGAAAGCAAGTTTTATTGTAGCAGAGGAGCCAAATGAGCCCGGTACCACTCTGAAGAGCTGCAGGATGAAGCTGTGGACGTCTTCCGTCCAGACAAAACGCAGATTTAGGCAAATGTGAGCCTGAGCAGAAATACGATTGCTGATCGGGTTTGTGAGACAGCCACTGATTTAAGAACACAGTTGTGTGAAAGAAGCAAAAACTTCACTGCATACTCTCTTGCTGTGGATGAAAGTAGACATGATGGACACTGCACAGCTGGCCATCTTCATCCGTGGAGAGGAAATATTGAACATTAAATCGATGCACGGGACAACGACAGGAAAATACATTTTTTAAAACGTATGTCAAAGTGTAACGACGTGAAACTGTCCTGGGACAAACTTGTTGGACTTACAACAGATGGAGCGCCGGTGCTGTGCGGTGAAAAAAGTAGTCAGCAGGATGCGAGTAAAGATGCAGGAGAAATGTACCGGTGAGTTATCAGCATATCACCGCATCACACACCAGGAAAGGCTGTGTGGTCCTAAAAATGGAGCATGTAATGATCACCGTGACGCAGACCGTACATTTTATCTGAGCTAAAAGTTTAAGTCACCGTCAGTTTCAGTCTTTTATGTGGGAAATAGATTCAGAGTTTGCCCACATTCCTTCATGCAGAGCTCCGCTGGCTGAGTTGGGATAAAAGTTCTCAATAGAGTTTTTGAGCTCAGCAAGGAAACCTGTCAGTTCATGGACATGTATGATGCGGTGAAGGCGTTTCAAGCTGTCAGTAATGCACCAGTGCAGCCTGCCTCACTTCCCCTGTTGCCAAGTAATGTTGAACCAAGTCAGCGCACTTTGCTGAGCTGCACCTGTGCAGATTCAGATGCAGCTGCAGTGTAATGATGCACTCAGGGAAAGTACGACACTGAATGACCGCACAGTTTATTAGCTCCACTCCTGCAGCAACGCCCAGCTCGTCTACATGCGGCTCCAACCTTGTGTTTGCTTTCATTTACTTTTTCTGGGGTTTTTGGCAGCATGTTCATATTTCTAACTTGCATAATTTTGACAGGATATTTAAAGTTGTTTTTTTTAAGTTTATTTAATCTGGAATTATATTCCTGTCTGTTTTTATTCATATTTATGTTAAAAAAAAAAAACAGTTTTAGTGTGTTCAATAAATGTTTATCTTGTTTGGCCCCCGACCTAAAGTGTGCCTTGAGTTTGACGCCCCTGGCATAGATCATCGTGATGTTGTTTATTTTGTTGCTCTTTGTTTCCTTCTGCTTGTTTTCTCTTTTTTCTTTCTCAACAGGTGTTTTTTCTAAAATAAATAAATAAATAAATAAAATAAAATAAAAAGAAGTGTTTAATAGAGTTTGGGAGGGAGGGAAGTTGCCACAAAGCTGGAAGGAGGCAGTGATAATATCGATACATAAACCAGGGAAGGACAAAGCCTGGAAACTACAGACCAGCAGCTTTAACATCCAACGTCTGCAAAATAATGGAGAGAATGATGGTGAGAGCTCATTCCACCAGGGGGATGGCAACCTCATGGGCTCTTTTTAAAGGGGTGCCTGTGGCTGATATTTGTGCGGCAGCTAGTTGGGCATCATCGCACACTTTTGTGCGGTTTTATCGGTTGGACGTTACAGTCCCTTCGGTGGCTCATGCTGTCCTTTCTGCTGGGTCTACCACTCACTAAGGATGTGGTGGTCCGATTCCGGTTCGGTGGCTGCTCTGCGGGGCGTGTATATATGTCCCATACCTATGTGTTGTACCGAGTGAATCGACTGAAAGGGAACGAATAGTTATGTCTATAACTTCTGTTCCCCGAAGGAGAGGAACGAGGTACAACACAAGGTGGGCCCACTGAGCAGTTTGGCTCGGTGAAGAGCAGCTATCGAACTGATGACTGTGATGACAGCGGCTATATGTGCAGGCGGGGCCGTGCGCGTGTCATCACACGTCATCTGCCTTAAAGGCGTGAATAAAGGTTTTGTGGAGCAGGGAAATTATTTTACTGCTATTGTTAAATAATTGTCATTATTACCATTGCATTAATAATATAATCTGGAGTTTATATTGCATTCAGATGTTGAAACAGTGTGTGTCTTTCAGAAAGACTAAGTTGCAGGCTGACAGGAAGTTGCAGGTTTGCAGAGTGTGCCTTTTGCAGAACTGAAACCGAAAGCAGAGTCTAAGTGTAGGTTATTTTGAGGAGCATTTGAGGACGAGACACAGACAGTAGGTGAAGAGGTGACACAAAGAGCATGTGAGGTCAACACATACACACACATTAGTTAGATTGATTTAGAGGAGAGAACGGAAAGTACTGTTAAGGTTCAAAATATTGGGGATGGAGACAAGAGAAAAAACCACAATAACAACACTGGTCCGGCCGGGTTGAGTCAAACGATGATTTAATGATCACACACGTGGGAGATGGACACTGATGCAGACAGCCTCAAAATCTCAAAATGGTGGAGCATTGCTCAAACTTTTATAACCTCTGGTGCCTCCACCTTATCATAAAAAGCCTAAACATTCACATGCTCTCTCTCACACAGCGCCTAAGCTACGACCTTGGCTCCCTGTTTATCTGCTCCTGCTGAAATGGGGCAGAAAACTCCAGCACACTCTGTTCTCTTCTACTCAGACAAATTAGACAATAACCTTCTGCGAACAGTATTTCTTATAACTCAGCAATATAATGCATCATAAAACAATATCATTCATTCACAACAAGTCAGCAATTTAATGTAATGCAAATCAGTTTAACTAATGCAATAGTTATCAGCTTCTTCTAATTCAGGAGAATAATGCAAACTAAAACTACATAATAATTCACAATCTTTAATTAGGGGTATAACATGGCATAAAATAATATCATAATTTTACAATTCCCCCTGATGAGGTCATTAGAATAATGACCTCACAAACACCCTGTAGCCCAATGTGGCCGGGTTCATCTCTTCTCACTCCTGAGGTCCTTTGTCCCCCTGAGGGGCAAACCATATGTAAGATGACCTCTGTGTTTACGCAAGTCAGGTGCAAGAAAAACTAGGATTCCAACAGTAGCAGGTCCAGATGACAATGTCCTTGTCTCCCACAGCTTTATTTGATGTTCCCTTATACCATTCAGACGTAGACTAGAACCTCTGTCCGAAGAGCTCTTAACCTTTATTTTATTGCTGCAGCTACCAGTGTCGTCCAGTTGGGTGATCCTCTGCTCTTAATTCTTCCGCCTTAGGGGTTAGACAACCTTTCAGTCGTAACACAGATCAGGGGATTATTCTGCTCCGATTTCAAACAACGATCTGTGTATTCTCCAGAAAAAGGAACAGGAAGGTGTCCCCTTTTTGCCCAAAAGCCTCTCGAACTTCGTTGGTCTGGTGTTCCCGGATTTCCGCCAACCCCTTCATGGTTATTGCTGTGTTTATGGGATCCATCCTTTTGTGGTGACTAGCTGGAGCCCAAACGCCATGACCCTTGGACCCAGTTGATGTCTCGGCAGTCACTGTGTCTGACTCTGCTACGGAGGATCCTCGCATCTCTGTGACCTCGTCTGGTGTCTGTTCCTTTCTCTGTAAGAGACAGAAAACCAAAACACCTCTCTTCCTAACCCTAATAATCTAATGTTCTTATCTACTGACCTTCTAGTGATTCAGAATTGGTCTAAAACATTCAGAATGTCCCAGGGGCTTATTCTAATCATATCTTATGTGTGTGTAAGCAGTGTTTGCATTTAGCCCTCCGCACTCAAGGCATTTCTTACACTTTATCAGTCCGGACAGTCACGCCGAACGAAGCTTCTGACCTTCAAAAGGCCGAGTGCCAACTCGTTATAAGCACATTTGCAAGGTGTGTCTGAAAATTATTGAAACCCCTCTTTTTAACAAAAGACAAAAATTAACAAATCTTCTAAACGCTATTCAGTTCATTTCAATGAGTAATGATTAAACATGAAAATGATAGTTTATGCTTTTTCACTGATTCTCTAAAAGGTCCGTCTTCTCGGACCGCTATTAGCTTAAGCTTTACCATTCCTAAATTATTAAAGACACAAATGAAGTTATAAAATGTTCAAATAATCCTTGTTTGATGTTAAAGCTCAACCTCCCCCCCCCTTTTTTGACACATTCCAATGTGTCAAATCAACGGAGCTAGAACATTCAAAAAGTTAGGCAGCTACAAAGTTTCCCAGACTCTTAAGGTGATCCGCGTGTAACGTTCTGACTCAGGTATTTAATATTTTAATAAATCTCGTTTAATTAACTGCCACTATTTAAACTAACCTTAAAGACATAATTTAAGAAAAGATCACAAAAAATAACATGATATCAGTGTTTTGTAAGCGCGTGCGGCCTTCTATGCTCGAAGCCTTTCCCCTCAATAGATCAGTCAGACATTCGCGCTGACTGTAGCTTTTAACCCTTATTAACTTGAGCACAACTCTACAATGAGCAACAAGTTGCAATATGTATAAAAATGATCATGATTACACCTGCAATGAAAAATTATATCATTATCCTAACACCTGTAAATGGAAGATTCATCAGAGGTTATAACAATCACAGGAACACAGATGTTAGTATAAGGTCAAAAGCTTCAATAAATGATCATCGATGCAATGCTTGTTGCATGATTCTCATACAATAATAATGCTGACATTGAAAATAACAGTATAACACCCCCTTTTGTCCCGTTTCACTTGACACCTAAACGTTTATAAATGCCTCTTTTATTCTTGATTTTATTTCCCCCTGTTCTCCCCTTACTGACCACAACAGGGGGATCTTAGTTTTGAATCAGCCATGAATCCAGCTCACCTGATTCATCAGTGAGCTCCACCATCACTGGCGTCTGACAGGGTGGCGCTGCATACTCTTCCTTTAATATCACTATTTTCAACCTGTTAATGAGAGTGTTTAAACCTGAAGTCGACTACGTCCACAACAAGTCAATACAGCTGTAAATGAGGCCAATTATCAATCTATTACCAATCAATAACAACAGATAACTTCTATTTTATGCATGCTTTTAATCAACCACTCACCCAGAGGATCTCCAATCCCAGGAAATGCCTTCTCCTCCTTTAATGAGTCTGTCCTCCTTCCATGCCCTGGTAACTGGTCCATCCAGAGCCATATGATCTCAAATATACATACAACAAGCCAAACCACACCTTGATCACACCAACCCCTTTCCACCCCCAAGATGTCCAATGCCATCCTAGTATGGACTGTCAAAAGTGGCTTTAACGCTGACTGTTCTGACAATCCATTTTATAACGTTCCTGGTCAGATTTGCCAATCTCTGCACCAGAGTTTTAAACGTTTCGCCATTTTCATTAGGTTTTATCTTTTATTTAGTTTCGACTCCAGATTTTCAATTTTTTGCCAGTTGTAATTAGTTTTTACCAATTCTTTGCTAGTTTAGTCTAGTTTTTATTTTCTGAAAATCCTTAGTTTCAATTTAGTTTTATTTGTGTTTTGCAAAAGTTAAGTGTAACAAAATCTCAGTTGCATCATATCAGTCATGCTCTTCTAATTATCCTTGGGTGTTGAGACTAATAACTATTAACTCTTGCCGCACCGAGTGTTCCTAATTTTGGTTAAAGTTAATTGATAACCTTTTGAAGGCAATTGTTTCACACCTTTATTTAGATGTCCCAGTCCTGTTATCTCGGGATACATCACGCTGCCTTATCTGGGGTTAGCTGTTTTCTTGGGATGCGAGTTAAGTGGGTGAACTCTAAAAAGAGGGGGAGTGTGCTCCCCCTGATGAGGTCTTCTAGGTAAGCTAGGTTAACCTTCTTGTGTGAGCTTTTCAAGTGCACTTTTAAAGTTTGTGGGATTTTTTGTTTTATAAATGTCCCTCAAGACCCCCTGATGACCCAGTAATTCATTTTTGCGCACTGTAGTACACATTTAGTTTTTTGCTTGTAGCTCTCATACTCTACTTGCCACTCCTCTAAGTCCTGATGTTTCTTAGAGAGGACAACAGAACCTTTAATATTATATCCCATGTGTGGGGGTGTGGCCTTGCCAATTGTTTTTCCCACCTTTTCAAAATGGCTGGCGTGCCCACAAGCCCATTTTATGGAAGAAAGAAAGGTAAGCTTGATATTTACAATTAAAATGTTTTGTTAAACTCAGATTTTTATTTTATTCAAAAAATAAACATCTGGTAAATAATTTCAGGGGTCTTTAAGAATTAGGCTCATTTACTTTCACAGGGAACATGACTAATTTATTAATGTGTGCTCTACACATTGGGACTTTATATTTATATTTATTTCACTTTTTCCTAATACCCAACTTTTGACAAAGGCGGAGAGAATTCTTAACACAATTATTAAGGGAGATTCAAACATAGATTTTTCAAAATATGAGAGGGTCAGGACCCACTAAAAGCCACACAAAGATTATCGAGATGCAGTGGCAGATGTAATAGAGAAAGACACAGGGCCACCTGAAATCTGTCGTCCTATCTGGTGCAAAACCAACATGTAGTAGAATCTGGAATTTTGATTTTGAGTTAAAAAATAAAATATGGGTAAAATGCAGAAATGTTTTCCAGTAAAGTAAAAAATAAGAGTCGCAATTATAGTTGAATCCATAACACCTAATTGTTCCTACGAGATCACGTCGTTGCTGAGAGTTATCAGTGATCTCAACGTGTGAAAAGAACTCACAGTATCTGGGGTTTAAGCTCCTCTTGGCTGAGAAACCTGGGACAAACATGTGAACAAGACCTGAATAATATCAGTAATGAAGACTTCTCTCCAAAGATCAATAAAAGGAAGCCCCAATCTGATGAGAGTCTAGCAAAATATGGTTCATTCCACTTGCCTGAAATGGTTAGCAGTCCAAGGCATTTCAGTTGTAGAATGATTGGGTACAACAATGAAACAGATGTGAGATGAGGGAAGTGCCAAATGTTCCTTTGTGTCTCCAAATAAAATCAGTACTTACTCAGATATCCTAAATAAATTGACTTTTGTGAAATAGAAAGGTCAGTGCCATCACTTATTCCTAAACCAATAGTTTACAGTTAGTGAAGTGTCAGTGACTTCTGGGTTGGTCCCTGATCTTCATCTTATAAGATTGTTATTTTAATAACACTTGATTCATTTAAAAGAAAAAAGAAAAAAAAGAAAAAAGAAAAAACGAAAATAATTTCTCCCTGTTTTTTCTTATTCTCTGGGTCTCAGGAGGACATTACGTCCCTCTCCACTACAAGACTCTTGTTATGTCTACAAAACAGTCATATTAAAATCATCCTCAATTCTATTCTGGCGCTGTCTCCCGACTTTTCCTGACCAGATTCTGCGGGTGAACGGAGCAGCAACCCAGACGACTCGACTAACGTACTACCTTAATTTCACTATAGCAGGGCACGCACACATCAATGCAACCAAACACATTTTGCTATAAATCTAGTTAATTTTAGTTAGTTTTGTGAACATTCAGTACAGTTTTAGTTAGTATTTCTTTTTTTTGATTTTACTACCGTTAACGCAAATTCTTTCCAGTTCTACTTTTCGTTATTTCATTTGTTGTCTGTAATAATAATAATCTCCTCTGCACCCTTGAATAAACACCATTAACATGATCAACCTTTTGCTGCTTGTTACTTCACCATCTTATTGAATCAACTACTTCATGCTTATGTGGTTTACGACATTATATTTATCTAAATCTCCACTTTGTGTCTAAATGTTTGAAGAATTTTTGAGGGTCAAATTTTGAGAATTTGACCATAGTGAAAGTTATGGCATTATCACCCCCTTTGGGGATTACCTGTTTCCAGTTTTGATGATATTCCTCCCCGTTCTTTATTTTTTTCAAGTACCCCTCTTCGGTGGCGAGAAACTGCTGGTGTGATCAAGCGGGTGCTGTAAAAACAAAAGCTCAGGACAGAACAGTCACCAGTCATGTACTTCATTCAAAATTAACAAATATTAAGCTTCATATTGATCCTCTGAGTGTAATGGTACATTTTAATTTGCACTTCTAAAAACAATATTTTCTTTATTTTCCTCTTGTTCTTGTGCAGCACCACCCCTCAGCACATGCCCCTGTTATTTTATCTTACTTTTAAATTGTTGACTACTTCAAGAGAGCGCCCAAAAGACGGGGACCAGTGTTTATCATTACATATCTCCATTTTGAGTGTGGCTGTCTATCATTCCCCTCTTATTCATAGGCCTCGGTGGAGGGTTTTTTGTTTGTTTGGTTTTTTTTTTTCTAAAATTAATTGACTCTCTATAGTGACCCACTATGGTTAATAATAACATGCTCAGTCATGAGTGGGATCAAACCTTTTCTTCACTTTAGCATTTAATATTCCCAACAATATAATGTAATACCTTAATTCAAACACAGCTACTAAAACACAATTTCCTTAATGCAAACATCAGTAGCTCAAAATTAGCAACCAAAGGGTTCAGTCTGCAGTTCACACTGCTGTGAAGCTACAGCTCTTTAGTCTCTGTCATTCTTCTGTCCTTGCAGACAAAACAAAGCAAAACAAAACATCCACCCTTCTTTTACAGGCAGGGTGAATTGTTGTGGACATTCAATAATCCTAAAGTCAGCACCGTTTTTGTCTCAGTATCAAGTCAGTTAAACTTTTAGTCATCAGTCCATGACTTTTAGTCGTCAGTCATATGCATACATCCACACACATTCATACCAAAAGTTGCTGATAATGGAGTCTCACGCGCAACCTATTCAAGGCTCCATCACCAGCAAGATGACGTCATCATTTTAAAGGAAACAGCTCCTTGTTTGTTTTTCCTTCTTTGGACTGGATTGACTCGCTGCAATCCTTTTAGGCTTCAGGATCAGTGTCCCATATAAGTCAATTTTCTCCCAAGCCCATTATAATCATGGAGAAAAAATACTTTGCGACTGTTTTCAATAAGAATATTTTATAGCGCTTTAAAGTTCAATCTCTCAGGCCTGGATTAAAGAGCTGATTTGTTAAATCAGGAACTCACAAAATACCAAAATATCACCACCAGTGGATCACACCTCTCAGATGTTCTTATCTCAGTGCACTGTAACAAAAGAAAAAACAAACGTAAACAATAAAACACTCATATAATAACAGATACTGGGGCCCATTGCAAACATGTCCAAAGTTCAAACCATCTTTCTCTCTCTCAGAGAAAGAGAACAATCCAAACCTCACTGATAGAATCAACCTAGTGTCAAACAAAACCCAAAGATCAACCAAAACTCCTTTTTGCACCAACAAAACATGTTGGATTTACTTGACTCAATCGTGGACATTAGTTACACACCACTCTTTACCTTGGCAAAAACGTAAACAACTAAGTTGAATCAACACAACCTTTTCATAATCTCTTCGAAATAAAACTCACACCATTCATTCATCATTTTCGCTCTGTACCACTGCTCCTTGTTAGACTGTGTGAAGCACAGTAAACAATTCAGTGGAGGCTTTGAGCCATAAACAGACATCACGCACAGACATTGTTTTCATTATCAAAGTGCTTCAGACCATGTCCTCTAAATCTACACAAATGCCCTCTGCGTGGCATGAAATACATTTAAGCAATAAATGATCAATCAGTTCTTGCTGTTGTAACCAACTCCGTATTTGGATGTTTGTGTGCAGCATTTGTTAGTAAAGCATTCTTCATTGCATCAGCGTGTGTGTGTGTGTGTGGATCACTTCTCAGTTCATTGAATCAACATTTTAATTTGTGTGTGTGTGTGTGTGTGTGTCATTTCTCCCTCAATCAACGAGTGCATATGTTCATATGTATGTTTCTTTTCACTCTGAGTCGGTGCATGTAGATGTGTGTGTTTGTGTGGGTGTTTGTGTTCATCACTTTCCTGTTGTAGTGTTCTGGGTAAACCACGGCCTGAAGCGTGCCCTGGGTCCTGCCCCCCTTTTCAGTCTGTTTGCATCCATTGGTGCTGCTGCTCAGAGTTCTGTCCATACTGGTTCTGGCCCCAATTGAGGCAGTCCTTTTCTCCAGTGTCCAGCATCTTCTCCTTATTTCGCTCCTCCTTAACTTGACCCTTTTGCTTCGGTCTTCCTTCAGGGTTTTGATACGCAGCTCAATTGTCTGGATGTCCGTTTGTTGCTTGCAGAAGTACGACTGCTGTCCGTTTGTTTGCAGGTGGAACGGCTGACATCCAGAAGGTGTATAGGAGAGTCTGCAGCTTCCACCTCCCCAGTGGAAGACCTCAATCTTTGTTCTGTTAGTTTTACACAGGCCTCAAGGCTCTCTGGGATCCCTTCTTGCACTCTCAAGCCCACGGCTGAGGTCGTAGTCGTGGTCCCATTCCACGGGAATGGAGTCCATGGTTGTTTGGGTGTCTCGGCCCAAGCGTTCAGTCCAGAGCTGGGCAGCCCAGGACGCTGAGCGATCGGAGGACGGCAGAGGCGACAGGAAGCCATCCCCCTAACGTTCGCTCCATAGCAGACCGGACAAATCACACTGCTCATCTAGCTCCAGGATGCTCCGGCCTGATTTCAAGTCCGGTGTCTTGGACTCCAAGCCTGATGGGTTCGATTTTCAGCTAGCTCCTCCTGGGCCATGCTCAGTTTCTGCTCTGATGCCTCGAGGTCTTATTGAGGGCAGAAACCTCAGAGTCTTTTCCGTAGAAATCAGATTTAAGTCCATTGATGTTTTCCTTGCTTTGCTCCACGGCCTTTTGCGGCTCTGCTGTTCGGCTCTTCTCAGAGGTCAGCTCCTGGCCGAGCCCCGACACCTGTGCCTTCAGCTTATTTTCTCCTGGTGTTTTGTCCATTCTGAGGTGACCTCAGTTACTCCTCCTGTCCCTGGCACGCCCTTTTTGCTGCCCGATGGTCATTGTTGGTCCGTCACTGTCCTGCACAGCTTTAATGCAGAGTGGTTAAGGTCAGCATGGTTTTGCTCGGCCTCACTTTTCATCTGGGCTTGATGGGCGTCTCGTCACAGCTCTGTCAGCTGAAGCTGTCTTTTTCCATATGGCAAGAATGTAAAGAGTATGTGAGAGGGGTGTGTCCAATCAGGCACAATGCTGGTGGCTTTGCGAGTGCCTCGTTTTCCAAATCCAGATGTTTATTTGTCACGTACACAGCAACAGAGAGAACAGTCTGTTGTTGGGATGGCTGAGGTCCTTCACCATCTTCCTGGTCTTGGTCCAGCACCGCCTGCTGTAGATTGAGTGCAGGTCAGGGTGCTCGGAGCGGATGGTGCGCTCAGCTGATTGCACAACCCTCTGTAGTGCTTGTCTGTCCGGCATGGTGCTGTTCCCGAACCAGACAGTGATATAGCTGCTCAGGATGCTCTCAATAGTTCCTTTATATAAGGTGGTCAGAATCGGTGGTGGGAGCCGGGCCTTTCTCAATCTTCTCAGAAAGAAAAGACGCTGACAGAAATCTCCCCGTGTAGTGAAACGGGCCTTGGATTACCGCTCTCCGTCTCTGCTGCATGAGATCATTTTCCTGCAGCACTGTTGACAGTTTCAAGTTGTTGTGGGTCCAGCTGCTTTAGCATTTAGTCAGGGTCACATCAAAGATGGTAGAGGAGAGAGCAAAGATGGTAGAGGGGAGAGCAGGAGTCCAGGGTCAGCCTCGGCTTTTCCGGGCCGACAAAGCAGCCTGTAATCAAGCATAAAGAGAAAAAACAAAACAAAACAAAAACAAAAACAAACGAACAGGAAAATCATGTTGTATTGGCTGTGTTACTCAGAGAGGGGAAAAACAACGGGACCAGGCCCTGTGTCAGCCTTCTCTCCCCCTTTTTTTTTTTTTTTTTTTTTTCACCATATAATCCTCTCATAACCCACCAAGCTGACAGGACAACACAGGTACATGTTAAAATTCTTAAGATCATGTTTAAAGCACAAAAATGGAATTTTCTTTCATTCAGTAATCACTTGTATTAATCAATCAGAAGAAAACATGTCACAATTTGACTTTTATTAACCACTAAATTTGTCGTGTAATCACTGGTTGTGATTTTTTTTTTTTTTTTTTTGAAGTTAAGTTATTGTCCTGCAACCCAGAGGGTTTATTTGTTAGTAGTGGATAAACTTTATTGTGTAACGGCGGGTGTATGTTAAGTTTCACTGCTTTAAACTTGCTGGAAAATCTTCACGTGTTCATGGGTGTAAGCTGTTTCTTCATTGCGTGTATGTGCGTTTGTACATGGGCTAATTTAACGTTTTTTCTCAAACGAGGCATTTCTCTAGCACGTGCCTCTCTCTCACATTTCTCTGCTTGTGTGTGTTTTTGTTTCACCTTCTTGTTGTGATGCTCCAGGCGCCTTCCCAACCTCCACAAGTCTGTTGGCTGCAATTTTATGTGTAAAAACTTCTCTTAACTTCTCCTTTAATTCTCTGCTAGCTGCTGTCTTTTCCACAGCTGCTGATTCTTGCTGAGTTTGGTTTCCATTACTATAATTTTGCTTCGGCCGCCGTGCTTGTGGGGGCAGTTGGTCCAGCCCCATAGCCACCTGTATCAACACACTGAGAGATTTATTTAATATCATTTTCATTACTGTTAAATAGACTAGCAGGCAAGACGCCCACCTTTGCACTGCAGACTACATGCCAGTCTCCCAACACACTCCTCTCTGAGTTTCCACTTTAAACTCCAACATCATTCACACCCTAGTCATTCAACACCTTATTTGTAGTATCATAATCAGCAAAATCAGCGTTTTACTTACAGGCATGTATCATTGTTTGCAAATCAAAATTATAAAACTCAAAAACACGCTAAACAGGAAGCAAAGTCCTCTGTGCGCGTCACAGCTCATTTGCATGTTCACACACCGTCTAAAAATAGCTCGCAGCGCTGCAGTGCGCTGTCGTCACACACAGGGTCACACAAAGCTCAGACAAAACTCTTTTATTTTATATTACAAAGACGTCTTATATTTACAATTACTGACAGGCCTGACAGATTCAGCACCTAACAAATTTCGACAAATTTAAGTTAACGGGTCCAACCGAAGAAAGCTTCACTTTTTTGTAATCAATTAACCAGTATCTGTTTCCTCCAGAACAGCCTATGGCCTGATTTCTAAAGAACCTAAACAATTTCGACAAATTTATCATAACGGGTCCAACCGAAGAAAGCTTCACTTTTTTGTAATCAATTAAACAGTATCTGTTACTTCTGGGAACAGTTTCTGACCTAACTTCTAAATCCCTAACTCAATTTAACTTTGTCCAAACAAGCACATGACACCGTTTTAAACGATGAGGAGTCTCGGTAACTCCTAGCTTATTTCGGGATGCCCTGTACCCCACAGTTAAACCAAAACTGAACTACCCCTGTTCGCCGACAGGTCAAGACCGCGCGTCCACGGCCAGGAGGGAGCGTAACCTCCGGGCTATGTGCTTCTTAGCATCTTCCAGTGCCGTCCTATAATAATTTTAACCTAACCGATTTTGAAAAAATTTTACCATAACGGGTCCCACCGAAGAAAGATAACTTTTTTACGACCAATTAAACAGTCTCTGTTACTTCTGGGAACAGTTTCTGTCCTAATTTGTAAAACTATTAAACAGTATCTGTTACTTCTGGAACAGTTTCTGTCCTAATTTCCCTACCAAACTACCTGAGCCTTCAGCTCAATATCCAGGGACTCAAACCCAACATTATTACTTTCATATTTCTTCAACTTCATTAAACATTCTTAAGCAACTTTAACTGCATAACACACGGTGATTCTCATCAAAATCAAAACAGACACTCTACCAGTAATTTCAGTGAGTAGACTTTAATTTAGTCATATCCAATTTGGCACATTTTGGAAATCATTCAACAGGTAGTGCCTTACCTTTAGATAAGCCGGCTTTTGTCCACTCACATCAGACCACTGGCTCGTGCCTGTCCGTTCGACAACCTCGGACCGTCCAAACTTTTAAATTCCACCCCAATACCACAGGACGAGCCCCCAAGCTGTTAAGGTTCAAAATATTGGGGATGGAGACAAGAGAAAAAACCACAATAACAACACTGGTCCGGCCGGGTTGAGTCAAACGATGATTTAATGATCACACACGTGGGAGATGGACACTGATGCAGACAGCCTCAAAATCTCAAAATGGTGGAGCATTGCTCAAACTTTTATAACCTCTGGTGCCTCCACCTTATCATAAAAAGCCTAAACATTCACATGCTCTCTCTCACACAGCGCCTAAGCTACGACCTTGGCTCCCTGTTTATCTGCTCCTGCTGAAATGGGGCAGAAAACTCCAGCACACTCTGTTCTCTTCTACTCAGACAAATTAGACAATAACCTTCTGCGAACAGTATTTCTTATAACTCAGCAATATAATGCATCATAAAACAATATCATTCATTCACAACAAGTCAGCAATTTAATGTAATGCAAATCAGTTTAACTAATGCAATAGTTATCAGCTTCTTCTAATTCAGGAGAATAATGCAAACTAAAACTACATAATAATTCACAATCTTTAATTAGGGGTATAACATGGCATAAAATAATATCATAATTTTACAGTACCAAGCCATGAAAATAGAAGATGATTTTCTAGGTGAAAAGTCATTCTGGTGTTGATCTGATCTATGTATAAAATGTACCGGTGACGCATGAAGGGGCGTCAGTAAACAAACCCTGATGCTATAAAATATCTGTTCATGCTCTGATTAAGTTGAAGACTACTTCCTGTCTGCGTACAGAGTTGTCTTCCCACACGTGTGTAGTCATTAAAATCATTGTTTGACCAAAGACCTACTGGACCAAGAGTGGTTTGTACTCTCCCTCCTCAATTTTGAATCTTAACAGTTTCTTCAGCCAGGACACGCGAGGGCGTGATATCCCGTACTTATGTATGCACCTCGTTCCTCTCCTTCAGGGAACAGAAGTTATAGACATAACTATTCGTTCTAACAATATACTTTTCATGTTAGTACAAAATACATAATTATCACGTTCTTACAATATTAATATTATATTGTACAAACGTGATATTATATTTTTCAAACGTGAAAGGTATATTGCACGAACACTTTTCACGTTCTGTGTTTGTGCGTGTGCAGTGTGAGAGGCTGCGTTGAGGGGCGACAGGATTTCAAACAGGTTTGATTATCATGTGACCATACGATTGATGATTGGGAGCTGGTCGTGAGGTGGTAACTGCTTTTCGTTACCCCATGTATACTACATGATGCACACACGATTAAGGCAAAGCTCGGGCCGATCCCCAAAACGGTTGCGCGACTGAAAAATCGTCTCAAAATGGGCCAAAAATCACACAGTGTATGGCCAGTTTTTGGAGGCTAGCTCCAAACAAACATCTGCAGCTTAGTAGTGTATACAGCACTAGTTCAATCAATAGATCAAGTTTTGTAGTGACTATGAAATATATTGTAATTATCTGTTTCCTGTTTATCCTAGACAGGGCAAAAAAGGACTCCAAATTAAAAAAAAGATAAAAATGAAAGACTGGTGCATTGTGCAGTTTAGCACTGGTGGTACAGAAATAGTCCCTAGATCATGGATAAATGGGGAGAAATTGTCATGGCCTCCATATCCTCCGTGAGACACATTCAGGATCCACGACGCAGTAAAGAGGAGAGTTCATCCTGGTGCAACATGGCTCACCTATGCACCAGTCCGACTTCTAATAAGCCATGGTGGGTATCATCTGGATTGGTGTTGTATAAATGTAACAATAACAAGTTTTTCGTGTCCTAATTTATGTCTGGCCATACATTGTGTTTGTACTTCCAGACACATTTCACGAAGCAGAACGCAGTCTTCAGAAATATCTAAGTGAACACTGTGATATGTCTGACCTTCAGTCCGAAGCTGAAACTCAGACCAGTCATAAGAGAAAGCACAAGTAAAACTGTTTTTATTTCACAAACACATCTTTGATTGCTAAGAATTTATGATCTTGTCTTTTATACATATCTGTGGTGCTTGCATACTGCAATATCACCACATAATATAGTCCAAAAAGTGGAAGCTTGTAAACTTTTTATAAATGCAAAGCCGTGTACACTTGTGCACTTCAAAAAATTCCGTGTATACTGTACCTTCTTGCACATCTGTTTCCTGTGTGTGTTGTTATAAATCAAACTGTAACTTTAGGAAAAAATATTCCAAAAGCACATTTGTAATTACTTATGACCGTTTTCAACTTTTTTTCTTTAGACCAAATCCCCTGTACACATATAGTGACTCAGAGGATGAGCAGCCCACAAAAAAATGGTTTCCCCAGGCCCCTCGAGTGAAAGTACCAGGTAATAAAATACTGTCTAGTGTCTTTGTACATATCTGTGTGTGACACAAGGAAACGTTTGACAAGTTGTCTGTATTCTTAAATACTTAAAAAAATATTATCTTTTTCTGTCAGACCTGACGAGAGCTGTTAACGAACTCCGTGAGGAGGTCAGAGCCATCCGCAATACCAGCTGCAATGAATCGGTAGATGCTGGGGTACTGCCTCTGGATTTGCCCTTGCACAACATTGAGGAGCTAAACAATGCAGAGCCAGCTCTTCAATCACAAGAGGCAAATAAGGCAAAGGTAAGTATATAAAGGTTATGTACACTTTGTAACTATAAAGTGTAATAGCTGTCAGATGTGATTTAAATACATAACAACGGCCTGTTGATTAAACACACAAGCACTTGCATACACATTTAAGACATGAGACACGCTAATTCCATCTCTTAAAATGTGTCTATAGGTGAGACGCTTTGCCTTGATTGGAGCCTGACGCAGCAGTTAGGGGCAAACTCTATGTCCGAGTTTGTCTTTGCACAAGCAGTGCAGAAATGGCTCCGATACGCCCCAGATCGTTTGGGTGGTGCAGGACGCACATCATGCAAAAAATTACAAACTTCTGTGAATCATATAAAC
Source organism: Aulonocara stuartgranti (assembly GCF_965226115.1). Lineage (NCBI taxonomy): Eukaryota > Metazoa > Chordata > Actinopteri > Cichliformes > Cichlidae > Aulonocara > Aulonocara stuartgranti. Next base: position 34,439,637 of record NC_138954.1, on the reverse strand, counting down.
GTAAATAGGAAACTGTCTTTTAATAAAGTATTTAGCAAACGAAACATGCCTATTGACCTTTTTTTGTTTATGTTTTTTCTCTGTTACATCACATGCAATGCTTTCTTATTTTAGGATAATAATATTGACATGATACATTGTGAGACATTTGGTTTTTTTTTATAAAGGGTGTCCAATTTAAGGAATAAGTACAATTATGTGTTTAGGTGGTTTAAGTATTGATGGAAACATGCAGTAGTTTAGTATTGGTTAAAATACCTATAAAGAGAGGTAGATTTCCAGTCATGATTTAACTGTTGTTTTAATAAAAAGCAACTGTGCGAAAGAGGTGGAAAATCAACACCATAGCTCAACAGTGTTTCAATATCAGAATCTGACATTGTTTCAATGTCAGCAGTATTAGAAAATATAACGTTGAATCAACGTCAGGTTTCAACATTGATTCCACATCAAAACCTGACGTTGTTTCAACGTTAAAAAAGGGTGCAAGAGTGACGTTAGGTCAACGTCGCACTTCAACGTTGATTCAATGACACAGCCTGATATTGACTCAACATTGTTTCAATGTTTCCTTGCTATCTGGGTATTGACCAGACCTAATTCTTTTGAAAACCTTACATCTTTCCACAGGTCTCCACTTCATCAGACATCACCTAGACTCAGAGCTGGATGAGGCCAGCACAGACAGCGGCCTAACCGACGAAGATGATGGATCCATGGTGTCAGGAAAGCCAGAAGCAGGGGAGCTGGAGAGGTACCTTTCATGTCCATTCACTGGAGGTGTGGATCTATTGCATGGCGTTCCTCACATCAAGAAGCTGTTGATCAAAGTCAATACAGCTCTTCATGCATCTGGAGCTTGTGAAGGACTTCTCAGTCATGCTGGACTCCTGTTCACTGCTGCTGAAGCTTAACCATCACCTCACTGAGTGAAGAAAGGGCACATTTTTGCTAAATATGCAGAAATAGATGCACACTTATACAATTTATGGTAAACTGAGCTGCCTTGTATGTACATATGATGAAGATGCCTCGTTCTGTTTTCTCTGAGGCTGCTGTGCCATTTGGAGCAAAGATGAATATAAAGTTTACAGCATATCTTGTCACTGGAAATTGTTTGCACTGTTTATATATTTATATTATTTACTGCAGGTATTGGTGAAAAAAGCTTTATGTTGTGAAAAACTGAAATCTGGAAATTAGAATCATTGTGCCTTATTTTGTTGATGTTTTTACATATATTCCTGTTGAAAATAGTAAAATTTGTATATTTATTTATTTTTGTTTGTCTGGTAACATTTATTGAAAAAATAAATCGGACATTTCAAACAGTTACTCGCTACTTGAGTAGTCTTTTCACCAAGTACTTTTTTACTCTTACTTGAGTAACTTTGTTGACGACTACTTTTCACTTTTACTTGAGTAATAATATTTTAAAGTAATGCTACTCTTACTTGAGTACAATTTTTGGATACTCGACCCACCTCTGACACTAGTGTGTAAGGTAATGCCATCCAGGCTAAGTACAAATAACCTGTTTTATCTGAATTGAGAAGCAGGAAAGTAGAGGTCATATCTAGGTCTTTAAGACATTCTTCCGATTTAACAACTTGGTGTGTGTTATCTGGGTTCATGGATAGAAAAAGCCAGGGATCATCTGCATAGCAGTGAAAATATATGCTATGCTTTCAAATGATACTGACTAGAGCAGAAGTTCCCAAAGTGTGGGGCCCGCCACCTAGGGGGGCGCAGAGCCATTGCAGGGGGGGCGCGGTATGAAAAGAAAAGACAAAAAGAATGCTTGGACACTGCTAGCATAACGGACAGGTTTTTGGGGCGCCCACACAAACGCAAAGCAGGAGATGAAGCGTCGCTGAATATGTTTCCAAACCAACTTCATTCTAAGCCAAAGACTAGAAAATATAATGAAGCAAATCTTCCCTTTGGCTTCACCTGCACAGGTGCCGAGGTCGGTCTCCCTGCAGGGTTGGTTTTCCCTTCGTCGGGAGCAGCGCTGGGCTGTTCAAATCACGGACAAACAGGATCCCACATTCGTGATTTTTATTTCACAAACACTTGTTGTAATGACTAACTACTCCTGACATTTTGGAGATGTTTGCTCTTTATACAGTAAAGTTACAGCGGGATACAAATAACATCAGGCTGATCCTGCCATGATTTGTTCCCTCGGTTCAAATCACAGACAGACAGGATCCTACAGCTGTTTATGTTTTTGAACCTATTTTGCAGAGGGAGTGAAAAATGTATTGACAGCAATGTTGAATATTATTACACAGGAAAAAACAACTACAGTAAAATAATGACACCGTGACGCCTCTGCCTTTGTAAATAGAGGGACAGTAACTGCGTGTAAAACCTGCAGACAGTCAGATTAACAGTATTTTGTCTCTATCTGCCATTCTGCAATTCATCTCATGTAAACAATAATGTGGCCACAGCGTGACGTGATAAAAGGCGCATACCTTTGATGTTGTGTTACAAACTCCACACGTAAAGGCAAAAAATAAGTTTTAAAAAATCTCAGTTTTCTGTGATTTGAAACACGTTTACGTGGACGAAAGGTCCAAACACACAGAAACAGCTGCGTTTTTAAAAAAACCTGTGTGGGTGTGAACGCAGTGTAAAAGAGTTAGTAGTTTATTTTCTTACTACCTGTAATTTATTGCTGTTTACTTGCATTTGCTTAATTGTTTACTAAATGTTTGAGGTGTGAAATAAACCGCAGTGGAGCAAAATATGGGCGTGTGCGGTTGGAGGATGTGTTGTTTTCGTCAAACAAAGGGGGCCCTAGCAAAAAACGTTTGGGAACCACTGGACTACAGGAAGAGTGTATAATGTAAACAGAATTGGTCCTTACGTGGAATTCTGTGGAACTCCATAATTAACCTTAGTGTGTGTATAGGACTCATTTACATGGACAATTTGGAGTCAATTACACGTTTTCCTCCAGCGAAAACATGAAAACCACTGCTGTCAAAAAAAAAAAAAAAAACAAGGCTCGTCTCGCATCTGTGATGATTCCTGAGACTTTTAGGAAAATATTCTGTGGACTTGTGAACTGTGGATAAAAGTTTAACTTTTTGGAAGGTTTAACTCAATTCAGTTCAATTCTAACATAGTGCCAAATCCCAACAACAGTTGCCTCAAGGCGCTTTACATTCCAAGGTAAAGACTATAAAATAATACAAAGAAGATCCAGCCATGACATGACCTCCTATAAACAAGTGTTTTAGTGACAGTGGGATGGAAAAACTCTATTTTAACAGGAAGAAACATCCAGCTAGGACAATGTTCCGAAACACACCAGCAAGTCCACCTCTGAATGACTCCAAAATCCAAAATGAAGGTTCTGAAATGGCCTAGTCAAAGACTGACATGCTCTTGCATAACCTTTAACAGGCAGTCATGCTTGAGAACAATTACTTTTTCAAATAGGGCCAACTAGCTTATTTGCTTTTGTGTAATATAATATGAAAGAAAAATTTAAAAAAGAAATCAGCGAGGGGGCAAATAAATGATCATCATACTGTAATACCTTTAGTCCAACAGCTGCAGCTCTGGCTAGATTTTAACCAGACCCTGGCTGTTTTCCTAAATGTGCTTTAAACCCAGAAGTTTGTGTCATTTGTGTCTAAGAGTGCAGTTTAGGCAGAGAAGGTTTTGTAGCATCTAATTCTGTAGTATCGAATTTAATCTGATATGTTCCCAGTTTAAATCTAGTTGTAAAATTATTTAAAGAGTGTAGAGGTTGTTGATGACGATATGGGAACCTAAGCGCCAGATTTATTTATTTTCTAATTTTAATAATAAAATCACAAATTCTTGGCCAAATCTTAGAAAGAAGTGTGATTTGTAAGTCCTTCATCATGAGGACAATATTTCAGGCTCTTTATCATAATAAAAAGCCATAACGATTGCTGTGAAGTTAATGACCTAAAACTGAATATGAGATATATATGTTTCATTCCTCTTTGCAAATGTTCTCACTCAAGCATTCGTAACAACGTATGCATGTTTTGTTGTATGCCATTCTGGTGATCATATGATTTAAAAGTGGGTACACAGAGGACCATGTCAGTCAGCAGCTGACATGGTGAGAAGTGGGCCTGTACTCTGTCACAACCACCATTCGAAACCTTGTGCTTTCCTACTGAAGGATGTGTAATTCTGATTTTCCACGATGTCATTCCGTCTTCAGTTTGCTCCTCTGGTGATCAGTTACTTCATTCATTAGTAGGTGCCTGAGCAGCTGTCAAGTACAAACGCTCAAGTAGTTCAATTGGTTTGCAGACACACATGCTGCATGGTGGATCATGGATGCATCAGTGCTAAGAGACCTTGACAAACTGAGTGGCAACCAATTCAGGGCAATAATTAGAGGCAGCTACATTAATGATGTAGAATGTTGCCTTTTGACCTTGCTGCTACAAAATGTAGACATTACTTCAGACACACCGCCTGTCATTACACGATGCTGGTTTCAGGTTTTACTCCCACATGTCACCTTCAGTTCTGATCAAATTGAAACACAGCAGCAGGAACAGTGACCGGATGAGCCATTTGACAGCTGCATTATTGCTTATCACCTGATGATCATATACAGTCAAGCTCAGAGTTACTCTGGCAAATTTTATCTTGAAGTTACTTTTATTCAACCAGCAAGTTTTGTTTGTTTTTTTATACAGGAAATGACACAGGCATCTTCCAAAAGATAATAAGACAAGAAGCAACATTGTGTGAATTTCTTTTAGCTTTTATTTACATTTGAGCAAAAAGTGTCATGTCCAAAATTATTCATATTCTCAGTAATCGATAGAAATGCAAAAGTTCTCTGGAACATATTCAGGTTCTTCAGGATGTTGCAGCAAGGCTTTGGACTAAATCTTCTCAGTGCTCTCATGTCACACTGCTGCTGGTCCAGTTGTACTGTCTCCCCATTGAATTCATGAATAGTACAGCGCAATTCACTGTCATTTTAAAACAATACATAGAAGAGTATGGCCATTGTGATGGCTGGAGGTTGCATCAGATGATCAAGAACACTTCTCTCAACTCCATCATTCCTCACTGAGAATTTCTTTTCCTAACCAACAACTGTCTTCATCTAGAATAAATCAGAAACACAAATCCACTCAAGAGCGGTTAATGACCACGCTCCTGTCTCTTTTACGCTTAATGACAAACTTAAACAAAAATAATCCACCAGATGGCGTTTTAACACATCTCTGCGAAAGGACTTCAATCATTTTCAAGAGGGAGTAGACATAGATATAAGCTGTTTTCCAAATGCCTCCCCAATCTTATTCTGGGAAAGCTGTTTTAATGGGCAGGATCATTTTATGCTCATCCTACCAAAGAAGAAAGACACAGAATTTAAAAATATTTTGCAAGAGAAAATAAAATCACTAGAAATAATCTATGCAACCTGAACTTATTCTAAGTGATTTAGGAAAATGAGCTAATGGCACAATTTCTTCTACAGCACCTGAGACATGACAAATGTGAATACAATAGTACATCTTGTAAATATCTGGCAAACATGCAAAACGAAGAAAAAACTACATCCCAATAATCAAGGACTCAGCAGGGAAGCCTTGGCCTAATTCTACATGTATATACATATATATAGTATTGTATTTTGTATATGTAGAAGTGATATGTAGTTTTATATGAACTTAAACACCTCTTAAAAGATAAGAGGTATTCAAAGATATTGATCAGTACTACATTTCTTCCTACAATAACACAAGCTAGGATGTTAGATAAACCAATCTTTCTAGAACAACTATTTTGCACTCTTAATCAAACGTCAAATAACCGTGTAATTTTACGTCAAATATCATGGTTAAATAAATTGGCCTATCTCCCCCCACCACTCCCCTGCCAGTGGCGGACTCCCTCAGACATCGGTGCGTTGGTGGTTCTTTGTGTCCGGGGATGGGTGTCCAGGTACACACCGGCTCACTCCTTGGTGGTTGCTTATCGGGGCCTGGAGCCTGGGGCTCGCTCGGGCCACTTCGGAGGTGGGGTGCCCCCGGCCTCTCGGCCTGGGGCTCGGTCACTCAGGCACAGCTGGCTGAGCTCACGGGCGCGTCACTGCAACCCCCCCTGGCTTCTGCTCCGCGGCTGCTGAGTGAGCCCTCATCTGGGACTCTCCTCAGCTCTTTCTGGGACAGTGGCGCGGCTGCCCCTCTGTTGGTCTTCCTTGGTCTCTTGTGTTCTGGGGGCCTCTGGATGTCTGGAGTTTTGATCTCCTCCATACCTGCTTCATGCCCTGGAGGACGGGGCTGTGGCCCCCCCACACCCTTTAGCAGATCATTACATGAAGGAACCTTTTAAAAACAAGCGCGTCCATGCTCACAGGTGTACACACGGGTGATCACACCCACAAACTACACCCTTTTTGGCTCCTACCTCAAAGCACACTGTGTTCTGTTGATCTTATGTGCCGCACAATAATGTTTAACATTTAGTATTTACTGTCATATTCCCATATATCATTGTGATGTTGTTTATTCTATTACTCTTGTTCTCTTCTGCTTGTTTTCTTTTTTCTTTCTCAACAGGTGATCCAGGTGATTGATATATGCATTTTTTGTCTGCTTATTTAGTTGGTTTTTTGTTTTTGACCTTTATCCCCGTCCCTCTTCCCCACTGTTTTTCTTTCCCTCTTTCTTTCTCCCCTTCTTTCCCCCAGTCAAATCCGTCCCGTATTTAGCAGGTGAAAATAAAATGAAATAATTTAAAAAAAAAAAAATTAAAAAAATAAAAGCACTGTTTTCCTGTGCTTTCTTTCCTGACCCTAACATTGAAGGTTATAGATTTGTTTTCAGAAGTCTTCACCTATTCAATAAACTGGTCAAAATTGACCAGTTTACCAGTTTGTATGAATGAGGGGGGTGTGGCAGCCATTTCAACAACCTACCACCTCCACACAGGAAACCTGAAATATTTAAGATTCCCCAATATTCACCTAGCTCAGCATGTGCATTTTCAAAAGGAAAGCTCTGCTGCTTAAACCAACTGAAAATTATTAAAACCTTTGGGTCAAACTCTCCATATCACTCTGTAGAAGGCCAGGCAATTATCTTGTATCCTTTCTCAGTATTTCCTAGCACTTCCTGGTTTCAAACCATTAATTTACCATTTGGAAAATTTTATTGAAAAAATAAAATTCTCCTCATAAAACTTCAAATTTCCAAAAACCCAAATCTCAAGGAAGTCTAGAAACACCAAACATCATCTAGCTAATCAACTAACTGACTAACTTAACAGCCTTATTAAATGGTTGAGTAACACAGTCTGACTCATTCCGGTTGCAAACTGAATAAGTACTATGCCAAGACATACTTTTTTCAGACCTCCCATTTATCAGTCAGATGATTAAGAAACACTGCCCTTTTCACAGCATATCCGTAACGTCAGCTCTTGTCAGCATGTTGGAAAACATGACAGATTACCAACTCGACAGCTTCCCTGTCTTCACTCCCAAATTTGGAACGACTCAGACTTCACAATCATTAATAAAACATAAGACTTCACATCTTGGAAAATCAAAGGAGTTGCACATCTTCTACGTGTTATTCAAAATAAAAAAATGTATTAATTTTCATAATATAATCCAGATTTTCGGCATGGATGCTTCACAATTTTGTCCTGTTTCCGGATAACAGTTCATTGTAATTTTGTGAGTGTTTTGGTGTTATTATAATTTAAGTTTAACCAGTTCAGTACTAACTGGTTAAACTTAAATTATAATAATAGTTCATTCTTACTATGTCTCTGAGCTTGCTTACAATGAGTTTAGTTTGTTGTCTATTAGGTTCCCCTTGTGTCTTTGTCCTCTGTGTCCCTCTCTGGCAGCAGACGGACACAGGCGGGAATCAAACTTGTGACTCTCCGCTCCAAAGGCATGTAGTCTTACCACTACCCCATCCAGCTGCTTTACCTATGGAATCTTCGATACCCAACATCCACATTGACGGCAAAACCACTAGTAGTTCCAACATTTGAAAGAAGGGACTGCTCTCACAGCTAGAGATTGACGAGGTACAACACGAATGCTACCGGCAAGGGGGAGCAAGGACACCAGGTCAGGGGGGAGATATCATCACCCCCACCCGAGATTGGGTACATAGCCCCAAGTGCGATAGGAGAAGGATCGTTGAGTGCGAGAGGAACTGACCTGAAAAATAGGATCATGGCCAAGCTTGAAACCTGGATCCCCCGTAGCCGGTTACCAAGATTACGTGAAGTACCCTCAGAAGGTCTGCTAGATGATGTTAATGCAGCACTACGGACAATACCTACAACCACGATTACCGACACTAACAAGCTGATCTACAATACGGCAGCAGTGATCAGTGAGATGCTTGGCTATAAGTTGAACAGCCACAAGGAGCAGTACCCTCCATGGAGAAGGAGGCTAGAGGCTAAGATCAAGGTAGCACGGCGGGAGGTCAGACAACTTTTGGAGCTGCAGAAAGGTGCAACAAAGAAGGTGCCTAAGAAGTATAGCAAGCTGTCCATACCTGAGGCCTTGGAAACTGCCAAGCAACGACTCACAGCCTTGGCCAGCGGCTTGAAGAGGTACACCAGAGAGACCAAAGGCAGGAGAATAAACCAGCTGTTCTCCACAGAACCAGCCAAGGTGTACTCTCAGTGGCAAGGGAACAATAAGAGAACAGCACCACCAAGGCTGGAGACAGAGCAATACTGGAAGAGCATATGGGAGAAGGACGCAACCCATGACGACAATGCTCAGTGGCTAGATCTGAGGGCTGACCACAGCGACCTCCCTGAACAGGGTCCAGTACCATCACAGTGGCAGATATCCAAGAAAGGGTCTCCAGTATGAAGAGTTGGACAGCACCAGGGCCGACATGGTTCACGCCTACTGGCTAAAGAAGCTGACTGCACTCCACGAGCGTCTGGCAGCACGAATGAACCAGCTGCTAGTTAACGAGAGACACCGAGGTGGGGGAACCTAAAACTGGTTATAATGGCTCAGCATGGAGAAAAGAATAATAGCTCACATTCACTTCCATGGAGAGTTCCAGTAGATTTTCTTAATGTACAGGCTGTGATCAGCTGATCAGACGTACACAACTGGTTGAATGCAGTTGTTTTATGAGTTGCCCTGGAGATTTCCATCCTCTGTACTGACAGTACATTATTTATACTGTCTTTTTTCTAGATGGTATAAACTTGGTGGAATTCAGTCAGTGGATCTAAGTATCATCAAGTAAAATTCTGAGGGGGTTAGGCTAACCCTTATTGCAGCAAACTTTGATAAAAATGTGTACAAACCTAACAATTTTTTCACAATAATAAACAGATTGATTAATCCGCCTCAGTGTGCCCTAGGAAAAGCTGAAGGAGGTGGATCTGTACGGGCATCTATGCATAGAGTGCTGCTCCCACAATATATAGAATAAATGTAAATTGTTTTAAACATTGTTTTAAACACTGAACACTGGTGCTCCACAGGGGTGTGTACTGAGCCCTCTCCTGTACTCACTCTACACCTACGACTGCACAGCCACTAACAGCTCCAACATCATTGTGAAGTTTGCGGACGACACTACAGTGGTGGGTCTTATCACCAACGGTGATGAGACGGCTTACAGGGAGGAGGTCAGCGCCCTGACCCACTGGTGTCAAGACAACCATCTCACCCTCAACGTCGCAAAGACAAAGGAGTTGATAGTGGACTTCCGGAGGTGCAGAGAAGTACACACCCCCATCACCATCAACGGCGCTGCTGTGGAGAGAGTGAGCAGCTTCCGGTTCCTTGGAATACATCTGGCTGAGGATCTTACGTGGTCAGTACACACAAACAAAACAGTGAAGAAGGCGCAGCAGCGCCTCTTCTTTCTCAGGAGACTGAAGAGATTCGGCATGAGCCCCCGCATCCTCAGGACCTTCTATCGCTGTGCCATTGAGAGCATCCTCACTGGATGCATCACCACCTGGTATGGCAACAGCACCGCCTACAACTGCAAAGCTCTCCAGCGAGTAGTGCGGTGCTCTGAACGGATAATTGGAGGTGAGCTTCCCTCCCTCCAAGACATCTACAGGAAGCGCTGCCTGAGGAAAGCGGGGAGGATCATCAAGGACTCCAGTCACCCCAGCCATAAACTGTTCAGACTGCTTCCATCAGGAAGGAGGTTCTGCAGCATCCGGTCCCGTACCAGCAGACTGAGAGACAGCTTCTTCCATCAGGCCATCAGACTGCTGAACACGTCATAGACACCTCAGCTTCACTACTGGAACTTTAACATTATGCACTCCATACTGTATATAAATGCCACTTGTTTTGCACATATTCAACTCTGTATATTTTATATATTTTATTATTATTATTATTATTATTATTTTATTTTATTTTTTTACTATTTAATTTGTAAAAATGTGTATACACACACACACACACACACACACACACACACACACACACACACACACACACACACGTAGGAAAATATTTAGTATACACATCCAGAAATGCATACACTATTATATATTGTACATATATTTATTAGTTTCAGGTTGGCCATTCTTGTATTTTGCTCGTTTGTGTTGTTGTGTTTGCACATCTCTGTTGCTTGTGGGGCTCGCACACAAGAATTTCACTCACATGTGCTGTGCCAGTGTGCCTGCACATGTGATGTGACAATAAAAAGTGATTTGATTTGATTTGATTTGATTTGAAATGTTATTACTCTGTTTTCTTGCAGCGAGCTCAATGAGAACACTGATAGCAGTGTTACAAGTGAAGCTGTATCAGTTAAAGTGAAACTGGTGGCGTGTTACTGTGTAGCTGTATGGAAAGTCTTTCTGTGTGGAGTGAATCACTCTGTCACACACTGCCAGGGAGGTTTGTTTTTTCTTTCCCTTAATCATAAACAGCCTCATTTAGAAACTGCATTTTGTGTTTACTTGTGTTATCTTTGTCTAATATTTAAATTTGTTTGATGATCTGAAACATGCAAGTGTGACAAACATTCAAAAGAAGAAGAAAGGAAGGGGGCAAACACTTCTTCCCACCGCTGTACCTGTGTGAAGGAAATGTAGACCTGTCACATATCCATCCAGACCTCCTCTATCCACTTTGTATTCTCTGTAGATTAAATGTTGTCAGACCATAATGGAGAAACAGTACATTTTAATATAATGATGTTAATTGAAAAAGAGAAAATGACCTCTAAGATCCAAAGAGGAGAGAAAGAAGCAAGAGATTGTCTAATAGAAAACTTCCCCAGGGTTTTACAGAAAGTGGTACTTACTGCCACCTAGATTCAATCAGCAGAATCAGATTAAAGATATGGAGCAACACAGTTTTAATTAGGGCATTTTCAAGTATGATATTTTGTTGGAATAATAATTGCCTTTGAGTGATGTTTGGTAGAAAGCTGACAGAATGTGGACAGAAATGGTTGTTCGTCGGTCAAGGTCATATCACAAATGTGCAGCGGTTCTCTTTTTGTTCTTTCATTGTGAGGTAAATGTCTTGCATTAAAGCCTTCTGCTCCACTGTCATTAATAATTCAATTCCACTTTCAATTCAATTTTATTTATTTAAGTGGTCATGGCAGAGGACTGCCCCTCCCTGAGCCTGGCTCTGCTGGGGTTTCTTCCTGTTAAAAGCAAGTCTTTGCCCTCCCACTCTGCTGTTTTTGGGGTGGCTGTAGCTCAGAGTAAGTCGCCTACTAATCAGAAGGTTGGTGGTTCAATCCTGCCTGCTCCAGTCTCCATGGGCAAGATACTACCCCATGTTGCTCTCTGATGCATTCATTGGAGTGTGAATGCATGTGAATGTTGGATAGAAAAACATGCTTGTGTGAATGAGACAAGTTCTGTCTTGTCTTGAGTGGTCAGAAAGTGATCTAAGAACTACTCCATTTACCACTATCCCCAGCTGCGTGCTCTAGGGGAGTTTACTCTGTTATTGTAGGTCTTCAGCTTACAATATAAAACACCTTGAGGCAACTGTTTTTGTGATGTGGTGCTATGTAAATAAATTAGAATTGAACTGAAGAGTGACTAATGTCACTACACGTTAGTAAGTTTAATGAGGTTCCCTCTGCACTTCTGTGGTCATTTGCTAAAGTCTGAAGTCTTTTCTGTTCTACTCTGCTGCATAAGATAAGGAATATATGCGTGAGGAACTCTGGGTTCACACAGGCAAAACTTTCCCTTGTCCTTTAGAACACATTAACAATAGGTAGATGTTTCAGCTCATGCTTTTGTCCCTGGTTTGTGTCCTTCCGCAGAACTCAGTGTGTGCTGCATGCTTTTTCTTCTGCAGAGGAGCCCTTAAAATTAAAAGAGCAACAGAGCAAAACCATCCTTTGTCAGTCAGTACTGCTGTGAACTCATGCAGGACCAAGCAACTGTCTAAGATGCCAAGCTCCCTAGAGCTCAGGAGGCCCATCAGTCTGGCCTGTGGGCTTCTTTCACACTGGTTTTATCCATGGCACAATGATCAGGAGGATTAAAGTGGTAACTGATAGCAAAAAGCTGTCAGAGGCCAAAGGGGAAGACAGAGCTAAGTAGAGCTGGACGAGCTGAGCAGAAGATGATGTCCAGGTATGGCTCTTATTCTTCCTTTAATAGGAAAATGATTATTACACTACGTGTTGTTCTGATGACTGCTGAGTCATTTGTATCAAACGCATTCTTGCCTCGCCTAAGTGCCTTTTAAATTGTGTTAGTATTTTATTCCACAATAAAAAGTGTGGTTTACAGGGAAACAGGGGCTTGAATTTCAACTAAAACTGTGTAAGTATGGTTGTCTGCATCCAGGACGCAGATAAATACAAACTGACTGAGCCATCAGAGGAAGATGCAGGCTTTTATTGAAAGCAGACCTCGTCGGGTAAATGCATTTAAAAAACAGATTTGACTTTTGAATGATTTTATTTCTGTGTTCTAAAAATACATAAATCCAGAATTATTTATGCTACCTTTGAGCTACATATACACTGTACTGAGGCCATAAGCAGTAGTTTGGGCATGTAGTTCAGATCTGCAGTGACAAAGAAACACTTGTGAATTGTATTTTCTTTTTTTGCCAAAGATCATCAGAATTCTACAACTTCCCACTCTAAGTGCAGTTTGCTACATTTAACAGCTCTGTGACCTGTCATCTGACACATGAACGGTTTGTCTGCTCTGTGGGGCTAACAAAAGTAAATCTCACAACATGGACTGTGCTTAAATCTCAGCAGCATCCTGGAAAGATTGAAGTTTTCACAGTGAGGAGTGCTTTTCAAAGCCCAGTGTGGCCAATTTAGCTTCACATCAGTTGGAGCAGTTGCTGAATTTGTTGATATGTTGTCCTTTCTTTTTTTAGTTGTGATGCATTTACTAATGTTAATATTCACGTCTCAGCTTTGCCTTTGTAAGTCTCATCTTCAGCGTTCAGTAAAGAGGAAGAATGGCCAGAGAGCTTCTGACGATGACTTGATGCTTTAATGGTTTATTTCATATTTGTTTAAAAATGGTTTTTGTCCAAAAATCAAAAAATCCACAATTCTGTGTGATCTGTGACAGATATCAGTGACATCATAATGCCCTGTATGTGCTAGACTGAAACAAAAGCTTTGAGCTTTTCTGCCTCGTGATGATGGAGGTCACAGTTCAGCCAGCTTTTTCATTCCCTACTAGCGATAAGTTAGAGTCAAAGTGTGAGTGATTATTGTAGCTCACCACCACCACCCTCCACCACCTACTTAAAAAAAAAGCGGCTAGGGAGGAATCGGAAGTGTCCTCTAACCTTAGAGCTCCCCTCGCTCCTTTCCCCCCTCCAGGAGGCTTTTGAAAAGGCAGACAAGAAGCTGATGGTCCTGGCTGACCTCTGCTTTGTCTTCTGGCTCATCTGGGCACAAATGCAGTTTCATAAAGCCTGCTGCTCAACCTTAAGAAATCCAAAAGCTGGGACAGATAATTATTGTAGAAATGTTGCTGCTCATCACTGAGATGGACCAGTTTAGCTGTTTTTTTATTTTTGATATCAGAGCTCTGATTCCCATACACTTATCAAAGTCCTTTAGCTGTTGCCTGGCATTAGCTTGTATCTTTTATTTAAAAAATCTGGGGCTGGGATATGTATCAAGGAGTCCTTGTACTCACCAACGGCAGATAAAGAATGAAGGGGAAAAAAATAACACCACAAACTTTCTGCTCTAACACATGGCCACGGCATATTTTACAAGCATTCAATTTCCACCTGTGATCTAATATCACTCCAGGGAAAATTCCAAATAGTACATCATGACTTGGAGTTTGCAGGATTGTTATCCAATATTTTGTACATATACAAAACAGAGAGATATTCCAAATATTCCAGTTCAAATAACACCACCTATTATGAACTCAAAGCAAAAACAACTGATCAGTGTAAGATTGTGAAACGCATATGATTTTTACCTCTTTGCATGTTTATGTGTGAGGTCATCAGGGTGACGTCTTTAACTGATTCATTTCTGTATTCAAAAACATCTGTTTATGTTAACAAGACGCCGAATTTGTTCCAGGCGGCAACGAAAATATGATAACTCATAACTATCTACAGAAAACGGGTTGGTGCATTTTTAAAGGGAGCAGAAATGACATCAAAGGCACAGCCAAAGCCCTGCTACACTGTAACTCAGCCTGTTAACGTGTTTCAAACATGAAAACACAAAGTTAAAGAACAGAAACACAGCGACCTGCAGGTGTGTGTGTCTGTGTGTAAGACTAACCTCGTGTGACCAAAGCTAAAAGCCCAGCATGCTCTCCTCTCCGCCCAGCTAACCGAGGCCTCTGAATTCACTGACTGCTGCGTCACATCCCGCACTGAGTTTGTTTTTATTTCAACCGAAGGCAGAAAATTATTACTTGACTACTCAAGACCACTGCTTCACAAGACCTTTGAAGAAACCAGTACATAATTAAAAAATAATTCCTCACGTGTTGTAAAACTCCCACGGTGCACTTTTTGTTGTGTCAGTCCTGCTAAATATTCGAGCTGCGCGTGACTACAGCGCGTGTGCGTGTGTCCGCGCTCACATTTCTCGCTTTCATGATTTTCTTCTTCTATTGAAACTTTTCCTCATTGGATCACTTTCTCACTTCCACCTTATTTGCTCCTTTATTTTATTCAGCTACAATTTGTCTTTCATTCTGAACCAACTTTCGCACACTAGAAAATTCCTGTAGCAGTTGCTTTGTAATATGCTTACATTTATATCAGTGAAAACACAGACTCATCGGACTGTCAGAGATTATTGATGAATGATCGCAGCTGTAGTGCTGGCTTTACATCAGAACTCCGTGTGTTTGGTCATGTTTATGAAACTGGGAGCTCTTCTGCTGAATAGCACGTGGATATTAAAGTTAGTGACAATATGCATTGATGTATTTATATCAGTGTAAATTTTACAGGCTATATTCCACTACATTGTTGAAAATTTCAACAAAATGAGCCCCACAGGGCACAGAGACATGCGTCCCTGCACGACTTTGCGCGCATATTTACGCAGGATGGCAAAACAGAAAAGACTAATGGATGGGAACAGTAAAAAAAACAAAAAAACGCTTGGGAATATTTTTCCAAAGATTTGAAAAAACAAACAAACCCCAAACAACCTTTTTGGTTCCAGTTCAGTGAAAAACATCCCAACGATGAAAATACATCCCTATATTCTGTTTACTGTATCTTCACCCAGACGGGAGGAAGATCGGCCCTCAGGCCCCTTTAAACAATTTTATGCGGGGGTAAAGTACGCACCATGAACAAGAAACTATTATAAACACACACACACACACACACACACTTGAGGTATTAAAGCTTGCTGTAAAGGCCCATTTTATCATTAGTTAATTAATAATAATAATAATAATAATAATAATAATAATAATAATAATAATATCATTCAGGCAGTCAGAATGCGGACTGTCTCTCCGACCTCCAACACCGCCACAGCCCCACAGGCCTACCCAACCCCGACCCACGCTTTGGTCCCGGTAATCGGTGTTAAGCTGTTTGTGTTTAGGTGTTGATGCTAAACTTGTGCTGCATTCAGGCTCTGTGAGAGGAGCTGGAATGAGCCCGCGAGTCACCAAAACTTTGCGCGGCATTTCCATTACAGGTCATGGCAGTGAGCAGGCGGCCTTCAGCCGGTTAGGATTCTGTAGGATATTGCAAATGAATTATTTTTTCCAAGATGACAGCCAAAGAGGTGTGCTCATAACCTTATGAGAGCAAACAGCCAGCCCTGCTCATCACTATGTGTGAGCAGGAAACTAACCCAGTCAGTGGAAGCCTAGCCTCTCAATCCTTCGTGGAAATGGAGCTGCTGAGCTGCGTGTTTTCCATTGGGATGTTGGATGTGAATTGGTAGCGCCTGGAAGATCAAAGCTTTCGTTCTTCGTGTCTGTCCACGTTATCTGTTTGTCTTGTAGTTGTAATGAGATAATAAGGAGTTGTGTGGAACTGAAATAATGTCATCACCAATTTCTGAGTATTGTTTCTGCTAGTGTGACTCCAGAGGTCAAACGGAACCTTCAAACATTCAGAGAAGTGGAATTTTCCGCTGGAACCTGAATGCACCGTAAAGTGACTGAGTGGATTGGATTAATTTGCGCCTCCCGGGAATTCCGGAACCTCACATGACACCAACTCTCTGCCTCTATTGGTCGGAGGCACGTGTCTGAACGACCCGTAGTACGACGTCATCGCAGTGTCTCGCAGCCAATCAGAAATGAAAACCAAAAATCAGTAGTGAAAGTATTTGAGCGGCGTCTTGATGAGCGCACTTGGAGCTGCTGGAGCGTCAGTAATTGTGTGCAGGGAGCAAGAAAATCAAAAGAGTGATTTAACAAAGCAAACAAACGAAATGGAGTTTTATGAGAGTCAAAGTGACGCAGGTGAGCTGCAGGTCGAGGAGTGAGGAGCACAAACTGAAGCATGTTTTTTTTTCCTTTGTCAAATTCCCCACAGGCGCGTTTGCACAGAAAACAATACAAACTACTGCGCCACGCTCCAACTCGCTCTTCTCACTGCAGCGACAAATATAGATATTAGCTGATAATAAAGTGATATTGGAGACACTACGCTGCGGAAGGGAGCAGGTGCTGAAGCTGCTCAGGCTTCATCAGAATGGAAGGAAATGCTCGCCGAGACCCAGAGCGCCCACGGGACTCCGGGGAGCAGTCCAACCGGGCCATCCTGCCCCTCTTGCAGCCACCTGGCAACCAACAGTCTCACAGGATCACTAACTTTTACATCGACAACATTTTGAGGCCGGACTTCGGCCTGAAGAGGAAGGATGGGGCTCCGGATCGGCAGGGAGACGCTCTTGGAGTGCTCATACAAAGAGAGGAGCTGACAGGGAGAAAGCCTCCCAAAAGTGCTAACCCTCGGCAGGGTGGAGCAGGAGGCAAAGAAGAGGAGAACCCAGGAGAGCATGAAGACCAGCATCCGGACATTGACGCCAGGAGGCCCGGCGATGTGGCGGCTAATGACTGCTGCCGCAGCCCTCAGGCCAGCACTGCCACAGCGGCCAAATCGATGCTGTGGCCAGCTTGGGTGTATTGTACTCGCTACTCGGACCGTCCGTCATCAGGTTAGTAAAAACATTCCTCATCCAGGTCTAATTCATGAAAAGCAAAAGAAGGAAAAGGCAGCTCCTCTTTGCAATTCAGAGTCACTTTAAAGGCTGAATTTCAGGAAGGAGCCAAAAAGCTGCTATTGCATCATTTTCTGAGCAGTGCCGAAGTAATGGCCTCTACCCCCACCTTCATATAATATACTCATCACTTGTAACAACTCATCATTAAATCAACACAACTGATGTTTGAGTAATAATTTCATACTTTAAACCTGAAATGACAGGAGCAGTCTGAGCGCAGATTTCACATGAATTTAGACGCATATTGGAAACTCGTTTCTATTCTGTACAGAATTCAATCTGAATGTAGCTTTAAAATAAAAACAAAATCCACGAAGCGGCTGGAAAGTGCTCTGAAAAAACGACGAAATTAAACATGAGTCGAAAGTAAAGTTAAATGATATTGAAGTGAAGTAAAACCAAGTTAACGCCATTGTTCCCCAGTCCTCTTTGTTAATATTCTATTAGCATAATTTTGACAATGGGGTAGTCTAAAAAGTGAAGGCTGTGTATCCAAAGTCCGTCGGTTCAATCTAAAAATGCTTAAGAACACAGTTCCAAAGTTAATTTTATTTTATTTCATCTCACTTGTAAAAAAAAATAATAATAATAATAATAATGATGATGATAAGAAGAAGAAGAAGAAGAAACCCCACATCTGCGTAGTAAATGTTTGCAAATGGAGCATTTCCCTCACGTTATGGTGCATCGCGGTGAAGCCTGTTTCCAGCCTGTCCCTCTCTCTGGGAGTTTTTAGGGCTAAAGTGGAAGTTTGCAACGGGCTCGGCTCATTCAGCCAGCGGATGCGTGGAAACTTGGACTTTTCCTTTGTCACCATGTCAGCTGCTAAAACGATGCTACAGCACAGCAGCCGAGCACAGGAAGAGACCGTAGTCATGTATCGAAGACGCGTTTGGAAGAGTTTTTTTTATTTATTTTTTTATTCCTAACAAAAATATTTATTTGTTTATTTATTTATTTATTTAAATCGATGAATCGAAAGAAAAAAGCGTTCATCGAGTTCATGAAAGGCTCCTGGCCGGAGAGCCCGCAGCCTCCCTCGCATGATTCCGTCCGCGCACCGGTCCGGTTACCTGAGCCCCGGCGCACGTTACAGCGTCCCGATGCGCGTGACCAGGTCAGAGTGCATGCAGGCCTTCAGCGCAGCTGCTTCATGTGCACCTGTACTGATGGGGAGTTCTGTACTGAGCAGGTACGCCTACTGTCTTTTACACTGAGTTCAATCATTTCTCATGGATGGTCCACCTGATCCCACCACGGCAGAAACACCTCAATGTCAGTGCAGAGACAAAAGAAAAGTACTTTTTAAAAATAGAGTTCCTATGCTACAGAGAGGGAAAGAGGCGCCCAACGCCCCCATCCCTCCTCATCTCCAAACCCCACCCCCATCTGCACCCTCTCCTCCTCAGCATTAAGCTGTGCTTAATGCCCAGTGTGGTCCATTGCATCCAGTTGGATGGAATTAAAGGTTGTGACCAATATGTCCTTTAAAATAAGATTAGACTTGCTAAAAACTAATCAACTAGATTAGCCCCATGTCGCTGACTTTCTTCTTCAGTCCGAATCTAAACAGCTTTGTCAGGAGGTCACGTGATTCCTGGCCGCGAGGATAAATTTGCCTAATTTGGCGCAAATGTGAACAGAGACGTTTTCCACTCATAACTGAGCCCGTTTCATTTTTGTAAATACAGCTGAGGTGTAAAAATGTGACGTGTGAAAAGTCCACGGTACTGACTCTAACCACTGGCTGTCATTTGTTTCACTCCCGCTGCACTTCAGGGCCCAGATCTCGCAAACCAAAGAAAGCGCCGACCCCGAGTAAAGAAGACAAACGGCCCCGGACGGCCTTCACCGCGGAGCAGCTCCAGCGGTTAAAAACAGAGTTCCAGAACAACCGCTACCTGACCGAACAACGGAGGCAGAGCCTGGCCCGGGACCTCGGTCTCAACGAGTCTCAGATCAAAATCTGGTTCCAGAACAAGCGTGCCAAAATCAAGAAGGCATCCGGGAATAAAAACTCTCTGGCGCTGCATCTCATGGCGCAGGGACTGTACAACCACTCGACAGCCAAGGACGCCAAGTCGGACAGCGACTAGAGGATGACAGTTGACTCTGAACATGCAATAAAATCACCAGCGTTCATATTTCAATTACACACACACACACACACACACACACACACACACACACACACACACACACCTCTCTGTTTGTGACAGAGATATTATGGCTGTATACTGTGTACTCAGGGCTGTAGATATGACGAGGCCCAGCTCAAGTCAAGATGGAGCCGCATTCATGTCACAGCCGGAATCTCCACCGTTTTCACTCGCTGCAGCCTGAAACCGCGACCAATGTGGCATTCAGGGTCCAACGGAAATATCTGCGGACATGGCGAACAATTAATACTAATGCTGCTCTGTTAAAATTGACCGAGAAGACATATAATAAATTCCAGTCTCATCGAAGTATGGGATAACATATCTTTAGGTAGAATAAAAATAAATAAACGACTTTAAGAACTACTTTTAAAACAGTTAAGTGTACTCCGCAGCTTGAATTAGTTTAAAGTCGCTGGTTCCTGGCAGACCTCTGTTACTGTGACCTGACTGCAGGCCGGGGATTCCACTCGATGGAAACCCGGAACAAACAGGGTCAAAGGTGTTCGGACAACAGCTGAGGAGCCATGTTCCTGGTTTAGTAGGTGTCAGCGTCATGTGACACATCCTACCTGCGTGCCTGCTACATCGTGCCCACAAGAGATTTCGAATCGTGGAATTAAAAATAAATAAAAACTAACAAACCATGTGTGACAGTGATCGCGCTGCAGTGTGGCCTAACTGCCCGCACAGAAAAAGCAGAGTGGATAGAACTTAGATATTGTGGGCCTGCAGAGGAGGAAAATGGCTCCAGCTGCAGCCGAAACCACGACGGGCTCGAGAGCAGGTGATCACGCGATCAAGCATCACGCGCACTGCAGCCCTGTCTGAAAACTCTGAGCTAATATCCAAAGATTTCTTTCTGTTGCATTCCGGGAACTGTGGCGTGGACAAACGGTCCGCTGTGTTCTCCCTGTCTTACTGTACTTTCTGACCACGGGGCTCATTTCTGCAGCGCCTCTTGCTTCCTCTTTGTTCTTGCTGTGTCATGCCGCTGGACTGTATTGAATGTTGACCTGCGGGTCTGCTTGTTGTGGTGGAAGCAGCCCTGCGCCCGGATGCGGAATGTGAGACCTCACGGTATGTCTGGAGTTAAAGGTGTGCTTTAAATCTGGTGACCAGTGTTTAGCAGCAAAATTGCTCTCAGATATCTGCCAGTAGATGCGCACACAACTTAACACAACCGGCTTTGAATTTTCTGATTTTAGCTATTATTATTATTATTATTATTATTATTATTATTATTATTATTATTATTTTAACTTTCTCCCGAAAGCCAACGACATTTCGAAAAATAAACTATCGCCTTAAAAAGCCAGTAGACCATAGCTAAAATTTCCATTCATATCAAACCGCATCATCCTGAGGCCTCCAGGCAACCCGAGAATGTTCAAGAACACACTTCCTGTTGTTGTTAACGAAGATACTTTGTACTCTTATTTTAAATGCAATAAACATCCACCCGCGCGCAGGTGTTTACATAACTTATTTTTCCTGCAATCATTTTTCTGTTTGAACACGTTTGCCGGCTCCGAACCAAATCGTATTGTTACGATGCAGTGAATGTTTGGACTTCTTTATTTTATGTTAAAGCCTCAGTCATGTTTTCTGGGATTGAGTTAGGCACCTGGAAACGTTTCTGCCTTAAAGTATTACGGTGTTAAGAGAGCGGCTGTTTTCTATATGGCAAATGGGACTTTTTGAAATCGATATTTTTAAAGATGAAATATTAGTGTTTTCCCCTCTCATCCGAGGTTCTCTTTTATATACAACGTGTAAATAATTTATATTATAATGGTGTCATTGTAAATAAACGACAACAATGCAGACTTGACTTTTAAGATATTTTTATTTCACAACACGAAATTCATCAAAAAGACAAAAGAAGAAAAAAAAAGGAAAAAAGTAACTTTAAAAAAATGAAATGTGTTGATACTGATTAGGATGACATAATGAGAGCGCAACAGGGAGGACACCTGCGGTCTGCACACAAAGTTACGCGCTCAACACGTCTGCACCTCTACTCAAAACCCAGGTGTTCATTTCGTAAAATGTTTGCATTTTACCGTAATCTGCTCCACTTACTGCACAGGTCCTGTTCAGGCTGTGAAGTTCAGCCACAGCATGTCAGATACAATCATCGCCAAAAGCTCTTTATCACAATTTCGATTTTAGCTGATAGTTGTGGTCCACTTTTATTACAAAGAGCATTAAAAAAGAAAGCTAATCTGAAGAAGTTACTTTTCTGTTCCTTTAAATGTATCTCCAGGTGTTTTCCATACATTTCCAAAGGGCATCTTTAAAAAAAACCCTTCTAAACCTCCTAAAAGTGTATTATTTTAATTTTGAGTTTGTTGACCCGATGATTGCAAGCTTTTCACACAGCAGCCCTCAGTAGAATGACATTTAAGGCCATGGGCTAGGGTCCGGATAAAAATTAAGAGGGCAGAGGGGTATCTTCATCATGGAGAGTTTTAATATTTGTAAATTTATTTGAGACTTTTATTTTAAAAGAAAAAACAGTTCCATATTTGACATAACCCATATGGAGCACGTCAATGTAGTTGGAAAGAAACTATCCATGATTATTAACCTAGGCATTTTTGGGATACAAAATTGGCCCATGTGACAGAACAGTTTCAAAAACTCTCATCTCCAATCACATCATTGGTGCAGTAGCCCTTATGGCTTTAAACTGATGGAAATCATGAACACACCCAAGAAACTATTCATCGCACACATATAATTTTATTTACAGACACACACACACATAAAGAAATCATTTACACTCAGTTTCCGTATTTCAGTTGTGACCACGTGTGACAGAATGCAACACAGTGTGTTCACCATGAGCACAATTTCAAATTCCCTCAGCTGCAGTTTGGGCAGGAACCGAGACATGCAGTCACTTCCAAAAGCCTCACCCTATATGGTGCCTGACAACACTAACAGCGACATATCTGCCAGGCTTGCACCCAAAACTCCTTAATGTGGGAAAATCTGAACCAGATTAGTTGACCGTCTTTATTCTTTGATCTTCAGGACCGCTGCATAGCTGCATCTACATGGTTTCCCTCACATTTTCATTATAATGTTTAATTCAGGATCATTTGCAATTTGCACACCAACACTACTTGAAATTCAATTTGAAACAAGAGCAGAAGAGACTGACAAGAGACAGACGAATGATATGAGAATAAAAAGGTCATTATTTCAGCTAAAACTAGAAACCATCTATAGAGTGCAATATCCAGCAAATCATTCAGTTATAGATTGTCCTTTTGCAAGACACACGTTGAAAAATAAGCCAGTCTCAAATAAGGAGCGTAATTCTGAATAATAACTGTTGTTAATTTGACTTTTCATTCACAAGAAAATGCTTCCAGAGATTATTCATTTCAATCCATATCTAAGTATTATGTATCAGTACAAACCAAGCGTTCCTGTGTTGTACAAATTAGGGTAAACCAGTAGAAAAGCAACAGCCAAAATTATCTGCAAATTCAGAGCCCAAAGAGTACCCTGATAGCATCACTGAAATCTTACAAACACGTTTATGTCTGAGGGCAGTTTACCTGAACATCGGTGCATGGTAAGAAAAATCAAACAGAAGCAGAATGAAATGTGGAGAGCAGAGGGAGATCCATTAACCAAAAGCCAGAGATTTGTCTGAGGCGCGTTCACTGGCAGCAGCAGCAACAGCGACCTGGGGTTTCTGAATGGCTGCAGAAGCCTTCATCTGCATTTCCTTTCTTAGCTGGCTTGTATGTGGAAGTAACGCCCAACGGTCTCTGACTTGATGAGCAGAGCTAGTCTTGACTTGGGGGTGGGGGGTGGAGGGGGGATGGGGTGGGGGGGGGGCTTGTTGTGAGTTGGGTTTTGATGCAAAGTCTGGGGATGTCAGTCAAAAGGAGCTGGGGGTGCAGGAGGTTGAGGGTTGGGAGCATATTGGCCATAGAACCAAAATGCTTTTGGTGTCCATGCAAAAAGCAGCAGGTGGCAAAGGTGTAGCCAGGACATCTTTGCAGGGACACTAACATGTTTTTATCATATCTTTGATCATGTATTCTTATTTATATGTGATTAAACACAATGAGTTTAACTTTCCATTTTAAATTGTAGCTTGGTTATGTTAAGGCACCAAAAGCACTTGGCTGGGTTCAGGGACAGATGACTTTTTTCACACCTCGGCAGGTAACACTGGACCCTCTATTGGACCATGCTGGGAGATTTTAGAGCTTAAGGGTTTTTTATCCTGAGCTTAGATTGTGTTTCTATATTAACAGGGTGATGAGATGCATGAATACAAAAACATTTGAATACAAAAACTCATAAAAACATCAATTCTACAAACTATAAATTGCAGCTATTCTCATGCTGTCATCCTGTGGGTGTTAGACTGTGTCAGAGGTGGCAACAATCCTTCACTCCAGCTTGTTAATCAACCAACAACCCAGACAGAGTTTTAATTCGTCACCCTCCAACCACTCGCAGCAGATGGCTGCCACTTCCTGAGGTTTCTTCCTGTTAAAAGGGAGTTTTTCTTTCTCACTGTGGCCTAGAGCTTGCTCAAAGGGGGTTGTTTGATTGTTGGGATTTTCTCTGTATTATTGCAGAGGGTATCCTACAATATAAAGCTCCTTGAGGTGACTAATGTTGTAACACTGTATAAATACAACTAAAACAAAGCCGCGTCATATAACGTGCGGAGGGCGGTGAAAGAGGCGAAGCAGCGCTACGGGAGGAAACTAGAGTCACAACTCCAACAGAGTGACTCTAGGAGCCTGTGGCGGGGACTAAGGACAATAACGGACTATAAAGCACCAACAACCGGTATGACGAACGCGGCCGTGACTCTGGCAGACGAGCTGAACACTTTCTATGCTCGCTTCGAGGCTGCAGCTAAGGTCTCCAACAATGCTAGTGTTAGCGGCGCTAACGGCTGCAGACAGGAAGATACTGCCAGCACCGGAAACGTGCTCGTCATCTCCGAGCATGAAGTAAGGAGAGCCTTCAAGAGAGTGAACACCAGGAAAGCAGCAGGACCAGACGGCATCCCAGATCGTATCCTAAGAGACTGCGCATACCAGCTAGCTCCTGTGTTCACTGAGATATTCAACATCTCTTTATCTCAGTCGGTGATCCCCACATGCTTCAAAGAGTCCATCATTGTTCCTGTCCCGAAGAAACCCCACCCTGCTTCTCTCAATGACTATCGCCCTGTAGCCCTCACCTCAGTAGTGATGAAGTGCTTTGAACGCCTGGTCAGAGACTTCATCATTTCTTCACTACCAGACACACTGGACCCACTACAGTTCGCTTACCGTCCAAATCGTTCCACAGACGATGCCATCTCTCATCTCCTCCACACATCACTCACTCACTTGGACACTAGAAGGGGGAATTATGTTAAAATGCTCTTCATAGACTACAGCTCTGCATTTAACACCATAATTCCCTCCACACTCACCACCAAGCTGGAGCATCTGGGACTCAGCTCAATATGTGTCTGTGGATCTCCAACTTCCTAACTGGCAGACCACAGGCAGTAAGGATGGGCGGACATGTCTCAGCCTCCACCACTCTCAGCACTGGAGCCCCCCAGGGGTGTGTTCTGAGCCCCCTGCTGTACTCTTTGTACACATATGACTGTGTGGCCACTACCAGCTCCACCACCATCATCAAGTTTGCTGACGACACCGTCGTGGTGGGCCTGATCTCTGATAACAACGAGACGGCCTACCTGAAGGAGATTAGGAATCTGGAGAACTGGTGCCAGAGGAACAACCTCCTTCTAAACGTCAGTAAGACAAAGGAGCTGATAGTGGACTTCAGCACTAAGCAGGAGAGGAACTACCAGACCCCCGTCATCAACGAGTGCCCAGTGGAGAGAGTGGACAGCTTCAAATACCTCGGAGTTCACATCACGCAGGACCTGTCATGGTCCTGTCACATCAACACCGTGGTGAAAAAGGCCCGTCAGCGTCTCTACCACCTCAGACGCTTGAGAGACTTCCAACTGCCCTCCAAGGTGCTCAGGAACTTTTACTCCTGCACCATAGAGAGCATCCTGACGGGAAACATCTTAACCTGGTTCGGGAACAGCACCATGCAGCACAGACGAGCTCTACAGAGGGTTGTGCGGTCAGCTGAGCGCACCATCCGCTCCGAGCTCCCTGACCTGCACTCAATCTACAGCAGGCGGTGCCGGACCAAGGCCAGGAAGATGGTGAAGGACCTCAGCCATCCCAACAACAGACTGTTCTCTCTGTTGAGGTCAGGAAAGCGATTCCGCTCCCTGAAGACCAACACAGAGAGACTGAGGAGGAGCTTCTTCCTGCAGGCGATACGGTCTCTCAATCACACCACCACACAGTACTGACCCACACATACAGTTCTTACACACACACTGGACTTTCTGGACTTTGTTTTTGCACAACACTGGTCACTATATTCTTCATTTCCGGTTAATACTTGTACAGCTGCTGTTATTGTGTATATATTTATTTATATTTAGATTTCTTCATACATTCTTATATAGTTCTATATTGTGTATTTTGTTGTACAGTTATTTTATTTTCAACTTTAATTTATATATTTTATCTTATTCTTTCCCAGTTAAATTTACCCTTCATTCTAATTTGTGTTGTACAGTTATTTCATTTTTAACCTTAATTTATATTTTATTCCTTCCTAGTTAAATTTACCCTTTTTAATTTTTCATATTTATTTCCTATCTTATTCATAGCCTTTTCCTTTTTTGTTTTCTTTAGGTCACGAGCAGTTGTCCAAGCATTTCACTACATATCGTACTGTGTATGACTGTGTACGTGACAAATAAAATTTGAATTTGAATTTGAAAACTGAACTGAATTCATTTGAAAACCTGACTTTTCACCTTTCCATGCTTTGATTTGTTGTTTTTTAATCTTTCTGGCCTTTAAGCACAGTTTCTATGTGAATTCTCAAACTTTTTATCTGATTTTCTGCTCAGTTCAGATAAAATTATTATAACGAGTGATTTTAGCATTCATGTAGATGCTTAAATTGACAGCATCAAACATGCATTTAATCTGTTATTAGACTCGCGTGCTTTCTCTCAAAATATAAATGAGCCCACCCACCATTCGATTTACACTCTGGTGCTCGACATACGGCAAAGAAACTGAACATGTAAGCATTTAGAACCTTAAGGTCACTACTGAATTGAATTGAATTGAGAAAATGAAAAATACATTTCATTCCAGTAGTTGTCTTTCCCAAAGTGTTGTAACTAAGTTTAAGGATATAGTTCCTTCACTGTTATCTTCTTCAATGCCATATCCCAACACTGTGCAGAGAAGCCACCTAAACTCAATTCCCACAAAGGTTATCTTGTTAATAGTTCATAGTCAGTGCATTTCTCACATCGCTTGACCTTGGACACTTGGACTCCGCTGAAAAAGACAACGTCAAATCAGAAGTACTTAACTCCCTAGTATAACTTACAATTGTGCAAATTAAAGCCGGCCACTGAAATAGATCTTCACTTAGCCTTGAAAAAGAGTTTGTTGCTCTACAAAAAAGCCCTCTGTAAAGGTAGGACACCTTATTATTTGTTATTAACTGGAAAAAAAAGATCGACCCCAGATTTCATGTCAGCGCTGTAGCCAGACCGACAAAGTTAGAGCTCTGACAAAAAAACTGTAACCATTATTTGAGAAATTATTCATAACCATCTCACAGACGAACAGCTGCTTTAGTTCTTCTGACATTTATTTCGACTCTATTCCTACAAGGCTGCTCAAAGTTCTGCTATAAATGAATGCCTAAATCTTAAATATGATCGATCCCTATTAATGTACCACAAGCCTTCCAGCTGGCAGTGATTAAACCATTACTTAAAAAGCCATCACTTGACCCAAGTGTCTACATGACACTCACTAATTACTTAAAATGCAGAAATTTCTGTAGTAATTTCTTAATGACATAAAGGCCCGGGGCTTTCATTAAAAACAAACAAACAAAGTAAACAAGAGTACTATACTGTAGTCATAGAGAACACAGGCCAGTATTTCACTTCAGTATATTAAACCATATTAAAATATTTTGTTATGTTCTTTATGTTTTTAAAAAAATAGAAAACAGTGTTATGAATGCCACTGAATGGTTGTTCTCCTTTTAGATCATTTTTGTTGCTCTTTCAGTTTACATAAAAATTGCAGTGTGTAACACTGAAATGCCATTATGTTACCATGCTACTCATTTGTGAACAATTAGTTCAGCTTTATAAAACAAGTGGTTTTAAAGTATTGTTTGACTGTCATTTTGGGCAAATATTTCATTTTGGTAATTGCTTTGATTTACTGGTCTATGTATTGTTTTAGAGTCTATATTATTGTATGGTCTACAACATAAAGCAACTGTTGTTGTGATTTGATGCTATATAAATAAAACTGAATTAGACTGAATTGAATTTGCATTGTTTGTCATTTTTGATCTTCATTATGTAAATTTCTGTTGGAATTTAAGATGTTATGCTCCATTGATTCATCCTGATTTGTTAATATATTTTGTTGTTGTAAAGTGTTGTTACATGCCGTAAACTGGTGTGTACTGGGCCACCATGTGGTGCTGAAATAAGTAAGCTATTCTGAGAGACAAAAACCACATTTTTGCTTCTGAATCAACTTTCAAGTTCAACTCTCTTCTTTGGTAGCCTGGCACAAAAGTTTTTGCTGATGATTGCGATCCCCCTACAGTTGGAGCACACACCCCTTCTTGAGCATTTGTTTAACTGCATCAGTGACCTAACCCCCAGTGATAGGCAAGGGTCCCCCTCATCCCCAGGATCCGCTTCCATTATGGAAGGCGTGACAGTAGGATTAAGGAGGTCTTCAGTGTATTCCTTCCACCTCCTGGCTATATCCAAAGTTGAGGTCAGCAGCATTCCATCCCCACTGAATATAGTCTCCCTGCTCCTGAGTCGTCCGAGGCTTTCCAGAATCGCTTTGTCTAATAAGGGGATGAGCAGACCATACTTTCTGCAGAAGTATGGTCATGAAACAATGGTTCTCCGTCATGGACAGCCCATCATACACACTCCACTGAGGCAGCAGAGCTAGTTCTCCCTCAGACTAATGTGTACCTGCTGCCGTAAAGAATGCTTCAGGAATTCATTCAAACCATTCTTGGTGAAACTTTACAATAACACTTCCTGTGAACACACCTTAGTCAGGCATAATATTCTACACATATATTTCTATATTATACCGTGTTGCAACTGTTTTTCTTAAATTTATAGTATACATATTATTAATTAATTCAATTTGCATTATTCTCTTGCACAAGGTCAGTCTTAATTTAAGTATCTCAGGGAGATGGGAGCGGGAATTTAACAGACGGATTGGTGCTGCGGCTGCAACAATGTGGACGCTGTACATGGTGAAGAGATAGCAGAGCTTAAAGGGAAACTCTCGATTTACATCTATATCCAGGGTAGATGTAAGTCGGGTGGGGATCTGAACCCCACCCTGTATGCTAAATGAAAAGGGAAAGTTTTAAGCCCTATCCTAAAAGCAGAGAGGGTGTCTGTCTTTTGAATCCAAGCTGGAAGCTGGTTCCACAGAAGAGGAACCCGAAAGCTGAAGGCTCACCTCCTATTCTACTTTTGAATATCCAAGGAACCACGAGTGAACCAACAGTCTAAGAGCGAAGTGCTCTACTCTGGTGTCTGGTGATATGGTACTACGAGGATTTTAAGATGAGATGAAACCAGGTTGGGTTGAGCCAGGACTCTGCAGTCTATTTACACCTACAGGCCAGTGGACACTCTTTCAGTGATGAGGATGTAACATCCTGGACAGGGAGGAACGCTGGTCTGAGCGCGGAGTCAAGGAGGCCATTTACGTGAAAAGGGAAAGACCATCTCTGAATCGAGGAGGGGGCCTAAGGGTACATCTTTCACCATCTTACAATGCTGTGATTGCAGCCATTCCCCAACTCTCTGTAAATGCTACTCATAGCCATTGATCAGTGATCGTGATGCTTTTCATAATGATCATGTGTCAGGGCTCTGTGTGCGGGCAGGTGGAGATGTGGATCCAAGTGCAGGACTCAGAGACGTAAATGTAACTGAAAACTTCAGCTTTATTGCTGGCACCAAACATGAAACCACTAACTGGAACACACAGGCAGGATCTGAGGGGACAACGCGACACTGAGCAAAGGCAACACAGGGCTAATATACACAGGGAGGTAATCAGGGAATGGAAGACAGGAGGGAGACACAGCTGGGAGAGATCAGGGCTGACGAGACAGGGAGAGCGAAGCTGGACACACTAACATAAGACACAGACCTTCACAATAAAACAGGAAACCACACTTTACCAAGACCTGGGCTAGACAGAAAGGCGGACTTGACACTGAACAAAACCTACTAATACAATAATAAACACAGTATCACAAAGTAAACAGCATTTGACTCATAATCCAGAGAAATACCATGAACAGAAGAACTAATCCCCCACCAAGAATAAGACATAATCATAATCAAAGCACCAGAGAATAAGAAATAATCATATAATCATGAAACTGGCCTCACGGCTCATTGTTAGTGAGTGGTGCTTGTTTCAGTCATCATTCAAATTTCTCCCACTGAAAATGCTACGTCCAGATAAATGGAATCAACTTTTTGGGATTTCCTTACCTCGCAGCAAAACCTTTCTGGCACAACTTCACCTGCTTCCAAGGTGCATGGAGAGGATGAAAGAATTCACAAAGCAGGAACTCCAGCAACACTTGAGGGAAGATGAACAACTTTAATAATTGACCAACGCGTTTCGGCTTGTGGCCTTCATCAGGGTCATGATTTCCTTACCTGGAAGATTGAGCATGCATAAACACACTTATCTGTGGTATTGCTGAACTGAGGTCTAACAGGACACATATGGAGATGAGTTCACTGAACAAAATTAACTCCATTCAATAGATATGATTGAAACCACTGCAGCACAGTACCTGTAACAGTAACTGCACGCTCTAATCACTAAAATAAAATTTTATGGTCAACAGAATCTGCAGTAGGAGGTCTAGGAGGACCAGCACGGAGATGAGTTTGTGCTGGTCTTAATCTTTTTATGTCAGAGTCATAAGAAGATCATTTGTAATCGTCACTAAAGCTGTTTTTGTACTGTGCTTAGTTCTGAAACTTCACTGAAACTCTTCAAATAAACCTGCACATGATTAGTTAGCTACTTTTGCAAGAAATGTTTAGAAAAAACTAAGGTTGGAGATCGGTCATTAATTAGCTAAGCCAGCTGGGTCATGTGATTTTTTTTAAAGTAGTGGTTTAACTCCTGCCAGCTTGAAGGCCTGTGGTACAAGGTCCATTAATAGGGATGGGTCGATCATATTTAGGACTTCTCTCAGAAGCAACAACTGGAGAAAAAGAGTCTTAAATAATTTATTTGTGAAGAAAGTTATTACAAAGTTATTACTGGGCTACTCACCAGCTTGGCTCTGGAGGCAGTCACACTTTCCCCCTATCCCTTATCTTTCCTGCTTGGCTTCTCATGTCTATTGTATAGTCTCGCTTATTCTCTAACCCTAAGAGAGTCTCCCAGACTTGTTCTCTAAAAACCTAAAGAAGAATTATGGATTTGATCAACTAGTCCCTTAACGAAACTGACAACTCCTGGGCTTGGGAGAGCCCGACTGTCCTGCGGAGATGTTTGCTGCTGGATACTCGATGGTCGGTTGCGTCGTGTGTCTGGCGACACTCTCGATGGAGGACATTGAATGAGATCTACCAATTAGGTAGATAACAGAGTTCTGGCTGATTGGAGCTGGCTTGGACCTGGCTTATCGAAGAACAAGAAGCAGCTACAGCTGTTCAAAATCCCACAAGGCTGGCCAACATGATAGACGATGGGCAGGGCTGTGAGTACTCAGACTGTGTTTTTTGGAACACCATATGGATACGGTCTTGGAGAAGCTCCTGGCTCTGTAATATGGATAAGACCTTGAAGAAGAACAACGGGAATTGAGAGACCTGTGACCAGTGACGGACATTAGACCAACTGTAAAATTGGAAGCAGTTTGTTCGCACTAACCAAAACAACTATCATTTTTATCTCATGCGGCCCCCCTGGCGCCAGCTGGATGCTCAAGGCAAAAGTTGACGGGAATAACAATTCTCCTTTAGATAACAAGACTGTGACTCTCTTCCCCCTCCTTCAAGGCCACCCGAGTCGACCGAAGATTGTTGACTTTTGCTTAACCGGGTGAAGTGACACTTTATCTCGGTTGAACACGGAACACACACACATACGCATGTACACTGACACAGACCTACACTCACTTTTCTGTTCTCAAACTGATCTTCCTGTTGGAGCTCAGTCTGGGGGGAGTTCTTTTTTCTCCTCGTCTTTCCTCCTGTTGTGCATATACCTCTCTGACCTGTCTACCCCATGTGATGTTGTGTAATGTATGTATGGTCGGAAGGGTAAGATGGCGCTGGCAAAGGTAGGCAGCCTTAACCCAATTTCCTTCGGGGTCAACCTTCAGGATCAATAAAGTTTTATTGAATTGAACTGAATAGTTAACGTTAGCTCAACAGAATTCTGACTTTTTGTCAGCCTGGCAAAAAGAGAGTTAAATTAGTGAGATGCCACTGAAAATGTCATAGACCAGGGCCTCTGCCAGATGTCCCCAGCACATTCTCACTATATGTTTGGGTCTATGTGTTAACAGACCTCTCTGCATTGAATCATATCTGTTATTAATCTCTGTCTCTCTTCCACAGCATGTCTTTATCCTGTCTTCCTTCTCTCATCCCAACCAGTCGCAGCAGATGGCCCCGCCCCTCCCTGAGCCTGGTTCTGTCGGAGGTTTCTTCCTGTTAAAAGTTAAAAGGGAGTTTTTCCTTCCCACTGTTGCCAAAGTGCTTGTTCATAGAGGGTCATATGATTGTTGGTTTTTCCTCTGCATGTATTATTGTAGGGTCAACCTTACAATATAAAGCACCTTGAGGCGACTGTTGTTGTGATTTGGTGCTTTATAAATAAACAAAATTGGACTGAATTGAATTGGTACACAAGGCCTGTCTAGCATTTTCATCTGCCACCTGATCCAAATCACCACCAGGTGGTGATCAGCTGACAGCTCTGCTCCTCGCCTTTCACAGGCTCAGATCTGATGATACAGGTACAAAATCAGTTGGTTGAATACCAAACATGGTGTTTTATGGACAAACTGGTGTTTTATGGTTAGCACAAAAGTCCAAAAACAAAACACCAGTTGGGCTCAGATTGGGCACATCGTTTTTCAAAATCACACCCCCCTCTAATAATAACAACAAGTGCTTGTTGAGTTATATTTGACTAAATCTGGCTAAAAGAAACATAGATATATCAAGAGAAAAATAATGTGTAAAAAATATGAATCTTATTTATCCCCTTATCATAAACCTAACCCCTCCAACAGGCAGAGCCAAAGGGCAGACTGAAAGGAAAAGTACATGTCACAAAGTCTTGATGTCCCCTGTGTCTTTGTCACACAAAGGAGCACTCATCCAGTGCCCCTTCCCCCACTGAGTAATTTAGCCATAGTTCTCTAAACGTTTCCTACTCAAACTTGGAATATGGAATGACGGGGATGGGGGCTTTGGGCGGAAATATAATTACGGCTGCTTAAAGATAGTAAAGGCTGAGAATGGGGGATGACATCAGACTAATTTCACACTCAGGCCTCGGATGGTCAGGCCAAGCCTGGGCCTCGCCGTGCTACACTGATCAAAGCCTGCTGCAGCTGCCCCAGAAGCCAAAGAGAGAGAGAGAGCGAGAGAAGGTCTTAAATATGCTAATCTCCAGGACAAATATATTTTAATCTTGTTAGAATACAAGTTAATGCTGCAGCTCAGTGACCAAACCTTATGCTATAAGAGTAAGGATGTAGAAATCACACTTTGTCTTAAAGGCGTTTTCTTTTCAACAAGTTGTATTCATACAAGTACCCCCCCCATGCTTTTAACATTCACACACTCTGATGGATGCACAGAGAATAACTTGGGGTTAGTATCTCGCCTTAGGATATTCAGCATAGCAGACTAGAGTAGCCAGGATTCGAACCACCAAACTTCTGATTAGTGATGTCCTGCTCTACCTCCTAAGCATCAGCCACCGCAGAGAGAGGTGCAGGTCAGTACGGAGAAACTCCACAATCCAGCCTAACCAGGGGTTACTTATGACTGGAGATGGTAGATGAAACTGGGGAGTAGGAGGCGTAAGCAGAGTTAGTACTCCCAGCCAAATACACATGCACATGTTGAAAGGAGTGAAAGGAGAGGAGGACAGAAAGAAGGCAGAGAGGAGCATGGCAGATGTCATCATAACAAAAGTAAAAGATGGGCAATAAATATGTCAAGTAATCAATCAGGCTATGAACCATCAACATGTGATTGTGAAAAATATGTTACAAAACTCCCTGTGAACCAGGGAGAGGGTATATACACAGATCACTTAACCCTTTTGTAATCAGCACGTTGAGCTACTCTGATCAC
Source organism: Aulonocara stuartgranti (assembly GCF_965226115.1). NCBI lineage: Eukaryota > Metazoa > Chordata > Actinopteri > Cichliformes > Cichlidae > Aulonocara > Aulonocara stuartgranti. Next base: position 34,405,240 of record NC_138954.1, on the reverse strand, counting down.
TTGCATGTCTTCACCCATCCACTGCCTTTTCATTTTGGTAACTATACTCTAAAAGCACTGAAAAATACTATTCATCCTGGAACTGCATTTGACTTTACCTGACGTGAAACAAACACACAACTGCTATTTTCCTTTAAAGATACCGACTTTGGTAGACTTGCTTTAGCTAGTAGCAAACTTTAAAACAGACTGAGATGGCAAGGAGAGGTGTGGAGGATTTGGGGCATCTGAGGTTAGACTACAGCCACACTAATAAGTTCTACAACACTTATTAGAAATGAAAACGATCTTCATCATTATAGCATCAACAAGTTCAGAAATAATCACTGCACCCATAAACTCATATCACATGGTCAGTTACATACGCTGCTGTGTCTCCTCTGCAGTAGTGAGGTTATAAGACTTTGCAAAGACTGAGATCTTGTAGGAACTGCAAGTAGATCATTTTACTTTTGAGATGACTTCCTTATCAGAGGAAAAAACATTGTTGAACATAGGAACAGAAAAGGAAATAGAAGGAGCATGTGTTCTCAGCCTTCCTGGTGCGTGTTTGTTCTACAAGAACAAAGTAATGGAAGTAGGGAAAACATCACAAGCATTTCTTGAGGGAATAAGAAACAAACCCAGTGGTTGGTGACCGTGTTCACTTGATTGAACTTGACTGAACAGTGGGCTGTGAGGCCCCCTCAAAGCCCACTGTTCACCAGTGCTAGTTTCAATCATTATGCAAATGTGCTGTTTATAAGGTTGGAAACCTGCAGTCAGCTGAGACTGAAGAAGTCACTTGGATGCATGAGGAAACATTTGTCCCACTGAAAACATTAGTTCAGATGAACAGAATCAACTTTTTGGGATTTCCTTACCTGGATGATTGATCATGCGTCAAGACAAGGTGGAGCAAGTGTGGAAACAAACTGTACATAAAAGACGGAAGTAGCAGCTTGTACACTTGCCTGTTGTAGACTACAGTTTTGCATCCTTGAGTATGAAGTATTTTTTTTCCCGTTGTTGTCTTACATTTTCCGTCCAGGCTGCTGAGGGATGTGTGGATCTGAATGAGAGGCCTACAACACTGTTAATCACAAAGTAGCCAGGCTCAAAATAATCCCCTTTGTTTTAAATTCACCCTGAAAGGAATCATTTAAAAAATGAACACCTGTATTGAACAGCTGTATTCAGGAAGGCAATAGATAAATGATCAAACTACTAATTCAGTTTTCTTCACACGTTTCCATAGAAAAGATCCAATTGTGAAGCAGTACCGAATAAAAAGAATAACAACATCAAGTTGCACTCAAGGGTGTGGCATGGATGGCAATTGAGCTTCCATTTAGCTTAGCTTGACTTTTTTTTTAATTGTTTTTTCTTGCATATCTCAGCATACTGGACTGTCACAACAGCAGTCGCCTCAAGGCACTTTATATTGTAAGGTAGAACCTACAATAATATATACAGAGAAAAACCCCAAAAATCATATGACCCCCTATTAAGCACTTTGGCGACAGTGGGAAGGAAAAACTCTCTTTTAAAAGGAAGATATCGCTGGCAGAGCCAGGAGGGAGGAGTGGCCATCTGAGTCCACTGTCAGAGGCCATAAGAAGATCATTTGTAACCTTCACTAAAGCTGTTTCTGTGCTGTGATGAGCTCTGAAACCTGACTGAAACTTCAAATAAGCCTCTGCAGATGATCTGTTAGTTGTTTGACAACTACTCTTTCAAGGATTTTTTAGGTAAAAGGGAGGTTACAGCTTGTCCTATAATTAGCTAAGACTGCTGGATCAAGTGATGGATTTTTAAGTAAAGGTTTAATTCCTGCCAGCTTGAAGGTTTGTGGTACATAGACGATTATTGGAGATAGGTTGATCATATTTAAGATTAAAGCATTAATAAATGGCAGGACTTCTTTGAGCAGTCTTGTGGTTTGTTTGGAGATAGTAATTACTGAAGTTAACTCAGAAAGCTCAATTGGAGAAAGAGACTAAATAAATATCAATGTAGACCATGTTACATCTGTGAGATTTTTCTATAGTGTTCTCTTTTCTCATTCTTTGTGATTTTTTATGTTTAAGTGTTTTTTTGCTGGTTTTTAGTTCGTTTTTTTGTCTGTTTGGGAGCTGGCAGAGTCTCTATGGAGATGGGGTTTTTTTTGGGGGGGGGGGGGGGGGGTATCAGGAGGAGAGACGCTGCCGAGAGGCATGTAAGACTCAACTCTGTTTCCTGGTCCCAACTCTGGATAGTCATATTGTAGCGAACCCCCCCGAATGAAGGATGACACTTTACTGATGACGTTTTGAAGGTTTAATGGCAGTAAACCATCAATCTCACCGTAAGAGCTCGGGATGTATACATAGAAACAGCGTGTAAGCAACATAATCCACACTCTTACAATCGTAAACCTTATAACATGAAGTTCGTTTCAACGTAACATTTAACAAATGTAGCGACTGTCACAAAAACATCTAAACGTCTCCTTATTTACATCATAACCATACCTTGTGCCTCCATCAAGGGGGCTGCTAATGACAAAAGAAATCACCATAGGCTCCGTTAAGCCATCACTTTTCTAAACTCCCGCGACTGCTGCTGAAAACTGCGCCAAAAACAGTTTTTCAGGAGATCGTCCCATCAAAATAAAAGCTTCTACACACGGACAGGAAGTTGGTAGTAGAAAACAGGAATGAGTGCCAAAATAAGGTGCAAGGAAAGGCATTCAGGGTTATTTACACTCCCACCAAAATTACGAATAATCGGTTTACATAAGAACCAAAATGAATAATTTTCCCAAACAAAATAACCCATGTAGGAGTTACCTTAGGAACTTTCTAACAACAATACAAGTTTTTGTACTGGACGCTCAACAACTGATAGTTTAGTAGAGCGTTGACCTTTATTATTGAGTCTCTTTTCTCCAAGTGAGATCTTTACCCTTCGCACAAGTCCATCTTTTCCACTGACAGTCTCTACAACTCTTGCAAGTCTCCATTCCCCTCTGGGTGCCAGTTCATCCATTTCCAACACAACATCACCTACTTTTAGATTCCTCTTTGGTGAGTGCCACTTTTGCCTTGAAATGATGTTGTGAATGTATTCTCGTCTCCAGCGGCTCCAGAACTGCTCTGCAAGGAACTGCACGCGGCGCCACCTCTTCTTGCTGTACAGGTCCTCATTTGAAAAGGCACCAGGTGGGGGCAACGGTGCATTGGATTTCATGTGCAGCAGATGATTGGGCGTGAGTGGTTCTAGGCTGTTGGGGCTGTTCAAGTTATCTATAGTCAGGGGTCTGGTATTGACTATAGCCATGGCTTCGTAGCATAACGTCCGTAATGAAGCATCATTGAGTCTGTCATGAGCCAGTGACAGAGTGGTATTCAGCACACTTCTGACAGTCTTTATCTGACGTTCCCACACTCCCCCTGCATGACTTGCATGGGGTGCGTTCATCACAAAGTCACATTGTTTTTCAGTCAAGTATGTATTTAGTCTCTGAGTGTCTAGCTCATTTAAAGCTGCTTTAAACTCATTCTGAGCACCAACAAAGTTCGTTCCCTGGTCACATTGGATGTGTCGAACTGCATTAATAAATGCATCAGTAGACAAGTCCTCTAAGAACTCGACGTGAATGGCACGAGAACAAAAGCAAGTAAATAAGAGTCCATACCGTTTGTGTTGTTTTCTTCCCTCTGTTGTCACAAATGGACCAAAACAGTCCATGCCGCAGTGTGTGAAGGGAGGAGAGGGCTCTAAGCGATGTGGAGGTAGGTCACTCATCCTCTGACCCTCTGGAGCTTTGCGGAGTCTGCGGCAGATCACACATTGTCGGATGAATGAGGCAACTGTTTTACTCATTCCAGGAATCCAGTAGCCACTGGATCTGATTTCATTTATGGTGAATCCCTTTCCTTGGTGTTTTACTTTGTCATGACAGTGAGATATTATGAGTTTGGCTGCACAATGTTCTTTTGGGATCACGATCGGGTGTTTGAAGGTGTCACTCGTTGCATGCTGGAGTCTCCCTCCCACCTTGAGGAGACCATCTGTATCCATGAAAATGTCCAGTTTAAACAGTTTGTTATGATGTGGGAGCTGTTCTCCTTTCTTCAGCTGTTTTATTTCCTGTTCGTACGCTTGAATTTGTACATGTCGAATGATCACAAGTTCAGCATTTTTCTGCTCACTCACTGTAGCTGATGCATTTGACTTGATGTGTCTAGCCCTTCTTATGAGACGTGCTACAGCCTTAATTGCTTTGGACCAGGAGGAGAACTTACTTAGACATTCAGCAAGACTTACAGTGCCTGTGACTTTGGTTAACATTGTCTGTACTTTTCTGACTTCTGGATCTCCTATGGTCAGATCCAGCTCGACAGGTTGTACTGTGGGCAGTTCATTTTTCCACAAAAAGGAGGGGCCAGTGAACCAGATAGACTTATTTAACTCATTGACAGTTATGGTAAAAATGGTAAATGGCCTGTATTTATATAGTGCTTTTACTAGTCCCTAAGGACCCCAAAGCGCTTTACACATCCAGTCATCCACCCATTCACACACACATTCACACACTGGTGATGGCAGCTACATTGTAGCCACAGCCACCCTGGGGCGCACTGACAGAGGCGAGGCTGCCGGACACTGGCGCCACCGGGCCCTCAGTTACACCTCTCGAAGCACCGTCAGCTGGATTCAGTTCTGATGGCACGTAAAACCACTGCTGAGGGCTTGTACTTTCCCTGATCCTCTGAACCCTGTTAGCTACAAAGGTGTGGAAACGACGTGCATCATTGTTTATGTAGCCCAGCACCACCTTTGAATCAGTCCAGAAGTACTCCTTTGCACCATAACACAGTTCTTCCCGTAACATGTTGCTGACTGAGACTGAAACTACAGCTGCTGTTAGTTCAAGTCTGGGGATTGTGGTCAGTTTAGTTGGAGAAACTCGAGCCTTTGCTATTACCAGAGAGCAGTGAACTTCACCTTTAGCGTTCTTTGTCCTCAGATAGCTACATTGTCCATAACCACTTGAGCTTGCATCCGAAAAGTGGTGCAACTCTATTTCTTTAGTTTCACCAAAGTTAGCAGGCAGGTAACAGCGAGGTATGTTTAGCTTGTCTAGATTTACAAAGTCACTTTGCCAACTCACCCACCTTGGCTTGAGTGCATTTGGTATGGGGTCGTCCCACCCGACACCATGCTGACACATTTCTTGCAAGATTTTCTTTCCATTCAGCACATATGGCGCTAAAAATCCAAGTGGGTCGTAGATTGACGCGACAGTGGATAGAATACCTCTGCGTGTGGCTGGCTGGACTTTCAGTGTGTTGTCAAATTTGAAACGGTCCTTTTCAATGCTCCACTGGATGCCTAGTGCTCTTTCTTGTGGCATGTCTTTGAATGTCAAGTCTCTTATGTTAATGTTTACAGCACACTCTGATGCAGGTATACTTTGCAAAACAGTGTGATTGTCAGAAACAAACTTGTGGAGACGCAGGTTACCTTTGCGGCAGATTTCTCTGGCTTCTTGTGCCAACTGCATTGCTTCTTTCACTGTGTTTGTGCTCGTAACTCCATCGTCGACATAAAAGTCTTTCTCAATGAACTGTGAACCTGCTGGGTGCGAGTGGCAGTGCTCTTTGGCTAAGTACTTCAGTCCATAATTTGCACAGCCTGGAGATGACCAAAAAGGTGTACCTTCATTCTGTATGTTTGAGGTTGTGTGCTTGTATCACCGTTTTTCCACCAGAGGAAACGTAGATAGTCCCGGTCCCTCTCACTGACGTGGAACTGGTGGAACATCTTTTCTATATCGCACATTAAGGCAATAGGATGTTGCCGGAATCTCAAGAGAATGCCAGTCAGATTGTTTATTAAGTCTGGCCCTTGGAGGAGATGATCATTGAGACTTGTTCCATTGTGTTTGGCTGAACAGTCAAATACGACACGCAGTTTTGTGGGCTTTTTGGGGTGGTAAATCCCATGATGGGGGATGTACCATTGTTCACCTTGTGTTCCTTCGTTGTGTACTTCTTCCACGTCTCCTCTTTCAATTATGTCATTCATGTATGCAACATAATCATTTTTGTAGTTCTCATCCTTGTTCAACCTTCTCCTTAAGTGTTCCAGTCTGATCTCTGCAAGCCTTTTGTTGTCTGGTAAGTTTGGCCTTTGCTTGAATGGAAGAGGCATCTCACAGTATCCTTGTTCATTTTTCTTTATCCCTTCCTTAAGTTTTTCCAGAAAAACGACATCCTCTTGTGAGACCGTTTTGTCACATGCCTTTGTGTCCTTGAAATCTAATTCAAGAACATTGATCATGTCCATTGGTGTTACAGCAGGCATTTCCTTTACCATGACCCTATGGCACAGACTTGTTTCAGTTTCATTTGACTCTGATGAGCCACCAACAATGCTCCACCCTAGGTCTGTCTGTATGGCAAATGGCTCATTGTCTTTTCCGAGTAGAACCTGTTTTGGAGCTAGAGTTCTGGGACAGTTAAATCCAATGAGTAGTCCAACATCACAACTCAGGAGAGGGGGTATCTGATCAGCGATCTCTGACAGATGGGGCCATTGCCTTGCAGTTTCATTTGTGGGTATGTTGTCATAGTTAAATGGGATGTAGTCCTTTGTGTAGGAGGGTGGAAGGTCAATGTGAACATCTGAATTATAACCTCTCACACGTAACCCTGCTACTCTCTGACTTTTGACTGTCATGTGAACTCCCAGCATCGTGGTTAGTTTTAGCTTAACTGGATGGGATGCTGCTTCTAACTGGTTAGTTATCTCCTCACTGACAAATGTGTTGTCACTTTGTGTGTCTAATAAAGCGTACACAAGCTGCTCTTTAGATGGACTCTGAGTAGTGGAAACCCACACAGGAACAATCATGGAGGTACTACCTGATTGACCCACCTTAGTAACATTCAGAGCTGTGGCTGCCATGGTATCATTTTCTGTGGTTGAAGCGACGTTTGTAGAGCTCTGAGGCCTTTCATTTGCCATGTGACTCTCATTGTGCAAACAGGTGGGGTGTCGTCCTTTACAAGTGTCACATTTGTGGCGATGACGACAGTCTCTGGCATTGTGGCTCACCTTTAAGCACCCGTAGCACAGTTTATTTTCCTTCACAAATGTCCGTTTGTGGTCTAGTGACTTCTCTGAGAAGCTTGGGCACTTTGACAACTGATGACTTTCATCTTTGCAGAACATGCAGGCCACCTTTAACCTTGTGTCATTTGACTTAGTTTTTTCTCCTTGTACTGTGGCTTGTGTAGTGAAGACTTGAGTCACAGATCTGTTTGGTTTGGTCTCCCTTACGTATCTTTTCTCCAAGGATGAGCTGCTTGAATAGAGTGCATATGAAGAAGTCACAGGATTACATGCAATTTCTGCCTCGAGTGCTACAAACTCTGCAAAATCCTTGTAAGAGGGAAAATCTTTGCCTTTCATGAGAGCAACTGTGACTTGACGGTTCCAACGCGTTGCAAGCCATTCTGGAATCTTTTGCAATAACTTTTGGTTTTCCTCACAGTCACTTAGTATCTCTAAGCCCTTTACATGTGGTGTTGCTTGCAGACAGGTTGTGAGAAAATCAGAAAAGGCCCGTAGACCTTCTGCATCTTTTGAGTGGATTTTAGGCCACTTTGACAGTTTGTCTCTGAATGCCTTTTGAACAACAAATGGCTGACCGTAGCGTTGGTCAAGTCTTTTCCATGCATCTTTGTATGCCTCTTCATCACTGCGGTAGAACGTGGCCTCAAGACACTTAAGAGCAGGACCAGTGATATACCTTTTTAACAAATGCAGTTTTTCAGCTGGAGATATACCTTTGTGGCCCACCAGTGAGATGAAGGAAGCCTTCCATTCGATGTAGGTGATGGGATCTCCGCTGAACACGATGGGCACAGGCACTGGAATTCTGCTTACTGCTATGCTGTCTTGAATAGCTTTAGCCAGCTGCAATACGTCTGTGGGAGGCGATGGAGTGACAATTTGTGAGTGCAGTTGTTGTAGAGGATTATTGACAGGGATGGATGCATATTGTTCCACATGTGGGTGATATGAACCTGTAGAGAGCTCTGAGGCTGGTTGTGCAAAGCTTTGGTTGATAACAGACATCCCATTGCTCTGTAACATTAACTGACTGTCCATATCAACTTTAAACTCTTTGTCATAAATCTCTAATTTTGCACGTGCTGCTTGCCTTTCCTTTTCTGCTTGTAAACGCTCTAGTTCAGACCTTTGTGCATCCAATTCCCTCCTGTGTTTCTCTTCCATTTCTCTTATTTTTTGTTTTTGTTTTATTTCCTCTTGTGTGATTTTATACTGAGCTTCTTTTGCAGCTAATTCTGCAGCAGCATCGATTCTTTTGGCTGCAATGCTTGCTTCAGATTGGTAACTTGACTGTGATGCAGTACCAAATATGGACTTAGCATGTTCATAAGCTAAGAGCTGATGGAGGCGCTGCCTTTCTCTATCTGCATCATACTCATCTATAGCTGCTAAACGCTCAGATATGATTTTCATAATGTCCTTTGTCACTGATTCACAAGAGTCCATTTTGCGCCTTATGACATGGGATGGTTCATTACGCTCTCTATATTCACTGTATGTTTTTGTCATATCATTTACTGTCCTTTCAATATCATCAGCCATTTCTGCTAACCGTGAATCTGATAAATCACTTTTCAGGTCTTCTCTGTATACTCTGACCTGGCCTTTCCAATGTTCATAAATGGTTAGCAGTTTCTTCTCTCTTTTATTCTGTTCATCCCTTTGATATAAGAGCATTTTCTCTGTGGGCGCACTGGGCCGTTCTGACCGCCTTGGGAACGTTTCATTAGCTGTTTCATCAGCTTCGCATGTCAATTCCTTTCGTTGTTCCTTTTCGTTTAACTGACCTCCTTCTATATTTTCCATTTTGAGAGCAATTGCTTGTTACCGGACCGCTGCTGTAGCTTGCTGCTCCGTGCCGTGCCGTGCCGTTCCGATCGCAGGAAGCTCTCTCTCTCGCTGCTCCCGGAGGCAAGCTCTTACTGCTCCCGGAGGTAAGCTCTTACTGTAGCGAACCCCCCCGAATGAAGGATGACACTTTACTGATGACGTTTTGAAGGTTTAATGGCAGTAAACCATCAATCTCACCGTAAGAGCTGGGGATGTATACATAGAAACAGCGTGTAAGCAACATAATCCACACTCTTACAATCGTAAACCTTATAACATGAAGTTCGTTTCAACGTAACATTTAACAAATGTAGCGACTGTCACAAAAACATCTAAACGTCTCCTTATTTACATCATAACCATACCTTGTGCCTCTATCAAGGGGGCTGCTAATGACAAAAGAAATCACCATAGGCTCCGTTAAGCCATCACTTTTCTAAACTCCCGCGACTGCTGCTGAAAACTGCGCCAAAAACAGTTTTTCAGGAGGTCGTCCCATCAAAATAAAAGCTTCTACACACGGACAGGAAGTTGGTAGTAGAAAACAGGAATGAGTGCCAAAATAAGGTGCAAGGAAAGGCATTCAGGGTTATTTACACTCCCTTTGGGGGGTTTAATAAATTTGTCCATATTTCTAGAAATGAGAGCTGCTCCATCCAAAGTGGGATGGATGCCGTCTCTCCTAACAAGACCAGGTTTCCTTCAGAAGGTTTGCCAATTATCTATGAAGCCCACATCGTTTCTGGGACACCACTCAGACAGCCAGCAATTTAAGGAGAACATGCGGCTAAACATGTCACTCCTGGTCTGATTGGGGAGGGGACCAGAGAAAACTACAGAGTCCGATATTGTTTTGGCAAAGTTACACAATGATTTAATATTGATTTTGATCCCTATCAGGTGTGTATGGGCTCAAGTTGTGGTCATAAATATTTTGTACTTGTAAATAGGGATGGGTACCGGTATCGTTCTGACATAAACGGTAGTGACCAGACCGAAAAGCAGCGCACATTTCGGTGCTTTATTTCAGTGCTTTTTTTCCTGAGATGTCATACACTTTGGATTCTAGCCAATCATTTTACCTTTCCAAGGATAGTAGGCGGGCCCAGGTACGTACGTTCTTTTAGAGCAGAGCGACAGATTAAAAATGCCCAAGGCGAAGCGGTCAAAGTCTGTCTGTACTTCACAGCAAAAGATGCAAACTCAGCAGCCTGCAACAAGCGCTTTAAGCTGATACTGTGATACTGTGCAAAGGAGGTAACACCTCAAATCTGATGAAACACCTGGCAACGCATAGCGTTTTTTTAAAAGCCGAGAAATGCGCCGTATTTGATAGCTTGCTGCGAGACCTCACACCGAGCACATCTACTGCGGGTGTGGTGCCTGTTATCGGACCCGGAGTTAGCAACATCCCCCAAGAACCCGAAGAGGAGAGTCCTGATGCAGCAGCAGCCGTTCTTCTCTGCGTGAGTAGCTTAATGTTGTTCCAGTGTAATTTACGTTGAGTAGGCTAACCCTTGAGGACTCTGAGGAAGAACCACCTGTCCTCAGACATCCTGGTGAACTTCTATCGTTGCACCATCGAGAGCATCCTGACCAACTGTATAACAGTCTGGTACGGGAACCGCTCTGTCTCGGACCGGAAGGCGTTGCAGAGGGTCGTGAAAACTGCCCAGCGCATCGCCGGAGCACCACTTCCTGCCATAAAAGACATCTACAGGAAGCGGTGTCTGAAAAGGGCTGGGAAAATCATCAGAGACCCCAGTCACCCATCACATGGACTCTTCACCCTCCTGCCCTCTGGGAGGCGCTACAGGAGCCTCCGGACTAAGACCACCAGGTACCGGAACAGCTTCTTCCCCACAGCTGTCAGACTCCTGAACTCTGCCTCCTGACATCTGACCCACGTTAACTCATGGACTGAACATACACACACCCACAATGGACAACTGTACCCTCAAACACACAATAATAACATGGACTGAACCACCACTCACAACCACTAGCACTTTATAGCCTCTGTAGAAACTATCTACACCCTCACTTATCTTAACTGCACTACTGTATAGCTCTGTGTAAATAATCATTCTGTACATTCGATAATTTTTAATCCTACAACTGTTTACAACTTGCATAGTTCCCATTTCTGTATAGCTGTATATCTCAGATTCTGTAAAGTTATTTATTTCATATTCTGTATAGTTTTTCATATTTATATCCTGTTCATAGCCTGTACATAGCTTGTACTCACTACAGCCTGTACATACTTATAGTTATAGAATATTCACAACATACTTCATACCGTGTACATTATAACATACCATAATAGACCCATTTCTGTAATATACTCACATATCTCTATTATTGCTAATATATATTGTAATATATCTATATCACTAAAGCACTTCTGGATGGATGCAAACTGCATTTCGTTGCTCTGTACCTGTGCATGTGCAATGACAATAAAGTTGAATTCTATTCTATTCTATTCTATTCTATTCTATTCTATTCTATTCTAACCACGTTATTACATTAATGCATGTAAGGTGAACTAGCAAACATCATCATAGCTACATGCGGCTGTCTTCTTGTTTGATAGAGTGATACCATATATACCCTATAGAGGCAAAAAAGGCTAACATTGTTATCTTTTTACAAAAAAAACAGCTAAGCATGAGAGGTTTTAGGACAAAGTTTGTGTTTTCCATTGTTTAAGCACCGGTTCCAACCAAAGGAGGTATGTTGTATCAACAGAAAAGGCTGACTTGGTTATCATTTTGCTGAAAAAAAGAGACTGCTAAAAATAAAAACATAAGATGTTTTTGGACAAAGTGTGTGTTCTCCATTCTTTAAGCACCGGTTCGAGCACCGTTTAAGCACCGGCACCGTTTCAAAAGTACCGGTTTGGCACCGGTATCGGATAAAATACCGATCCCTACTTGTAAATCACACTGCATAGGTGTGAACTGAGTTTTGTAACCTTGTAAACCAAAATATCTGAAAATGTTATGTTTGTGCATCTGTAGAAGAGAATTTGTGCTTGTGTAAAAAAGACTTTGTAAGAAATATTTACACAAGTTACAAACTTTTTTTGTAACTCATCTGGCCTGGTCACAGATACAAAGCAAAAATTTGTAATGTAAAACTCCCTCACTTCCCTCGCTTGCAATTTTACTTCCTTTCAGCTGATTGGTCAATGTCATGGCAATCACAAACGTAACAATCCAATCAGAGAACAGATGGGTTTGGCTGTCGGATGGGTGCTTTACTGAGCTTCTGGTCCTGGAAGGCTTAAGGCCCTTTCACATTGGACGCAGTGTGTGCCAGCGTTTTCCCTCCACGAAGGAAAACATTCTGTGCGTGTGCGAGTTCGGTGAATTTTTTGTTACAGGTTTATGCGCTTGTACAGGGACCTGCACAGACTCAACGGCTCTGTGGACCTCGGGGGTGAAAGCAGTGTTGTGGAAATGACACACTCTTCACTTGCGCAACATCTCTAAAATTAGAAATATCCTGTCTCAGAGTGACGCTGAAAAACTAGTTCATGCATTTATTACTTCCAGGCTGGACGACTGTAATTCATTATTATCAGGAAGTCCTAAAACCTCCCTGAAAAGCCTTCAGCTAATCCAAAATGCTGCAGCAAGAGTCCTGACAGGGACTAGAAAGAGAGAGCAGATTTCTCCTGTTTTGGCTTCCTGTTAAATCCAGAATTCAATTCAAAATCCTGCTCCTCACATACCCGTGGCGACCGTGGCTCAGGGGGTTGGGAATCGCATCTGTAACCGGAAGGTCGTCGGTTCGATCCCTGGGCTCTCTGTCCTGGTCGTTGTGTCCCTGGGCAAGACACTTTACCCTACTTGCCTACTGGTGTTGGCCAGAGGGGCCGATGGCGCGATATGGCAGCCTCGCTTCTGTCAGTCTGCCCCAGGGCAGCTGTGGCTACAACTGTAGCTTGCCTCCACCAGTGTATGAATGTGAGAGTGAATGAATAGTGGTATTGTAAAGTGCTTTGGGTGCCTTGAAAAGCGCTATATAAATCCATTATTATTATTAAGGTCTTAAATAATCAGGCCCCATCTTATCTTAATGACCTTGTAGTACCATATCACCCTATTAGAGCGCTTCGCTCTCGCTCTGCAGGCCTACTTGTTGTTCCTAGAGTATTTAAAAGTAGAATGGGAGGCAGAGCCTTCAGTTTTCAGGCCCCTCTTCTGTGGAACCAGCTTCCAGTTTGGATTCAGGAGACAGACACTATCTCTACTTTCAAGATTAGGCTTCAAACTTTCCTTTTTGCTAAAGCATATAGTTAGGGCTGGACCAGGTGACCCTGAATCCTCCCTTAGTTATGCTGCAATAGACGTAGGCTGCCGGGGGATTCCCATGATGCATTGAGTTTTTCCTTTCCAGTCACCTTTCTCGCTCACTGTGTGTTAACAGACCTCTCTGCATTGAATCATATCTGTTATTAACCTCTGCCTGGCTAGCTTTGGGTTTTTCAAGGGTGCGAAGCCGAGTCTCTAATTCAGTGATCCTGGCTGCAAATAGGCTACATTTATTCCAAATATGTGACCACAGTGCACACGTCTAATGTTGCTCACAGTGGTCCAAGGGACGCTCAGGGAGTTTGTGTGTTCGCTCAGACACATGAAACATTAGAGGGAACATTGGTGAAGAGGCCATGCCTAAAGACACAGTGAGTGAATACTGTGACTATAGATTAGCGAGTGAATAGACAAAGAGTGTGCTTCGGATGAAGCACGTGAAGATTAAACTATGACATAAGAAGTTATCTGCAAGTTTTAATTAAATTGCTATGCAGATGAGCTACACAAAAACACCACTGTGTGCTGGAACAGGCACAGGAAGTGATCCTCTACTGCAGAGACAGCAAACACTAAGTGACAGCGCCACAAACAAGAAGCCGACTCCTTAAAAAAAACCAACAAGACACACCTAGCAATGAGTCTACGTAAATACAAGGATGCTGGTCCTTCCATTGCTAGGCCTCCTGGGACTGTGGACTGTCCAGTGGACTGTCCCAGCCTTCTCTGGACAAAAGCGAGATGGACACCACTAATCTGAAGCACAGTCTAGGTGAGTGCTAATGTGAAGGAAATGGAGGGCGGCCTGTCCACCTGGTCTTGTGAAGCCGTTATGTTGCAAGATATGGTGTGAGAAATGAAAAAGGAACTACAGGATCTAAAGGGCAAATGTAAAGACATGGAGGGGGGGCTTTAGGGGGGTAACGTAAGGATCCTGGGTGTTCCTGGGAGACCTGGCTCCAGCTCCCACACATCGGTTACTTAATTACATGCCAGGATACTCTGGCCCCAGGCTCTCTTTGAGGCCTGGGACTAAGGAATACTGGCAGCAAACCCCGGGTCGTTGTTGCCAAGCTGCATTACTATCAAGAATGTGTGGAAATCCAGTGCTGCATACGCAGCCAGGGCCCACTTCACTTCAACGGAGATTTACCATTTTCCCTGACTGTACCACGAGTGTGGCAAGCCCGGGCAGCATTTACAGAAGTTAGGAGACGTCTACATGGCTGACGAGGGGTTTGATATTCTCCTTCTACTCCCTCCCAGCTCGACTTCGCATCACGCACATAGGGGAAGATAAAAAATTTACGGATCCTGATAAGACTGTGACTTACGTGAAGATGAAAATTACTCCAGTCTCCGATGAGTAACTTTAACACTAGAACATTTGTGTTTACATGCTCCAGGTTAAATTTTTTTAAATCATATTTCTTATATCCTTGAGATATAATGAATTTGCCTCACAGCCAGAACCAAGATGGCACCTGTGTGCACGGCGAGCCATCTTTTTGGGTCCTGTCTGCTGGGTGTTATCTTTCCTTTTCTATGTTGCCCTGATGGCTCTGCTTTATTCGTCTATGATCGCCAAACTCTTTTGAACCTTGGGCCACTAAAACCCAGAACGCTTGATTTAGAAAGCAAGCCAGAAAATCGTCCTACACTTCTGGCGGACATTCCTGATTGCCTACGTCGCCTACCATTTACCCTTCCTCCCAGGAAGCGCTCAAGAAGATGGGGAAACGAGGTGGCATCCTGGTACGCATCAAGGCTTACCTGAGTGAAGAAACATCGTACTCTTACAGATGTGCTACCATCTTTTCGTGCTGTCTGGGACCAGTCCAGTCTGGCAGTTGGCATCGCTGGATCTGGGCTGTTAGACCTCCTGCTCCCTCGGACCTGCCGGCGAAGCCTCCACCTGTCTGGCGATTGGTGCAGTTCTACAGAGGTGGCGTGAATCTCAGTAACCTTCGTCTGCTGGGACGTGCTCCTGTTAGCAACACTTTGATCACACTTCGGATGGCCCTGCTAAACACCAGGTCAAACAAAACTTTTATCCTAAATGACTTTTTTTTATCTCGTCAGGACTGGATTTTATATTCCTGACTGAAACTTGGCTTCAACCCAGTGAGTTTTTTTCTTTCTCAGAACTCCTTCCCCCCAAATCGTTCACTTTTTAGCTCTCCGCAGACCACTGGTAGAGGTGCAGGGCTAGCTTCAGTATTTAAAAATTATTTTCGCTGGCGGCAACTGCCACCTGTTTCGTATCCTAGCTTTGAGGTGCAGCTTTTGGAACTGAACTGCGCTCCATCAGCTGTCTGCACTGCGGTGTATCGTCCACCGAAATGCGTTAAGGATTTTAATCTCGATTTTGCTGACTTATTGGGGAGTCTTATGTTAGGATATGACCGTGTTTTAATTGTTGGTGATTTTAACATCCATGTATGCTGTGAGACTGGACCACTAGTAAAGGACTTCCTTGCCCTTATTGACACTTTTATTGTCACTCAGTGGGTGAGTGATCCAACTCACCAAAAAGGTCATACATTCGATCTGGTGTTGTCATATGGTCTGGATGTTTGTATCCGGTCGTAAAGTCTGACGTCACTAGCCGTGTCTGGGCTCAAACTCCGCTGCAGGTCCATATATCAAACGATCACTATGGCATTACTGAGAGTTGAAAAACTGTTTAAAGTCTTTCATCTTTAATAAAATGATCAGCGTTCTGGTCTACCAGGTGTAACAATTGAGTTTAACATCCAGGCATCCATGAAAACGGAATTTATGACATTTAACGGAGTTAGAAGTTAGCAGGAAGTTAGCTCACTAGCTTATATCTAAATACAATATAGCATGTCCTGACTGCAGGGTTTTGGAAACAAATTCAAACGTACAGCTCTGTTATCACTTCCAGCATAAACGAAGACAGAAAACTAAACAGCAGTGACGTTTGTAGGGTTACTGAAGTTTGGCTAGCTGGTATATAATGATGTGCTACATGACCGCTAGCGACACAGCTATGTTAGCATAATATAAACAAGCGAACTTTTTTTCCACTGGATAAAAGTTAACGTGAGTGTTCTCGGTGGACAGGAACAAATGTAATCGCATGGCAGGATGCTGTAAAAGGACCAAACTTCAGCCAGGAGAACAACTGAGATAATCCATCCACAATACGAGGTTAGTCATTCATATACTGCTGCATGGGCTGGGCTGTAGTTACATCCTAAGGTTTTAAAAACTGAGCTTAAATAAATGATTAGCGGTAATAAAAGCCGAGGGAGGTCAACAGGGATCACTGACTGTTTTAGGGGCTTTTTGAGATTAAATAGAAGAAAATACAAAACATTAAACATGTTAACAACACAAAAGCCATATTAAACGCAGACTACTTTAGACCCGGAAGTAGGATTCGTCACGTCATCACTTAACGATCGGATTACGGAAATCAAGGATTGTGGGATATCAGATCATTTCCCAGTTATGTTTAATGTTGCAGTGTGTAATGTGGAGTTGGACAGCGAGCGACCTGGGCGTCAGATGCGAACAATTCAGTGACCACTGCTCACTTTCCCCCCACTTTTACTAACTCGCTCCTCTATGATGCCAACCCTAGTGCGGAACTATCAGTTGAACTAGCTAACCTTTTTAACTCAATATGCTCCAACATCCTTGACTCTGTTGCTCCACTAAGGACTAAACGCACCAAATCTTCACATCAACCTTGGCTGAATGAAACCACCCGCACTCTCAGACGCGAATGTCAACGTGCAGAGAGAAAATGGAAAAAGGAGAAACTCCAGGTGTCTTTGGGCATCCTGCATGACCGCTTAACAAATAATCAGAAAACTGTTAAAGCTGCAAAATCTGCTTTCCTATCCGGTGTAATTTCTACCAACAATCACAAGGCCCGAGTTCTTTTTAATATTTTTAATTCTGTGATTAACCCCTGAGCCAATGTTCCTAGTGAGGCTTCCTTTGCACTGTGTGAAAACTTTTTAAAACACTTCATTGAAAAAATTTAAGGTCTCCAAATTCACAGCAGTGTTCGACCTAGATCCACCCTCTAAATGCTCAGCTGTTTTTCAGCAGTTCGAGCCTGTGACATTTTCTGCCTTAAAGGAAGTAATTGATCGCTTAAGACTGTCTAATTCCCCTCAGGATATTCTTCCTTCTTGCCTTTTCAAGGAAGCTCTTCACATTATTGGGCCTAGTATTTTATTTTTATTAAATGCTTCCTTGTCATCAGGTTGTGTACCAGCTGTTTTCAAACATGCTGTTGTGCAAACCAAAAAATCTGGATGTCCACAATTTTGGAAAAAGTTGTTTTCAAGCAACTTCAGATCTTTTTAGACACTCGTGGCATTTGTGTAGAGTTGCAGTCTGGTTTTAAGTCGCGTCACAGTACTGAGACGGCGCTTTTAAGAGTTTTTAATGATCTTCTTTTAACCGTCGACTCAGGTTCTGTGGTTTTAGTCCTTTTAGATTTGACACAGTTGATAACAACATTCTTTTATCAAGACTTGAACACATTGTTGGTCTTAAAGGCTCAGTTTTTTCATGGTTTAAATCATATTTATCAGAGAGGTCTGTAAGAGCCAATTAAATGTTAATTTTATTGGTACTGGTAAAATGATTAGAGGAGAAATATACATGTTTGATGTTAAGAATATAATTTCTAGTTAATTTCAAAATACTGTTTTGTTAAAGGTATAGAATATAGAAGTGCGACATTCTAATGCACTTTTTAGTATTTTGGGCTTCCGGCACACTGTAATTACATAGTTGGGGAGTCGGATAAGCTGGAAGCAAAACAGTTTTTTGACCGAGTCTTGCCATGTAAATTAAAAATTTCAATAAACATCTTTTTTGGAAGAAAAGTACCTGGACTTGCTCGCGTTTCAAATGCATGTTGCCGGACTGACTCCTAAAGGTGGTAAAGAAGAGTGAAATAGAGACGGAGTGCCGCCACTACAAGGTCTTTTTCTGTTACTATTGGCCAATAACTCCTCTTCCTCTGCCCCGATGTGTTGTGGTGTGCCACAGGGGTCTGTTTGGGTCCAACTCTGTTCTCCTTATACATGCTACCTTTGGGATCTATTTTTAGGAAATACAACATCTCCTTTCATTGTTTCCTCCAAGAGACCTAGAAACACTTATTCAGGCTTTCATCACCTCTACTCACCACTACTGCAACTCTCTATTTGGGTCTTCACACTCATCTATCTCTCCATCGCTTGCAGTTAGTCCAAAATGCTGCTGCATGGGTGTTAGAATGTATGAACACATCACTCCAGTTTTAGCAAATTTGCACTGGCTCCCTGTCAAATATCATATTAATTTTAGATTAATTCATTTACTTTTAAAGTTTTAAACAATGTGGCGCCCAGTTATTTAAGCAAACTCCTCAACATGTATGACCCCAAAAGAGCACTGAGATCATCTAACCAGATGCTCTTAGCACAACCGAGGTCGCGATTGAAGCATAGAATTGAATATATGAACATGCATATACTAATGTGGCTGAGTGGGCGCTCTGGTATATTCTCGCCACCACATTTCTTTTTGATGGGTATTGTAATCACCATGTTCCTATAGGTGAAAGGGGTTGGAATTATTTTCTCAGACCTTTATATACATTATGATGGTGTTTCCGTTATGTGGCAGATTAAATGTATGCATTGATTTTCAGGTGATACAGACTATGGCCTGTGTAAGCAACATTGAAACGTTTAATGGTTTGTCAGTAAATTTTGTGAGCTGGAATGTTAAGTCCATCAACCAACCAGTGAAATTTAAAAAAGTGATCACAGATCTGAAACAGCTGAGAGCAGACATTCAACTTTCCAGGAGACCCAGATATGTCCGCCTACATGTAGGCAAGTATTCCGGTCCAGTTATTGGTACAGAGGAAGAGGGTTTGCTATCATGATTAGTAACAATATACAGTTCGGTGTCTAGTGTACAGGCCGATTCAGCTGAGCGATGTGTGTTTGCTGCTGGAAAACTATATTTGTTCCAGTGATATTAGCATGCTTCTATGCACCTAATTGGGATGATCTTGCATTTTCCAACAATTTTTTCTCTTGTCTGCCAAATCTGTCAACCATTAATCTTATAAATGTGGTGATGCAAATTGTTTTTACTCATCTTTGATCAGAGTGCTCTCGGGAGGGCATCCCTGTCAAAATCCACACAAGCCATTCATTTATATCTTGAAACATATGGAGTGGCTGGTGTGTGGCATTTCCGTAACATCTTCAAGAGCACACTCGTTCGTCTCCCCAGTCCAAATAACACATTCACATATTACTTTTTTCTAGACAAAAGAATTCTAGATTAGCCTAAGGAGCTTGGAAAGGAAAGGCATTTGGACTTCTTTAAGTTGCTTGAAGATGTTTCAACTCTCAACGGAGAAGCTTCTTCAGTTCTAAGGTCAAATGGTGGTCCATTAGGGCAGCGGTCCCCAACCCCCGGGCCTCGGACCGGTACCGGTCCGTGAGTCGTTTGGTACCGGGCCGCGAGAGTTGAGGCTCAGGTGTGAAATGTATAGTTTTCAGGGTTTTTATTGGTTTTCAGCGTTATTTTGTTATCGTTTTTATCGTTAACTCGGTTTTCCTGGGTCTTTTCACGCGTGTTATGAATAAATCGTCTTTTTTTCGGTACCGGTACTAGTTTTATTTTGTTGTATTTATCCGCGACACCTTAAAGGCCGGTCCATGAAAATATTGTCGGGCATAAACCGGTCCGTGGCACAAAAAAGGTTGGAGACTGCTGCATTAGGGGGTCTATTTTCCCTCTTGGGGGGGGGGGGGGGACACTCCCATAAGGCTTAAATCTGCTGGGAGGAGGAAAAAAAAAAAACAGGAGTCGGCGAAGATGTAATAAAAGGAGTACAAATAGAAATGCATAATGTATCCCCAACTGCTGCACCTGTGGGGAAAATAACCATACAGTACCTGCAACACAAAAATTTGAAAATGGACATATACATAAATCAACAATCTTGTTGTGGGGTGTGTGAGGGACAGACGGACCCCTGCTGCCAGACCTCTGCAGTCCCAGAGACGACCTGCATCCACCTGCAAGGCATACAGGGAAAGGAGACTATAGCCAAGCACTCACACCAACTAATGGAATAGATCAGTGGGGACCAGAGAGGAACAAATTCATCCAGTAGGTTTTCTGAGGAGGCAGACAAGTACATTTTTATGTTAATACATCAACAGTTTTTTGATTTCCAGTTCATGAGGATAGTTTTCTTAGCGATGCATAATGAAGTAAAGATACTATATACCCATTCCCTGAAGACCCAGCCCCCAGTGCTCAGGAGAGGCGCAGGTCACACTTAATGACAGCCCAGTAATGCATTATATATAATAACCATCAGCACTTGTTCGGTCTCCTTTTTATTGCGAACCCAACCAAGCTACAGAATCGGCACAAAGCAGCGTCAGTATAACGCACTCTCTGGTTCCCCTGCATGCTGCCGCCTTTAGCATATCAATGCAAAGTTTTCAACCAATCAGCTGCTGTTAAGTCTGGTCCAATCAGATAACAGATGCTTGAGTTGTGGCTCGGGTCTGTCCACCTGCTAGTCTTTGTGAAAAGATACAGCAATTTGAAAGCTGCATGTTCACACTGACACAATACATTTAGCTTCTGTGAACATTTAGAGTCAGCACTATCATCCAGCAGTCTACAATTCCACACTAACAGATTTATCTCCCATGGATGTTTATGGTGTGTGCAAAGGAAGGAAATAATGTGTATTTTTTTTCTATAAAAAAAAACAAAGAAATCCAAATGTTTTTCCTGGACTTGGTGATAAAGCCAGACTGTGACAGAGAGCAGAAAAGAGTTTTGCCAGATAAACTGATCAGCTGACTAACTGTGGAGACCACTATCTTAACTTTTGATATGTGGAACTCGCACCAACAAACAGTTACTGTAGGTCTGGTTAATATACTGTGGTGTGAGCAGCATGCAGAGACAAAAATGAACACTGTGCTTTCTCAACATTTGGTTTTTATTTACTTAAAATAGTCTCAGTTGTTTGTCAAACATTTTTTATCAAAACCTTTTTCTCAGAAATGTGTGTCAAAGCTGGTCTCTCCTCGCTGCACCGAAAATCCAGTGTGATGCTACAATTCCTCGTTAGCACGGCTGCTGTCTTCACAGTAGTCTGAAAGGAAAAGCATGACGACAAACACATCAGTGTTTATGTTCCACAACCCGAAAATGTGCCACCATCTAAAGACACAAATAGCTAACACTGACCTACACTGAGGCTACTGAGCTGTGCTGACACTGGCCTCTGCTGTTACTGAATGCTGTGGACGCCAAACCCGAGCAGCTTCCACAGCTGTGTGTGTGTGTGTGTGTGTGTGTGTGTGTGTGTGTGTGTGTGTGTGTGAGCTCTGTGAGAGTGCGCGTGTGAAGCATAGCTGCTACCTGAGACTCTG
Source organism: Aulonocara stuartgranti (assembly GCF_965226115.1). Classification (NCBI taxonomy): domain Eukaryota; kingdom Metazoa; phylum Chordata; class Actinopteri; order Cichliformes; family Cichlidae; genus Aulonocara; species Aulonocara stuartgranti. The sequence goes on along the minus strand of NC_138954.1, from coordinate 34,383,516 downwards.
CTGCACAGCTCCTCGTGCACGTTCTCCTGCCTGTCCCGGCTCAGCACAGAGATGATTTCTTCCTCCAACTCCTCCACCAGCGTTTCACACTGAGACACAGACGCAGCAAACACTGGTCAAAGTGTGCTTCGACCATACATGCACAACACACATCTTTCACACACTGTGGGCACGCCATTTGCATGGCGGCGGCGGCCACGTTTCTCTCCTGTTTATCGAACCGCTCATCCATTTCGAAGACTCTGTGAAAGCACCCTTCCTCGCTTTTTATGAATTCGACTTCTGCTCCAGCTGCTTTTTCTTTAGCGAGGAACATGGTGGTGAATAAAAAGTACAAAAGTGGCTGTAATGCGAGTCCGAAGCTGTTTATTAAAGCAGCAGCTTTCAGTGGGAGCTGGCTCACCCAATCACACTCGTGATGCAATCCAACTTCAGAATAAACCACAAACTTTTCCCCGTGTCTGTTGTTTCATCTGTCCTATTAATTCCTTCAGACCCCTCGGTCACGTGAAGCCGCCATGGTGCGTCGTGGTGAAGCTCACAGCTGTTCAGTCTACACGTCACTAAATCCAATCATGGCTCACTGACCGGGTTTTCTGCAGTGACTGGTGATATCAAGTACTTTCTCAAATTGAAGGCAGGTGAAATGGCTGGCACAACCAACTGGCCACACTACAAACGCATGACAAATTAAAGGAAAACCCTGAATCACTGACCCCTACAGTGAAGAGCTCCGTTGGCTCCATTATGCTACAGGGGGCCATTTGTATCAAAAGAAGGGTCACTGCTATGTAGACACACTTGTTCTATGTGACACAGCGTCTTTGAACGGTTTAAAGAATATGAAAATTGATTTCGGAACAATGTCAGACATAAAAGAGTAATATACTTGTATTTATTTAGCTGTTTTCTAGTTTTACTGACATCATGCTCCACCACCACCATCAAAAAACCCCAAAAGGCGATATCTAATTCTGTTCCAACGTCTACTGCAAGAATAAATGGCGAGGAGCTCTGACGCTGATGTGGCAGGTCGCCACGTTATTGTTCTGGGTTTTTCTTTCATTTCTCATCTGTCTGTAGCTCAAGTAGTGTGTTTTAAACAGACTATTTTTTCTGCATAGGAGCAATTATTTTAAATAACATGAAATATACATCTACATAAAAGTATCCATATACGAAAATGCCTAGAATAAAATGCATACTTTTGTTAATTTTGACAATGTGAGCTTAACAAACCGATTAATAATTAATTTACTAAAATAAATAAAAATATAAAAGGAATTTCAATAATAGCATTACTGCAACTATCCGATTTTCTAGTCTAACATTTTGTCCCAACTGATAGATTGATGAAAATAGCAAACGTGTATTTAGATTACACATCTAAGTAACTGTATGACTACCTTGTAATGCTTCTGCTATACAAAACGTGTTGTTTTCGATTGGACGGCGCTGGAAACCGACTGATGCAGGGTTGTCATAATCACCGCCTCCAATTTTAAATGTACATCTTCATTTATTGAACAACTTGTTTCAAAATTAGCAACTCTGAGAATTTTCTTTGTTTTTTGATTCTTAATACATAGCAATGGATGAAATTGGCCTGGAAATGCTTCCAATGCTTCTGTACATGATCCTGAACTAGGCTGCAGTTCTAACTATACTATAGTTCTACTTAAAAACATTGTTTTCAGTGCATGTTTCCACTCACTGCGAATTTGATGTCATTGGACGCCTCTGGCCCATCAAACTGGAAGTTCTTAAAGTCGGGGAAGTCGTCGGTGGAAGCACTGCTTCTGGGAGCAAACCTCCTGTACTGCTTGTGCTGGGTGATGGGATCCACATAGAGTGCATAGTCACTCATACTGTTGCACACGCTGTCCAGAAGCTCGCTGAGGTGAGTCTCCGAGCGAGCGAATGGGACCTGGCAAATCAAACCAAAGAGAGAGGAGGGAATCATCATGTTGGACTGGCATGTTCCAGCACGGCTTCTTCTTGGACCGTGTAGCCATTGTCTCATGTTTCCAATACCCGATTGCCACGTTGAAACGTCTAAGAACTCGTGCCGGATAGACCAAAACAGCACAGCTGCATCATGGCAAAAAAGAAAAGACTCTGGGTTGGCCTAGTGTTAGCTGTGTTACACCACAGGCCTCAGGGTGGGTCAGTGGGGTGGCCTCTTGTTTCCGCTGTGTTTTCTCCATCAACGCTGAAATACCTCACCCTCCAACTTTGACTTTTAACCTGCATGAATACCCTCCCCAACCCTCCATCCAAACTCAGCCATGCTCTTCCACCACCCATCCCTTTCAAGACAAATCAACAGGGCGGTGGTGTCTAGACGGGTCAAGACAGGTGCTGTGCTCTGCTCCCTCCATCCCCGGAAGGATATTGGGTGACAGGGGTGACGCCCAGGGGTGAAGATGCAAGGATAGGGCACTGAAAAGGGTGAAGTAGGGGAGGGGTGGGTTTCAGTGTTTGTTATACCTCGAACTAGCAAAAAGAGGGGTTGGGATCCAGAGAAGGGTGGGGTCGTAGGAGGAGGAGATGGGAGAAGCAGAAGGCCTCAACAGAAGCCAAGTGCAGGGTAAACGGCTCATCTCCTCGGCCCCCACCCTGCCTCTGCGCTGTCTTTTGGCCCATTCAGCCCCTCCATCCTCTGACGATCAAAGGAGGAAATCTTCCTTGTTTTCTTTGGTCAAAGAGTGGCAGGACGGAGGTTGGGGGTGGGGGACAGTTTGGGTGGTGAGAGAACACAGAGGAAGAAGGGAGCGTTTTTGAGCCTCTTGCAGATGAACTGGATCTTATAATGATAGATAAATTATACTCTCAGCCTTTGTTTCTTCTTCTGTTTCTCTAACCAGCCATACTGATCTCACACACACACACACACACACACACACACACACACACACACACACACACACACACACACACACACACACACACACACACACACACACTCTTTGAGATGTGATGATGTGACAAAGGACTGCTCTGCCATCTGTCTTTCATCAAATCTTTGCCTCTTCCTGCTCAGCAAACTGAAATTTTGGGTAGTAGAGCAAAACCAGCCAGCGATTCCTCTGACAATTAGAACCACCTGAGCTCTCCGACGCTGCATTAATCCTTGCAGAAGACCCTGAGCCTGACAACACTGTTAGGGTTGCTAACAGTGTGCTGAGGAAGAAGGAAGAAAGTTGGCTGGTCGACAGAAGGTGTTACAGCACAGGGCTAAAGGTTGGAAGGGCCAGGCACTAGGGGATGTAGGTCATGTAGAGCAGTGGCGATGAGGCTCGCCTATCAATCAAAACTTGCTTGTGGTGACTTTGGCATCAGTGCTGTCATTTCTTTCACTCAATGACTGAATTTTTTGTTTATTGGATTAAAACTCGGTCAATTAATTGATGCTGGTCACACTTTTCCTAGAACCATGTTGACATATTTAAATACCTTGGTTTTTTTCCCACCAAGCTTTTAAAAAGCTAATTTGAGAATGTGCAGAAGCCGCCACTGTTTTAATGATTTTGAAGAACACATGATCTGTTTTCACAAAATCATCTTTACCTGAAGCTTGCTAGGTTCGTTTTTTATTACACTCTAATATCCATGCCAATTTGACGGAAGGCTTATAATAATAATATAAACGACAAGTCATAGTTTATATTTGCATATTTCAGTTAGTCATTTCTCATCATTGTTTAAAGTCCCAGCTTCAGCAGTCAGATTAAGGTTTAGTTGGTAGGTTTGACCGCAGCCTGTATTTAGTGAGTCATTACTGAACGGCAGCTTAAGTGCTACTGAAGGCACATTCAGTAGAAACAATACTCATATATAGCATCATCTGTTGAAGCTGTTGCACAAATGTAATACTTTGGAGTTTGACTTAAAAACAGTACATGTTTGACAATGCAACATTCACAGGTTTAATTAACTGATTCATTGCAGAAATAATTGATAATACATGTTCCTGTATTGTCATCATGTCAGTCATATCTTTCTTTTTATATATATGATTATATGAGAATGAAACTGAATATAAAACTAAATCCTCAATCTCATCCAAACAGCATGAAAAAAGAGAAGAAAAGGGCTGCTCTCCCCGGCCCTACAATAAAACCATGTCAATCCATGGGCTTGGGTCTAAGTCATTATCATGCCATGCTACAAAATGGTTTGGAATTAAAGCCCTTCCTTGCCAGTTGCAGCCGTGTGAAAGGGAGCTGTCAGTCACAGTGTTGTTTGAAGAATGGGGTGGGGGGTGGTGGCTGAGGTGGTAGTGGGGTGTGACTGGTTGGCCCAGAGAATAGGCTTCTCAGGGAAGCTATCCTCCATTCAATTCCCATTGGACAGGGAGCCATTATTGCACCACTGTGGACAGGGGCCTTTCAATGTCATTGTTCTGGCCAATGAAGACCCATAAATTAACAATAATAATAATGATAATAAACAATAAAATAACAATAATAATGTCACATTGGCAGCAAGTGGAAGGAGAACCTAAAATGTATTTTTGACCTTTATATATCATTTAAATCCCAAATTTTCTAATAGCAGTCGTTGATAAAGGTCTAACAGTAATAATATTACTTCATTATGATAGAGTAGTAAAGCTAATAGTAACCAGCTGGTCATTCTGAATGGAAATGCTATGCGTCTTTATAGGAGCTCTAAATCATAAACCAGGGCTTCTTGATGTCAGCAGTTTGGAAGATAGTGGCGAGCAGAGTCAGCACAAGGACTGAAACACTGTTTGGCGGTAAAGCTTCTTCACTCTTGTCAGAAGTCAGGTGAGAAGACTTTCTCAACAGTACGCTAAGCTCCACAAGCTCCTTCTTTTTCTGTGGTGTAAAGGACCATATTATAGGCCAAACCGGAGATACTACAAGAGTAAGACATGGCACTGATGAACATAAACAAAACTGGCAAAAGCAAAAAATATGACAGAAGCACCTAGTGAGTGTTTAAATCTGATGGGCGGATTGATACTTAATATCATTGTTCTTGTGCCACAACTTTGCTTAGAGTTTAGCCCGTGGAGAAAAGCTTCATCCCACGGTTCTGCTTACATCCACAAGAGGTCCTTTTTCCTCCTCGTCCCTATCATGTGTTTGTGCACACGCCGGGAAAGCCTTGGTCACATTACTTTAGCATCTAGCTAGCTCTACTGAGGAGCAAGCATAACTAGAGTTATTGTTTTAACAGTTGAAAACTGCAGATTTAAAGCTTCCTTGTATCATTTTACTTCATGCCAGACTGTTTTTAACTGGATGTGTCGCACGATATTTTGCTCAAGTTATCTGGGTACTTCATATTGTATTGAAAATAAGTGGTAAAAAATCTTTTGTCTTTGAAATATTTAAATCCAGAATAAAATAATATTCTATGTATTTTAACAGAGGAGTGGAGGCATTTTACAGGCTGTTGTGTTCATGGTCAGGTAAGTTTAGTCATTCCTTAGTTTGTTACAGTGGTAAATGTGAGTATTTCAAAGCACTCAAATGGTCCTTTCTCACTGTAATTGTGCTCTCATAGTGCTTTTAAATTTAGGCTGATAATGCTGTTTATTCTCATTAGCCAGATTTTAAAAAAACTAGCCAGAGGTTAGAAAACTTGGTTAGAAAGTCTCGTGATGCTCCAGTTTCTGTGATTTATTTCTAAGTGATTCTTAGAAATCAGAAAGAAGTCCAGTGTATTTAACCTTTCAGCATCTGATCAGATCTGGTTTATCATATTTCATCTCTAGTGACAGCTGACTTTTGATATGCCACGATGAAATACATCAAATGCTGGCCTAGTGATGATCTCATAAAATCCACTAAAGCCATCATGAAGACTTGAACTAGGGAAAATCTGGCTGTTCACATGTTGTGTTTTTGACCTTCTACACCAGGGGTGCTCACACTTTTTCCGCATGTGAGCTACTTATAAAATGACCAAGTCAAAATGATCTACCCACTACAAAAATCCAAAACATATACTTATTTATAAATATATTGAGGATTCTTTATATCTACAATGTATATACATGCATAACCGCAATATCCAATATTTCACAACACAATTAACTATGTAAATTTTATGTCATTACCTGAGTTTACTCTGATGACTTGCACTGAATTGAATCAGCCAGGGATGCATAGTCCGGACAGTAGCTGCTGACGGCCAGGTTTAAGAGAAAAAACCGAGAGCTAAAAATTGGAGTTAACTCGCTGACTAGCTTGTCAGTTTTACTACACTTCGCGCCGCTGTTTGCGCATGCGCAGCGACCTAAGCGTCAGAAAAAATCTGCTGTCATCTGATTGGCTTCCCTGTATCAATCAAGTGACGGGATGGATGATAGGCTGGCATCTATTTTTTTAATGCCATGCGATCTACCAATACTACCTTTGCGATCGACTGGTCGATCGCGATCGACGTATTGAGCACCCCTGTTCTACACTGTCCAAACTTCAAACATACATCTACGAGCACCTCTAAACAGGGTCAGCACCTCAGAAGATGGACTAGACAGGCAACCAACTCTGACAGGAGGGAATTAGACTCACTAACTTTACTATTTCATTGTAGATGCTCTAAATTGCTATTGACCAAATTATTAATATGGGCTTGGTTGTTACTACAATAACAATTATTATTGTACAACGATTAATTTTACCTATAGTTGTAAAAGTAAGTCAGTAGAATTCAGCTGAGGGGGCACAGTCATCCTTTTGGATGGGCCTGGGCCCCAAAGGCCGTTCACAATGCTAACGCTGCCTCTGGAGCTCACAGAAGAACATGTCCTGTCCACAGACTGATGAATGTAGCCACCACAGTGTTCCCCACTGGCTTTAGAATTCACGTTAAGGCTTCAACATTCGCCATGTTGTCGCTGTTGTTGTGTTTTTAAGAGCCAAAAGATACCATATTTATATAATAAGCAGGAGCGCCAAGTTAGCTACTAATGTTGCCAAGTTAGAAGGTGTATTATGTGCTGCACAGGTGCAACAGCGGTTGGGGTGAGGGGAGGAAGACAAAAGAGACCTGAGACATGACAAGTTGAATAATGAAATACTAGTCTCATACATCAATAACGGTGTGAAGTGGGAAACTTCAAACATGCTTTTTATGCTGTTTAGCAGGTCAAGTTAACGTGGAATTTTATTGGGACTGACTGACTTTTGGAAGTCCCAAAACTTGGCACTCCAACAATGGGTTCATTTTGTTGCCCTGAGGGTTGTCGCTGTTTTTTTTAATGCCGTGTGCAGTAAGAGTCTCAGACATGAGACTGATATCAACCAAATCAAACAGTAAGCAAAGAAAGGAAATTTGTTTGGAAGTTAGACTATTCCTTTAAGAAACCTCCAAGGAAAAATAAAAGATCCTTGTTGGATTAAAAAAAAAATGACTGTCACCTCACTGAGTCACATTTCTAGACCATGATATTATGTGTCATTGTGTCAGCATGCTATTGTGCATCCTCTCATTCTCAATGCATGACTTCCCACCGTTCACTATGAGATCAACCCGCTCCAACTAAGTTCAATGTCTTTGGAAGCCTTAAATGTGGCATTGTTGTGGCAGGCAGGTTTAACTTTTGTGGCACAGAGCAGCCCCATACTCCCAGGAAGTCCTACTGTGACAAGGCCAAAGAGCAGAGACTTAAAACCTGCAAATCCTCCTCACTGATGGCATCTAAGCTGTGACATCCCTCCCTCTCTGATTCACACTAGGTCAAAAGCTGCTGAAAAGAAGGGAGCCGGGAGGGCATGGGATCAAGGTTTGGCTTCTTATGTGGCTCAATAACATCTGATTGACCAGATAATACAACAGGTAGAGGAAAGTGTCAGCTCAGAGTAGAGCAGGAGCTCACTGCTGGAGGAAGCTCATTCTCCCTGCTGGGTGACTGGAATGCTGTTTTCTAACTCTAATCAGGATACATGTAAATGCTTAGAGGATAGTTTGGACTTTGTTTTGAGGAAAATTATGCAGTAAAACTTGATGACTTATGTCGTCACACAGAACATCTAATGGCTACACTGAGCTAGTAATATCAGTGTTGAAAACAGTTGTCATAAGGCAAGATCTGTGATTCTGAATTTGCCTGTAGGTGTCGACGCCTACGTGCACACACTGATCGGTGCAGTTATCGTGATAGTGATAGTCACAACAAATGCTAAAGCTCCAGAAATCAATAGTATAGCTGTAAACCTCATGATTTTCTGGCCTCTGAGCAACAGGAAATGGCATAGTTCCGGGGGGGGGGGTGACCTCATTACAGCAGGACAATAGCCTGGATCAATCTTCTGCGCTCACACAGTGTCATGCACACAGCCACAGTAACAACAAAGATCAATCGACTCCTCCATGAAAAGACCGCATCTGTTAATCACAGCATCTATGTAGAAATGGCTCCTTGTACCCCGATTGCACTGTTAAAATGTACATGATGTTCAGTCAGTCTTTGAAAAAAATCAAAGGCAAATAAGAGCCTCGGGTCGGATGGGATTACAGGAAGACTGCTGAAGAATGCATAGCAACTTGGTCATGTGTTTTATGACACATTTATCATGTCTTGTGTGCAGAAATGAGTCCATAAACTGTGGAAGTAGTCTATTGTGTTCCCTATGGCTACATACAGTATACCCAAACTGTTTAATACACTCAAACCAGCAGCTCTGATTTCACTGGCTAAACAGGAAGGACAAATGGACTAGGCGGGGTGATCGAGATGGAAAGGATGTGCAGCAGCTTAGAGTGCTTAACGTGGAGATGTGCTAGCAAGTGCAGAGAGTTTGGTGAGAGTGTGTTGAGAATTAACTGATCTCTCCGAGTTAACTTCAGCAACTACCAAACCATCAACGTGTCTTTAGGACCCATTCCTACAAAACTGTTCAAAGAAGTCCAACTATTTATTTATGCTTCAATTTCTATTTTAATCAACTCTCTCTATTAATGGGCAATGTACCACAGACCTTCTAGCTCGCAGTAATTAAACTGCTACTTGAAAAGCCATCAGTTAAACCAAGGGGTCTTAGTCTAAGGAGCTTGGAAAGAAAAGCGTCTGGACTTACTTAAGTTACTTCTTAACTTAAGAAGTAACTTAAGTTAAGAAGTAACTTAAGTAACTTAAAAAGTCCAGACGCTTTTCTTTCCAAGCTCCTTAAACTACGATGACCTGGATGACCGAGAACCTTCACAGACAAGGGGTCTTAGCTAATTATAGACCAATCACCAGCCTTCCTTTTATCCCAAGATTTCCCGAGATTTCTTGATGCTTACTCTGAACTAGGGCTGCTCGATTATGGCAAAAATGATAATCACGATTATTTTCACTGAAATTGAGATCTCGATTCTTTGGCGATATTTATTTAACAATAACAATGTATTGAATAATGACTTTAAAGATTGTCAAAAAATAATATAAAATAGTGTGCAAATACTGATAACAGTGCAAATGTTTGCAATATAAGAAATGAAAAATGTAAACATCTATGTTTAGTGAACTTTGCAGTGTTGCTCTGTGCTGCAGCTACGACACTGTAGCAAAGTTTACACACTGTGTCCACTTGATCCACGTCTGACTGAACCCATAATGTTTCCACACCACTGAAGGTTTTTACCTCTTTTCAACCAACAGCAGTCACTCTCCTCTCCAAATAACTTCTGCTTAGCTTTCCGAGCTTCCCTCGGGTCCTCTTAATCAGCGGTCCCCAACCCCCGGGCCTCAGACCGGTACCGGTGCGTGAGTCGTTTGGTTCGTTGAGGCTCAGGTGTGAAATGTATAGTTTTCAGGGTTTTTATCGGTTTTCAGCGTTATTTTGTTATCGTTTTTATCGTTTACTCGGTGTTCCTGGGTCTTTCCACGTGTGTTATGAATAAATTTTCTTTTTTCGGTACCGGTACTAGTTTTATTTTGTTGTATTTATCCGCGACACCTTAAAGGCCGGTCCGTGAAAATATTGTCGGGCATAAACCGGTCCGTGGCGCAAAAAAAGGTTGGAGACCGCTGCTCTTAATTGTTGTGACACGTGTTCGAAATGCAGAGAGGTGCGCTCGATTTGCCACACAGAGCAGCGCGAGAGTAAAGCACGAGGGAGGGGCTAATAATCGGCTCAGTCATTTTTAATGATCGTTGAAAGCCCAGATTGTAATCGTGATTAAAATTTGATTAATTGAGCAGCCCTACTCTGAACTGCATTGCCTTGGCCTCCAGTAACACTGTGAGGAACCTTAGAGTTTTTTAAACAAATGTGTAGGAAATTCAAAACATTTTGTCTTAGAGTGACGCTAAAAAACTAGTTTATGCATCTATTCGAGGGTGGACTATTGTAACTCAATGTTATCAGGCTGTCCTAAAAACTCCTTGAAAAGCCTTCAGTTGATCCAAAATGCTCCACTTAGAGCTGGAAAACGTCATTCCTAGAAAAAGAAAGCAAATTTCACCGGTAATGGCTTCCCTTCATTGGCCTGTTAAACCCAGAACTTTAAAATTCTTCTCGCATACAAGGTCTTGAATAATGAAGACGAGAGAGAACACTTCACTCTCAGACATGTGGTTCATAGGATATTTAGAAATAGAATGGAAGGCAGAGCCTTAAGACCCCTCTTTGGTGGATTCGGGAGACAGACACTGATTAAGCTTCAAACTTTAACTTTTTAAGAATATAGTCAGGGATGGATCAGGTGACCCAGAGTCCTCCCTCAGTTATGCTGCAATAGACCCAGGCTGCTGAGGGCCTGCCATGATGCACTGTGATTCACCTGCACTCACTGTGTGTTTACACACCACTCTGTATTTAATCTTTAGTTGTTACTGGTTTCTGCAACTCTTAAAAAGTGTATCTTTGTCCTGTCGTCCCCCATCAACCCCAATCAGTCACGACAGATGGCTGCCCCTCCCTGAGCCTGGTTCTCCTGGAGGTTTCTTCCTGTTAAAACTTTGATCCTCCTTCCCACTTTTTACTCATAGGGGGGTCACCGATGAGGAAGCATCTGTTGGGGCTTTGGCAAGTGAGTGGTGTGTGTGTAAACACTGGCGTAAAGTACCTTTTTGTCTTTCATGGTTCCATCAGGGTTGAGTCTAAAGCTGCCGACATTGATGGTTTTCTTTGGGTCCACCTGACTGATTGAGTGGTTCAGTTCATCCACGATTGCCTTGCATGCTGGGAAACAGAGGTAAACCTCAGTGATGGAAACAATACAAGCAACAGCTCACAGCCTGGAATTTAGTGAACATCAGTACGTAAGTAACATGAAAAATCATCCAGAATTCAGTCTCATACTGATGTTTGTGGAAGTGCTACAAGGTCAAAATGCTATGGATGGGAATTGATTCCCGATTTGATTCCCTTATCGATTATCACTGGCTCCACCAGCATCTCTAAGCAGCATATCAACAACATTACATTCATGCAAATTAATTACATGCTGTGGGTCATATGTTTGTGCATGTTGTAAGTATTTCTCCTCATTTTTGCATTTATTGTGCACAACACACTGTGCAAGATAAGAAAGACAGGACAGGAGAGGAAGAAGAGAGGTTAGATTAAAAGATGAGGATTGATGAGGTTTTTAAATCAGATATTGGGTCTGTACATGTGGAATCGCACCGTCCCTTTTCTTTAGATTCAAGCTGAGTATAATACGAATTTTTAAAAAAGTTTTACAGTTTGTATTCCCATCTACTGATATTATTTTATCATATAAATATTGCATGAGGTTCAGTTAGCTTTGCAGGAAAATAGAAATATCCTCCAAAGAGCTACTTTTCACTTTATTACTTTGAGTACATTTCTGAGCCTGCAGTTTTTATGTTTACTTTAGTAAAGAAGTTGAATCAGCACTTCAACTTTACTGAAGTATTTTTTAACAGTAGTATTTGTACTTGTACTTAAGCACAGAATGTCTGTACTTTTGCCAACTCTGGAGTTACTTGGTGAGATGCTTTTGCATTGCAGTTCAGTTGTGGTTTTCCTTAAAATAGCAGCAATATTCTTTGAGACAGAAAGCTTCTGTCAGATCTGCATGACTTACCAGAACAGTAGAGCACCTTGTCCCTCTTCCCCTGGCTGCTGCCAGTAAAGACAGAGAGCACCATCACCATCATCTGAATAACCCATGCAGTCATCTTGATAGCCTAATAGTACAGAAAGGCATATACAGTAAAAACTAAAATCAAATTTCAGTATACTACACCTAAGTAACAGAGTCTTAAAGTGTGAAGACATTTAAAAAAAACACAACATATTGTGTATTAAAAAAAACCCCAAACCACATACAATTTAAATGCAAATCATATTTTCAGTAAGTTTAGTGTGCTTATACATTATTGAAGTGTTATTTTACCTCCACGTGTACACAACTGAAACTGAGACCTGAAACCTTAAAGAGGGGAGCACTTTGGGAACTTTACGGAGGGATCAACAAGTGCTTTTCCTAAAACGTCACCTGTAGTTGTTCAGTATGGTCACTTGCGGAAAAGGCAAGCATAAATCCGATCAAACTGTACTTGAAACGAACTATTTATGGACTTAGCGAATGCCGAATTGTAGGCTCATACAAGTAAAATATTAACAATATTTTCAACGCGTTCTCACCGCTGGGATTTTGATCGCCATACGAGACTTGTCTTAAGATTTCACATTTGTTTACGAGGTACGGTCCACGTCGGGAATAGTGAGGGAGCGCTGGTAGCTTGTCTTACCTTGCGAGGAAAGCGAGCTATAGCAGCTAACAGCGGACGTGGAGCCGGCTGGACTCGGTGCAGCAGCGCTGTTACTACAATAATGACATGTCCTCAGCTCATTTGTCTGTACATGCCTATCTCTGCTTCACTTACTGACAGGTAACAGCACTGACACATACAGTACAACAGTTAGCTTTCCGGGTGTGCCTTTCAAAGTAAAAGGGCATTGCCCTAAAAATATTCGATATTTAACTATTGTGCGGGAATTGCGGTAGTAAAGTTCACACACAAAATAATAATAATAAAAAATAAGTCGGAATCTTTGTCTCGAAATAATTATTCAGTATATCTTTATCATAACAAAAATCATGCGTCAATCTTAAAAGCACACTCGGCCTACTTCTCTTAGTACACCTAGTTCCGGCTCGCTTGTCGTCTTGACGTGCTCGGCTCTGGTGTAGCCACGTTCAGTCGGGCATAGAGGTGGACAGCCAATCATATTCCAAACTCAAAGAGCATGGACCAATCAAACTGACGCAGCGTCTACAGGCGCTGACTCCTGGACGCTTTGGTAGAATGTGGAAATCGGACTTCAGTGTGCTGATGACTTTAGACCACAGTGGTGACTTGTGAATTCATACAAAAATAAATAAACAGTACTGCAATAAATTCAACTACATTCATTTACGCCAAACATAAACCATCTCCTGTTACAGTCAGTTAAAACTAAATGTAATTTAAATAGAATATATTCAACTGTTCAGAAGATATTTACGTGCATGTGACTTTCGAGCTTTCGACTGCAGTGCTATAGAAAATATACCACCACAGTGATATGCTGTGGCCGTAAATACTAATGGATCTGACTGAAGAGCTCCTTCTCCTTCTCTAAACATAACAGCTCAGCTCCATGCTGAGGTTAATCAAGCAACGCATTGTAATTCACTTCCCACCTGTGCATGCGTGAGAGAGCGAGACTAAGAGCCAGGTGGTGTCTTTACGGGGGGATCTGACCTGGTTTTCCTGCTGCTAATTGAATCTTATCTTTAACATCAAAGTCTCGATTGGACAGGTAGATGTAAATGTTCACAATACAGTATGGCATGCAGTGGTGATTAAAAGCTGTCTGCTATTGCTAAAAAGGTCAAATATAGTCAAGATATTTGTCAGTGTGCTGCTTAGTATGCTTGCAGAGGCATCGTGTTCTCAGATTGTACAGCCATACATCCGTCTGCACATCTTAATGTTTTAATTTTTAATGTTTAAATGCCGAAAAGATGCTTCAAATAATGTTTCTGCAAGGTTAAAAGTTTAGCACTGGAGGTGCCAAATGTGTCATTTTGACTCCTTTGGCATTTTAACATTAGCAAGCAGTAACTTTTACATATAGGCAAGGAGAAACAACAGCACTGTTTAAGAGGAAAGGACAAAGATCGCTTTTTAGTACATTTTAATTAATTGGGGTTTTTTTGTGTGTTTTCAAGGCAAGCGCTGCTTGCCTTTCTTGTCCATCATTGCATTTTAAAGTATCTAACTGTGAAATGGAAATGCCATAACTTTAAATTCCATTACTTTTCCTAAAATAAGTTTATCAATAGTGACCTTTGGGGTTTGTGGCATAAAGAGAAAGATATACAAACCTTTACACCTTGAATCTCCAAAGGAGTTATTATGACACCACAGAACGTGTAAAACAACACTCTAGTTACCTGGCAACATGTTATTTACATGTTTTGGCTGCTGCGTGTGTGTGTGTGTTTCAACGATAATTTCTCTATAACTATAACAATAGTTTATAAAATTGTATACAATAAGTGATTTTTCTCATGCAAGCACAGGCTTAGCTGCATTCCATATGAAAAAGTTGAAGTAATCCTCTGGCATGAAGTTCACACTCCCCGTATGTCCTCTTAAAGATGGTCATGCCTTCTCTTCTTCAGTCTCTCTTGAGGTCATTGAGCTTGAGACATAAGGTGTTTTTTCAAATTCAAATTTTATTCAAATTTTATTTGTCACGTACACAGTCATACACAGTACGATATGTAGTGAAATGCTTGGACAACTGCTCGTGACCTAAAGAAAACAAAAAAGGAAAAGGCTATGAATAAGATAGGAAATAAATATGAAAAATTAAAAAGGGTAAATTTAACTAGGAAGGAATAAAATATAAATTAAGGTTAAAAATGAAATAACTGTACAACACAAATTAGAATGAAGGGTAAATTTAACTGGGAAGAATAAGATAAAATATATAAATTAAAGTTGAAAATAAAATAACTGTACAACAAAATACACAATATAGAACTATATAAGAATGTATGAAGGAATCTAAATATAAATAAATATATACACAATAACAGCAGCTGTACAAGTATTAACCGGAAATGAAGAATATAGTGACCAGTGTTGTGCAATCCACATTATGACTTGTGCAGTGCAAATATGCTTAAAGTGATTTAAGTGATGAAGTGAAACAATGTCCAGAAAGTCCAGTGTGTGTAAGAACTGTATGTGTGGGTCAGTACTGTGTGGTGGTGTGACTGAGAGACCGTATCGCCTGCGGGAAGAAGCTCCTCCTCAGTCTCTCTGTGTTGGTCTTCAGGGAGCGGAATCGCTTTCCTGACCTCAGCAGAGAGAACAGTCTGTTGTTGGGATGGCTGAGGTCCTTCACCATCTTCCTGGCCTTGGTCCAGCACCGCCTGCTGTAGATTGAGTGCAGGTCAGGGAGCTCGGAGCGGATGGTGCGCTCAGCTGACCGCACAACCCTCTGTAGAGCTCGTCTGTCCTGCATGGTGCTGTTCCCGAACCAGGTTAAGATGTTTCCCGTCAGGATGCTCTCTATGGTGCACGAGTAAAAGTTCCTGAGCACCTTGGAGGGCAGTTGGAAGTCTCTCAAGCGTCTGAGGTGGTAGAGACGCTGACGGGCCTTTTTCACCACGGTGTTGATGTGACAGGACCATGACAGGTCCTGACAGGTCCTGCGTGATGTGAACTCCGAGGTATTTGAAGCTGTCCAACAGGTCTTCAATACACACCATTGAAGTCATGATTCTTGCATCTTATCTGCAACTGCGAGCCTTTAGACACCAGAATGACTGCAGGTGTCCATAAGTTACGTTTGCGTTACTTCCACATCTACCTAGCAGTACAGAAGATGAGCGAGGATAAAGGCAATAACATGTTGTGGCAGGCAATTTTAAATGCAACATACAAACAACATACTCAACAAACATCAGCAAACAAACAAAGTGTTTGTGTGCAGTCGGTCTCACAGTGTGTTGCTGGCTAAAGGTCCAGTTGCTGTATTTCACAGGGAGAGAAAAGAAAGAGAATTAACTTCACTCAGGGATGGAGAAAGATCAGAAAAACAGGACAGGAGACGGACAACAGAGGTTAGATTTAAAGGTAAGAACTGAGGTAGACTTACTGTGTTATTTATTTATTTCATGCAACATTAATTCATTTTAAAGGTTGCATGAAAATACTCTGATAAACAGGATAATTTGCTGTACTGTGTTGGATTTAAAGTGTGTGTGACTGGTTTCAGCAGCTGTGGTTTCATGGTCAGAGTTAGCTTAAATGAAGTGTTGCAGAGATTAATTTAAAGTTAAGCTGATGGTACTGAGATTCATTTACTGAATTCCACCTTCATAACAACTTTATAGAAAAAAAAGGACAACTCATCAAACATCAGCTGACATTTGGTTGAATCCAGTTGTTGACTTCGGTTGTGTATATCCAAAAAGAGCAGCAGGTTAGCTCAAGGTTCAAGGTTCTTTATTCGTCACATGCATAGTTATACAAGTATAACACACAGTGAAATGTAACCTGACACGCTCCTCAACTTGTGCAAAAACTAAAAAGGTGCACAATCGGAACGGAGCGGTCAGGAAGGCGTCTGGATGTGGCCGCGTCATCTTAAAATCGCCATCTTAAAGTAGCTGAATCACAGCCTGTATACTAGGAAAATCTACAATAGAAATTATTGTGAGTTGTGATTCTTTTCTCTACACTGAGCCATTACAGGTGATTTTAGGGATCCTCCACCTGCTGAAACCCACTCTAACCTCTTCCCTACTCATTTTCCTCTTTAGTGCAGTGTAGGCAAAATAGAGCTACTGTTTTGCTTTTGTTTGTTTTTTTAATTTTCCTTCTTTTTCTCTGCTCATGGTCTACTTTACAGATTCAAGTTGAGAGACTGAAATAAAGTTTGTATTTCCATCTACTAACATTATTTTATTATTACCTTAATATAGGAAGAAGTTCAGTTAGCTTTGCTGGTAGAAACATTTTCCAAAGAGTTATTTTTTACTTTTACTCAAGTAAAGAAGTTGAATCAGTACTGTACTTTTTACTGGAGTATTTTTAACACTAGTATCTGTACTTCTACTTAAGTACAGATATGCTGTACATTTGCCACCTCTGGCCATCACTGGAAATGATGGAGCCAAGTATTTGAACACTTATTCAGGGTTAAACCATTGACAACCATTGCCCCATCTGCCTGTGGCTCCCGCTGCATGTCTTTAAATTTAGCTGCATGGCATCACATCCAGCCAATCCTTCCACTAATGTGTGTGATGTTGAAGGCTGGATTTAAAGCCATGGATTTGACCAATTATTAGGAGACCTGGAGAGAGAGACTCAGAGATAAAGAAGAAGGGTCATACTAATGCACAAAACAGCACACAGAAGAAATACTAAACTGTAATGAATATGGCCAGGGCCATAACAGGTATACAGCAGGTTCCAGGGAAGCTAAAAATCGGCTGTTGCTTTGTCTATATAGAGGAAAAAGAGCTTTGGTAGGTTTGATCCCAACACTGACATTGAAAAGCAGCAAAGTTACTGCTGGGCATTGTACAGTCTAGTTACATTCTGGCAGAGCAATTAGACACATTGGACATGTCATGTGTCCCAAAAGCATGCCAGATGAGCCTGGTGAGACTTTTTCATTTACCAGAAATTCTATAAGAACGGGCTTGTTTTTCCTGCCGGGGTCTTTCCAAATGCAGCTGGGCTCTATGGATGCTGTCAGTCATCCTACACCTTTTGCCAAATCGGCATTGATTGGGAGAGATGGTGGCTCATTTGAAGATCATTGTGGGGTAACACAGAAGCTGATTGGCTGATCATTTGTACACTCCAGGTCTTGTAGTCCTGGCCATCCAAACCCAAGATGCATCACTGATAATGTGATTGAACAAGCTGGCAGAGGTGTAAGGGGTCAGCATGGCGGTGTAGTGGTTAACACTGTTGCCTCACAGCAAGGAGGCTCTGGGTTTCACCATTTGGGTGGGGTCTTTCTGTTTGGTTCTCTCTAGCTAGTCCAATTTCCTCCCACATGTCTTGTTTGTGGGGATAGGTTAATTGGTAATTCCAAATTGCCCATAGGTGTGAATGGTTGTCTGTCTGTGTGTGTTAGCCCAGCGACAGACTAGCAACCTGTCCAGGGTGTAAATGGGGAGCCTATCGCTATGGCAGCTGGGATAGGCTCCATCCCACCTGCAACCCTGGACTGGATGAGTAGAAGACAAAGGATGGATGGAGGCTGGCAAAGCTTGAGATACCTCAGCAGCTTAAGAGGTTCCACACTTCTTGTCCTTAAGGCAGTTGGTTTGTATCTAGAGGAAACCCATTCTTACCATCTGATAAAACTACTGCTAATCACTGTACCACCTTATTGTGCTCTGTTATTTCCTTGTCATCCTGTTTGAACCCTGTTTTCTTTCTGCCCAACTTTGCTGTGTGGCTGTGCTGAGAGCAATAAACAGATTCAAACACAATGATTTACGGTATAATTGTTTTCTAACCAGCAAAGAAATTTGTGCACAGTGCATCACACTGTGGCTCCACCACAGTTTCAAAGACTAGTGATCATTAGCTTGGCTTGAAGGTGGACACGCTTATCTGGGGAAGTGAGTAAAATGCTCCCGTTGGCCTCAGATGTAGTAATGATTACGGTATAACAGGAGCCAGATCTACGGCTGGCGTCAAAATGTAAATTGTTGATGCCTCCATAGTGTTTCTAGTGGCATTTACACCACACCACATATAGCAGCAGATAATAAAATGAAGGAAAAGAAAGAAAGAATACCCCCCCCCCCCCGCCCAAGGGAAAAAAACCCCAAAACAAAACAAAAAAACAACAACAACCAGGCACGTTATGCCTCTGTAACACCTAAATTACTGAGTTAATTTACACTCAGTCTTCTCTTTTGCATATCTATCAGTTCATGGTGTATGGCTTTGTCCCAGAGGAGGGAATGGTGAGGGGAAGCAGGACCATTACAAGGGACTACCTTCATTATCTCCTACAGGGAGTGCATTTCACTGCATAACAAAGTTTGTGCTGTCAATTTGTTCAGCCACAGTTCATTCACTGCCCCAGCTATGTTTTCTTGTTTTCAGTGCTAAACAAAAAAGTCAGAGGATAGATACATATGTACATCGAATATTTGTTTCTACAAAACAAGTGCACGCAGCTAGTCGAGAGCAACCTTAATTATCAATTATCAGTGCAGTCCAGCTGGATCGAGTGAAAATTTATTTTTCATTATTTTATCAGCGTCATAATTAAGTATTGGGATAGGATTGTTAACATTTGCAGCTATTACTCTGATGATGATTCACTGGGCTTCTGTTAAAAAAACACCCTAGCAAGAGTTATTTCAGCAAGTGCTTTAAAAAAGATTTGCAATCAGTGCAGACAGACCCACAGTTCTCTTTGTCTCTTAGAAAATCACTCTCAGTGGTTCCAGGTTTTCTGCACAGAGAAGAACAAACAGATAAGCTGAGATTCAGAAATGGAGCAAAAGGCGTGGTTAACACACACGCACACATGCGCGCGCACACACACACACACACATGTTTGTACACCTGTATGTAAAATGTGCTCTGGTGTTATCACCTTTCAATCCGGTCGTTAAGTCTGACGTGACTAGCCGTGTCTGGGTCTAAACTCCGCTGCAGGTCCATATATCAAACGATCACTATGGCATTACTGAGAGTTGAAAAACTGTCTAAAGTCTTTCATCTTTAATAAAATGATCAGCGTTCTGCTCTACCAGGTGTAACAATTGAGTTTAACATCCAGGCATCCATGAAAACGGAATTTATGACATTTAACAGAGAAGTTAGCAGGAAGTTAGCTCGCTAGCTTCTATCTAAATACAATATAGCATGTCCTGACTGCAGGGTTTTGGAAACAAATTCAAACGTACAGCTCTGTTATCACTTCCAGCATAAATGAAGACAGAAAACTAAACAGCAGTGACGTTTGTAGGGTTACTGAAGTTTGGCTAGCTGCTATATAATGATGTGCTACG
Source organism: Aulonocara stuartgranti (assembly GCF_965226115.1). Taxonomy (NCBI): domain Eukaryota; kingdom Metazoa; phylum Chordata; class Actinopteri; order Cichliformes; family Cichlidae; genus Aulonocara; species Aulonocara stuartgranti. Next base: position 34,363,515 of record NC_138954.1, on the reverse strand, counting down.
TGACCGCTAGCGACACAGCTATGTTAGCATAATATAAACAAGCTAACTTTTTTCCACTGGATAAAAGTTAACGTGAGTGTTCTCGGTGGTCAGGAACAAATGTAATCGCATGGCAGGATGCTGTAAAAGGACCAAACTTCAGCCAGGAGAACAACTGAGATAATCCATCCACAATACCAGGTTAGTCATTCATATACTGCTGCATGGGCTGGGCTGTAGTTACATCCTAAGGTTTTAAAAACTGAGCTTAAATAAATGATTAGCGGTAATAAAAGCCGAGGGAGGTCAACAGTGATCACTGACTGTTTTTAGGAGCTTTTTGAGATCAAATAGAAGAAAATACAAAACATTAAACATGTTAACAACACAAAAGCCATATTAAACGCAGACTACTTTAGACCCGGAAGTAGGATTCGTCACGTCATCACTTAACGATCGGATTACGGAAATCAAGGATTGTGGGATATCAGATCATTTCCCAGTTATGTTTAATGTTGCAGTGTGTAATGTGGAGTTGGACAGCGAGCAACCTGTGCGTCAGATGCGAACAATTCAGTGACCACTGCTCACTTTCCCCCCACTTTTACTAACTCGCTCCTCTATGATGCCAACCCTAGTGCGGAACTATCAGTTGAACTAGCTAACCTTTTTAACTCAATATGCTCCAACATCCTTGACTCTGTTGCTCCACTAAGGACTAAACGCAGTAGGATTCGTCACGTCATCACTTAACGACCGGATAGAGTGGAGCTCATTACTCTCATATTGCAGAAAATTATTTTTTTCATGTCTGCACCATGCCTTTATAAAGTCAGATATTAAACCTGTTAAATAGTTGGTGTGTGTGTTTTAGTGTAGTTTTATTTTTCTGCAGCATAATTATTTTGGGGTTTGCACTTTGCCACTAAAACAGTTTTATGTGTTGTGAGGTGTTTTGAGAGTGTTTTCGTGCTCTTATGCTAAATAAATTCTTCTTAAAAGAAAAAAAGAATTTAAACACCTGTCATTGTTGTGAACCAACAGAATAATGAACCTACTCGTAAGACAGTGAGGAAAGGTTTAGCAGTTAATTTGGTTTTGTTGTGAATTTTCATATACTGAGGTAATCTGAGATGGAATGACAGAATTATTTATTGACAGAATCAGAATCAGAATCGTGTTTATTGGCCAAGTATATGTGCAGACACATACAGGATCTCAAACAAGCCACCAAAACTTGGAGATCGGTTTTTGGATTCACTGTAAAGTTGGATATTTTTTGCTGACAACAAGACTTTCTGACTAGGGATGTTTCTATGCGCTGGAAAGCAATGTCAGTCTGCACGCTGTTTATTCTGCGATTCTTTAGCAAAGTGGCCAAGTGGCTCTCCAGACTCTCTGGCAGCAACAGAGGTGATGGTGGATGGATGGGACATTTAACTTGGCCTCCTTAGACGGAAAGAGGAAAGGTTGGTATCCCAAGCTCACCTCAAAGGGAGACAGCTCTGTGGCAGCAGACGTTAGGGTGTTGTGGTCCACACTAGGTGGGAGCTTAGGTGGTTCCCTTGGAGGACGCTACACAATGCAGAGCTGCCTCTAGCTCCTGGTTGAGCCTCCTTGTCTGGTCATTACTATGAGGATGAAAACCTTATGACAGGCTGACCTGAGCGCAGAATTTCTTCCAGACTCTAAACGTGAATTGCAGACCTCAGTCCAAAATATGGAATAGCACGAAGACAGAAAACATGCTCAGTGAGGAGCTGAGCCACTTCCAAGGCAGTGGAAGGCACAATCTAAAGTTTATGGCTTACCCTGATAAACTCTGATTTACTGAAAGGATTATTGACCTCCACATTATGCATAATCAGATGATAGAGTGACATAATAATTGTTTTGCCACTCTTTTGTGATTTGTGATTATAGGCAGGGCAGTGAATCCATTGCAGATGAAAAAGAGCTCTTTTTTTAAATTAAATTAAATCAAATGCAGCTTCAGAGTAACTGTGCATAAGAGATTTGTGATGTTTTTGTCATGAAGGGTAAGTCAAGAGGTGGTGAAGTATAGATTCAGTTCAATTATATATTATATGTGTAAAATAATATAATTACAGTGGGGCAAAAAAGTATTTAGTCAGCCACCGATTGTGCAAGTTCCCCCACCTAAAATGATGACAGAGGTCAGTAATTTGCACCAGAGGTACACTTCAACTGTGAGAGACAGAATGTGAAAAAAAAATCCATGAATCCACATGGTAGGATTTGTAAAGAATTTATTCGTAAATCAGGGTGGAAAATAAGTATTTGGTCAATAACAAAAATACAACTCAATACTTTGTAACATAACCTTTGTTGGCAATAACAGAGGTCAAACGTTTACTATAGGTCTTTACCAGGTTTGCACACACAGTAGCTGGTATTTTGGCCCATTCCTCCATGCAGATCTTCTCGAGAGCAGTGATTTTGGGGGTGTCGCCGAGCAACACGGACTTTCAACTCCCGCCACAGATTTTCTATGGGGTTGAGGTCTGGAGACTGGCTAGGCCACTCCAGGACTTTCAAATGCTTCTTACGGAGCCACTCCTTTGTTGCCCGGGCGGTGTGTTTTGGATCATTGTCATGTTGGAAGACCCAGCCTCGTTTCATCTTCAAAGTTCTCACTGATGGGAGGAGGTTTTGGCTCAAAATCTCACGATACATGGCCCCGTTCATTCTGTCCTTAACACGGATCAGTCGTCCTGTCCCCTTGGCAGAAAAACAGTCCCATAGCATGATGTTTCCACCCCCATGCTTCACAGTAGGTATGGTGTTCTTGGGATGCAACTCAGTATTCTTCTTCCTCCAAACACGACGAGTTGAGTTTATACCAAAAAGTTCTACTTTGGTTTCATCTGACCACATGACATTCTCCCAATCCTCTGCTGTATCATCCATGTGCTCTCTGGCAAACTTCAGACGGGCCTGGACATGCACTGGCTTCAGCAGCGGAACACGTCTGGCACTGCGGGATTTGATTCCCTGCCGTTGTAGTGTGTTACTGATGGTGACCTTTGTTACTTTGGTCCCAGCTCTCTGCAGGTCATTCACCAGGTCCCCCCGTGTGGTTCTGGGATCTTTGCTCACCGTTCTCATGATCATTTTGACCCCACGGGATGAGATCTTGCGTGGAGCCCCAGATCGAGGGAGATTATCAGTGGTCTTGTATGTCTTCCATTTTCTGATGATTGCGCCCACAGTTGATTTTTTCACACCAAGCTGCTTGCCTATTGTAGATTCACTCTTCCCAGTCTGGTGCAGGTCTACAATACTTTTCCTGGTGTCCTTCGAAAGCTCTTTGGTCTTGGCCATGGCGGAGTTTGGAGTCTGACTGTTTGAGGCTGTGGACAGGTGTCTTTTATACAGATGATGAGTTCAAACAGGTGCCATTCATACAGGTAATGAGTGGGGGACAGAAAAGCGTCTTACAGAAGACGTTACAGGTCTGTGAGAGCCAGAGATTTTCCTTGTTTGAGGTGACCAAATACTTATTTTCCACCCTGATTTACGATTAAATTCTTTACAAATCCTACCATGTGAATTCATGGATTTTTTTTTCACATTCTGTCTCTCACAGTTGAAGTGTACCTCTGGTGCAAATTACTGACCTCTGTCATCATTTTAAGTGGGGGAACTTGCACAATCGGTGGCTGACTAAATACTTTTTTACCCCACTGTACATTACACAAGTTACTCTGTGGACATACTCCGACCAGAGTCGTTGAGTAAGTCAGAGTTGTGTCAGCAGGGGTCCAGAATTTGGGTTGTCACATGATACACGGCGACTACAAATAATTAGCTTACCAGCAAATTTAAATCAACTTCCAGGGAGACAGACTGTCAATTTTTGGTAATTAATTATCTATAAATGCACTGATTTACAATATTTACATAAAACATACAATTGTGTATGTGGTTCAATCAATATATATGCATTCTAACAGTAACATCTTCAAGGATTAGTCTGAACAGTTACTGTTACTCACAGGGTTAACAGTTTGGGCTGTTAGCTCAATGGTTTTGGTTGTTGGTTTAAACTGTTTTCAGAATCAGCCTTTCGGCAGTTTTGGCTGCAAGCTAAAGAGTAAGTTAACATTGTTTATTGCACTCATCTTTTTAATACAGTTTCTAAACTTGTATGCCAGTCAAGCTCAGTCACATCTTTTATCATATTTATAGATTATGGAGAAGTGAAAGGGACTGAAAGCTTAAGAATTCATATTTCAGTTACAAGTTTCTTGACGTAATTATAGTTTCATTAAACAGAGTACAACAGCACAGTTATGTTTTTTGTAAATCAAAAACACTTGATTTAAATAACTGTGTGTACGATGACTAACCCCATGATAAAGTATACATAAATACATAATTTGCCCTGATCGCCCGACTGAGGCCACGGAGCCATCCAGCCGAACTTACCCCCAAGCCGGTGTGCAAGACCACACAGCGCACCGGCCTCTGGTGGAAGCAAGGCTGGTCTAGACAGCACGCTGACCTCGGGCTTGGCAGGTCCCTTGCACACCCCGACATCCGCTACATCTGTTTCAAGCTGGTGGGTCATGATTGCGGATGCCGCTCAGGTGCGTCCGCTTCCCCCATTTCCGTACCGCAGACCACGGCCTGCCACAGTAATGTTTCCACCTCCATGTTTGCCGGTGGGCATGATGTTCTTGGCAGCATTCCTCCTCCAAACACTACAAGTTGATGCCAAAGAGCTCGATTTTGGTATCATCTGACTACAACACTTTCACCCCGTCCTCCTCTGAATCATTGAGATGTTCCGTGGCAAACTTCAAATGGACCTATACATGTGCTTTCTGTGCAGGGGGATCTTGCGGGCAGTGCAGGATTCCAGTCCTTCACGTAATGTGTTACCAACTGTTTTCTTGGTGACTATTGTCCCAGCTGCCTTGAGATCACTGACAAGTTCCTCCTGAGTACTTCTGGGCTGGTTCCACACCGTTCTCATTATCATTGAAACTCCACGAGGTGAGATCTTGTGTGGCGCTCCAGACCGTGGGAGATTAGCAGTTATTTTATGGTTCCTCCATTTGCGAATAATCAGACCAACTCGTCTCGCCTTCTCACCCAGCTGCTTGGAGATGGTCTTGTAGCCCATTCTAGCCTTGTTTAGATCCACACTCTTGTCCCTGATATCCTTGGAAAGCTCTTTGGTCTTGGCCATGGTGCAGAGTTTGGAATCTAGATGGAGTGGTTGCATCTATGGACACCTGTCTTTTATACATGTAATGAGTTGAGAAGGCTCCTGTATAAAATACACCTGGGAGAAAGAAATCTTGGTGATTGCAGGGGAGGAAATACTGATTTCCATCATGAAAATGCAAATTAATTTATAACTTTTTTGAAATGCATTTTTCTGGATTTTTTTTATGTTTCTGTTTGTCCAAATAAACCTACCATAGAAATTATAGACTGATCATTTCTTTGTTAGTGGGCAAACTTACAAAATCAGCAGTAGTTCAACTAATGTTTCCTCTGATCCTTTATATCAGCTATAAAGACTGAGGGAAGAAAAAGTGAGGGTGACAGAGAAGAGGCTAGAGATCAGAGACAGGAAGAGCTTACACCTCCCAGTCAGCCAGCAGTCTGCCAGTATACCAGTGAGGCAGGACACAGACAGTATGCCAGGGACAGTCAATTATCCTGAAAATAAAATAAAATAATTAAGAGACAAGAACAAACTATCCAAAACGCAAAGGCTAAGGAAAACAAGGAAAGAAAATAGAGCTCTAAAGAAAACAAAATTTTCTGTGACCAAAAAATATCTACAAAAACCAATAGCTCAAAAATGCAGCAAGAAAACTGCCCTCTCTGCTATATTACTACTGCATGGTTTGTAGAGTAGATAGATCATTGGTTTGTTCTCATGTCATCTCATCATCCAAATTACAGCCCTGAGCAAGCTCAAAATGTAGTAGTATGAAAAGGCCATCTCCTTCCTCCAGAATATTGTTCATCTATTCCATGGCATGAAGACGGGTCAAAGGGGAGCTAGCGGCAATCTTCGGTCCTTCTTTGCCGCTTCTGTAGGACGTAAAGTCTCTGACTCGTGCTTTTCTTGGATCACTTGTATGTCTTTCGGTAGGAAAAAAATGAGGCAAATGTAAAAAAGGAAAACATTTATTTACTCCGCACAAAACCAAAAACTACAAAACAAATGCCTCCAGTTGGAGCTGAGTTTACATTTCTATGATATTATATCTAAAACAATTATCACAGCGACGGTCAGAAAACTATTGCTCCACGTCCTGCTTACTTGCTTAATCTTCCATCACCACATGGCTGCCTTAAAAACACTTTCCGCTGTGTGAGGTCTAAAATTCCTGTCCCAACTCAAGTTGAATTCCAATGTGCACTCAGTAATATATGATAATGATAGTATCTGTTGGGCAGTTCCTTGCCACCTTCAGGTCTGGGAGTTACCAGGAAGATGACAGTAGCTTTCTGCACAGTGGACACAGTGGAGCAACCCCCAGTGCATCTGTCAGAGTGGAACTCATAAAAGCCGAGAAATGTATTCTGTTCCATCTCACGGGAAGCATCATCCACAAAGTTACCAAGTCTGCCAGCATCTGTGAAAAATGGAAAAACTGCAATCTAAAACAGTAATGGCAGTCTTGCTGGAGAAGACTGGACCTTAAAAGACTTCAAGGCAGGTGCTCTATGTCCCATGAAGTGTATAAAGTGAAGTGTTTGGTGCATACACCAAATTGAAAAGTGTTGGTTCTTCCCTCATGGAGCTCCCAAATGCAGTAGGTATCTCAAAGAATGCCCAACAGGCTGCTGTCTTGCTGCAGAGTAAAAGAAATAATCATTAACAGATTCATTAAGTTAAAAATCAGCAAAATAAATTAGAAATTACAACTTGGAAGAAAATGCCAGTCCAAAAAAAAGGTACCAGACTGAACTGAACATAATTTCCCAAACAGGTCCCAAAGTTCGTTCAAGTCTATTAGCTTAAATAAAAAACAAACAACCTTTGTTTGAGCTTCATTTGGGTTAGAAATGACTGGTCAACCAAGGAAATCATATAGACAGTCCAATCAGAATGATATTTGAGCTCAAATTTGGAAAGAAGAGCTTTTAAAAAGGGGACAGTAGCCGGATCAGGCAATATAGTATAGTACTCATCATGTTACGGCTGTGTGCAGGCAGGGATTGGACACAAGCAATAAACTCAAAAAGCCACAGCTGTATTGGCTGGCAGGGCAGAAAGCATACAAAACTAAACTAAACTGGGAAACTCTAATACAGGGGTCTCCAACTCTGGCCTCGAGGGCCGGTGTCCTGCAGGGTTTAGATATAACTGTGGGTCAACACACCTGAGTCACATGATTAGTTCGTTACCAGGCCTCTGGAGAACTTCAGGACATGTTGAGGAGGTCATTTAGCCGTTTGAATCAGCTGTGTTGGACCAAGGACACATCTAAAACCTGCAGGACACCGGCCCTCGAGGCCTGGAGTTGGAGACCCCTGCTCTAATAGATGCACACGAGGAGACACTGGGAAACACACAGCATGAGGGACAATGTGACATGGAACAGAGGGAGACTCAGACATAAATACCCAGAAGGTAACGAGGAAAGTGGAAGCACACAGGGAACACAGGTGAGGATAATTACACGTGACAGGACGGGAAAGACATGGAAACTGAAAATGCTGACACCAGACACAAACTTTCAACGCAACACAAGACATACACAGAGGCAACCTGGAGGGAGAGAGAGAACAAGTAGCAGCACATGACGAGGTGAGGAAAACATGGAATAAAAGGCACCAGAACTAACATCACAATATAAACACAGTTACACAAAGGGAGACGCAGAGGGCAACTACACGAGGGAACCCTATTAAATACACAGGGAACCAAAAAGAATACAAGAAGCTCAAACTAGGACACTAGGCTCTGAATAAACTAGGGCAACAAAGAAAACTTAGAACATAAATTTATAATACAAACACACTGAGGTCCAGAGACCCAGGACCCTGACAGTACTGGACCATTTCAGGATTGTCAGATATTTGTTGACCCTTAGCTTGCAAGCTTCACTTGGAGGAGAGGGAATAATGACATCCGGGACACAGTGATGTCTTCGAGGTGAGAGACCACATTAAAATCCAAAGCCTATGTAAGACTCTAGTAAAAGCCGGTTTGTTTTTTTACTATTGGGTACTCATTGTTCAACGCTAGCTAAACAAGTAAAAAACCATCCATCCATCTTCACCCGCTTTATCCGAGGCCGGGTCGCGGGGGCCTAAGCAGAGAGGCCCAGACCTCCCTCTCCCCAGCCACCTCCTCCAGCTTATCCGGGGGAACACCAAGGCGTTCCCAGGCCAGCCGAGAGATATAATCTCTCCAGCGTGTCCTGGGTCTGCCCCGATGCCTCCTCCCGGTGGGACATGCCCGGAACACCTCACCCAGGAGGCGCCCAGGAGGCATCCTTGTCAGATGCCCGAACCACCTCAGCTGGCTCCTTTCGATGTGGAGCATCAGTGGCTCTACTCTGAGCCCCTCCCGGATGGCCGAACTTCTCACCCTATCTCTAAGAGAGAGTCCAGCCACCCTTGGGAGGAAGCTCATTTCTGCTGCTTGTATCCGCGATCTCGTTCTTTCGGTCACTACCCACAGCTCGTGGCCATAGGTGAGGGTGGGACGTAGATCGACCGGTAAATTGAGAGCTTCGCTTTTACACTCAGCTCCCTCTTCACCACGACGGACCGGTGCAGCGTCCGCATTACTGCAGCTGCAGCCTCAATCCGTCTGTCGATCTCCGGCTCCCTTCTCCCATCACTCGCGAACAAGACCCCGAGATACTTGAACTCCTCCACTTGGGGCAGGAACTCATCCCCAACCTGGAGTGGGCACTCCACCCTTTTCCGGCTGAGAACCATGGCCTCAGATTTGGAGGTGCTGATCCTCATTCCCTCTGCTTCACACTCGGCTGCGAATCGTTCCAGTGCGAGCTGGAGGCCCCCACCCGATGAAGCCAACAGAACCACATCATCCGCAAAAAGCAGAGATGAGATTCTGAGGCCACCAAAGTGAAAGCCCTCCGCCACTTGGCTGCGCCTAGAAATCCTGTCCATAAAAATTATGAACAGAACCGGTGACAAAGGGCAGCCCTGGTGGAGCCCATCACCCACCGGGAACGAGTCCGACTTATTGCCGGCAATGCGAACCAAGCTCTTGCAACGGTTGTATAGGGATCGACTGGCCCGTAGCAATGGGCCAGACACCCCATACTCCCGCAACACCTCCCACAGGACACCCCGAGGGACACGGTCGAATGCCTTCTCCAAGTCCAACTCCCATGCACCTTCAAGTATCCTCGAGAGGATAAAGAGCTGGTCCAGTGTTCCGCGACCAGGACGAAAACCGCATTGTTCCAACCGCAGTGTATCTGAGGTTCGACTAGCGGACGAACTCTCCTTTCCAGCACCCTGGCATAGACTTTCCCAGGGAGGCTGAGGAGTGTGATCCCCCTGTAGTTGGAACACACCCTCCGGTCCCCCCTCTTAAAGATGGGGACCACCACCCCGGTCTGCCAGTCCAGGGGTACTGCCCCTGATCTCCATGCAACATTGTAGAGGCGTGTCAACCAGGACAGCCCTACAACGTCCAGAGCCTTCAGGAACTCGGGGTGGACCTCATCAACACCAGGGGCTCTGCCACCAAGGAGTTGTTTAACTGCCTCAGTGACCTCGCCCCCAGAAATTGGTGGGTCATTCCCCTCATCCCCAGACTCTGCTTCCTCCTCGGAAGACGTGTCAGTGGGATTAAGGAGGTCCTCGAAGTATTCCTTCCACCGCCTGACAATTTTCTCAGTCGACGTCAGCAGCGCTCCGCCAACACTATACACAGTGCAGGTAGAGCACCGCTTTCCCCTCCTGAGACGCCTGACGTTTTGCCAGAATCTCTTCGAGGCAGTCCGAAAGTCTTTTTCCATGGCCTCTCCGAACTCCTCCCACACCCGAGTTTTTGCTTCAGCCACTGCCCGAGCCGCATTCCGCTTGGCCTGTCGATACCTGTTGGCTGCCTCCAGAGTCCCACAGGCTAACCAAGCCCGATAGGACTCCTTCTTCAGCCTGGTGGCTCCCTTCACCTCTGGTGTCCACCATTTGGTTCGGGGATCACCACCACGGCAGGCACCAACCACCTTGCGGCCGCAGCTCAATGCAGCAGCTTCGGCAATGGAGACGCTGAACATGGTCCATTCGGACTCAATGTCCCCAGTCTCCCTCGGAATGCTGTTGAAGCTCTGCCGGAGGTGTGCGTTGAAGATCTCGCGGACTGGGGCCTCTGCTAGACGTTCCCAGCACACCCTCACTACGCGTTTAGGTGCACCGGGTCTGTCCAGCGTCCTCCCCCGCCACCTGATCCAACTCACCACCAGGTGGTGATCAGTTGACAGCTCAGCCCCTCTCTTTACCCGAGTGTCCAGAACATATGGTCGCAGGTCTGGTGATACGATTACAAAATCAATCATCGACCTACGGCCTAGAGCGTTCTGGTGCCACGTGCACTTATGGACACTCTTATGTTCGAACAAGGTGTTCGTTATGGCCAAACTGTGATTTGCACAGAAGTCCAATAACAAAACGCCCCTCGGGTTCAGATCAGGGAGGCCGTTCCTCCCAATCACGCCCCTCCAGGTCTCGCTGTCGTTACCCACGTGAGCATTGAAGTCTCCCAGGAGGACAACAGAGTCTCCAGGTGGAGCACCTTCCAGCACCCCCCCCCCCGGGGACTCTAAGAAGGCTGGGTACTCTGAACTGCCACTCGGTGCATAAGCGCAGATGACAGTCAGGACCCATTCCCCGACCCTAAGGCGCAGGGAATAAACCCTCTCATCCACTGGGAAAAACCCCAACGTACCGGCAGCAAGCCGAGGGGATATTAGAATACCCACCCCAGCCCCCCGCCCACCAAGGGCAACTCCAGACTGAGACAGAGTCCAGCCCCTCTCCAGGAGACTGGTTCCAGAGCCCAAGCCATGCGTAGAGGCAAGCCCGACTATATCTAGCCGGTACCTCTCAACCTCACGCACTAACTCAGGCTCCTTCCCCACCAGAGAGGTGACATTCCATGTCCCTATTGCCAGTCTTGGCAGCTGGGGATCAGTCCACCAGGGCCTCGGCTCCTGGCCGCCACCCGGCACATAATGCACCCGACCCCTATGGTGCCTCCTGCGGGTGGTGGGCCTGCGGGAGGATGGGCCCATGTCTCCTCTTCGGGCTGTGCCTGGCCGGGCCCCATGGACTAAGGCCCGGCCACCAGACGCTCGCCCTCGGGCACCCTCCCCGGGCCTGGCTCCAGGGCGGGGCCCCGGTAACCCTATCCCGGGCAGGGTAAACTGTTCCCTCGATGTTCTCTTCATAAGGGTCTTCTGAATCGCTCTTTGTCTGGTCCCTCACCCAGGACAAATTTGCCATGGAGACCCTACCAGGGGGCAAAAGCCCCCAGACAACATAGCCCCTGGGATCCCTGGGATACACAAACCCCTCCACCACGATAAGGTAGCGATTCACGGAGAGGAAGTAAAAAATTATGCTAATTTTACATGCCTCTTCAAACACTAGAGAATTGTAATGTAACCTTATCAGATGGAGCCATTTCGTCAAAACAGTAAAATGACTAATTAGTGTGTTTTTAAAAAAAATTCAGATCCCTGTTAAGGCAATGAGGAACACAGCATTGCGGCATATTGAATCAGGAGAGTTTTGACCCAGAAACTGAATTCTACGTCATTACTTCCCCAGATTACACTACTTTGGAATTAATAAAAAGACATTGAAAGCCATGATTGTTTAATTCTGGAGAGATCACTACTGAATAACAGGATTGTGTACTTGTTTAGATCACTAGATTGATGGTAGCCCCAGATTACAGGGAGTGCAGAATTATTAGGCAAATGAGTATTTTGTCCACATCATCCTCTTAATGCATGTTGTCTTACTCCAAGCTGTATAGGCTCGAAAGCCTACTACCAATTAAGCATATTAGGTGATGTGCATCTCTGTAATGAGAAGGGGTGTGGTCTAATGACATCAACACCCTATATCAGGTGTGCATAATTATTAGGCAACGTCCTTTCCCTTGGCAAAAAGGGTCAAAAGAAGGACTTGACAGGCTCAGAAAAGTCAAAAATAGTGAGATATCTTGCAGAGGGATGCAGCAGTCTCAAAATTGCAAAGCTTCTGAAGCGTGATCATCGAACAATCAAGCGTTTCATTCAAAATAGTCAACAGGGTCGCAAGAAGCGTGTGGAAAAACCAAGGCGCAAAAAAACTGTCCATGAACTGAGAAAAGTCAAGCGTGCAGCTGCCAAGATGCCACTTGCCACCAGTTTGGCCATATTTCAGAGCTGCAACATCACTGGAGTGCCCAAAAGCACAAGGTGTGCAATACTCAGAGACATGGCCAAGGTAAGAAAAGCTGAAAGACGACCACCACTGAACAAGACACACAAGCTGAAACGTCAAGACTGGGCCAAGAAATATCTCAAGATTGGTTTTTCTAAGGTTTTATGGACTGATGAAATGAGAGTGAGTCTTGATGGGCCAGATGGATGAGCCCGTGGCTGGATTGGTAAAGGGCAGAGAGCTCCAGTCCGACTCAGACGCCAGCAAGGTGGAGGTGGAGTACTGGTTTGGGCTGGTATCATCAAAGATGAGCTTGTGGGGCCTTTTCGGGTTGAGGATGGAGTCAAGCCCAACTCCCAGTCCTACTGCCAGTTTCTGGAAGACACCTTCTTCAAGCAGTGGTACAGGAAGAAGTCTGCATCCTTCAAGAAAAACATGATTTTCATGCAGGACAATGCTCCATCACACGCGTCCAAGTACTCCACAGCGTGGCTGGCAAGAAAGGGTATAAAAGAAGAAAAACTAATGACATGGCCACCTTGTTCACCTGATCTGAATCCCATTGAGAACCTGTGGTCCATCATCAAATGTGAGATTTACAAGGAGGGAAAACAGTACACCTCTCTGAACAGTGTCTGGGAGGCTGTGGTTGCTGCTGCACGCAATGTTGATGGTGAACAGATCAAAACACTGACAGGATCCATGGATGGCAGGCTTTTGAGTGTCCTTGCAAAGAAAGGTGGCTATATTGGTCGCTGATTTGTTTTTGTTTTGTTTTTGAATGTCAGAAATGTATATTTGTGAATGTGGAGATGTTATATTGGTTTCACTGGTAAAAATAAATAATTGAAATGGGTATATATTTGTTTTTTGTTAAGTTGCCTAATAATTATGCACAGTAATAGTCACCTGCACACACAGATATCCCCCTAAAATAGCTAAAACTAAAAACAAACTAAAAACTACTTCCAAAAACATTCAGCTTTGATATTAATGAGTTTTTTGGGTTCATTGAGAACATGGTTGTTGTTCAATAATAAAATTATTCCTCAAAAATACAACTTGCCTAATAATTCTGCACTCCCTGTAGGAAGTAAGGTCACTCTGTGCTTGCTCAGAGTCACTCAGAGTTATTGAATCCACATGATTTTCAGAAAACGTGACCTCTGACCTTGTGGGTCAAGGTCACGAGGAGATTTTTAGTAGATGTACAATGGATGACAATACACCATCAGCTTTTTGCGGCAAAAAAGCCTCAAATGCAAAACAGGAATCAATGTTGCTGAACAGACCAATTACAGGAGTTGTGTGCTGCGTTAACCCGACTCACATTTTCAGGGAGGTGAATAGATGACAGCGTAGGGATCATAGAGGTTCAAAGTTACACCACAGGTTACAATGTAGATTTTCTGCTGAAGCTTAAATCCCCAGTTAAGTTACGTTCAGGCAATGTACACTGAATATGGCATGTGAAACAAACACAAAAGGAGAATTCAACATTTCATTCACATGGGGATGATCCATCCATCCATTCGCTTCCGCTTATCCTTTTCAGGGTCGCGGGGGGCGCTGGAGCCTATCCCAGCTGTCATAGGGCGAAAGGCGGGGTACACCCTGGACAGGTCGCCAGTCTGTCGCAGGGCTAACACATAGGGACAGACAACCATTCACATTCACTCGCACATTCACACCTAGTGGCAATTTGGATTATCCAATTAACCTATCCCCACAAGCTGCATGTCTTTGGACGGTGGGAGGAGACGGTGGGAGGATGACATGAAAATAATACATACAAAAATCTAAAATAAAAAAAACAATTAATTAATTAATTAATCAGTAATAAATAAATGTATACCCCTGGATTGCCAGGGGTACAAAGTCTGTGAGATCAATTTTGGCAGACAACAGACCATAGACGCCATACTTCCTTGGGTTGACTGTTGATGTATGGCTCAACACAAACTGTTCAGCCAACAAATAAACAAAAAAATATTAATACCTTAATATGCCTAGCAGCAAAAATACTTCTCATACTCTGGGGCTCAACCCCAGGACTAGTGAGATAATAACACCCAACTGGCCTCTTTATAAATATTTCAACCTTTCTACCATATGGCTTTAGCTTGCTCGCGAAAAACTGATTCAAATCAAAGTTATTACCTTCAGCTTTTGTGTGATGTTTTAATATATATAAAACACAAAAAATATGCTGATTAGTGAAAATTACAGAATAATTCTCCCTCAAAGTTTTGTTTGTTTTCCTCAAACTGACAATTGCAAAATGGACAGATTGCTAGGTTAAATGTGTAATTATTGACAGAATTTCACGGTGCCCTCTAATGTGACAGTAACAAGCAATTTTTTAGAAAGAGAAAAAAGTCCATTAGCTGTAGCAATGGAATCATTTGGACTCATTTAAATGTTTCAGCTCCCAGCCAGCTTCAGTCAACACTGCTTCTCCTCCATCAGCCAACATCACTGCTCGTCCAACCACCAGCACCCGGCCTGCACCACGTCTTCCACCTTTCAGCACCCATCCATTATCACTGTTTTCCCAACTATGAGGTCTGAGTCAACAGTGCTAATCTTTTATCTAACATCACTCAAATAACACTGTTGGGTCCAGACTGTTATCTGTGCCAATGTGCTGAACCACAGCACCCAGCTTTCTTGGAGTCTTGGAGTGGCCATATGTTCTGGACACTCTGGAAGTGAAGAGAGGTGCTAAGCTGTCAAATGATCACCACCTGGTGGTGAGTTGGATCAGGTGGCTAGGGAGGATGCTGGACAGACCTGGGGTGCCTAAATGTATAATTGGGGTGTGCTGGGAACATTTGGCAGAGACCCCGGTCCACAAAATTTTCAACTTCTCCTCTGGCAGAGCTTCAGCAGTATCCTGAAGGAGAATGGGGACATTGAGTTCAAATGGACCATGTTCAGCATCTGCATTGCTGAAGCTGCTGAGTTGCAGCCACCAGGTTGGTGCCTGCCATGCCTGATATAGGAAGAACAATGTGGTTTTCGTCCCGGTCGTGGAACACTGGACAAGCTCTTTACCCTCTCAAGGATACTTAGGGGTCATGGGAATTTGACCAACCAGTCTACATGTGTTTTGTGGATTTGGAGAAGGCATTCCACATACTTGGGAGGGAGTATGTGGTTTCTGGCCCATTGCTACTGGCCATTCGATCCTTATGCAACCATTGCAAGAGTCTTTTTCACATAGACAGCAATAAGTCATACCTGTTCCCGGTGTGCAGTGGACTCCACCAGGGCTGCCCTTTGTCACCGATTCTGTTCATAATTTTTATGAACAGAATTTCTAGCTATAACCAAGTGGTGGAAGGCTTCCAGTTCCAGAATCCTGTCTCTGCTTTTTGTAGATGATGTGGTTCTGTTGGCTTCATCTTCACCGTGGTGCAGAGAGAGCTGAGCATAAGAGCGAAGTTCTCGATTTACCAGTAGATCTATGTACTCACCCTCACCTATGGTCATGAGCTTTGGGGAGTGACCGAAAGAATGAGAGTATAAGTACAAGCAGTGGAAATAAGCCTTCTCCGAAGGGTGGCTGGCTTCTCCCTTAAGGTGAGGTGTTCAGCTATTCAGGAGGGGCTCAGAGTAGAGCCGCTACTCCACAACCTTGAAAGGAGAAGGTTGGGGTAGTTCATCTGACAAGGAATTCTCCTGTGTGAGGTGTTCCGGGCATGTCCCACAGGGAGGAGGCCCTGAGGCAGAACCAGGACAACGCCTTGGTGTTCCCCAAGACAAGCTGGAGGAAGTGGCTGGGGAGAGGGAGGCAAGTGGATTGATTCTTTTATAGCACTTTTCTACTTTCCCAACGCAGGCACTCAAGCACTTACAGTGCATCATACAACATGCCAGATTCAGCCATTCACACAAGAACTGTCATGATCCGGAGTCTGCGACTCCGTGTTTGTTTAGTTTATTAGTATTCTGTGGTTTTGGTTACCTTGGGTGTTTATACTCTTCTGTTTCATGGTTCATGTTCCTATGTTCTGTGTCCCCCAGTCTGTGTTAAGTTGGTGTGTTATGTCATTGCGTGTATGTGTTTCCTGTTTTATTGTGAAGGTCTGCGTCTTATGTGAGTGTTTCAGTTTGTCTCCCTACTCTCGTCACGTGATCACTCCCAGCTGTGTTCCCACCTGTATGTAATCTCCCTGTGTTCTCTGAGTGTATTTAAGTTGTGTCTTCTGTCATAGTAATTGCTGGTTCATCTGTGTTGTTTCCCCTCGGTCTCCCTGCGTCTTCCCGTATGTATTTCTCCGGACCTCCCTGCATCCTCGTTTCTGGTTTGTCTTATTAGTTTACCCAGTTTAGGTTTCCAGTTTCATGTTTTGTCGCCACCGTTGTTTGTACTTACCCACCTCTGTGAATAAACACTCACCTGCACCAGAGCTGCCGCCTTTTGGTCCCTTTCTACAATTCCACACGGCTTGCCCCGGCAATCCGTGACAAGAACTTTCTTCTATGCTTTAAGTGCTTTCTATCTAAGCATTCAAACACATTCATACTCTGATGAATGTGTTTGAGCATGCCGTAGAGCATGCCCAAAGATACTTGGCATGCAGAATGGGGCAGCCAGGGATCAAACCACCAGGTAGAGCAGGTCACCAGCTCTACCTCCTGAGCTACAGGCAGGTCCATGCTTCTCTGCTTAGGTTACTGCCTCAGATAGGTGGAAGAAGATGAATGGATGGACTTTCAACAGGGCTGAGTTACATCATTATGTAAAAATCCATTACACAAAGCAAAGGTCAAAATCAAGGTGTTCATAAAGTGCTGGGTTTCTCCATCTTCTGGGACAGGCCTCAGTGGGTCTCTCTATCCGTGAGTCAGCAGAACATCTGGCACAGGCAGTAGTGATGAAAGCCAGCTTGGTCCTGATTGTTTCCCTCACTTGTTTTCCCCCAGGATTAATGTAGCTGTTGATAATAATCTGGATGTTGGATCATGTTATCAAAGTCAAAGTCAAAGTCAACTTTAATCAGAATCAGAATCAGAATACTTTATTGATCCCTGGGGGAAATTATTTTTATTTGTCATTTGTCATTTTATTTTATTATTTGTCAATTCTGCCACATGTACAGGGCATACAGAGAATAGAAATTTCGTTACTCTCAAACCCTAGATGAAATAGCAAATGAACATTTAAATAAAGAGAGTGATTAAAAAATGTAAATAAAATAATTAAAAAGTAAAAATTTAAATAAATAAATACAATACAAATTAACAAGAAAGCTATGCAATATACAATATACAATATTCAGGTAAGGGTAAATGACATTGAGTGTAAACCAGGCAGAGTAGTGCAAATAGGCAAATAGTGCAAATGGAGATTTAGTAATGTACGGTAAGAGATAGTATAACAACAAAGTCGTATGAGGTAATGGCAGTCCAATGCTCCACAAAGTGACTGGTAACTGGTGCAGGCCAGTGAGTGAGTCAGAGTGTGTGTGTGTGTGTGTGTGTGTGTGTGTGTGTGTGTGTGTGTGTGTGTGTGTGTGTGTGTGTGTGTGTGTGTGACAGAGTTCAGTGAGACCATGGAGGGGAGAGGGGAGAGGGGGCAGAATCGGGAGGGAGTTAAGCTTCCTGACAGCCTGATGGATGAAGCTGTCCTTCAGTCTGCTGGTCCTGGCCTGGAGACTCCGCAGTCTCCTCCCTGACGGCAGCAGCTTGAAGAAGCTTTGCATTGGGTGCGTGGGATCAGCCGCTATGCAAAGGGCTTTTTTAGTGAGACGGGTGCTGTAAATGTCCTGGAGGGAGGGGAGAGAGACACCAATGATCCTCTCTGCAGCTCTCACCATGCGTTGGAGGGTTCCATGACAGGACGCATTGCAGGCTCCAAACCACACAGTGATGCAGCTCGACAGGATGCTCTCGATGGTGCCTCTGTAGAAAGTGTACATGATGGGGGCTGGAGCTCCTGCTCTTCTTAGTTTGCGGAGAAAGAAGAGACGCTGCTGTGATTTCTTGGCCAGTGCTGTGGTGTTGTACGTCCAGGAGAGATCCTCTGTGATGTGCACACCCAAGAACTTGGTGCTGCTCACTCTCTCCACAGACGCTCCGTCAATGGTCAGAGGAGCATGTTGGGTGTGCACTCTCCTGAAGTCCACAACAATCTCCTTCGTCTTCTCCACATTCAGAGAGAGATTGTTGTCAACACACCACGTGGCCAGGCGTCTCACCTCACTTCTGTAGTCGGTCTCATCCCTGTTGCTAATGAGACCCACCACCGTTGTGTTGTCCGCAAACTTGATGAAGAGGTTGGAGCTATATGATGGAGTGCAGTCATGGGTCAGCAGAGTGAAGAGGAGGGGGCTCAGCACACATCCCTGCGGGGCCCCCGTGTTTAAAATGATGGTGCTGGATGTATTACTGCCGACCCGTACTGCTTGAGGTCTTCCGGTGAGGAAATCCAACAGCCAGTTGCACAGTGAGGTGTTGAGCCCCAGCTGGACCAGTTTTTGAGTGAGCTGTTGGGGGATTATAGTGTTGAATGCTGAACTGAAATCTATGAACAGCATTCGAACATATGAGTCTTTTTTGTCCAGGTGTGTGAGTGCCGAGTGGAGTGCAGTGGAGATGGCATCATCGGTTGAGCGGTTGGGCCGATACGCAAACTGGAAGGGATCCAGGGAGGGGGGCAGGACAGACTTGATGTGTTGCATGACTAGTCGTTCGAAGCACTTCATCAGGATGGGAGTAAGTGCAACAGGACGGTAGTCATTAAAGCAGGAGGGAGATGACTTTTTTGGAACCGGAATGATTGTGGTGGCTTTAAAACATGTGGGGACGACAGCCTGGATGAGTGATATGTTGAAGATGTCTGTGAAGACATCAGTGAGTTCCACTGCACAGTCTCTCAGTACACGACCAGGAATGTTGTCAGGACCCGGAGCTTTACGTGCATTGATCCTGCTGAGGGATCTCCTCACGCTGTCCGGGGACAGAGTCATCACCTGGTCACCAGGAGGGGGTGGGGTCTTCTGTGCAGTGGTGCTGTTTTGGACTTCAAAGCGAGCAAAGAAAGTGTTCAGCTCGTTCAGCAGGGGAATAGTGCTATCACAGGTCTGTGGTGGGGGCTTGTAATCTGTGATGGTCTGAATGCCTCGCCACAGGCTCCGTGAGTCTCTGCTGTCTTTGAAGTGATGAGATATTTTCCTGGAGTACTGTCTCTTAGCCTCTCTGATGCCACGGGAAAGGTTGGCCCTAGCTGTCCTCAGGCTCGCCTCGTCTCCATCTCTGAAGGCAACATTCCGAGCTTTCAGCAGCCTGTAGACCTCTCCTGTCATCCATGGTTTTTGATTGGCCCGGACAGTTATGGTTTTCGTGACTGTTACATCCTCAATACACTTGTTGATGTAGGCAGTAACAGTCTCTGCGTACTCCTGGAGGTCAGTGGTGTTGTTATAGGTGGCAGCCTGCTTAAACATGTTCCAGTCTGTGGTGTTAAAGCAGTCCTGTAAAGCCTCTGAAGACCCTTCTGGCCACACTTGTATCCGCTTACGAACCGGTTTGGTGGTTTTAACGAGCGGTCTGTAAGCAGGCATTAGCATGACAGTGATATGGTCTGAGGCGCCGAGGTGGGGGAGGGGAAAAGCTTTGTAAGCTCCTCTCTGGGTGGTGTAAACAAAGTCCAGTGTGTTATTTCCCCTTGTTGGAAAGTCTATGTGTTGTTGTATTTTTGGAAACACGCACTTTAAGTCTGCATGATTGAAATCCCCAGCCAGGATGAGAAAAGCATCAGGATGGGCTGTCTGCTGCTCACTGATGTGCTGGTACAGTTCATTCAGTGCCTCACTCCTGTTGTTGACATTGGAGGAGGGAGGGATGTACACAGCGCACAGTAGTATGGCTGTATATTCCCTCGGTAGATAGAATGGCCGGCACTTAATAACCATACACTCCAGCACTGGTGAGCAGTGTTTGCAGACCGCAGCAGCATCGCGACACCAGGCTTCATTGATGTAAACACAAGTCCTCCCCCGCGGGTCTTACCTCCCGCGACGATGACTCTGTCAGCACGGTAGCATGTTAGCTGGTCGAGCTGAATGGCGCGGTCCGGGACACTGTCGCTAAGCCATGTTTCCGTGAACACAAAAGCACAGCAGTCCTTTACGTTCCTTTGAGATGAACGTAGCAGTCAGATGTCGTCCAGTTTATTTTCTAGCGAGCGTACGTTGGCCAGAACGATAGAGGGGATGGCGGGTTTGTGTGGGCTAGCCGCTAGCCTAGCTCAGATGCCACCACGCTTACCCCTCTTCTGCTTCCTCTCACACCGCTTGAGGCGCATCCATTGTGGGCGAAGTGCAGGAGTGGGGGTCGGTGATTGAGTAGGCCTTCGGAGCAGACCCAGATCTTTCAGCTTCTCGATGTCCACAGAGTTTAACTTAAAAAGTTTGTTTCTGCCGATGTCGAGAAGAAGTGTTCGGGCATATCCTCGCTTGCACACAGATAGACGCGACAAAGACTTACAAAAACACTGCAACTTGCAGGACGAAAAACACGAAAAAGTAGTTTGTTTGGGAGAGAGAGAAGCCGCTGCGTGTGCACGCGCCTTATTAAGATAAGATAAGATAACCTTTATTAGTCCCACACGTGGGAAATTTGTTTTGTCACAGCAGGAAGTGGACAGTGCAAAAGTTATGAGGCAAAAATTAGAATACAATAAGAATAAATACAGTACACAACTGTACAGAATAGAATAAAATACTATATACAGTAGAATAAAATAAAATAAATATACAATAAGATAAAAATAGAATACAAATACAAATACTATATACAACTTGTCATGATCCTGGGTCTTTTGACCCAGCGTTTTAAGTTTGAGTTTATTTTGTTCATTAGGTTATCTAAGTTCATTTGGTTATTAGACTCCTTGTGTTTTCTTCCCCTGTATTTAAGTTTCCCCTCAACCTTCGTGTTTCATGCTGCGTGTCTTATGTTATCAAGTTTGTATTATCATGTCTGTCTCATGTTTCCTGTTTTATTTTGAAGGAGTCGTGTGTTCTTTGTTCATTGTATTTAGTTTCACTTCCCTTGTCCTGTCATTAGGCTCATGTCAGTCAGCTGTTTCCTCATGTGTCTCCACTTCCCCTAATCACCTCCTGTGTATTTAAGTCCTCTGTTTTCAGTGTGTGATTGTCAGGTCGTCTGTTGTCCATGCCATGCCATGCTTCCAAGTTTCTTGTCTAGGTTTTTCTTATTGTTTGTTTAGATTCCCCAGTTTAGGTTTGTGTTAATTTTGCTTCAGTTTGCCTTGCCCTTTGTTTGTACCTTTTCTACCAGCCATATTAAACGGCTCGCCTTTTGTTAACATTTCAAGTTCTGTTCCCTGTTCCTTGGAGTCTGCGTTTTGGGTCCTTTTCTCAATTCATACAGTCTGCTCTCGCCAGACTGTGACACAACTGAGTAAAAATACAACTAAATAGAACAAATTACACTTCTATGAAACCTTTAAGCTTTATTTTTGTACAATGGAAGGAAGTGGGGCCACATCGTCCATCTTTTATAAAGTCCTTTCTTGAACATAAACAACTTAAACAACTCAAGATTGATGAGGCACAACACAAATGCTATGGCAAGGAGGAGCGTGGTGTGTTGAAGGTGTTGTCTGTGAATGTTCACAGTCATCTAGGTCATCGTCATCTAAGGAGCTTAAACACAATAAAAACGAAAACAAGGCCCTCACATCCCCGAGCAAACACCAAAACATCACCATATTACCAAGGGAAGGTACACTGTTGTTCTAAACACAATGGACTATGACACAAAAATTACTTCACTGCTCAGTGACAACAATACCAATGAAGCCTTAAAACGGGGATGCTATACCCTGTATTTACAGACTTCCAAAGATCCACAAAGAAGGAATCCCACTCAGACCCATTGTTAGCAGTATAAACTCAGCCACCTAGAACATTTCCAAACACCTTGTCACTATCCTAGCACCCCTTGTGGGGAACACCCCCAGTCACATCAAAAACTCCACCGACTTCACAAAAAATGTCCAGAAACCTACACTTTATCCAGGTGAAACCATAGCGTTCTTTGATGTGGTTTCTCTCTTCATTTGCATACCTACAATTGAGGCAGTGGAAACCATCAGAAAATGACTATAAGACAGCTCCTTAGAAAACACAACCAGCTTCACCCCCAGATTTTCACAGTGTAAGACCTCTGCCGTTACAAGAAAGGCTTAGAAAGTGTCATGGCTGATGCTCTATCTAGGTGATGAATCCAGCATTTCGTTAAGGGCGAAATGTTCAATTTTTGGGTGGGGGGGGGGAAATGTTATGATTCCATGAAATGTTGTGGTTTGTGATCACATGCTGCCTGTTTTGATGTGTGGCTCCTCCCATTGGAGTGTGTGTGGGTGTGTGTATTTTTTATCTCCTCCCTCCAGGCTGGGTGTATGGGTGTGGCTGTGATTGGCTGACTCAAGAAAGCTCTTGAAGTCCGGATTGGATGATTGAATGGACAGCAGCTTCTTAATCTCCAGCTGACAGCCACCTTGCCTCTCTTCTTGTCTCCTCTACAACCAACAAAGCAGCTAGTTGTTTGTAGTTCTGATCATTTCTGTGAGAATCCTGAGCGATGGTCTTTTTCGTAACACGTGAGCCATTTGTAATTAATATATGTTGTTTTGAGCTAAGAGTATTTGTAAATAGTTGTTGTAAATGTTTCTTGTAATTTCTTATTCACAGTATATATTGAGCACTGCAGCAGTTTTGTCACGAGTAATGGGGAAATATGGACTCAGTCGCGGAGCTCTGGATGCAAAGCAGACAGTGCTTTTATTTACAGTGCTCAAAAACAGTCTCAAACATGAAAGAAGTGTAATAGTCCAACAGTGGTTTTCTCCAAGTTCCCAGTAGTGGTGCAGGTGAGTCTCCCCAGTAGTAATCCGAATGTGCTTCTCCTCCCGAGTGATAATCCTAGGGAGCCCTTCTCTCCAACCCTCCGCTCCGTACTTCTTGCTCCTAATGGACGGGTGACAACAATAGATGAGAAGGCTAGCCGGCTAAAGCTACGTCACCAATAACGAGCACACTTTACTACCGAGCTTCGAGTACAATCCAGCGTCGACTGCCGTCTGGACACACCGTTAAATACCTCAGCCCAAACGGGGATGATTAGTGGCAGCTGGGTGGAAGATTAGGTGCAGGTGTGTCAGCAGCTGAGCGGAGACACTTCCGGGTCAGGGGTCGCCACACTCTCACTCTCCCGAAAGCACGGCTCCTAAACATAGACGGACCCGGAGGGAGGGGCGAAGGAAAAAAGGACACACACACACACACACACACACACACACACACACACACACACACACACACACACACACACACACACACACACACACACACACACACACACAACAAGCAGGTCGTCCAGGGAGGACCGTCCGACCGTGACAAGTTTAGTAAGAGTGAGAAGCCCTTTTTGTTAAAACCCATTTTTTTTCTTTTTCCTTCCCTCTGTCGCCAAAGCGCTTACTCATAGGGAGTTCATATGACTGTTGGGGTTTTCTTTGTCTTTACCTTACAATATAAAGCAATTAAAAACAACTTTACACTCAGGTTGTTGTACAACAAAGGGAGTGGGGAAAAGAACCCACCACCATCCAGATTCCACAGCTACTGGCTTATTCTCAGCCAATAAAATAAGCAAAACAACAAGAATGTTAATGTTATACTTGGTACCAGGCTAGTTGCTTACAGTCATACATTAGCAAAAATTACTAAAATCTATTCCAGGCATACATACAATGTTAACAATGTCTCTCTTTCTCAATCTCTCTCTCTCTCTCTCTCTCTCTCTCTCTCACACACTCACACACACACACACTCATACACAATTTGAAAAAAACAAACAAAAACAAAACAATAAAAGAAAATTGCCACGTCATCGTACCCCAGTCCTCCCTGACTTCCTACCAGAGTTTGTTGTTGTCTCTCTCTCTCCCCCTCTGTCTCCTTCTCTCACCTCTTTTGTTTACCTGTGGTCCTCCCTGCTGGTTCCCTGCCCTTGGCCAACTCACCTGCTGACATTCAGACACCTGCAAATCATCATCATCTTCAAAGCCATTGCTTAATTGTCTCTGGATCATTGTGCTTAATCTACTCAGTGTACCCTTGGCTCTCGTACCATCTCTATTTATCTTTCTCATGTTCACGTGTTCTAACGTGTACTTCCTTCTCCTGGCACAGACCTACCTGGATTATTCCCTGTGGCCTTGGACTGTGATGAGCGTGTATTTCTGTAAATGACTGTCAAGTGAAGAGTGTGAAGTCTGGACTTGTGTGCCTTCCTCTGTATTCCCTGGAGCCCTTTCCTCCCACTGTTGTATATAGCACCTGGTGACCACGTTGTAAATAAACACACGTCTGATTGTAAACCTTTGAGTCCTGCATTTGAGTTATGTCTGACTACCATGACAGAATGATCCAGCCATGCCATGGACCTTGTCCACCATGCCCAATTCTAGAGGAGAAAAGGAGATTTTGTGCTACTTGTTTGCCACAAAACATTCAGTGATGGTATGAATTTAAAGTTCATATTCATATTTGGGAGTTAAAAAACCACACCACTCTTGTAGACTTGCTATTGTTGTTTTTTATGTGTTCCAAACATTTGGGCACAGAAACAAAACACACTGGGTAGTAGGAGGGAGGTGAGAGAAGAAAGGGTAGGTAAGAGGAGGGATGGTAGTGTGAGGATGGTGAGTGTTAAGAAGGGCATTTGAACCAGTGGTGCTGATTGGTACTTAATCTTGACAGATGGTTATGTACCAGACTTATTATGTATCTGCAGCAAAAATCATAGCTTGGCTGTGCAAACTCTATACATATTTTCATTGTCTCGATGAAGAATTTTGAATGTTCTGAGAGACAGAAAGAAGAGTTTTATCATTTTTACTTTGTTCAATGTCTATTTCTCAGTCACCACCAAAAAGAATAATTATTAACAAAAGAAGGCAGTGCTGCAGTGAATTATGCAAGAATGAAGTCATTTTCATGGTTACTATTGTCATGCCACTTTCGTTTTCCTTTATGTCCTTTATTAAAAGCCTGTGTGACAGGGATCTCCTCTGGTGGGCAGGCCTCCAAAAGCATCAATTGAAGGTGTCATGTGGAATCATTTCATCACACTGGGTGAGGGAATTAACCTTGACGTTCAGTAGCAGGGCTGTAATTTATGATTCGCAGCATTAGAGAAGACTGCCTGTCAATTTTGATCCAGTGCCAGCTTTTTTACTCCATTTGCTCGAGGAGGGAATGGCGTTAGGGTTTGATCTACCATGAAGTGCTTGAGAGTTATTTAAGACAACATTTAATTCATTAACAGTGTTTCTTTGATGTTAAGAAATGTTCTAACATAGAACCAGGCTTTAGCTTTTACTGCTGGTTGAAGCACTGCATTAATCCAGTGCCCTGGAATACTGCACCAAGAAAGGTTCTCAAAGTTCTCTGTTTTTAGATGAATTGTGATCAATGGGCAGAGCGCCTATCCCAACTATCACTGAGCAAGAGGCGGGGTACACTTTGGCAGTTCAGTGTCGTTCTAATGATGTGACAAAGATAATAAAAAAAAGTCAAACATTGTGGCACAATCATTCGTGAAACAGACAAAATGGGCTGTGGGCTTGATAATGCCACGATAACACCAGCTAGTTAGGAAGCATAACTGTGTGTTAACACCAGCAAGGCCTCCTCGCCCTCCTCCTTTGCTAGATTTAAGAACGGTAAAAACTGATGTAGAATAAAGGAAAAATAACTTGAGACCCAGAGAGGACATGTCTGCTGTTTTTCACTTTAAAAGACTAAAGCTTGGTCTGCTGTTATTTCCATGTGGGAGCTTTGTTTGTAGGTTTATTTGAAATGACTGATAACTTTATAGCTGTGGAAGAAATGAGTAAATGTATGGGCATTATTATTATAGCTAATATTATTAGCTTTATTAGAAAGTGTGAAACCATTGTCTTTGAGCAGTGTCTTTTTATATTTAAATGCTCGTCAATTCACATATATCAGTAAGGATGAAGGCAGTTATCTTTGCATTTTGAGAGATTGGTTCTATTGACTCTCTAATTATAAAACACCTGGCACCTTACTTAAAGCTGCCTTTTAAACAGAGGACAGTTGCTCTTCCACCTCAGCGTATTCACACTAATGCGGCACCCACCGTTCTGTGTTAATTGTTATTCACTGCAGACTATGCATGTAGTAGTTGGGTTTAACAAGAACTTATTCTCCTGTCTACAGTGTGTGCTCAGTGATGCTATAAGTGTTTGTTTTCTGCAAAATACCAATTAACTCTGCGAAATAATCCTATGTGTACTGTGTGTATAGAGGATTACATAGCAGATGACTTGGCCCGGCTGCTGTTGGCAGATTTTACAGCATAACATTTCAAATATGCACCATTGATATGCAGCTGGTTTCATTTCTTCTGATAGGAATGTAACATACTGGACTCCAGCCCTGAATGCAAACATTTAATCAGTATGTTCTTCTCATGAATCATGTTGATGCCACTGTTAGATTCCATTAAGGGGTTAAATGCTATTTCCAAAGCCTTCACATTTGCGGACTAACTCCCTGCACTATTTTGAAAATGGAAAAATATAAAAATTTCAAGAATTGCCACCAAATTTCATGGATCAGTTCTCAGGTACTGTGCTATATAAAGTCAGTATCCTTGTGAATTCAGAAAGCTGACCTAGCATGACGATGTGTAGACAATACAGCTTGTTTACATTGGTAAATATGTCCTGAATTTAGAGGACACATCTGCTTTACTGTTCACTTTCAAGTCTTACATTCAAAATTCAAAAGTAATCAAATATTAAAAGTTAATTTAAATATTTTTATGGGGTGGTATACTATGACCTGTTACATTTTTAAAGCAGGCTTCACAACACTACTTGTTTATGCAATGTGCTCTACATCTCCAAAAGTTGATTCTGTTCATCTGGACGCAGCGTTTTGTGGGAGAAACGTTTCGTCATCATCAGGTGACGTCTTCAGTCTCAGCTGACTGCAGGTTTCAATCTTATAAACAGGACATTTGCATAATGACTGAAACCAGCCCACTGAAGGAACGATGGGCGGGAGGTCAGTTCCTTAATCATAATTATGCAAATTCTCATGACCATTGATCAACAACCACTGATCAATGGCCATGAGTCCCATTCACAGAGAGCTGGGGAATGGCTGCAATCACAGCATTGTAAAAACGTGCTCCACAGTTTCATGCATGTTGGCTTCTCTGTGGCATGTTTTCTCCTTGGCTAATTGCTGGTGTTTCTTATTCTTTTTTTTTTCCAAGTCCTGTTATCTTCCCTGTCTTTACCTATGTCCCTCTCTTTGTTGTTACTTCCAGTCTTATTTTATAAGTGGCTTGTGTAACCAGCACAATAGTGCACCTATGTGGAGTTTGCAAGTTCTCCCTGTGGCTCTGTGGATGACCTCTGCATTCTCTGGCTATTTCCCATAGTCCAAAGACAAGTTAGGCCATTCTAAATTGGCTATGGATGTGAGGTAGAAAAAATACCTAGAAAGTATAAAACAAAACACTGTATGTTTGCACGGTTAAATGTGGCCTTGGTGCTCACTTTTCAGTAGGACTAGAAAAGTGCTAAGCAAATCGTTTCTTATGTTTTTTACTCGTCTCCCTGCCTTTATTCTTTCCCATGTCCCATTTCCACTTGTGTTTTTCTTTGGTTCCTGTTTTGTTTGCATAGACTTTTGGACATTTGTGTTCTTGTAAGTTTGAACAAGTTTAGTTAAAACGAACCTTTTATTAGACCATTTGCATTGGGCTTCTCCTTTTGATAATCAACCATGCAGTACATCAACCAGATTATGATGAAATGCTAATATTCTCTGTGCTTTCATTGATCGGGTGAAAAAACAGCCACAACTTCTCTATGATCAACTGATCTGACCACTCAAACAATCACAGTTACTTTCAGCCTTATCTGGCATTAATCTGAGTATGGTTATCACAATACTATTATCCAGTCTTAGACATGTTAAAGAGACATCTGTCTGTTGGCTGGAGATACTGGAGTCGACTGCAAGCACTGTGTTTGAGTCAATAATCACATTTCTGGGTTTCTGTGTTGTTGCTCTGGCATTGGATCCCTGAGAGCACAGCAGGTCATGATAGTCTCACCATCTGCATCTCTGAGCTTCTAACCAACTATATGTGTGTGTGTGTGTGTGTGTGTGTGTGTGTGTGTGAAAGTTCACCATGGCTGTACAGCCCAACATCTTCATTCACTGCCTGTCGCAATAATCTGATACACTCCTTCACCTTTCACTGAAGCCTGCACACATGTGTGCGTGTGGATGTGTGTATGAGTGAGTATAGTGTGCGCAGCTTGTGGCATATGGACAGTATCCTGTCACGGTCATCAGCATGCTTTCAATCCTGCAGGTGCTCAAAACTCCTGCTAATCTTTTCATGAACAACTTTGCCACAGCAAAAATCTGTAGAGATGTGTGTGTGTGTGTGTGTGTGTGTGTGTGTGTGTGTGTGTGTGTGTGTGTGTGTGTGTGTGTGTGTGTGTGTATTCATAACTACATCTTTGTGTGAACAGAACAGAACTGAGCTTTAGATGATGAGAGTGAGCACAGAGGCAGGTTTGGGGAGTGAAGTATGCCACTGAGGGTAGAACAAATGTATGTTTCCATTTGCTACATTTGAGGAGACAACGTGGAAACACTGCAGACATCACTGAATAAAACTGTGTGGGCATTGAGTTGGTATGCTTTATTTTTCATAATATGGTTTCTGCTGCTGCTGGGCCGTCTGTTAGACAACAAGGAAAACATAATATTAATATTACATAGGATATTACGTGCTGTGCATTTGTCTAGAACATTGCTCAACAATACATAAATAAAGAAGAAGGACCATAGTTTATAAAAGATAAAGATGTCACTGTGACATCATCACAGGTTTACAAAGGCTTGAGGTGTTCTCGCCATCACCTTTTCAACTCTTTCATAACTCAGGCCTCACCGCTGAACTCAAGGACAACACATGCTTATCAGTCAGCAGGTAGTCCTTCAGTATCCTGTTTTTCCTCTAATGTGGAACATAATTTACTAAGTGGACATCACTTAGTGA
Source organism: Aulonocara stuartgranti (assembly GCF_965226115.1). NCBI lineage: Eukaryota > Metazoa > Chordata > Actinopteri > Cichliformes > Cichlidae > Aulonocara > Aulonocara stuartgranti. The sequence goes on along the minus strand of NC_138954.1, from coordinate 34,333,956 downwards.
TGTTAATGAGACATGTCTTAGAATAAGACTATTTTCAGTCTCATTAGTTAATAAGACATAAAACTATGAAAGAAGGGAGATTTAACACGCATCCCCACTGGCTTTATCTTCCGTCATCTCAGGTACATATAAGGCAGTACTACAATATTAGCTAGTTGGTTGTGTCACAGTCTGCAGAAGCAGACACAGTCTGGACGGCGCGTTAACGAGCTAACCTCGCGTCAATCCGCGCTAAGACCCGAACTCTTTCACGGCATTTTTAATTTCTCTTTGATATTTGGGCATATTGGGACTCGATGAATTTAAAAACAAAGAATTACCACTTTTTTTTTGTTTTTTTAAAAAAAATTTTACCTAATTTTTGTTTCTAAGAAACATCAGAGCCACATATGAGGATATTCGTTTAAACTTTCGATAGAACAGTAGCAGGATAATGTCCTCGTAAGTAGATATCAGGCCCTTATAGAGCAAAATTGAGTATTTTGGTCTAAATAACCCAAAATGTGTGATGTCCACATGTGGACGCCAGGTCCTAGGAGTATATGTATATAACTGAAGCTTCCAATGAGACAAAACGGAGGACAAGGCTCCCAGGGGGCGGACCTTCAGGAGACAGCATGACTTTTGAATATCCTAAGAATATGTGAAAAGCACAAGAACAGAATGTGGTTAGGTGAGAAATACAAACTAGAGGATATAAGATATACATGCAGTGAATTTCCAAATGCAGTAACCTTCCAAATGCCATTTGTTTTTCAGAGCAAAGATGTGCATGTATCCATTCATTTTATTTATCCTTTCCTAATGATGTCCATTCATCTATTTCCTTATTAAACCTATTTCTAGTTTCTTTTTATTATCTCTCTCTTAGCTTTTCAGCTCCACCTCAAAGTGCTTTTCAGCGCTTTGAGTGCTCAGAAGAGTAGAAAGGCGCTATATAAGAACCAGTCCATTCCAACCAGTCCACCTTTTTACATTTGCCTGCCCAACTTTATCAACCACTTCTTCCACACACTTTAGGGTGGGTGCACAGTAGCTCATAACCTGTCATATTACCAGTCCAGCTCTGCTTGTAGTGTGGAGTCTGTCTCACAAGAGCTAGTTACCAGTCTCTTCCTACTTTGCTGGGTGACCTTTTTAACATTGAGGTAGTGGGCACTGTCAGCCCCAGTGGCGAGCTTTCTAAGGCTGCCAGTTTCCATCAAGCTCTGTTGCTGTCAGGAGCCTAGCACAGAGTGAGTGGTCCACAGAGTGCTTTTCTTTGGTAGCCATATCTGTAATCTACATATGTGGGGGTGGGGGAGGGGGGCATCTGCAGGTTGCTCATTAAGCCTGTGTACTGAGGGCTTACCATATAAAAATATCAGGCCATATGCAGCTCATCGAGGTTACAGACATACACCGAGCACACACGCACACATTTAAGCTCAGTGTGGTGCTTCAGCCACAGAGTGCCTTAGCTAATGAGATCTAACCAGCAGAAGTGGGAATGAAAAGCACTCTGTGTATTCTGTGATTAGATCATCCATCATCAGGAAAATGTCATTTCCTTTTGTCTATTTTACTGATTTTATGTTTAAGTTTTGTAATACTTGTTTGCCACGCCACTACAGTCACTACAGTCACTTTTAACCTAATGTCTAAGCATTACTCAAGCTCATTTACAGCTTTTTTCTGTTGATCGCTATCACTGGTCCTGAATGCATCATAAATTAATCAGATAAAATATTTGCGGTTTTAAAACTGTTCATAGCTTTGAAACATATGTGTTCAGGGAACAAAAGGAGACCTATATCTGGCCTTGGTTCCAGAGGTCTGTCAGCAGTTCTGCATCTCGTATACATACATGCTTTCTCCCCCAGTCCAAGGATGAGCTTTTCAAATGGTCTGGAGACTAAACAGCTCATGTGATCATGTGAAACCACCTTCCCAGACTATTGCAGCTTATGGGTGCTGTGCTGGGAGAGGTTACAGTGGGAATGAATGACAGTGAGACTTTTATGGAATACCAACAAAAATGAGGCTGCATCCTTCTGCTCATGCCCTGAAAAAGGCCTTTATTGTGGGAGCTGGCTTAATGCACTGTGCCATGATCATAGGGCATAGACTGCTGACCAAAAAAATCATTTCAGTCCAATTAGTGTTATACTGAACACTTGAGTATAATTAGTTGTTTGTTTCTTTTCTCTAGCCGCTAATCTCCTTATTCACCTTATATTCACCTCTGCACTGCTGTTCATGACAGGGAACAGAGCCAAACAGCTGAGGAAGTAGAAGAAGAAAGTCAGCGAAGGTGATGATCTGGGGCCATAAGGGAGAGTGAAGAGTGCTGAGATGGGATCTGGACACTGCGCTATTCCATGTCAGCTGAAGGGCTTTTTCCATCATCTGTCAGTTTCCTGTAGAGAGAAACCTGCTGATGGCTGGAAGATCCTCTCAGCTGGGTCAGTCTCCTCCATATGTTTCTTGCAGGCTGTGTCAGAGTCTGTTAAAGACTGCGAGGAGCCCTGATGGCTGACAATATCCAGAGTTAACACAGGGCTCTTAAGGCTCTCTACTGTAAAGATGGGATCCCACCACCACAATTCAATTCATTTAATTCAGTTTTACTCATACAGCACCAAATCACAACAACAGCTGCCTCAAATCACGTTATATTGTAAGGTAAAAACCCTGCAATAACACAGAAAACAAACAGTCTATGAGCAAGCACAAAAAAGTTCCCTTTTAACAGGAAAAAGCAAAACCAGGCTCAGGGAGGGGCAGTCATTTGCTGCAACCATTTCGGGGTGAAGTGAGGGAGACAGGACAAAGACTTACTGTGGAACAGAGCCAAAGATTAATAATAACTCGTGATTAAATGCAGGGTGGTGTGTAAACACCTATTAAGTGAAAAAGGTGTGGAAAAGAATCATGAGAGGCCTCCAGCAGTCTACACCAAGGATTCATATAGTCCTAACTATATGTTCTGTCAAAAAGGAAACCACTAATGGCATGAAAGCATGGATAAGTCTAGAAGTGGTATGTAACTGTGTACATTCACTCAGTACATTTATATTTAAGAACTTTACTGAAGCAGAGTTTTAGTGTATTTCTGTTTCTGCATTTTGGTACTTTCTACTTCAACCTCATATTTTGGATGCAATATTTGACTTTGTACTCATACAACGACCAACGAGGAGAGGAGGCTGCAGTGGAAGCGGGTCACGAGAGCACCCCGACTGTCACAAAACGGCCGGAGGCCGAGCACCAAAAATCAAACCCACGTGCAGAAAACCCAAAGCGGAGGCTGAAGAAAGGGTTTAGCAAAGGTTTATTAACTAGCACAGAAATGACGTTTACGATAGTCCTTGATTTAAAGCTTGACACATGGGGCATGAGAGTCTTGGCCAGGGGAGAGGGATAAGCAAGGGGACAGGTCCAAGAAAGCATCGGGAGCTGCTGGTGATTAGGTACGTACTGGAAGAGAGGAGAGCAGTGTTAGAGCGGTAGCCAATGAGGAGTTCTGGAGAGGGTGGAAGCTATGAAAATCTTCGTCTTACTGTGCAGGTGGGAGATGGAAGTGTCGAAGGAGAGGTGGTGCGGTTCAGGTGGGTTTGGTGGTGTGTGGCAGCTGTCCTGAGCGGTGAAGGTCCAGAGGTGGTGTAAGGGCAGGAGGGCAGGCAGGTGAGGCAAGGAGATGATTCTGAAAGCAGGCGGGTTAACCAGATTTCCAAGACGAGAGGTTCAGTGTGATGGAATTTCCAGGAGTAACTAGAACACAAGATGCAAGCTAAGTAGAGCACTTGAGATTCATAGACATGAAGCATGAGGCCTGGTTACCAACATAGGGTAGTTGACGAACTGGCGAGGAAGCAGCGTCAGCAAGCAGCTTAAATCTCCAACCTGATTGCCTCAATCAGCTTCAGGTGAGGGAGGCAGTAGGCCCTGCCCATGGGTGGATACCAGGGAGGGCCAGACCTTCAGTGGAATTTTACAGCCACACACCCAGACCATGACACCGACCTCCTCGAGCACCGGAGCTGCCTTCAGCTGTTCAGCGCCAACTTTAAAAAGAATGAAGAAATTAAGAGATATTGGAGAGCAACAAGGAACCATTTACACTGAAGAGAATTCTCGGTCTCACTGCCAAGGAGGGTCTCCAAGTTGTTTTCTGCTGTGGTAAAGAATGTTGCGAGTGAAAATATTGAACTCAAGAAGCTGGTGTACGTGTACCTGATGAGGTATGCCGAGGAGAAACAGGACTTGGCATTGCTGTTTATTAGTATATTCCAGCAGACCCTTAAGGACCCAAACCAGTTCATTAATGTCATGTATATGATTCTGAAAAGCATCTTTCTATATTATTATTATTATTATGTGGCCTTGCAGCAAGAAGATCCCCAGTTCAAATCTGCTGGTCAGCAGGACCTTGGTCTGTGAAGTTCGCATGTGGCTTCCCTCTGTTCATGGTGGTCTATGGACCACCATGAACTTAAAAGGCTGCAGAGACAGATATCACCGTGTGATCCAGGTGATGGCATCCTTCATGCATCCTTTCATCAGGTCCAGCATCCCCCACAGCTTTCTGCCAAACACTAATTCAAAGGGAGAAAATCCTGTGGAGGCCTGGGGCACCTCCAGCACTGCAAACAACAAATCCCAGATACTGACCGGTTCTGGGTCCCCAGACCCCCAATAGCGCAAAAAACTGCACATTCCAGGGTGGCCTTTTGTTGTGGGCAGTCTGAGGTACACCTGTGCACTACTCATGATGTCAGATCAGCATCCTGATGTGGCACACCTGTGAGGTGGGATGGATTATCTCAATATAGCAGATGTGCCCACTACCACACATTTGGACTGATTTGTGACCACTGTTTGGGAGGGATGGTTATATTGTGTATCTGGAATGAATTTTAGGTCTCTACGTCCATCCCATGGGGAATGGGAGCAGTAACAAAGGTGTTGCGTTTATATTTTTGTTGAGTGTAGAACCCAATACGTCTCTCTGGGGGAGGGTGTCAGAGGGCCAGCAACGCAGAACACTAGTCCCACCTCCATCAGACACTGATGCGATCGCCAGCCTCAGCTGTGAGCCTTCCAGCCACACTGACAGGTGGTCCTCGGCCAATTTTACAGCAATTTCCAGGATAACCAGCCGATGAAAGTGGACCCACTCCACCGTTCCAGCCCGAAGCCACTCGTTCCACATCCCTGAAGGTCCTCTCCATGACAGGGAGGCTCATGGTGTAGTCGGGCCTCTCCCCACAGGAGCGGCAACAAGCGGTAGGGCCCACTCCTCCTCCGGCCACCAGCACACCTCCACCATGGGCGCAGAGATCGCCTTCTCCTAGGCGTCATCTCCCTCCACCATCCGGTGAAACATCACAGGGAGTTTTCCAATACCTCTGTCTGTCGCTCGGCTTGGCCCTGCACTGCCTTCAGTCATTTACGATGACTGTTACATTACCGCAACTCAAATCACCATTTGCGCCAGTGACTCAGGCGGCTGCGCGGGACGAGGCTCCGACATGCCGGCCGGGTTTTGGCACCATTTAAAAGGGCCGGCACAACTCAGTACTAAGCCTGTGTTCTTTGTGCTTCTTTCACACATGCCTGCTTTTCCCAAGACCTCGCACCCAGAGGTGGAGTGCCTGCTTGGTGCTCCGTTCCAGTCGTTGCTCCATCAGCTTCTTCGCACTCTCTCCTCTTCCCAGTGGCTACTAAAATGTGGAAGGCATGATTAGATGACGTTCACCATCTGTGACAATCAGCCTCCCCCTGACACCATGCCCTAAACCCACTGCTCCACCCGTCCTCTGCAGTTGAGCCACCAACCACACCCCACGACAAATTCATTCATTTCTCATTACTATGCATTACTCTCATATACTGGATCATGTATAACATGCCTACAGTCTCACACACTTACCTAAATCCCTATCTAATGAGGACACGCTCCCTTTGAGTGTTTATGTTTTTAACACAAGCTAACAGCATAGCTGAAAATGACGATGCGTGCACTTCAGGTGTTCATTGTCAGCCAAGGTTTTTCTGTCTTGTGCGTAGTTTGCACTTTAAAATCACATTCATGTGATTAAAAATAAAATCAGTCCAATGGCTACTCCTCAGATGTTGCAGACCTCTCTTCCATATCCTCCTCCTTCCACATGAAATGAGCTAGGATGACTTTATGTACTTTAAATATTCTTTAAAGATAAAATTTTGTTACTGTGTCAGGTGTGTATGTGAATTACGTGCACATACAGTGTGTTGGTAAACTTAAAAGCATAAAAATGCGGTAATTTTATTTTTCTGTTTTTGTTGGCCATGGCACCTAAACTATGTAGCATTATCTGTCTGCACTGACATGAGAGTCAGAGAAGTATTAGCACACAACTTCTGAGGCCAGTAAACAGCCCCCTCTGCTGGGTATCCTAGCAAACTACATGGAGCCGGTCTCTGGTACCTCTGCAGCCTCTTGATTTTCCAGGTAATTTCCAACCGCCTCAAAAGTTTGAAAAAAAAATCTCACCTATACAATCTAAAACTATACAATCCATTTTTTTCTATCCATCCATCCATTTTCTTTTCTTTGTCTGTGGCTGGGTCGCAGGGGCAGCAACCTAAACTTATCTGAGGGAGCACGAGGCATATCGAGGCCAGTCGAGAGCTGGGGCCTTCTTCTGGTAGGTAATGCCTGAAACACCTCACTCAGGAGGCATCTTAGTCAGATGCCCAAACCACCTCCTCTCTCAGGTTGCTGAACGCCTCACCCTATTTCTAAGGCAGAGCCCAGCTACCCTTGGAAGAAAGCTTTTTTTCAGCTGCTTGTATCTACAATCTCATTCATTACACTAAACACATAAGTGATTGTGGTGTCGTCCAAATCCAGCATAACATTCTGCCTACTGACAGGTAAATTGAATAACAGTGATTATCTCTTCATCATGGCAGCTGTGAGTGGGTGGAATATATTAGTGAGTAGTGAACATTTAGTCCTCAAATGATGTGTTGGAAGCAAGAAAATGTGCAAGTAGAGGGGTTTAAGAAAACAAAGCCCAGATGACTGGATCAGAGTATCTCCAAAACTGCAACTCTCGTGGGGTTTTCCTGGTCTGCAGTGGTCTGTCTAACAAAAGTAGTCCAAGGATGGAAGGGTGGTGAACCAGAGACGGGGTCATGTAGGGCCAAGCACCACTTAAGCCCACGTGGTCCAATCCAATAGATGAGCTACTGTAGCTCAGACTGGGAAAAAGGTTCATGTTGGTTCTGATAGAAAGATGTTAGAATACACAGTGCATTGCAGTTTCTCAACTTACAACTTAAAGGACTTAAAGGTTACGGTTGTCACTTAATTGTCCAGGCTTTCTTCTAGTTCGTTTTTGTAGTTCATGTGTTAAATCAGCTTGCCTTGTGTTTGATATCATTCACCTACCTGCTTTCACAGACCAGTGGATATGGGCTTTGGACTCATAGTAGACACAGTAGAAGCCTGCCTCCACATCAAGCCTGCACAGCATGTCATACATGCTCTTATTCCGGTCTGAGGTGGTGATATCCACCGCTCAGCCGTGATAGTGCAAAGACTCTTCAGAAAAATAGCCATCCTGATATTTCTTTCCATTAGCTTCAAAAATAATTTTAAGTTAAGCTACACCTCATGATATAATAGTTTTCTGTATTTTTGTATTTCCACTTAGTTTTTTTTAACTAAACAATGACCTGGTTTAATATGTCTTGTTGTTGATCTGACTTTGCATTTAAATCATTTTAGAAACTGTTTCGGACCAGCTGATTCTTTTAAATAGCATCCTCATATGCAAACCATTAAAGGTGGTTGGGTGTCATCAAGGGGTGTAGACTAGATCTCCTGAAAGCTGCACGCTCAGTCCTGTCTAAGTTTACATCCACAGTCACAGTTTGTATTTGTGAACATTGCAGCATCTAACCTTTGGATGAATTAACTGGGATATGTGCATTACCCGTAGATTAAACAGAATATAAAAGAATTTAAAATGAGCTTTAAACCTTCCCCAAAGGTTGATTCGGTTCATCTGGACGCAGCGTTTTGTGGGAGAAACGCTGCGTCACTCATCCAGTGACGTCTTCAGTCTCAGCTGACTGCAGGTTTCAATCTTATAAACAATATATTTGCATAATGACTGAAACCAGCCCACTGAAGGAGCAATGGACTGGGAGGTCATTTCCTTTAACTGACCTCCCAGCCCATAATAATGAAAACACAGATGACATCTGACCAGGATTTTTACATTTAGTCTTCAGTATGAGGTCCATTTTGATTTGTTTGAGTTTAGGTACCAGAACTACATCATTCGGCTTTGGAAAATATTTAGAACTGGGTTCAGACACAGCCATTTAAACCCTTCAATACATTCAAGAAAAGTCCATTCTCTTTGATCCGTGTCGGTTCTTAGCCATCCAAGTCATTGTAGAATAAGAAGCTTGGAAAGAACGCAGCTGGACTTGTTTAAGTTTCGTGGAGAAGTTTCACTTCTCATGCAAGAGGACTCTTCAGTTCTGAGAGTACTCTGAGCAGGTCATCTTGAATACATCTGGATGCCTAAATACACTTCCTGCAATTTAACTATCCAATTAGTATAACCGCACAGTAACAAACGGGTATACCTAATGAAGTGATTGTTGAGTATTAGTACACTGTCTAAAAATACCTTAAGCTCAAGTATAAATCTTAGGGGTTTTTGTTTGTTTTTTAAAATAAGGATTCCAATTCCTTCATGTTCAAATGACATCCACCTATACAGTGTGTAGTGTTGCTTTCCTAAACACTTAAGTCACCCTCGCCAAACTCCCGGTGGCGCCATCTTACCTAAGGTGTCCTTCTGTTCAACTTCCCTGTCAGACATGCACCATACACACAATGCAGTTAACTGATAGCATTATTTAAAAGCTTTATTCAACTGAAGCTGGATATCTTAGTTTAATATCTTAAGTGACCTAGCCTACCTACTTCCAGAGGCGCAATATCCACAGACTCAGTCAATACAGGCTGATGGACATCTCAGCCTGCACGCGTGCGATTGTGACTTTATGACAACACTTACCTTTGGTTTCAGACGTGGAGCACCTGAACTGGCTGCTTTCCAAAGCAATGCTGAATGGTCTGTGACAGACAGGGTAAGGCTGTAGCTCAGGAGGCTGAGCATCTACTGATCGGCAGGTTAATGGATCAATCACAGGCTGTTCTGGTGAAGCGCTTTGAGTGCTCAGAGTAGAAAAGCACTATATAAGAACTGTTCTAAATATATTCAAATTTTGATAATTATCAATACAAATTTATATACTATGCCATCCAGAGACCTGAAAGCGGCACTGTTTAGTGCACAATGAGATGGAAATGTCCAGTGAGATCCCATTTGTGGTCGTCTGTCCTTTCACAGTGGCCTGACATCTAATTATGACACCTTATTTATTCATCATTATCTGTTTCTTATGTCATGAACTGGCTCAAAGAAAGCAGGAGATTGCAGGGTTTACTTTAATATCGAGTCAGCAAATCAGTGTATGCTACTCGCTTCAAAGTCCGACACATTTTAAAAATGCTTTTTATGCTTTACACTTCAGTGTACACCATTTTAACCTGCCTGTCACTCAAAGTACTTGAGTTTGCTTTACAGTAAAAAAAAAGCAGCATTATCATTGGCAGTGTTCCAGTCATCCTTCAAGTCAAGACCGTAAGCAGAACTACTGCCTACCACCTACGTCATCAGCAAGATTTACTGTATACGGTCCACGTTGACTGTGCATCTGAGAAAACCGTGATGATGGCTTGATAGTATTCTTACTTTCCGGAACACTAAGCAGCAAACAAAAAACCTTAAATTAAATAGAACTTGAATAGTTACATAATTATCATTAAAATACAGACTATTTATTCAGAAAGGTGTTCTGCACTTGCACCGATGGATTAAACATTTCCCGTGAAACGCTAATTACATCTATAATAAAAATATCTCACAGGCTACACTGATGTGGCTCCGTTGAAAACTCACCACCATCAGCTGACCATATTACTGTATTGACTATATTTAAAAGAATCAAACGTTGAACTGTTTTCCCACTCAGAAAGATTCTGTGGAATACTCGGCCACACCCACTTGTTGGAGATTTCCCACCAGGTGTTTCTTTCAGCATTATACAACTTCTCTTAACTCTCCTCCAACTTCTTTTGAAATGTTTTGCTGGTATAAAATGTACAAATGCATTTCAAAAAGGTCGTGATTGGTTTCGTTTTGTTTTTGTATCATTTCAATGAGGTCTGCAAATCCCAGGATTATATTTTTATTACATTTTGCACAGTTGAGTCTAAATTCTAGCACAATATGTATTGTATACATTACATCAACACAAATATTAAATGTATTAATAGCACAGGGCATCTCTCCAAAGCACGGAGTTGGTATCTAATCAAAACGCTGATTTTGACAGTGGTCAAATTAAAGGAAAAAGAGCATCTCACTACGAGTTCAAGCCGCCATGTGCCACTGATTCTCCATGTCTATGGATCTGTAGTGGAGAGATGGGCCGCGATTCTTCTGTAAGATATTCCATGTTTTGATGATGAAAGTGGAGAGCGTTATCTAACACTGGTCCAAACTCTCCCCGGACGGGGGAGATGTCACTCATTTGCAAGTCTTCCTTGCAAAATGTCGCACAGAGCCGTCTCCACGGTGCTGCTCATCAAATCTGAAGCAGAGCGCTGTAGCTCTAGTCAGGCTCACTGCTGCTGGGAGAGGACGGATGGAGCTGGGTGCAGTACTTCAGAGGGACGTCCAGACCCACCACAGGACCCACCACACTGAGCCACAACAACACATAGTTCACTGGCCTGCCCACACACACACAGACACACACACACATATGTATGAATCCAGCTTTTCAAAAAACAGAGGAAGCAACAACTGCATCAAAAAGAAAACTGCAAAGAGTCACGATGTACAGAGTCGACACCCTCTGTCAGCTCAAACTTTTATATACTGGGACAACAAAGGAACCAGATCTTTACCAGGTTTTAAAATGATTTAAATACAGACTCGGATAAACAACAGAACATGAGGTATTATACCACGCTGTTACTTATTGAACAAAAACTAATCCAAAACGCAGAAGCAGAGATGTCGACAGCAGGACTGTATTTCATGTTACTGTTCTCAGACTGGTTTGATGTTTCAACGCACGATCGTAGTGATGTTAAACTCGTGTTGCAAATGACTCTGAAAAGCAACGAGACTGAAAATGTAACGAGTTGAAATCACAGATATTCGTATAAAAATGAAGGAAGATGTTAGAAAAATAAAGAAAAAAGTACCTGAAAATTCTACTTAAGTACAAAATCAAAGTACTTGTACACACACACACACACACACACACACACACACACACACACACACACACACACACACACACACACACCTGTATTTCTGCTTCGTTTTGTTAGTTCCAATATGTCTTGTTGTTGATCTGACTTTGTATTTAAATCATTTTAGAAACTTTTTAGGATCAGCTGATTTTCTTAAACAGCATCTTCATATGTCACCATCAGAGGTGACAGAGGGTGTAGACTAGATCTCCTGAAAGCTGCACGTTCAATCCTGTTTAAGTTTACACCCACAGTCACAGAGTAACAACCAGAGCTACGAGTGGACAGCTGCAGAGTCCTACGGTTCCCGAGTTAATACTTTGAACCAAACTGACATTCAGTTAGTGAAAGCAACAACACGGTGTATGCGTCAGTGTGACACCATGTGTGTTGATGTGATCTGATTTTGCAGCAGCAGAGTTGGTCTTGAAAAAGCGTCCAGTTTTCACTAATGTGGACCTAAAAATAAGTTTGTTTTTTGAAATGCAATCCAAATCCAACCAGGCTAAAAATACAAAATCAGAAACATGAGAAATATTTTAATACAGGAGTCAATGTTCCCGAGCTGCCTGATCAACAGAGCAACACTGAGCTACCTCAGAGTTTTACATCAACAGCGCTGTGGTTCGGCGACCCTACCTGGGCTGTTCCTGAGCCTCCTGCAGCACAGGCCTCATGAACTCCTCCGTTCTACAGGGGTGGAGCATAAAGAAAGGCTGACCCAGCAGAGGATGCTCCTGGCACACAGACACAAGAGTAAGTGGACTGTCAGGAGAAAAGTAGAGATAATGATGCCGAGACTTCCTTTACCTGTTGAGTGATTGCAGTCAAAGGACTGTTCTGAAGGCAGTGTCTGAAGTTTGGATGAACAGAGCTCCACACGTCCTCTAACATCAGACTCCGACCCTCTGACAAAGAGCAGTACAAAACGGGTGAGTTTATACCACAGGGACCTGCTGAGGGACGACCTCCTGCCACAGGTTAGTGCATCATCACCAACATTAAGTCTGAGTCGCCTTCATACTGATGAGTTTAGTTTTCATTCTTCTGCCCTTTGTTCTGCTGTTTATGTTTCGTGGTTGTGTTACTCGAGTTTAACCAAACATCATCACTTCCACCTGTGTACTTGATTTACACAAAATACCGAGTCCCTTGAAAGAGCTACACAGCAGTTGTGGAGAAAGCTGCTGCGGTGAAACACAGCTAACATCATGTTGGTGGCGAGTGGCAGCAAAGGCAAACGCTGCGGTATCCTGCTCAAACAGGAGGACACGGGGGTAGGTGTGTGTGTGCCGTGGCTGCCGTATGTGTGACTAACCCAGGGTGAAAGCTCTGAAATACAGCACAGGAGCGCTGTAGCTGCAAGAGTACAGGATGTGATACTCGTACTGAAGCACGTGGCTGCTGCCTTCAGACAGCACGCAGACTGCATCGTCCTCATCACCGCCGTCGCCTGTGATGCCATCAGAATGAAAACGGGTAGCAACAACAGGCTGTGGAGGAAGAGACACATTTAGTGATATTTACTGGAGAGACAGCTGGAAAATGAAGCGCTGTTCAAGTTTCACCTGCGTCCTTTCCTGCTGCTGCAGTTCTTGGATGGGGTGAGCGAAAATAGGGGAAACTGAAGCAGCTTCCTTCTGTTTCTGTGCATCACAGCAGTCAGCTACGACTGACCTGAGAACAGTCTTCCTGAGGTAGCCCTCTTCTGAACCCTGTACCAAAATCAGACTGCCTTTAAAGCACAGCTCCAGGCTGCTCATCAAGATCAAGATTGAGAGGCCTCCTCACCTGGACTGCCTCCCAGCTCCAGCCATCTCTCAGATGCTCAGACTGCTGCAGGAGGAGCTGACAGCAGGAAAAGAACTCCTTTTCATTCAGCGCACACCCACTCATCTATGCAGAGGACACACAAAAACAAAACAGTATTTCATGTATAGTCAGACTGTGGATGCACGTGTGCCGATATAAGTTGGGTGCATAAATATCAGGACCAAGACAACTCAGATGCAGGTGAAGTGCAGCCTTTCAGCTTTCATTCAGCAAGTTGAACTAAAAGTTTGCATAAAAATATAAGTAACTAAAGCATTTATTTAACACAATCCCATCATTTCAGGGGCTCAAAAGTAATTGGACAAATCAAATAACTGAAAATAAAATGTTCATTTCTAATACTTGGTTGAAAATCCTTTGCCGGCGATGACAGTCTGAAGTCTTGAACTCATGGACATCACTAGATGTCCTCCTGACTCTCCCAGGCCTTTACCGCAGCAGCTTTCAGTTGCTGTTTGTTTGTGGCCTGTCTGTCTTCTACATGTGAAATGCTCAGTTGGGTTAAGATCAGGTGACTGACTTGGTCATTCAAGGATATTCCACTTCTTTGCTTTAATAAACTCTTGCAGTGCAAGCTGTCCAGCGTTCTTCATGGAACACTGGATATGGACATGCCTTACTCATGGAGAGTGTTGTTCACGTGATTGGCTGTTGTGAAGTCTTTTCTCATCACCATGGTAATGATTCTGCAGTCATCTGTAGACGTCCAGGTCTTTTTGTGTTTCTGACTTCACCAGTGCTTGCTTTCTTTCTCAGGATGTACCAAACTGTAGATTTTCCATATTGTGAAGACATTTCTCGGATGGGTTTGTTTTTGCAGCTTCAGGATGGCTTGTTTCCCCTGCATGGACAGCTCCTTTGACCACATGTTGTCTGTTCACAGCAAAATCTCCAAATGCAAGCACCGCACCTCAAATCAGCTCCAGGCACAAGGAAGGAACTGCCCACACCTGCCTGTGAAACAGCCTTTGAGTCAACTGTCCAATTACATTGGTCCCTTTAAAAACAGGGTGGCACATGTTAAGGAGCTGAAATTTCTAAACTCTTCATCCAATTTGAATGTAGATAGTCTACACATCATGTCCACGTCCATTATAGAACTATAACTGGAATATGTTTCAGTAAACAGGTTAAAAAACTAAACTTGTGTCAGTGTTCAAATATATATGGACCTGATTGTCTTTGAGCTCATTTTACGTACAGATGCACTGACCTCATATTTAGATGGAATATTGCTTAAAGGCAAGATGACTCGTGTATTTCACCCTTGCTGTGACAGCGTTTTTCCTACGTTTGCATAAGTGTTTAAGTTGACTGCTAACTGTGAGTTACCAAACCTAAATGCGCTCACGCTAGAGATGCTCTTCTGCTTCTTCACTCCCTCTTGCTCATTATGGTTGATGTAACAGTTGTTGGGACACTTTTGTTACACTTACAGTAACGTAAAGCATAGTCTTAATTGATATTATCCCTTATTGTCAGGGATTCCACATGGGAGGTGAAGAACCACAAATTGTTCATAGTTAAAGCAAAGTTACGTGCTACATATCTTTATGCATGCTCAAACAACTGGGTAAGTACATCCCAGAAAGTTGATTCTTTTCATCTGGATGCAGCGTTTTTGGTGGGAGAAACGTAATGCAAGCTCTTCAATGCAACCACAGCATTGTAAGAGCTTGAAAGTACCCTTAGTGCACAACCAGCCAAAGCGCCACAAAGACTGCGGGCGCGACACGTGATGGGACACAATCAGTCTCCTCAGACCGTGACCTGTCCTGATGATAAGAGGTTAAAAACAGAGCCAAAGGGTCCGACTGTCCAAGGTGGACGGCTGTGCAGGTCTTGGAGGATCCTCTGATGTTGGTGTAAACCTGATCCAGTGGTTTTCCATTCCATGTTCCAATGGGAACGTTTTTGTGGCACTTTGGTAACACAGACTTCAGGTTTGTGTGGTTAAAGTCCCCCGCCATAATAAAGGAACTAGCCGGAAGTCTTGTTGTTTACTGATGGCATTATGCGGTCTACTCACAGCTAATTTTGCACTGGTCCATAGATGACTGTACACAGCAAAGACAAACAGTGTGCTACGTTCAATGCTGAGATGATAAGGTGTCCATTTTAGCAATGTGAACTCCGAGTCTATGGAAAATGTTTTTCTCCAACAGCAACATCAGTCCAGAAGTTGTCTTTCAACAAATGCACACACCTCTTCCTTTGTTCTTCTCAGCCTCTGGTGTGCAGTCCACTCTGTAGACACTGTGTCCCAGTGTTTCCACAGCTGCATCTGGCATGTTCTTAATACAGCCATGTCTCGGAAATTATTGTTCCACACCTGTCACTGACAAACTAGAGCCTCAAATCATCCGTTTTGTTGAAAAGTGAGCGAGAACTAAACTGTGCCGAGACTAACGTAGCCCGGCTCTAATCAGAGAGTGTGCAGGTCCAGTCGGTTTTGATTCCAGGGCCGAATTTCTAAAAAAGAGATTTAGCTTTGAGGTGGATCAGTGTTCTTTTTGTACTGACGAAAATGAAACCCTAAAACATTTCTTCCATGCCCTATCACACAATGCTTTTGGTGTGACATAAAAAATTGGATTTCTCTAAAAATGAATGATGTGCCACCATTTGAACTATATCATGTTTTTTTATATGGATCATCTAGCTTTGGATGTCTACCCAACATGGTATTGAGTAAATATCATATCCATTGTGCTAGATGGGGGAACTCTAAGCCTTATTTCCCTGGTTTTATTAATGATTTTAAGTTTTTTTTCTTCGCTTAAAAAGACAAAGAGCAAATATGCCAAACATTTTTACCAGGGTATTGCCCATCTCCTGCTATTCTAAATTTTGACTTATTTTATGTTTTTTGTTTCACTGCTCCCTTTTATGCACAATTTAAATGCCTGCCATGTATCTTTTGTTTTTTTAATTGTACTTTTTTATTCATTTACTTTTTTATTATTCCCCTAATTCTGTATTTCTTGTACTGTTTCTAATTTTCATTTGCATTATTATCCGTGTTCCTCTTTGAGAGTTTGTATTTTGCAATTGCTCAATAAAAAAACAGTTTGTTTTCCGGATCACGTGACCACTGCGTTCATGATTCATACGTGGGTTCCTCATCCGGCTCCTGAGACGTGTTTATACCGCCGCCATATTGCAACGGGGTTCCTCGGGTCAGCCCAAAATAACAGAACATGCCAGACTTCTGTGCCGCTCTCGGGTGCTCTAATCAAAGGAACGCCAACACCAAGCAGCAGGGAATAACTTTCCACAGGTGAGCCGCTACAATACTACTGCTGTACGAGCATAGCATCTAGTTTACGACTATTAGCGTTTCTTCACACAGCAGAGTGTCAACAGCTTTAACACAGTTATTTAACTTTAAGCTGCCAAACCATTAAAGCGTCAGTGAGGCTGAACATGGAAGCTGTGAGTCAGCTGGGTGCTGTAGTACTGACCCACGGCACGCGACGGATGCGTTGTCTGTGGTAATGTTGCTCCTGTGTGCGGGTAGAAAACGGCTCCAGTTTATTTCATCTGCACTCACCAAGCACAGCACTGCGCGACGGGTCCCGTACGAAACTGCCACATCCGTTTTACGACAGTTCCTACCGCTTTCTGTCATGGCACCGAGTGACGTTGCAGCAAACGTATTTATTATTTATGCCACAGTGATGTGCGACACCACTGATTTCCTTTCCGATCCTTTGTACAGAAACTTAATGTGTGATTTAAACTTCTAGCTTCATAACGATCACAGGACATCAGACAACTTGTCCTTATTGTTTAATTATGAAGGATTATCATGTAGAAATAAAAGCCTGAAGTTGTGCGTTAACTGACGTTATGTGAACACGTATATCGTGTCATTTAACATGTATGTACTTGCCTGGACATTTCAACAAAAATACTCTATTCACACTTTCCCTCATCCACGGTAGTGCAGCGCCACACTGCAAATTTTGGTATCAATCCAATACCAAGTAAACACAGGGCCACTATTGCCGATATCCGTACCAATAATTGTAAGTTATTCAGGCAGCTGATTGGGGGAGAGTGGTGTGCCATCACTTACCAGATTAAGTCTCAATTTGCAAATTCTGAGCACATTTTGTTCACCACTATATCACTGTCATTGTTACTTTGCAGAATAATTAGTTAACACAACAAAACACACCTTTCAGCTTGTCATGTGTTTTGAAACTGGGTTTTTGGGGACCTGGAATGTAAATGTTTCTGTCTCTAAAGCACACAAAAAGGTTTGGAAATTTTTTGTAGTGCATGTTTGAGGTTTATTTTTTCAAAGAAATAATTAACACAGTTCAGCGGGCTACATACTGAATTTGAAGGATGAAAGCGAAGTTGGACCGATCCACCCGCCTCTAACGTTTACGTTGTAAAGTGGGACTCCAGTTATTGTTCAGACAACAAGAACAATGAATTGCATGGCCTTCTAAAAGTGATATTGGAAAAAAAATAATAGCTGATTTTTGAATCCAGTAAGTTCAGGTAACAGATGTCTTCATGTACCTGTATGGAGATATTTCCCCATTCAAACAGCAGTGCCCACTTTGTCCCAATGCGCCTAAACAAGAGGAAAATGCTGCTCGTTTGTTTCAGGCAATCCAGCACACCCAGATCTTTGGAGAGTCTCAGCTGCTGGAATAGTTTTTGATCATTTCAGTTTCTTCAGATGTTAACTGTAATTATTAGAGAGATTATTATATTTTTGTCACCACTCTTCCTTGAATACTTGAGATAAAAAAAATCTAACTTTAGTGCTTTGTATGTTAGAACTTTACTCTTCTCATTGACTGAAGCACCAACAACAGCACAAGCAAGCTTGGGCCGGGGGCTAGTTACGTGGTGCAGACGGGGGGGGCCTGTGACTGCCCCTGCCATGCTTTGTGTTCCCCTGCTGAAGCATGAAAGAGGCTGGGGGTTTATGAGTCGTGGTTCAGTAGAGCACACCTGTCCTTGCAGTGGTTTGTAGCCTCTTGGATGTTGATGTGACTCACAGCCACAGGTTCAGATTCAATGGGGGAAAACAAGAGACAGTTCATCACGAGAATGTGCTGAATTTCAGATCTTATCTTTCAGATATCAAAGTGAACATGAAGCTCATTTTCCACATTATGGTCATTCTAGGAGCCAGAAAAGAGAATTCTCCTGGGTATGCCCACTGGGTAATGACTTGCAGCCAATCAGTGCACAGTGTCCTTTGTTTCTCAGTCAGAACCAGCACTTCCACACGGTCAAGGGAAAAACGGCTTAAGGCTCCATAATGGGATATGGTGAACACAAAAACAGGCAGCTGTGTTGAATCAGCAGTGCTAACATGAAATGAGAAAAGCTGAGAATAGTTCATTAAAAGGAGGACAGGGTGCATCAACATGTGGTTGTGTGTATACAGCGTTGACTTTGAAGCTCAGAGGGGGGAAACCTCTGAGTTCTGAGGGACCACAGTAGTGTACTGTGTACCTTGTTGCTACAGACAACAGGACTACATGCTGTTCTCCTCATAAGGCTCTTATCTCTGTAGGTTCCCGAAGGACAAAGTTAAAAGGCAGTTATGGAAAATGGCCCTGAAGAGAAGAGACTTTGAGCCAAATGACCGCTCGGTTGTCTGCAGCTGTCATTTTAAAGCAGAAGACTTTGACAGGACTGGACAGACAACTCGTATAAGAGAAGGAGTGATCCCATCAGTTTTTTTATTTACAAGACATCTTGGCAAGGTGAGTATCACATATCACAGGCTGTGTTGAACCGAGTGATAACTGTGAGGAAAACCTTTTGCACTCTGAACCTTCCCAGGCACATACTGCAACCAGAACAAGCAGGACCTCTCAGAAAGCTGCAGAAGAACCCCCACAGGTGCAGGATGTGGAGCAAACAGCATCTGTGAGTGACAGCTGCCGTTTACACATTCTGGACCGTCATCAGTTAGAAAGCCACTTTTCATTCAGTCGTAATATTTTTCAGGATCATCAGTATGCGCTAGACCCAGTGCAAGTAAAAAAGCGGTTAAATGAGGCCCGGGAGAAGTTGGAAGAATTGCGTCGGGACTTAAGAAATGCTAAGGATCGGGAAAGAAGGCACAAAAAGACAGTAAAAAGCTTGCTGGAGGATTTGAAACACAAACACATGCTCTCAGAAGAACTGCAGCAAAGACTGGATGATATTCTGCTTGGCTAAACTGTGGCCTCTCTTTGTCGCTCCACTGGCCTGCGATGTTCCTACAAAAACAAAAAAACGTTGCTCAGATTTGATATTAAAGTTCTTAAAAAAACAGTGTTTCCGTGACAACATGTGGGTTATATTAGTGTGATCCTTTGTAAATGTTCAAAATAAAATCTATAACACTTTTTTAAAAACCATAACAAGTGAAGTGATAAACAGTGATAGAAGTTTATCAAACATAACATTCATACTGGAAGCAAAGGAACCTCTCACTCATGTCTCATTAAGTGCTCGTCAGCAAGCAGTAGACAAACGTAGCAGCACAGGTCGCTGTGTGCTGCTGTTCCAGGCTTTAGAGCAATTTAATGGAATAATCTGACAAATAATCTGACCTGCTGTGTTGTGGTTTCAAGGCCTGATATTGCACATAACCTAAGTAGTCTTGCAGACACAGCATGCTAACGATGTCTTAGTCAGGAGCGTCTAAGATCCACTCCAGAAGGCTCGGCTTGTATCTCAGGGCAGAGTTGTGAATAATCCCGCAGCTTTTTACTTTCACATTAGATTTTATGTGACTATTATCAATTCTTTCCCGTTTTGTTGAACTATTCCATTGTCTGCTGCACAAACCCAGATTCTTAAGCATTAACAAGCTGTTCTTTTAAGCTTGGTTCATGCGTGTTATAGAGCTCAACCTTCGTGCAGCTCCTCTGCAGTAACATTAAGCACACCTTTGATCTCACGAGTATCCAATCAGATCTCGAGACATATTTTTGTACTTACAATAAATCATTTCATCTCTTATAGTCACTCCCATTTATATTTATTTAAAAGCCCAGCTCTATCATTTAGAGTTGCTAGTATTGAACCGATCATTGTAATACTTGAAGTTAACAACCTTCACCTTGAACGAGTTCAGTTTATTTCTGTAGCACCAGATCACAGCAGTCGTCTGTGCCAGCCCAGCTTCACGTTTGGACTGAAGAGAGCAGCCGCTGCTCAGGTTCCACCATCTTAGTTTAACAGGTCAACACTTACAAACATGAGCGGCAAGACATGGGAAAAGAAGACATTTATTGAAATAATGCAAAAGAAACTAAACACGAAGACATTTTTGTAATTTTTTTCTCCCAATCAAGCAAAATGTAACAGTTTCCACATCAAAAAACATGATCAACACTGAAACAGTCATGCCCGGCTCAATCCGACAGTTCTGTTTGAGGGCAACAGCAAAACAGCAGAGCTTTGTTCCCGGTCTTTTATAACACAGAAAAAACTGAAACACAACACACCGTCCTTTGAAAATCAAATATACATTTTCTTACAATATTTACACTTTGAATGAAAAGTAAAACAATTACCACTCTACATCCTTCTGTCCCGGAGTCAAAGGAAAAGCACATCATGTCGACAAAAGTGAAAATGGCACACAATGTCGCTGCTGCCGTACCATGCTGTCAGGGAGAAGCAGCAGGGTTTGCTTGATTCCACAAAGGATGCTGGGAAGACGTGAGACAAATGAAGGGTCAGGAACATGCTCAGCCTCAGGACAGGGCCAGTCCTCCAGCTGGCTTCACTTCACATCCACTGTCTTAGGAACATTAAACATCCCGCAACTCATGACAACTGTGTCCACACACTTTAGGATCACTTGGTTGGTGTTTTGTCTAATAACTCTGAGCTAGGGGTGGGGTTGTTGCTATTGTGAATGGGTGTATGTTAACCTAAATCATCAGAAGCCCCTCGGACACTGCACGACTATGGTAACGAGTGTCCTGCTTTACTGTTAATTATCTTTTACACAGGAAGCATCGCATTGTGTTCACTAAAACATCAAACTAGTGACTAAGACCAAAAACATAGTAAAAAAAGGGTTTAGGAGAAGTGGGCTAATTGTGTCACACATTTGCATACATGCAGTTGGAGGGCTCCCCCTGCTTGTCATTAAAAACAATGCTTTGACTTATTAAACATTTTAACCCAAACCACATAACCTGCAGCTGATAATCGGGTGTTGTCGCTGCATGTTCCTAACCAAACAGAGTAGAAAAGCGCGATATAAGAATCAGAGTTTAACAATGAATTTCATGACTTTTTTTTTATGTTTTCAGAGCACTAGTTTGACATTTTTAGAGGTCATATTTATATTCAGTATGCTGACAGTATCACTGTTCAGCATCATCTAATTATATCCTCTCCAATGTTAAGTGGGTATCTTCAGTTACTACCATTTTCACTTGTGCTGGCAGTGTGTGCTCGCTGACTGAAGAATCAAGCGCTGGTTCGGGATCTGACGAGAGCCTTTTATACTGACACTTGGACTCAAGACACAACTCATTGCGTCTCCTCTAAGGTGCAGAGGCTGCTGGGAGAATGATGAGTCCTCAGAGAAAACCACTGCTTTCCTGGTACTTGTTTCCTTGTTTCCTTGCAGCTGAACTGAGTTTTTGTGTTTCACGAGGCACGTGTTATTTTCAAGAATTTGATGTTTGGAGGGTTTTTGAGATTATTACAGCTGTACACTTTGTTCATAATTACTCAGAAGAACAAGCATTATACTGTGACCCTAACTGCTCCAGCTCAGCAAAGACACGTCCCTGTGCATCATTTCAGGAAACAAGAACTTGTTCCTGTACCTGAGAGCACTATGTGAACAGCTAACCAGTGATGTACATTTAGAAATGTTTCATATGTTACATTCACTTATGACTGCATCTACGCTGCACCTGGAGTTCTGCAAGTATGAAACATTCAAAGCTGTAAGACATCTGGCAGCAGCTGTGTCCATTAGGTGAAGCTTTTCCATTCTGACACTGATTGTAAGCACGAAGGTGCTTTGAGCAAGCACCTTGTTTTTGGTTGCATTTGAAAGTGGACGGCTTTATAGGGAGCTTAACTAACATGTGAGTCATCTTACCCCCAACCCAAATTCAGTTTAACGTGGCAGAGCAGACTCCAGCTGTTTCAGACGTTTATGCTTCCACAGCACCAACACTATCTGCAGTGCAGGATGAGGGGCAGTGAAGTGAAGCCAGCAGGGTGCTTGGACCTTTGCAGACCTGTAAGTGAGCTAAAAGGAGGTGGTGGTGGGGTAGATGGAACTGCTGGCTGAGGCACTGCATTCACACCCATATGGCTTCAGGCCTTCAGACATGTCAGCGGCTTGCAGACAGATGTGAAGGGTGGTGTGGAACTCAGTAATCCGGCCACCGTCATTATTAGGAGCAAACAAAGGCAGAACGAAAGACTTTGCTCCTGTGATGGACTGACTGAGGGTTTGGATACAGTAGAGAGATGGAGTCAGCGCAGGGTGGCAGACGCACTGCTGGAGCTGTGTGTGGCTGCAGCGTGCAATCAGCGTGAGCAACACTTCAGTCTGACACCTTCATACACTGTTCTGCACTGCAATACGGTATGCATAATATTGCTTTCAGTGTAGGTGTTTGCACGTGGTGACACATGATGATTTGTACCAACACTGTTTCGACAGGAGAGTCTTGGTGTCCTGCAGCTTCACTCACGTTCTCAATAAAGGTTTGGACCGTCTGTGGATACATCTACAGGTCTGATTGTTTCAGCTTCTTCAACACCGGGCGTTTGGTTTATTTGGCTGCCACCAAAGAAAAGTCAGTAGTTGTGGTCTGTTTAATAGTCCCACTGACATCGGCGGCATGAAGTCAAGGTTTGGTACTTTAACACTTCTGTTGATGTCACCCTACGTCATGAAAGCAGCCTCACGGAAGAAATCTGTTCATTACCACAGTTAATTTTGACTTGAGTGGTACAATGGCTGTCTGAATGGGGAAAGGCTCCAACCCTCTGTGACCTTAAGATGGAGAAGTAGTTGGGAAATTCCCATTAAAACCACGGCTCTAATATCAAAAGCTTTCAAATTGAAACTAGAGGTCATGGTTTTCTCTAGAATACTGTAGACTCTTCACTTTACAGTGTAAAGTGCTTTGAGGTGACTGCTGTTGTGATCTGGTGCTAAATAAATACACCTGAATTGAATATGTCGTCTACAGATATCCCACCACAGGACACCTAAACTCTCCGCTGAAATGTTCTGTTGGCTGACACGGCAGCGTAATGAGACATTTGGCGATAAAGGCCAAAGAGTGCAATGATTTGATGGTGTAACCACATAAATATGCTCAGAGTTTGTGACATTAGTTTTTGTTTCATGTTCCTTGCTTTCCTTCTTGTCTCACTCACCACCCGCTCCGATGTCTTTATTTCGCAACTCTAACACCGTCTGTATTTCAGAGTTTTTCAACAATTTGCAGCAGCTTCATTGAGGCAAGTGACGAAGTCATCAATCCATCCTTTAACAGTCACTTTACGCAAATATCAAGTGATTTTACCGAGTTTGCTCTGACAGTTCAGTCGTGTTTGCAGCGGCGTCTTTCACAAGGTGTGTTTAGCAGCCTCATCAGCACTGCGTGCGGGCTGTTCTCACAGTGGACATTTGGACTTGTTACTGTAGGAAAGCACAGACGATGACTCCGTTCCACCAACTTATGAACAGTGACAAGTTATGGAAACAGGTGCTACTTGATAAGGATTTTCACTTTTTATTTAAAATTCATGTGCTGTTTAACCGTGGGTTATAGCAACAGGCATTTTATTGGGGCCATTTGTTAACTGCACTGTTACCCAAACCTCACAGTGTTGCTGTCTGGGGTTGCCAATTGCCCCGTTTTAGCTGTATAATGAGCAAACACTGGTTTGCCCCTTAGTCCACTTTAAATGTCCCATTTATTGACCATTACCTGCAATGTCACATACAGTGCATATGTGCACTACACCCAGCTGGTTGTGTATTGTGCTTCTGGCATGCCAGAGTGTCCCGTATTTGTTAGCTAAAAAGTTGGCAACCCTATTACTGTAAGTGAATGATGCTACTGATGTTTCTGATAAGGCAAAAAGCTGGAAACTGGGGAGCTGATCACCTCAAACAATCAGAAAAGTACTGTGAGGAAGAACTTCTGTGAGGTGCTAGACAAACCACAACGAGTGTGACGTCATTCACCAATGGTTTAGCAATAAGCTACATGCGCTGCATTGAGTGCAAATTTAGGCAGATTGTGTGAAAGACAGCTGCCTCCGTCCAAGAAATGTGCTGATTTAACGGGTCTTTGTTGTTTAAGCTTTCAGTTTATCACATGTATACATTTACTATGCAAACTTAGTCACAGGGTCAGAGGTTAGGTTTTTTTTGTTTCTTAGTGTCCCAAAGGGAGAACATATCCAAAGTATCTGTAATGAGCGATAAATGTAAGCAAGACTGAGGCCTGTATAAAATATTTCTGTGCTAGCTAAAGACAGTTAACCTGTAGCTTTATTTTTCTAACAGACAGCATTTGTGAGGTAAGATGATGTTCAACCACTTACAACTGGCCGACTGTTTCCTACTGAGGATGTGACCATGAAAGAGCACAAAAGTGGACTGAGGAACATTTCAAAGACGATGAGTGCAGGTGTCAAAGGCTACATTCAACAGAGTGTCAGTCGTACTGATGTCTGACAAGTCCAAATGTCCTCTGTGAGAAACGTCTTCAATCCTTTCTACTGCGATGGCCACATTATGGATCCTTGGACAAATGTAGTGCATTTCACTTTTGTTCCTGTTGCTTACACAACAGTTCATACAGTGTCCACAGAGAAGCAGTTAACGGCCACTCTAGAGTAAGCACTGAATTTGCTTTTCCTCTTCCTGTTCTTGGTGTTTTTCTTGTTCTAAACTTTGGAGGACTGCAGTCTTTGTCTTTTCTATAATCTTCAGACACTATTTTGTCTCTTTCCTTACCTGGCTTGGGTTATACCTGTGCACTCCTCCCTCTTTCATTCAGCTACACACAGTTGAAAAAGTTTTCGTTCAGCAATAAGACAACAGCCTCTTTATCTGTGAGAAATGCCGCTGCAGTGATTCCTTCAGAGATTAGGACAGTTTGTCTTTAGCCTAAAGAACCTCCACTTCTAAACATGGGACACTTTGTGTGACTCTCTCGCCTGCTTAATGCTATATAGCCATTTAATGACCCTTGCATTTCGCTCCACAGCCGAAATGCCATATGGCACACGCTCCCCAGCCTCCTCCTCTTCGTCCTCACCCTCATCCCCATCTGACAGACCATCATTGGAAGATCGCCGAGAACGGTCGCAGTCAGAGGAAATCATAGAAGCTGATCGGAAATTCAAACTGACGATATCCGAGTTGGCCCGTGCAAAGTTCTCCGGACCAACCGCCTCCAGCTCCTCAGGGTCGAGTCCGCAGTAGTTAAAAAAGCGTTCCACATCAGCTCCGGCCCGGGCGTAACGGTCTGACAGGTCTGATTTAGATCTGTGCAGCGAGGAGCGACGTGCCACTGACGAACCAGGTTCTAGCTCGAGGTTAGGATCAGCTAACATTTTTGAAGGATCTCCAAGATCACAAGGTAGCGACTGAGGGGTGGTGTTGTCACAAGGTGAGGGGGATGGGGCAGGACGAGGGGGAGGCAGTGACAAAGAAAGTGCAGGAGGAGGGAGGGAAGCAGGTTTGGGTTTTGGAGGGAGGGGCGGAGCTGAGGAGCTACTGGATCGTGCAGTACGGAGCGGCTTGCCATTGCACAGTCGCAGGAGGTCGGAGGATGAGTGGGAAGTAAGCAGAGGTGGCAGCGGGGACCGAGAACGATCCATAACGCCTCCTTCGCCGCTTCTCTCATCTTGGACTCGTCTGCTGAGATTCAGGTTTCCTCCCTGTTGCGGACTGCGACGCCCCCCGCTGTTGATCGGGGGAACCTTCAGTGAATGGGAGAAGGATCGGAGGGAGTGTGAGGTGCTGGGACTGGGAGTCGAGTCGGGTGGTTGTTCGTTAAGAGTCATGGTAGACCGATAGGTTAACGGCATCCTAGGAGCAGAAAACAGAAAGCTAAAATCCAAGGAGTCCAGCACAAACTAAATAAAGACACAGACACAAGTATTTGGATGGTAGCTTAGCTTTTGAAAACTTGCCTTTATAAACCACCACCATCAGCAGCCAAGTTAATGAACACCAGCCAACTGAGCGGTTGCTATAAGCACAGAGCTAGATTTACTTTTGATGTGCACCAGAGCAAGCCCGGATTTTGATGTTGGAACCTCCTGGTACTAAAGAGAATCCGTGACCGCACAGCTGAATGTTAGCACCGCCCACAGCTCTTACAGTATTTGGCTACGTTAAATAGGTACCATCTGTGGACAGCCGAGTCAGTCTGGGCTGATGTCACCACGTGGATTAGCATTCACAGCGGAGTATGGAACTATATTTATTTCAAAAGTTCAGAGTGAGAAAAAACATTATCTAAAGTCCTGTCACGTAATTTCAAAGTGCGTGCTGTGTGCATGCTTCTGCCGTTTAGCACACGCATGCCGCTGAACGCGCTCAAAGCCAAATCCTGCTCGCCAAATTACTTTTCACAGTTTGGAGGCCAAAGAAAGAGACGCCCTGATGTGACAATGTAAAGTTTGTGAGTTGCATCATGGCAGCAACACGAGCACCGTTTTACATCGGATTTGTTTACAATTTGGAAAAGAAGTTATTATCAGCAACTATTGTTTACTGTGTAGCAGTAGAAATGCTGACGACTAGATCACTTAAATACTGAAGAAACACTTCAAACCAGAAGATTTTAAAGTGTTGAAACCATTATTCTGGTGTACAATATAACATACCTTTAAAAAAACAAAACAAACAATCGTCATATCAAGGAGCAATAAAAAGGAAAAATATTTTTTGTAGTCAGTTGAGTAAACTTCCTTTTTCAGCAGCAGTCCTGTGAAAACTAAACTGAACCACCCTGAGCAGCCATAGCTGGAGGAGTCGTTTTCTTTATGGTTTTATCAGACTCTCACATTGCTGTGGAGAACTTCTGTCTCCCTCTTCTTTACAAGTCATCGAGGTTTTTGGATCTTTGTTTGTGCTCGGCTAGCTTAAGGTCTGTCCACAGCTTTTCAGTCAGGTTGAGGAAAAGAATCAAGCCTCTGCAGTGGCCCAGTCATTCTGATAGAGTTGTTTCTGTGATTGGGATAACTGGGCCTTATCACTAATACGTCCCAAGAAATATCAGGATTCTTGAAACGTGCCCACCAACCTATTTTGTTCTTACAACTAAACTAAACCAACAGCCAAAGTGGAGAAAGAGGTAATGATGCTGTAAGACAGAAGCCTGCACCGCTGAGGGAAAAAGAAGGACAAAGTTTGACTGAACCTGAAACTATCAGAGGAGGAAGCCAGAAAGTTGTAGTGATGACTGCAGTGACGAGACAGGAAACAAAAGTAATTCACCAAGAAAGCAGCAAAGCTCGAGCTAATAAAAACAGAAACCAGGTACATTTCTATCAGAACAAAAAAACTCACAAAATTGAGATTCTCCAGCATCTCTGGGAAATGAAACTGTAAGACATTCAGCAACAACGGAAATCATTTCATTCTTATTATCATCAGTAATAGCAAAAGCAGTTTTCAGTGTCAAGGCTTGTCTATGACAGCCTGGTCTAAATCGTACTTCATCGTCTTCATCTGTGGGTCTCAGTGAGTGTGAGGCGCTCAGATCATCATCCCACCGCCGCCATGCTGACAGTTGGTGTGAGAGGTTTGTGCCGTTTGGTTTTTCTCTTAAAGTAGAGATGCTGCTGTCTCCACTTTGGTCTCGTCTGTTCATAGGACATTAAACCTAATTGAATCGCGAGTACACAAAAATCTGTACGTAAATTGTGTATACAAACGTTACACGTACAAATGTTGGTTATTTATCATCTAGCTGACTTTGTTTGCGCTTCATGAACACATATTTAAAGTGCAAACAAACAAGTTATGACGGCCCGGCTGTCTTTTGGTCATTATCTATAGGTTTCGAATACACCAGAAGCCACATTTGTCTTCACTGCAGCTCATCTCAGGCTGACACTTCACTTCCTGCTTTCTTATTTTGCTTGTCATATTTTTGTCTTTTGCATATCAACATTGACCTCCAGACTTTTTGTTTAACTTAGTCACAGTGAGCATCTTAGCAGAAACTATTTTCAGAAGCTTTTCCGAGCTGGAGCTTTGATTTTTCATTATTAATATTTTTTAAAACTGTCCTCACAACAGTGGAAACATTTTGGGAAGCTGTGCCTTTTCAGGCTTCCTCTTTGGACACAACTTTTACTTCTTTCAGTCAGAGCTTCTCCAGTTTTGCTGGAGGCGGTCGTGTCTCAGGTGGTAGAGCACGCCATCTACCAATCAGAAAGATGGTAGATCTATCCCTATCAGCACTTTCTCTGCTTCACCTGGAGGTAAACACTACACGTCTTTGGAACTTCATGTCAGGGGTTTGATTCCTGACCAGGGCATCTGTATCCAGTAAGGGTCCCTAGGCTAGACCCCCCTTCAGACTCTGCAGGCCTGCTAACTGAGGCCTGCAGAGTCTGGCGTGTAGCTCGTGGGCTTTTTGCAGTTTCTCTGAAGGCTGCATGGTCTGAGCTGGGGGGAATTTGCTGGAACGTGCACTCCTGGGAAGACTGTGGCATTGTGTTAACACACCTGACTGCTGCAGACTAGCAAACTGCCAAAACCTCTGATTTTACAGCTGCGGTCACACTTGATGATCAGTTAATCAAATGCTTTTGATTAACTGGACAGCAGTGAGGTTGTA
The DNA here is from genome assembly GCF_965226115.1 of Aulonocara stuartgranti. Classification (NCBI taxonomy): domain Eukaryota; kingdom Metazoa; phylum Chordata; class Actinopteri; order Cichliformes; family Cichlidae; genus Aulonocara; species Aulonocara stuartgranti. The sequence goes on along the minus strand of NC_138954.1, from coordinate 34,304,898 downwards.
TATAGCTTTTCACAGGACTGTACCAAATATAACATACATTACCAAGTTACACTCAAAGTAACACGTTTAGAGAAACTTTCTGAATGGAGATATTTGAGCGCCACATAATTATTGATTACATATGTACACAAGATAAAAGTATATTATTTTACCCCGATGGTGTCCAACTCCTGGGCATTCCACCTGTTGACCTCATATGCACAGCACTCTTAGCTCCACCTCCAGATCCTGCTGCTGAAGAAGACGATGAGTTTAGCAGATTTTTTAGGATCTCTAGGTTTAAATTCTCCCGTTTGATGCTGCCACAGCTTGTTGCGCACGTGTCTGACTTGGCATTGTTATTGGATGCTTTGAAAGGTAACCCGCCTCCACTGCCTCCTCCACCGATGCCAGGACCTCTCTTGGATAGCAGGGGATGGCCAGCAGGTGGTTTAACGAGCACAGGTGGTTTGATTGGCTCCTGCTTGGCATTGATGACTTCCTGGCTCTTGACATACTTGGCCTTATCAGCTTCTAGTCTTTCAACAGCACTGAGGCGCTTAGGGTTTGGTTCCACCTGAGACACAGGTTAAAAAAGAGAGATGGCATTGAATCAGTCCCTTACCTTATTCTATATGCGTGCAGCAGGGGTAGGAATCGAGTTGTTTTGGGTTATTTCTGTGTGTTTTTTAAAAATCTGTTATTGTGTTCTTCTCACTCCTTGTCTGAAACAAGCGATAGGAGACAAACATGATACAACCCCGTTCATTTGGTGATGCAGCTGCAGATCATCTCAGAAGAGATTCACGAGTTCATAAAGTCAGGAAGTGTTACACTGCCTAATGTTGGGATACAACGAGTGAGCATTGGAAATTTATCCACTCATCTTTTTTCCCTTTTGCATCACATAACGTTTGGACACTATAGAAACAGACACTGATACATCCTGATTTTTACCAAAGTCTTTCTACAAGCACGTCTCACCTATGCAGCACTGATGTACAGAATCAGCAAATGTTATTAAAAATGCTTTAAAATTTGGCAGCTTTGCCTTAGAAAAAGCTTTAAAACGCTTTTTCCCCAGCACGTTATATTTGTACTATACAGGCACAGCTTCGCATCTGTACGAATTCTCTGGCTCGCCTCAGCGTTTTAAAGGAAGAGTGCAGAGGTGATGAGCATTACAGGAACAAGAAAAACGACAGCACGCAGCTCCACCTCTGATGTGCATTTGGAACTGAAACAAGATAATGGCTCTGTGGTGATCGGGGCAGGTTAACTGCCATCTTTGCCATTACACAATTCTATTCTATGCTTATTTATATTTAGGACTTTCTGAGTTTCTCACAGCCCTAAATTTGCAACAAGCTTCCACACTTTAAACATTTACAGCTAAGTGCATATCTACAAGGTCATGTAAAAGTTGTTGCAATTGTGTCTACGAGCAACTTGACGGCAACAGTGACAGCCTACATGATCAGCAACAGACGATGGAGCCCCGTCAGCAGAGCACAGCAATACTTCATACAACTCTAACTGTGACGTGGATTAAGACCAGTCAAAGGAGCTTGCAAAGAAAAGCGTCTGGACTTCTTTAAGTTGCTTGAAGACGTTTCACCTCTCATCCGAGAAGCTTCTTCAGTTCTAAGATCAAATGGTGGAGAGTCCCAGATATAAACCTAGTGGGAGTAACCCCCCAAAGTGGGACAAAAGGACCCCTGATGATCCTCTAATCGCCTGAGCCAAGGTGTGAAACTGGGTGTGGGTCCCAATCAGCCAGAGTTTCGGGTGTGTTCATTGTGAAACCTGGCCCCACCTTATCATGCGAATTCCTGAGGTCAGATGGCCCAGGATGTGAGTGGGCATTAAGGCGTCTGGGAAGGGATCTCAAAACTGGATTATAGATGGCAGAGAGTTGGTGTCGTAAACCCCGCCTCTGTTCAAAGATGGTCGCTCACAGTGGACATAGATGGCTTCTTTCACTCCTCTTTCAAACCATCTGTCCTCTCTGTCCAAAATGTGAACATTGGCATCCCCGAAAGAGTGACCTTTGACCTTTAGATGCAGATGGACAGCTGAGTCTTGACCTTAGAACTGAAGAAGCTTCTCGGATGAGAGGTGAAACGTCTTCAAGCAACTTAAAGAAGTCCAGACGCTTTTCTCTGCAAGCTCCTTTGACTACAATGACCTGGATGACTGAGAACCTTCACAGACAGATTAAGACCAGTGTTAGTTCCAAATGGATGGACACCTTTTTCTGACAGTGGTACAGTGGGTGTTACTACAACAGGATATTAATTGCATTGTAAAGCGCTAACTAGTTCTTTTTAAGACAAGTTTCACTGTACAATACAGTCACAAATGGTGCAGGCATTTTGATCAGCGCTTATTAAAACACGGTATTATACGACTCACAAATGACCAATTATTATGGAATTATATTGGTTATACAAATGAGCTCGACCCTGGAATTTTGTGGCCAAAACACTTAAAGTTATGACCTCTGATGCTTCAGTTCAATCCCACATTTACCTGAACAGATCTCTGTACATCCTAACACACACAGTACCTGTCTCCTGAAGTACTCGGGGCCCTTGTTGAGGATGCGGAGGGGTACAGTGGAACTGAAGGGCGTTGCAGGGCCAGCAGCCTTGCTATCTGGCAGGGCTGGAGTCAGTGTCTCTGTCGGCATGGCAACAAGGCGATTGGGGTGGTCTGCCGTGGTGGCAACGGGTGTGGGGGGGTCGACACGGGGTGGGGGCACCTGAGGACCCCCAAAGCATGAAGACAGAAGGTGTAGAAGAAAGTGTCTAGAGAAAGATGAAGCTCCTGGCTCGTCTCATCGCCCGTGGGACTGAACCGAACTCTGTGGGTGGGGGCAGTTACATCCACTTGTGTTCTTTCTATTAGCAGTGCTTCTACAGAAACAGCTGAGATGGTCTCCTAGTCTTTGGCGCTTGGATTCTGTTGACCTATTTGTCGAGCAAGATGGGCAGATAGATGATAGGAGAGTGAACGAACAGGAAGAACAGTAGGAGTGTACTGGGCAGTGAGAGAAGTGGAGTTTCCAGCAAAAACACGGGACAGCAGGAGACCAAAGTCCTGCTGCTCTCCACCTTTGCTTCAGCGTTCTTTTCAGTTCACCACACGATCTGAAAGAGGTTAAAAAAACAGAAAGAAAGACAAAAGCCAATCAGATTAGGGTAACACACTGACATGCACCTAGCAACAATAGCAGGAATAGCCAGGACCACAGAGGAAGTCCCTGCAAGGTGTCATGAATGGTTTGTCATCACACCAACAACAAGCTACACAACATTAAAAAGTGACAACAGTTATATAAACATCTTAAAACGTTGTTGCCTTCATCCAATCTGGAAAATACATTTGTTCAAACACAAGGCGCTTATTTTGGGCATTTCATCAGTCACACAAACTGATGGCTGCACCAGGGACAGTTTAGGATTCAATATCTTGGTCAAGGACACCTTGTCATGCTGTGAGCCACAGTGGGCCCACTGTCCACGCACAGTTCAAAGCTAGCATTTTGCACAGCACGAGTAGCTTAGAAGATCTTTGGGGGTGTTAAAGCAACACATGTTGGTACCCAGATGTCTTCTTCTGGAAAAGTCTTGATTACTTCAGAAATTCAGTATCAGACCACACTCCTGATGTACAGCAGCATGGCTCCATATCACAGACTGCTGGTTTACCTGTCACCCACTGAAAACACTGGGACCACTGTAACACAACAACAGTCCTGGATGACTGAGCAGCTGAAATCCTCTATCAAGCACCGATGGGAAAACCTTTGCCTTCCAAAGAGCTTTCTGTTTTCAGAATTTCTTCTCTTTTTATTTTCATTGAATTGCTAGTTGTGCCTTTCTGTTTAGCTAATATCCTGAAACCAAACGCTGTTCTTCGACCATGATTATGCAGCAGAGATTATTCAAAACGTAGAGACTGCAACGGGATAAAGAAGGCACTAAAGGAGAAAGGCATTCGTTTACAGACACTAATAAGAGAATCGACTGTGACAACAGAATCCGAACCTACAGCAACGCACACGAAGCAGCGCTGGAACTAAAGAGACGCAGCTTCAGCGTAGTGGTATCCGCTCTGAGAGAGGAGGATGCCTCAGCTGCAACCAGACGGAAGGAGCAACTAAAATGGCAACGCCTGGAAAAGAGCCAGAAGGAAGGCTGATCTACAGCTGCAGGGAGAGCCAAAGAAAAACTCTGGATATTCAAAAGGAGCACCCCGGAATGACTACGATGGTGTGGTGTGGGAACAACAACGGGTCAGATGTAAATTTGCTTCAGATGCTTATAGCTGGGAGCAGCTTTCGAAATTAAGAGCGCTGGACAAATAGGATGGTGCTTGTTTCATCACTAGCCCCCAGCGTAGGGCCTTGTCTTTACGACAGGCCTTTCCCATGACCCACCAGCAGGGTTATGGAGCAGGACAGTTATCTGCCCCACCATTGGAGTTCACAGTATTATTTGGTCTTCTTCCATGTTAGATGTTCCATTACAGTTCTGGACTCTTATAGAGTATCATTTTTGTTTATAGGGCTGACTGTTGGAATGTTAATGGTCTTGGCAATCCTATAAAAAGGAGTAAAGTCACTGCAAAAATGAAAAAGGCAAGAGCAGCTTCTCCCAGAAACACACATGAAAACGAACATGAGAAGATGAAAAGCTAGGCTATATAAACTCTTTCTGCAGTTCATGTAAGAACAGCAGAAGGAGGGGGGTTATTACACTAATATCTAACCGCGTCAATTTTGAAGTGATGAAAGTGGAAGCCAATAAAGATGGTAGAGATGTCATTGTTAAAGGCAGAATCAACAGCACTGTGTCAATATAGACGCACCTCCAGAGAGTGACCTGACATGTCTCAGGCTTGTTTTTGATCAAGTAGTCTCCCTGAGTGAAGGTATTTATAAGAAGAAGGAATATTATATCAAACTACAACGAGCACTGGACAGCATTCACACAACATACTGTGTCTAAAAATGTGGAAATGTTTTAAAAAATTAAGGAAAGTGAACTATTTGAGGTGCTGAGGGATTTCCATCCAGAAGAAAAAGACATTACACATTACTCTGCAACTCACAAGGTCTATTCCAGAACTATTTCCTGATGAACACTACAGAGAGACAGAGGGTCTCAGATTGTACAATTGGGACAGCTGACACATCAGATCATAACACCATTCACCTGACAGTTAACCTGGAAGACTTAAAACGAAGGACCCAACAGAGACTAAACATTGGAATTTTGAACAAAAAAACAATAGTGCAGGAAATAAAGAAAGAAACTCGAGATTGTAATAATTTAAACAAAGATAATGAAGTGGAACCTGGGATACGGTTAAGGGTGTAAACTGCAAACACTGATGAGCATCTGGTTTAATCACATTGTCAAACACCAAAGTGGTCTCTAACAATGAAAAACAAAGCGTTTCTTTAAATACAGGGGTGAACAAAAACACACCTCTTACATATTGTCCCATCGCATGAGCCTATACCCTCAGCTCCCTCCTTCAAACCTTTCCTTTAAACAGAGAGATGCACCCTTGTTTTTCACTTAGCCGTCACCCAGAGATTTACCTCTCGAATCCTCCCTGATAAGGGAAGGAGCCTCACCATCTGTTTAATGTCTCCCATGAACTCACAATGCCCCACTGTGTGTGTGTAGAACACATGCGATGCTATCCTACATGTATATAACTACAGTGGCTTGCAAAAGTATTCGGCCCCCTTGAACTTTTCCACATTTTGTCTCATTACAGCCACAAACATGAATCAATTTTATTGGAATTCCACGTGAAAGACCAACACAAAGTGGTGTCTGTGAAGGTTCTCAGTCATCCAGGTCATCATAGCCAAAGGAGCTTGCAAAGAAAAGCGTCTGGACTTCTTTAAGTTGCCTGAAGACGTTTCACCTCTCATCCAAGAAGCTTCTTCAGTTCTGAACTGAAGAAGCTTCGCAAGCTCCTTTGAATACAAAGTGGTGTACACATGAGAAGTGGAACAAAAATCATACATGATTCCAAACATTTTTTACAAATAAATAACTGCAAAGTGGGGTGTGTGTAATTATTCAGCCCCCTGAGTCAATACTTTGTAGAACCACCTTTTGCTGCCAGTCTTTTAGGGTCTGTCTCTACCAGCTTTGCACATCTAGAGACTGAAATCCTTGCCCATTCTTCTTTGCAAAACAGATTAGATGGACAGCGTTTGTCAACAGCAGTTTTCAGATCTTGCCACAGATTCTGGATTGGATTTAGATCTGGACTTTGACTGGGCCGTTCTAACACATGGATATGTTTTGTTTTAAACCGTTCCATTGTTGCCCTGGCTTTGTGTTTAGGGTCGTTGTCCTGCTGGAAGGTGAACCTCCGCCCCAGTCTCAAGTCTTTTGCAGACTCCAAGAGGTTTTCTTCCAAGATTGCCCTGTATTTGGCTCCATCCATCTTCCCATCAACTCTGACCAGCTTCCCTGTCCCTGCTGAAGAGAAGCCCCCCCCAGAGCATGATGCTGCCACCACCATATCTGACAGTGGGGATGGTGTGTTCAGAGTGATGTGCAGTGTTAGTTTTCACACACAGCGTTTTGCATGTTGGTCTCATCTGACCAGAGCAGCTTCTTCCACATGTTTGCTGTGTCCCCCACATGGCTTGTGGCAAACTGCAAACGGGACTTCTTATGGTTTCCTGTTAACAATGGCTTTCTTCTTGCCGCTCTTCCATAAAGGCCAACTTTGTGCAGTGCACGACTAATAGTCGTCCTATGGACAGATTCCCCCACCTGAGCTGTAGATCTCTGCAGCTCGTCCAGAGTCACCATGGGCCTCTTGGCTGCATTTCTGATCAGCGCTCTCCTTGTTCGGCCTGTGAGTTTAGGTGGACGGCCTTGTCTTGGTAGGTTTACAGTTGTGCCATACTCCTTCCCTTTCTGAATGATGGCTTGAACAGTGCTCCGAGGGATGTTCAAGGCTTGGGAAATCTTTGTGTAGCCTAAGCCTGCTTTAAATTTCTCAGTAACTTTATCCCTGACCTGTCTGGTGTGTTCTTTGGACTTCATGGTGTTGTTGCTCCCAATATTCTCTTAGACGACCTCTGAGGCCGTCACGGAGCAGCTGTATTTGTACTGACATTAGATTACACACAGGTGCACTCTATTTAGTCATTAGCACTCATCAGGCAACGTCTATGGACAACTGACTGCACTCAGACCAAAGGGGGCTGAATAATTACGCACACCCCACTTTGCAGTTATTTATTTGTAACAAATTGTGGAATCATGTATGATTTTCGTTCCACTTCTCACGTGTGCACCACTTTGTGTTGGTCTTTAACCTGGAATTCCAATAACATTGATTCATGTTTGTGGCTGTAATGTGACAAAATGTGGGAAAGTTCAAGGGGGCCCAATACTTTTGCAAGCCACTGTAAGTGAGAAAGTGATATTACTATTACCAAAGTGATCAATACATTAAATAAAGGAATTTCCATTACAAGAGGTAAACTGATTTCTTGAGTTGAATATGACAATTTAAAAAAAGGGAACTAGGAACTAGGCAACACCAAACTGACCGGAGTGAGGAATTATCAAAAGAAATAAGAATAATAAAACACACCCTGGACAAAAAACACATGTGAAGAACGGGGAAAGAAAATGCTAAACAAACATTTTATGAATTGGGATCAAAAGCAACACAAATTCTAGCGAGGCGCCTTAGAACACAAAGAACTAAACACTCAATACCTAAAATTAGAGACCTATCTACTAATGAATTTACATTCGACCCAGAGATGATTCAAACAATCTTTAAAAGTGCCTATGAGATGCTGTGCTCCACACCTACCGATTCAAATGTGACTGAAATCCAAAACTACTTGTTCAAATTGGACCTTCCAACAACAGACACAAACCTGAGCGAAGCATTAACATCTATGAAGGAATTAGACAACGTTAGCAAACTGAAGGCAAACAAAAGCCCCGGGAGTGACGGAGCTTTTCCTTTAACTGGACACTTAAGGCTACTATCCAGCCCTCAGGGACGCTGTCATCCCAGTAATCCCAAAAGAAGGCAGAAACAAAGACTACTGTGAGACTACTGTTCTCTGTTATAGAGAGGATGGGTTTTAGTAGGAATATACAAGCCCTTTACATTGAACCAATGGCACCCTTCCAGACAGATTGACACTCTATAGAGCCGCTACACTTGCTGTTTAAGCCCCTCGTTGTTTGTCTTGTTCACTGAACCCTTGGCCCAAGAAATCAGGCAAAACAGTGACATTAGAGCAGTGGTTCACAAGTGTGTGGTGGGGTGCGCCACACACTTGTGAACCTCGCAGAAAAGTCATGCAGAACTAATGTTGAACATCAGAATCACTTTTATGGCGCAACAAAGAAATTTAATATACTATTTAATAATATGTGCATCCGCTGCAGCCGCTGAAAAGCTGCAGCCATGTGTGTGTCGACAGCCGCAATAAGAAGTGTACTGAAAAGTGTGAACATGTGGTCGGGTCTGTCATACATCGTTTACAGTGATGCCGAAACCCAGGATTGGGGCACGAGACACCCAACCACATGTTCGCACTTTCAACTTACACACGCGGCTGCAGCGGCTGCGCATATTATATATTATATAAATATCAGGCAGGCAGGAGGCCAAGGGTTTAATTCAAAACTTTGCAGTTAGAGAAGGAGCACGGAGGACTCTCTTTACCGAATTTAAGATAACGTTTGTGTCATGGTCCGTGGTCCTGTGTCTGTGGAATGCGTGATGCTCGGGTAGCCACACCCCCGGGCTGGGCCATCACCAGCACACCTGCTCTCCATCCCGGTGGTTACACGGAGATCCACTTAATCCGGCGCTGACGGATGCTCCACGCCAGTTCGTAGTCATCCCCACAGTGGTAACCAGACTTCCACGAAAAGTGTGCATTCTCTTCTGCTTGGAACTTTGTTTAACCTGCCTACTTCTGTCCAGGTTTCTATTCGGCGTCTGCTACCTGCCTGTCCTCCGGCTCAACTGGATCTCGCGGTGCTCACCTGGCCCACTCGCCATTCCACGGACTTCCTGCCCCCACGGACTGCCACACTTCCCTCCCGAGCTCCCACGGTTCCGTTCTATCGTAAGCCCCTACTCTAACTCAGTCCTGATATGTTCTCCCCGCTTCCTGGCTCCCTAGTAATCATCTCCCCTTTCTATTGCACCCCCCCGCCGTCCCGATCCCGGCTTCCTCGTGTCATTGTTTCCCCGGATTTTTAGTTTCTGTTTTGCTCTCTACTTTCCCCGGGTCGCCTTTCGTTGTTTTATTAAAGTGTCTTTTTGTTAGCTCGGAGTCTGCGCCTGGATCCTTTCGTGCCCGCGCACCACGGCGCATGACAGTTTGTAGTCCACCCAAATGAGATAAATAGTGTGTTGATGCTCTTCAGACTTCCACTTCCAGAGTTCCACCTCAGGCCAGAATATGAGAGAAATATATCAGACCCCAGGAAGAGGATAACATACTTGTAACAGAAACACTGGCAGTATGGACAGAGATAGTAAAGAGATATGAACTGGAGGGAGAGTGCCATCTGCTGCTGTGGCCTTCACACACCAGGAGAGACTGACCAGACTTTTACAAGTGGACCGACAGAGGCATAACAGCAACAGGCAGCGTGGCTGATGGAAATACCTTTAAGTTATTGGAAAAAGTAAAAGAAACAAATAATTTAAAATAGAGAATAAAGACTTGTTCCAGAATCTGCAGACACTTCTATAGTCGTGTCCAAATTCATGGGCTGCATCCTCCTGAGGACCCGGCCTTCGCGGTCTACGTGGGCCGGGTCCTCAGAAGGTCGGGTTGGCCGGAAGTAAACGGCTGTGAAATTGGACGGTCTAGCCTTCTGATTAGCGTCACCGCTGTCTCAGCGTCTGCTCCTTGATATCTAAAATATAACAGGACACTGGTGTAAATTCTCGACCATCTCACACTTCTGTTTAATCAGTTTTCTGTTTGATGTTTATTCAGCTGTGTAAAAACCACCCGGGGGATTAATAAAGTTTTATTTTATCTAATCGAATCTAATAACTTTAATCTCAGCCAAACCGATTTACTCACGAACAAATAAAACACTGAAAAAAGCCAAACATTAACATTTTTAGATTATCTAAGTGAATTATATATTACGTTTAACCTGAGTAGCGAAAGACCGCGGTGATCTGAAAATGATGTGCCGGGAGTTTGCTGTTCTCGGCGGCTCCAGTGACCCTCGAGCTTCCAGCTATCTATCGAGCTGGTGGGTAGCAGACGTCTCCGAAAACGTCGGAGCACTTTTGAAAATATGTGATAAGATAAGATAACCTTTATTAGTCCCACACGTGGGAAATTTGTTATCTTGATAACAAATAATATAATATCTTGATAAACTGACAACCAACAGCTACATTCTCGCCTGAAAATGTTTATTTATAAAAGTTTATTTTGTGACCCAGAAAGAGTAATAAGAGTAATATTAAAAACTTAGTAGCGTCCGCCATTGTTGAAAACTGGAATTGGCTGAGCTGTGCTATGAATTCTAGGATAAGGTGGGCCACGAAGGACACACCCGACCCATCCTTCAAATTCGGAGAAAAGGAGGACACATTTGTCGGCTGTGTTCAGAGGAGTCTACGAATTTGGACAGCTTTCCGTCACATCGCTGTGATGTAATCAGCCTACAAATGCCTCAGGAGGATGCAGCCCATGAATTTGGACACGCCCTATGACACTCAGGTGAAACCACAGCTACCAGTTAACTGTAGTATGCTGATGAAGACGATGTGGAATCCTATCAAACAGGTGCCATCTACAGCAGTTTCTAAACTTAACAATTGGTACTTTTAAATACTCTAGGAACAACAAGTAGGCCTGCAGAGCGAGAGCGAAGTGCTCTAATGGGGTGATATGGTACTACAAGGTCATTAAGATAAGATGGGGCCTGATTATTTAAGACTTTGTATGTGAGGAGCAGGATTTTGAATTCAATCCTGGATTTAACAGGAAGCCAATGAAGGGAAGCCAAAACAGGAGAAATCTGCTCTCTCTTTCTAGTCCCTGTCAGGACTCTTGCTGCAGCATTTTGGATCAGCTGAAGGCTTTTCAGGGAGTTTTTAGGACTTCCTGATAATAATGAATTACAGTCGTCCAGCCTGGAAGTAATAAATGCATGAACTAGTTTTTCAGCGTCACTCTGAGACAGGATATTTCTAACTTTAGAGATGTTGCACAAATGGAAGAAAGCAGTCTTACATATTTGTTTAATATGTGCGTTGAAGGACATGTCCTGGTCAAAAATGACTCCAAGGTTCCTCACAGTGTTACTGGAGGCCAAGGTAATGCCATCCAGAGTAAGAATCTGCTTAGATACCATATTTCTAAGCTTTTCAGGGCCGAGTACAATAACCTCAGTTTGATCTGAATTAAGAAGCAGAAAGTTAGCGGCCATCCAGGTCTTTATGTCTTTAAGACATTCCTGCAGTTTAACTCATTGGTGTGTGTTATCTGGCTTCATGGACAGATAGAGCTGGGTGTCATCTGCATAGCAGTGTAAATGTATGCTATGTCTTCTGATGATGCTGCCTAAGGGAAGCACAGAGATGAGTCCACTGTCAGAGGCCATAAGAAGATCATTTGTAACCTTCACTAAAGCTGTTTCTGTGCTGTGATGAGCTCTGAAACCTGACTGAAACTCTTCAAATAAACCTCTGCAGATGATCTGTTAGCTGTTTGACAACTACTCTTTCAAGGATGTTTGATATAAAGGAAGGTTGGAGATTGGCCTATAATTAGCTAAGACTGCTGGGTCTAGAGATGCTTTTTGAGTAAAGGTTTAACTACAGCCAGCTTGAAGGCCTGTGGTACATAGCTGATTATTAGAGATAGGTTGATCATATTTAAGATCGAAGCATTACTTAATGGCAGGACTTCTTTGAGCAGTTTTGTAGGAATGGGGTCTAAAAGACACGTTGATGGTTTGGAGGAAGTAATTATTGTAGTTAATGTGGTTCTCTTATTTAAAACTGAAGTAAAAAAACAAAACAAACAAACCCCCTGATTTTCTTTTTTTTTTTCTTTCAATTTGAATTAAGCTGCAAGCACCAATCAGCAGGCCCTGGCACCTTTGCTCACCTCCGTAGTCATAGCCCTTTATTGTGAGGATGTAGCCCCAAATGTAGTCATGTAGTTCTAACAGTGATCAGTATGAATACATATTGTGCACAGTATCATTTAAGCAATGCTATCAAACCAGATTAGATCAATATTAAATGTGTTCTATATTTGAAAGGTAAGCAGCAGAGCTGCTCTCCATGCTATTCCAAATAGCCTTCTATAATCTCAACTTTGGTCAGACCCCCCCTAACCCTGACCCTTATAGAAGTGCTCTATAAGGGTGACACGGTACTATGAAGTCTTTAAGATTAGATGGGCCCGGTTATTAATGACCTTATCTATGAGGAGAGGGATTCTATGTCCTTTTCTTTTTCAAAGTCCTCCATTTGGAAACAAATGTCTCTTTGTCCAAATTATTAATTATTAATTAACTGTATAAAATTACAGTAAAGTAACAGTAAAATTTGTTTTGTTCCCAAATGATTCTGGAGATCATCACAATGAAAAGTTAGTCGACACGTTTGCATTGCCCTTTTTAAAATTATGCTTTTGTGACATGAATGTGCGTCAGGTGGTGGTCAGGGCTATCCAGACTGACAAGTGGGACATTGAATTCCACCTCTCTGGTGGGGAGGGAGCCTGAGATTGTCTAAATTGGGGTCTGTACAATAGCAAATGCAGAAAAACATGTTTTAAGAAAGCAAATAAGTTGGTGTTCAAAAGAATATGATCGTTTGCTTGCAGAACACCAGGAGAGACGAGTCCTCCGTCACAGATGGTGTGGTCAGTGAGGATGGTCACCTGCAGGTTCAAGGTCATTGCATCTCCAACCCACATCCACTGCCACTGTACCTAAGGGAAGTTCTTCTGCACATACATTTGGATCACCCAAATCCATGACAGTCGTTCAGGCAGTCATGCCTGGACTGGAAACAAACATCTCTAAAATATTACAACATACCAGCTTCTGTGACTGAATGCAAAACAAATGTGTTGTTTGACCTAGAGACTGCACTTGTGACTGAACAATAAATACATTTTATATTGATTATATCAGTAATGTACCTTCCAATACAAAGTTATGGAAAGTCTAACCTTCAGACTAATTTCAGAATAATTAAATCTTTCTTTCATTGTAAGGTTTAAATTGTCCATCAAATAAATGTAAAAAATTCTTTTTAAGGCAACGAGTTTGCAGATTTTTTAAGTTCAAAAAAGTTCAAACTAATTCGATTGAACAGTAAAATTACAACAGGATTTGAAACGGTGCAGCATATTGAACTGAAGGTTTTAAATTCTAAGGGCAATGGAGAAAGCATCATCGGATGGCTGTTCCTGCTCTTAATGTGTTATAGCCCGGTCCTCTCTGGCACAGCTGGCTGCCGGCAGAGCCCGCGGGCACGCCACTGCAACCCCCTCTGGCCTCTGCTCCGTAGCTGCGGGGTGACCTCTCGTTTGGGGCTCTACTCAGCTCTTCCCAGGATCGTGGCACGCCCCCCCCCTTTGGTGGTCCTCCTCGGGTCCTTGTACTCTGGGGCCTCTGGATATCTGGGGCCTGGATCTCCTCCATACCTGCTTCATGCCCTGGAGGACGGGGCTGTGGCCCCCCCACACTCCCTAGCAGATCATTACATGGAGAAACCTTTGGAATACAAGCATGCTGATCCACACAGGTATGCACACAGGTGTACACACGGGTATTCACAGACGTGGACTACACCTTTCTTGGCTGCTGCCTCAAAGCACACTGTGCGCTGTCTATCTTGCGTGCTGCACAATATCGTTTATTATTTAATATCTACTGATATCTACTGCTAGCTAGTTTATTGTGATGGTGCCGTTTTTTTTTTATTATGTTGCTCTTTGTTGTTTGCTTTCTCTTCTGTTTTTTTTCTCCATACAGGTGACCCAGGTGTTTTGTTTTTTTGTTTTTTCTTTCTTCCCCCCTTCTCACCGTCTCTTCTCCCCTCTGGTTTTCTTTCTCTCCCTCTCTTTCTTTCATTCTTTCTCCCTGTCCTATCCCCCAGTCATGTCTGTCCCGTTTGTAGCAACTGAAAATAAAATAAATTCATAATTAAAAAAAAAAAAAGTGTTATTGCTACTGTTTTTTATTTTATTTTTCATTATTTTCCCAGTTATTTGGTTATATTGTAGCGTTGTACGGATATTTAAAACAGGTCACGTGTCTTAGTGACAAGCTGAGCTTGCCATTATTAGATTTTGCCAGCAACAAAGATTTGGAGAGGAGATTGCTACGTTGTCAAGTGGGAAAGGTTCTGTGAGCAGACACAGCTCAATTTATAGATTAGATCCTTATCTTGACGATGAAGGCCTCTTAAGAGTTGGGGGACGACTGACAAAGGGCTCCTTATCAGAAGAAATAAAGCATCCCTTTGTTCTTGCAAAGGATCAACATGTAGCAAGTCTCATCCTAAAGCACATTCATCAACAGCTTGGTCATAGCGGTCGTAACCACACCTTATCCACACTAAGGAGAAAATACTGGATCACAAAGGCCAACTCAGCTGTAAGGAAGGTTATCGCAGAATGTAATTTTTGCAGGAAATATCATGGAAAAGCCTTGGAGCAAAAGATGGCAGATTTACCCAAGGAAAGAATTTTGCCAGATAACCCACCATTCACCAACGTCGGAGTTGATTACTTCGGACCTATTGAAGTGAAAAGAGGACGAGGTACAGCTAAACGCTATGGAGTCATTTTCACCTGTTTAGCCAGCCGAGCAGTGCACTTGGAAGTGGCTAGCTCTCTAAGCACAGATGCCTGCATTAATGCTTTGCGCCGTTTTGTGAGTCGAAGAGGTCAAGTTGCTCACATCCAATCGGACAATGGAACCAACTTTGTCGGAGCAGACAGAGAGTTAAGGGAGGCTCTTGAATTGCTGAAACATACCCAAATAGCGGATGCTTTGCGACACATTGGAATAAGATGGAGTTTTAATCTGCCTGGAGCGTCACATCATGGTGGAATTTGGGAACGGATAATTCGTATGATCAGAAAGATTCTGAGATCCGTTCTTCAGCAACAACAGTTGGACGACGATGGATTAAATACGGTTCTATGTGAAATTGAAGCAATTTTAAATGACAGACCCATCACAAAGCTTTCTGATGATCCAAAAGACCTAGAGCCACTTACACCAAATCACATCCTCCTGATGAAAGGAAAACCATCTTTACCACCCGGACTATTTGACCCTCAGGATATGTATCTGAAGAGAAGATGGAAACAGGCTCAGTACATCTCAGATCTTTTTTGGAAACGATGGATACGCGAATACCTGCCTTTGTTACAGGAGAGACAAAAATGGAACCAAAAGAAGAAGAATCTAAAACCTGGAGATATAGTCATTATAATGGATTCTTCTGCACCACGTGGTTCCTGGCCACTTGGAAGAGTTCTGGAAGCCATTCGTGACAAAAAGGACTTGTGCGATCTGCACGTTTAAAAACAAAGACTAATATTCTGGAAAGACCTGTAACTAAACTTTGCTTGTTACATGAGACTGTAATCTAAAAGTGTGTTACTTATTTATGTGAATGTATAGGTCTAAAGTAGACTGTATTAGTGGCTCCTTATTTTCTTTGTGATTAGAATTGCCATGTCTGATAGCCATTTCAATTAGGGGCCGGGGTGTAGGAGCCATTCTTGGGTTAATACCTTATGTGGTCACTAGAGGTCACCTTTTTCTGTTTTGATTATGTAATGTAAAGGTATTTAAGGTAGACGCACGTAATCGGCGTCAGGTGTGTCATTAAGAAGGCAAACAGTTTGTGACCGTTGCGCTGTTATGCTAAGTTGATACGGAATAAAGACCAAAAAGGACAAGATACATACTGCTGGATTTATTGGACTGTGAACTTAATTCATGCATACCAGTGACATCGCGTCACCCCCGTTAACGACCACCTCAGTGGCTTCAAGCGTAGGCTTAGCCTCTACAATCTGTATAAATAAAGGTGAAATAAAAATTTTAAAAAAAACCCTCTGCAACAAAAACATAACAACATGGTCAAATACTAAAGCTGTGCTAAAATGATAACAGTCCCCGCTTTAAACATTTCTCAGAGAACCAGTCATATAACAGATAAAAATGTGTTGGTTATTTTGTTGTTTTAGAGCCCGATGGGGAGTTTACAGGGGGACAGGACTGATGGTAAATGGAAATGAACTGGTTCTTATATAGTGCTTTTCTACTCTTCCTGAGCACTCACAAGTTTTATACAACATGCCTCATGATGATGGATGCATCAGAACTTGGGGATAGTATTTTGCAAAAATATATTTGGGCATGCAAACTGGAGCAGCCAGACTGAAAAAACAGCCTTCTGATTAGTACATGAGCTGCTCTACCTCTTGAGCTACAGCCACTCAATCAGGAAGTCAACTGGAATTCACTTTGGAAGATTTATTGGCTTTTTAGTAATCTAAAACTGTATGGGCACAGCCTGGGTCTTCTTTATTTATTTGTTCTTGTCTCCTACATTTAGGCAAAAGTAAAACAGACGCCTGTAGCACTTTGACCATGTTGGGATCTCAGTGTTAGCATGGTTCACACCAGCAGGTTGGGAAATGAAGGGTCTTCTCACTGAGTCGGCATCAAGAAACCGTGTGTGATGACTCAACTCCACCTCCTCTCTTTTTTCTCATTTCTCTCTCTCTCTGTTACTTCTAGGCATAGAGCCAAGGAACACAAGCAAACACACACATGCTCACATAGCCTCTAGCTCTTTCTATTTCCTGAGTTAGCAGCATGGTGAGCAGAGGCAGTACACTCCACATTCCCACCAGTATTCATCATACTTCAGCGTCTCTTTCAGAAATTAGCTTTTGGTTCACAATAACCTGGATGAGCAGAAATATTGATTTACATGACCTCCAAGCTGTATTTTTACCAACAGACAGGTAGTGAGGAATAAAGCAAGCTGACACCCATCAGCTATCTCACGTCAACATTCAGATGCAACATTTTCTTTTTATATGATTGTTTCTGAACCTCTGCGCTCTCTCTACACTATACACTGAGAGGGTACCAACCAAGAAAGAAGGCCCTGCTCTAAGATTGACACCTTCAAGTTTGACTGACATTTTCAGCTGCCCACATGAGCAAGCCAAAAGCCTTCAATCCTAAGAACACTGTTCCAGATGTCAAGCATGGTGGTGGCAGCATGATGCTCTGGGGCTGTTTTGCTGACAGTGGTACATCACACAAAGTACACTGAATAATGGAGGACAGCCTCCAAAATCTTCAACTCATCTTCAAACTCAACAGCTAGACATGTGACACTTGGAATATCAGGCACCTCTGGCAGCTTGGAACACATTGAGGTAGTTACACAGCTGATCAGAGAACCCCAGAGAACACAGGTGATCTAGTCGTGCTGTGGTTGGATCTGGCTAATGCCTACGGATCGATACCGCACAAACTGATTGAACTTGCACTTCACCACAACCCTGTTCCCAAGAAGATTAAAGACCTAATCCTGGATTACTATAACAATTTCAGGATGCGAGTCAGAAAAATCAGAATGGCATTGCCTAGAGAAGGAAAAATAACAGGTTGTACCATCTCTATAGCTGCGTCAGCTGAGGTTGTGTGCAGAAGACCCCTGTCCAAGTCTCAAGTATGGCAGCCCCACCTAAGAGCCTACATGGATGTGAAAGAGTGAGCAGCAAGGAGCATGGTCAAGGTGGGTACACTCCAGTTTAGGATTACCAAACTGAATGCAGGCAGACACACGGTTGGGCATTAAAGGAATCGCCAAGGAGAAGCCCATTCAAGCCACACAGACAAGGTGGCTTTAGATTAAGGGGGCTGATCAGTGGACTGCTCCTGGGACATAAGTCGAGGCCTGATCAACCCCAACCGGGTCACTTGCGTGAGTCAGCTAAGACCCAAAACGCCCCATGACCCCAGGCAACGGGACTGTTCATAAATGGTAAATGTACTAGTGCTTATATAGTGCTCTCTACTCTGAGCACTCAAAGTGCTTTACACAACAACACAATATCAATGATGATGCACACCAGCGCATCCTAGGAGATGTTTCTTGCATATGTACATATCCTTGTTTCTTTATGATCACTTCCACCTAGATGAGATTCCCAGTTCCAGACTCACTGAAGCTTCCCCGCAGCATATTACTCCAAACACCATGTTTCACTCACAGTGTGCACTGTGTCTCTGCAAAAGTGGAGGCAGTCCATTCTTGTCCCGGGTTTTGGTGCTTTCCTTCTTTGAGACTACGATGGCCGACTTGACAAACTCATCCATTAGAGTCTTTCTACAGTTACTCTGTAGAAATTTGGAGCTAACCCTCAGTTTGAACTTGATTTTGCAAGCTTTGTGCCTTGGCTCAATAAAATAAAGATAATTTGTGCTTTCTGAAAAAAATAACTAGTATGTTTAAAAATGCACTTTTCATTTTATTTTTATAGGAGGGAAAATAATTTTACCCTCATCTGCACGCGGCCATTTGGTTATAACATCAGTGATACTACAGCCTGGGGAGCTGCTATTCAAATTCCAAAATAGCATTTTATATGATATGATGATATTGCAACTTAATGAATTACAATTTCTACACTAATACAACACAGACCAGGAATTCTGCTCTCTTGGGTTTTGTTTATTCATAAAATAATTTTGGTAAGCTGTTGGATCTTCAAGCTGCATGTCTCAGGTTTTTTTTTAAACTAATAATATCTTTAAAAAAAATGTCATTACATAAACTGAGTTTTTTTACTTGTTTAGAGCAGTCGGCCTCCCTGGACGCTTTAAGCTTTCGCTATTGGCTGTCAGAGCTGGACTCCTCCTCCTTCTCTGCCAGTTGCTCCAGATTATCAGTCGGTGTCACAGTGCCTAAAGAAAAGAAAACACATTAGAAAATAAAAGATTTGATCATGATGAGTGACATTACTGACATCGAAATAGAGCATCTTACATCACTGGTGCTGCTTTTACTCCAAACATAAGCAGCGAGCAATATAAGCAAATCGAGAAGCTCGCTATATTCCAAGATCTAGAAATGAAGCCATTTAAGCACATGTTGCAAAACAATCCAGAGAGATAAATATCAGAGAAAAGGATTCCTTGATGCATGTTAGTATCACAGAAAGTCATTATTATTATTATTATTACTATTATAGCAGTGTCATTATTATAAAACATTATAAAAACAGACAGTAAGAGTGGGAGGCCAGTGCTTAATGGAACCAGTCCTGTTGTTTGTCCCAGGATTTGGACTACTGATATGTTACACATATCCATCCATCCATCGCAGCCAGGTCAGCCAAATGTCCCAGAAACAGAAAACTGTGATCTAAAAGGAGTTTGACCACCACAGCTAGAACAAGCTGCCTCCATTTGAACCAGATGCAGGTACGGCCTTTTCTCCTTGACCTTTCAGTGCTACTGATGCTTCAGCTGATTGATGTGATGATAACTGAACTGTACGCATAATGCGTGCTGCTGGAATGACTTTCAGTAGTTGAATAAATTAACAAAAGCTTATTTATCTTTGCTTCTAATCAGGATGAAATATGAGAATTTAAGGCCCTTTTGAAGTGGTTTTCTTTCTTCAAACATTTCAGACATTTGCTATCAACCTCTCTCCTCAGCTCTCACACACTGTAGTTCAGCGGTCCCTAACCATTTTTTGGGCCACGGACCGGTTTAATGTCAGACAATATTTTCACGGACCGGCCTTTAAGGTGTCGCAGATAAATACAACAAAGTAAAATGATACGACCAAGACAAAAACTGTGGTATTTTGTAAATGAAGTAATTAAAGCGAATTCACTGTGCAACTGTGTAACTTTATTAGCAGCGTACTCCTGAAATGCGGCAACAACACTGAGAGTAACATCCTCCTCTCTGCCTATAGTCTATGGCTGTATCCCAATTCAGGGTCTGCAGCCTTAAAGGCCGCATTTTAAGGCCGATTACGTCACAGCGACGCGACGAAGGCTGTCCCAATTCAAAGGCTGCTCGAAATGCAGCCTCAAATGCGTCCTTCATTTCCCTGAATTTTAAGGATGGGTCGGTCTATCCTTCGTGGCCCAACATATCCCAGAATGCATAGCGCAGCGGTGGGTGTGGATAATTTTGCCAAAAAAAACGGCGGAAACGGGGCAGCCAAAGAGTAAACTTTTAAAAGTAAGTACTGAATATTATGTCACTTATTTATGTGCGAATGTTTAATAAAGAAGAACATTAAAGCATTACTGTTGGCCACATGTCGGCAAAGTTATGTGACATTAGCGATGTTAGTACTGACTTGGTTTTAAAGCCTTTACTTTTAAATATACCCCGTTCAATAGTCGACCTTAATCTTACAGAGATTGTGATGATTTTGTGGATAATTAAAGTCAGTCATATATCCACAAACACAACAAGCTGAAAGTCAGTGATGCTGCTTGGTTTGCAGTCCTGAATATCACGGCACAAGCAGGATTCACTGCACTGTTAATGTTAGCTATGTTATATTGCTGCCTCTGTTCGGTGGTGTCGAGCCAAACGGACTTTAAAGTGTGTTTGAACGAGCTGACGGTTTTTATAGGCCGATGATTTTTTGTAACGGTATAAACAATGAGAGGTGGTGGATTGGCCAGATGCTGGCAGATGTGTAAAAATAACTCAGTTGTTTGGTGGTGGCTATGGCGGAGCTTCCACAGAGGCAGCAGGTGGATGAGGGAAAGGGGAGGCAGGAGGAGAGACCCGAGGCGGCCACCGGTCCGAGTGTCAGGTGAACTGAACTTCAGGTAAGAAGTTATGACCTGCAGTCTATCTGGGTCAGATATAAACCAAGTTTAGGTGGAGTTTGTTTTCGTTGTGCTGACTTTTTACAGTCAGTTACAATAACTCGTACTGCGTGCTAGCTAGCATGACGGAGTTTCTATACAGCTGGGTGGTGCTATGATGTTACTGATAGTGAACTTTATTTAATTCATAAGGTTAGTTAGTAGAGTTGCCAAATGTTCTGTAAAAAGACGTTATCGTCTCGTATTCAGAGAAAATATTACGCGTTTGGTGTTGAGCTGAAAAAGAACAGTTTGTCCCGAACTTCAGCTAGAATGAAAAAGACACAAAGCTGGAGTTACTCTGTGTTTATGCTGCACAGCTGCCTCTTCTTCTCTCATTCTCTCCCCTCCCTCTCCTGTTGCTACTTCAATCATGAAAGTGATCAATGATCAGCTGATCGGCTTTTCTCTCTTCTTTGTTTATCGCCCACTTTGCTCCAGAAACAGGAAACCAGTGGATGTCGCGCTAAACAACAGCAGCACGTTTAAGCTTGATCAGCTGTTGTTAGAATTTATTTAATATTAATTTCTAGTATCAGCTGATGTTTGCTGGAGCCACAGCTGTAAAGCTGCTGGTCATGATGTCGGTTTGGATATGTGGTGAGAGGGAAACATGAAGATGAAACCAGGAGATGTCCTTACTGAACCATCAGAGCTGAACAGGTGATGGAGAAACAGGTTTACCTTTTAGGTGACATGGATGAGTTGAAGTTATGAACTGTTTCTGAGAGACAAATAACACCAGGATCCTTTTCTAAGCAGCTGACAGCTGGTAACTGTGCAGGGGCGGGTCTAGCAAAGTTTTGCCAGGGGGCCAGGTAGGGCATTAACAGGAAAAGGGGGGCACAAAGAAACACTTTGTTATTCTCATTTAAAATGTCTCGCTTTTATTAATTAATGATCTGAAGCTTACAACCAAAGTTTTTATCTGAGGTAAAATGTATAGAAACCAACAAGACTGTACATCACTGTCACAACAGCGTTTGTTTTCATTCAAAGGCTTTATGGCTTTAATACCTGGGGGGCCGGTCTCTCGTCAAAATGCCCGGGCCGATTTTTTGTCCCAGTCCAGCCCTGGACACGACACGCAGTGAGTTAATCCGAGAAGATGCATTAAAAAAAATTAATGGCCGGGCCAGCGGTGCACATCGCAAATCAGCTCGCATAGACACATTAGTTGTGCCGCTTCTTAATGACGGTATCTTAGCAACCCCAACTACCAGATTCATCTTATAATTGGCTAAAAATCACTTCACCTACCGGTGAGAGGGACGTTGCTAGCTGGCAGTTTTTTTTCAGGCAATGTTGAAATTTCTTCATTCCGACACTTCAAATGCTTCAGGAGCTGTCCGCTCAGCGCAGCATCAGCACCGCAGAAATACACTGATACATCCGTAGACTCGAGACAGAATTCACAATGGGTTTTCGGGGCTTTCAGGTGTTTGGACCAATGTTTTCTTTTCTAATCAAATCAAAAAGCTTTAATGAGCAGCTGGATTTGTCTCGCATTAACTGGTTGGACACAGAGGACATCGAAATGCAGCTGATTGAACTGAAAAGCTCGACTCTGTGGGGGTCAAAGTTTGTAGAACTACGGACGCAGCTGGAATCCACAGCTGTGCGTGTTCATGGAGCTGCATGTTCACCTGCTGGACATCACTACCTGACAGGTTTACTGTCTTCAGAACATTGCAGAGGCTTTATTGACAGTGTTTGGCTCTACATGTCTGTGTGAGCAGATTTTCTCTCACATGAGTCCTCAGGTAGCCTCTGAATGCTGGACACTCGGAGACCTGTGTCTCTGAGTGGGAGACCAGAGGTCACATTAACATGTGTGTCTCTGTATTAACAAACATGCCATATTGGCCCAGTTTATTTTTCATATCATTGTTGTGAGGAGACCGTAAATAGCATTTGCATTTTCTGTTGTACAGTTCATTTGCTGTTATGAATAAAAAGTCTTTTTTTGTTTCAAAATAGCTGATAACTATTCGCTGATAGCTGCCAACATCTGTGCACAAATATAATTCTATAAAGTTTTTCTATATAGTGTGTAACTGTTAATTTAGAGTATTATTAAATTTATTGCTAATGCAGTCATATGGCACACTGACCTCTGAGGAAATTTTAGATGCACTCATCACCAGAAAGGTTGCCGACCCCTTTCTGTTCCCTGTTTGTGAAGGACTGCTAGAAAAGTTTAACATAACTGTCTGTGCTGAATCAGTCTTATTAGGTAATGTTCAAATCATTTTATCATCCCAGTGTTTTCAGTGTGGGAGAAAGTACTCAGGGCCTTCAAGTTACACACTATGAAAGGCAGCAACAAGGTTAATGTTCACATAATGTGATCATCCCAGTGTTTCCAGTGTGGGAGAAAGTACTCAGGGCCTTCAAGCTACACACTATGAAAGGCAGCAACAAGTTTAATGTTCAGAAACCTAAAGGCTGTATCAGCAGCAGAATGGAGCTAAAATAAATGTTGGTTCCAGTTCTATGAAGCTTTGAGTATTTTGGATCAGTAGCTGCTGTGTTTGTTGCATCATATTGCTGTAACTGTTTATATGCTTTATATATTCTGAGCTAAGTTGATCTATAGTGTTACATCATATTCTATAAGGATGTTATGTGTTTGTAGACTTTCTGCCCAGTTTGACCCATTTAGCAGACGTCAGCCTGTTTAAGGCTCTGATATCTATTCTGTGTGACTTACAGCAGTTATGACATGGTCTGATTTTCTCACCCAATAAAGGAATATTTCATATATCAGTCTACGCTTCATTCTATTAGAAACAGTTTTCACAGCTCGTACATTTTCATTTCACACATATATGTAAGCATTGAGCCAAATTTAGTAATGCCAACAAATTAAACGAAGAATATTATATATAATACATCTATATACACTGTCAAAGATACTTGAGTGTCTTTGAGTGAAGATTTAAGGTGATAGGAAATATAAATAAAGCCCAACAATCATGTTTACAGTCCCGTGGTCTCAGCCTCAGATACTCAACTAATCAAAGTGATGTCATAAAAAAATGAACAAAAAAAAATGTTTTTCTCCATTTCTGTCACACAAAGCTGTATGAAACGTTTCTCGCGGTTAGATCCATGGTTGCTAGGCAACCTGAGCAGCGCGACGAAGGCTAGACCGTCCCATTTAAAAGCCTCTCACTTCTGCACTTCTCGTACTTCCTAGTACGCACCGTACAAAAAATAAAAATAGTTGTTTTTCTGTTTCAATCACTCATCTTAGCAGTAGGATTTACATGAAAGGAGAAACAAATTAAGTTTGCGTGAAAATGTAAATTTTTGTCACTCTCTGGTCAACTGACTCAGTGACTCAAATGACTCCAAGAACCCGATTCACTTTGGTGAGTGACTCATCCAAACTCGATTCAGTAAAAATAATCGAATTTACCATCACTGAAGTAAACAAACAATCGCTCTACGCTCTTCAAACATCAAAATATATCATTTGATTTTTTTTATGACAGCAATGGTGAGTGTTCCACCCTCTGCTCTTTTTAACTTAACGTAATCTTTCCGTTTTCGTATTTTGGACATGATTTTTGAGTCCACCTTCGCAGTAGCAATTGACTGCAAAATAAAGCTACCAGAAATGTGCAACCCTACATCCGGTCTTAAAACAGGAAGTTAGCATTTTCTCGTGCACGGGGTCTATTAATGCTCTCTGGTTGCTATGGTAGTGCGTAAATATTTCTTTCAGAATAAGACACACAACTACAACATGGGAAAAAACCCAGGGAAACCGTTTTACTCACCGTCTATACCTAAAAACACAAGCCGACATGTATTTTTACATTTCTGTTTTCTTGCATTTTACTGTGACTGTATGTTGAACTCTGAGGCCAAACTATGGGTGACCTGAAGCTGTAGTTCAAGGCTTTCTGTGTGGACACAGACAGCGCAGTAGAGATGATCCTTCTGCTCTGCAGATGGCGTTAAAGCTCCACACTGCAACAAATACCCACAAAATATGCACAGTAGGTGCCCACCATCCACAGTCTGAGTGAGACCAGATTCATCACGCTTTTCCATTTGAGTCTGTCTCTGCTGGCCATTTTGTATCAGCAATTTTAAATGTTTTCTCCTGGATTAAGACATATTTGTCTCTCCAGTCCACATGGACACTCTCAGGCTCCTCTCAGTGGAAAAGCACAACCTGGTAGACACATGCAGAGTTTTACAGTGACAAAGTTGACAGGAATATTAAAATTAATTCAAAGTGGAGACATAGCTGTGAAGCAGAGACTTGTAGAGAAGCCACTGGCTGAATGTTGGATATCAGTTCAGGTCAACACTGACGCCTGACTGACAACACACTGAAAAAATGTCGCTTCTTCACATCATCACATCTCTGTGAGGCTCTTCAGTGTGAAGAAAAACTGCAAAGCTGCAAAGGAGTACTGCAGCTTTTCCTCAGCCCGACTCAGCTTCGACTGGAACGCATCACTGCCTCCATGCAAGTACGTGAAAGGAGTTCGTGCAGTGCGTCATACTAATGGCTGTGATAGTCTACCCACAGCTCACAATGAGGTCATACTAGGACAAACAGTCCTTACAGTATGACTTCATATTTGTATTGTTAATTACAACTAGGGCTGCCATGATTACGTCAACTATCAAAATCGTCGACGACTAATTTAATAGTCGACACGTCATTTGAAGCTTTGTAAGATCCCAAAAGATGCAGGAATAAGTAGCAGGATTTAAGAGAGTAATAACGGACTGAAACAGAAGATGGCAGCACTGCATGTACAAGGATGCAGGGGCAGGGATAGCTCAGTAGGTAAAGTGGTCGCCCCATGATCGGAAGGTCGGCGGTTCGAATCCACTTAACGGCTACCCTGAGGTACCCCTGAGCAAGGTACCGTCCCTACACACTGCTCCCCGGGCGCCTGCTTAGTGGGCTGCCCACTGCTTCACTGAGTGAATGGGTCAAATGCAGAGAAAAACAAGTAATTTCCCCATGGGGATCAATAAAGTATCCATTATTATTATTATTATTATGCCAGCTGCCGTTAAACTCCGAAGAAGAAGAAGCTGTGTCCGGTATCGTGCCAAACTAGGGCTGTATCCCAATTCAGGGTCTGCAGCCTTAAAGTACGCAGCCTCAACGATCCTCAAGGGCCGCGTACTCGAAGACCGCTAAGGCCGGAAGTGCGAGGCTCGTAAAATGGGACGGTCTAGCCTCCGTTGCGCTGCCCAAGTTGCCTAGCAACCATGATACTAACAGCTGGAAACGTGTCATACAGCTGTGTTTGACAGAAATGAAGGAGACAATCTTTTGTTCATTTGTTTGTTTCTTTCTACATGAGCTTTGATCATTCTCTGTGAGATTAAGCTCAGCTATTGAACGGCGTATATTTTAAAGTAAAGGCTGTAAGTTAGTACAAACGTCACTAATGTCACATAACTTTGCCGACATGTTGCCAACAGTAATGTTTTAATGTCCTTCATTATTAAACATTTGCACATAAATAAGTGACATAATATTCAGTACTTACTTAAAGTTTACTCTTCGGGCGCCCCTCATCCGCCGTTTTTTTTTTCGGCAAAATTATCCACACCCACCGCCACGCTATGCATTCTGGGATATGTTGGGCCACGAAGTCTACACCGCCACAGCCTTAAAATTCAGGGAAATGAAGGACGCATTTGAGGGCCGCATTTCGAGCAGCCTTTGAATTGGGACAGCCTTCGTCGCGTCGCTGTGATGTAATCGGCCTTAAAATGCGGCCTTTAAGGCTGCAGACCCTGAATTGGGATACAGCCTAGGTATCCCCGACAGAATTTGCTTCCCCTGCGTTGGGACCTTGGCACAACATCGGATGGGATTATTTAAATAAACCAATGACATTTTGACTGATCATTATTTACTAAAGGACAAGATCAGAGAGGCTAAGGACAATTACAGGAGGAAGCTGGAGTGGAAACTCCAGCAGAACAGCATGAGAGAGGTGTGGAGGGGCATGAAGACCATCACTGGATTCAGGCCAACCAACAGCAGGGGAGCTGAGGGAGGTGAGAATAGAGCCGACGAGTTGAATCTGTTTTTCAATAGATTCGACACCACAGTGTCTGCTCCCACCCCCACAACCTCACCTGCAGTCAGCCTGGAATCCAGAGCCACACCACTGTGCCAGCCTCTCTCTTCACATGTTGCCTCCTGTGAGATTCCTGACACCCCTCCCCCACCCATCACCTTCACTCAATACCAGGTTGAGATGCAAATGAGGAGACTTCACTCAGGCAAGTCTGCTGGACCAGACGGAGTGAGTCCCCTTGTCCTCAAGACCTGTGCCCCCCAGCTGTGTGGAGTCTTTCATAAACTGTTTATGCTGAGTCTGAGTCTGCAGAGGGTCCCGGTGATGTGGAAGACATCATGCCTCGTCCCTGTACCAAAGACGCCACGTCCCAGTGGCCCCCAGGATTACAGGCCCGTGGCACTGACCTCCCACATCATGAAGACCCTGGAAAGGCTCATCCTGGACCAGCTGCGACCCATAGTAAGACCACATCTGGATCCCCTTCAGTTCGCTTATCAGCCTCGTCTCGGAACAGAGGACGCCATCATCTACCTGCTCAATCGTGTCTACACCCATCTGGACCAGCCGGCGAGCACTGTGAGGGTCATGTTTTTTGACTTTTCCAGTGCTTTCAACACCATCAGGCCGACCCTCCTGGGTGATAAGTTAGCAGCGATGCAGGTGGATGCTTCTCTGGTGTCCTGGATTGTTGATTACCTGACAGGAAGACCACAATATGTACGTCTCCCACAGTGTGTGTCTGACAAGGTGATTAGCAACACAGGGGCACCACAGGGGACTGTCCTCTCCCCCTTCCTCTTCACCCTCTACACCACAGACTTCAGCCACTGCACAGAGACCTGCCATCTTCAGAAGTTTTCTGATGACTCTGCGGTGGTTGGATGCATCAGCAGGGATGATGAGACAGAGTACCGGGCTGTGGTCGACTCCTTTGTCACGTGGTGTGAGCAGAATCATCTGCAGCTCAACGTGGCAAAGACCAAGGAACTGATCGTGGACTTCAGGAAGACCAGGAAACACTTGACCCCTGTTTCAATCCAGGGGGTCAGTGTTGACATTGTGGAGGACTATAAATACCTTGGAGTACACATTGACAATAAACTGGACTGGGCTAAAAACACCACAGCACTTTACAGGAAGGGCCAGAGTCGTCTCTATTTTTTGAGGCGACTGAGGTCCTTCAACATCTGCCAGAAAATGCTGAGGATTTTCTATGAGTCTGTGGTGGCCAGTGCGATCCTCTATGCTGTTGCATGCTGGGGGAGCAGGCTGAGGGTCGCAGATGCCAACAGACTTAATAAACTGATCCGTAAGGCCAGCAATGTTGTGGGGATGGAGCTGGACTCCCTCAAGGTGGTGTCGGAGAGGCGGATGCTGTCCAAGATAAAGACAATGTTGGATAACACCTCCCACCCACTCCATGACATGTTGGTCAGTCACAGGAGCTCGTTCAGTGAGAGACTGAGATTACCGAAAAGCACCACTGAACGACACAGGAAATCATTCCTGCCTGTGGCTCCCTGTACAACGCATCCACTTAACACACTGTTTGCTGCTACAACTACACATGTTTCTTTTCCAAATATTTATTTATAAGTGACTTATGTATGTATGTATGTATATATTGTACTATTCTTAGTTAGCGTATTGTCTGTCTTGTCTTAATGTTGGTTTAAAATGGAGCACTGTAACAAAAAATAATTTCCCCCAGGGATCAATAAAGTATTCTGATTCTGATTCTGATTTGTATCCTTCTGTAACTGTTCAGAACTGTACTGAGCTAAAACCTCCAAAATTTCAGGAGCAAGAAGTCTTTGGACAGGGGGAACAAATTGTGGCAGGATCAGCCTGATATTATTTGTATCCCACTGTAACGTTACTGTATAAACAGCTACCATCTCCAAAATTTATGGAGTAGTTAGTCATTATATGAAGTGTTTATGAACTAATCATTCAAATCACGAATGTGGGATAGTGTTTGTCCATGATTTTGAAAGGCCAGTGCATGACCCCGATGCAGGGGAAACAAATTCTGTCAGGGATTCCGGCAGCTAGTTAGTTTTAATGTTACTCTTATTATTCTTTCTGGGTCAAAAAATAAACGTTTAACATATTTTCAGGCGAGAATGTAGCTGTGTAAACTTCAAATAAATATCTGCTCAGTTTATCAAGACACCGCATATTTTCAAAAGCGCTCCGATGTTTTCGGAGACGTCTGTTACCCACCAGCTCGATAGCTAGCCGGGGTTCAAGGCTCATTAGAGTGTGAGATGCTCGAGAATATACTCCGGTGTCCTGTTATATTTTAGACAGCAAGGAGCAGACGGCTGAGTTTATTAAACTTCACTCAAACAATCTGCAAATTTCTTTAAAATTTAATAAACTATCATCTTGTCTTTATTTTTAGTTAGCACATACCTTAAACACTTCAAGCTGTAAGATAATGATAGTTATATACGAGCAGATGCTGCTGGTGCAATAAGCTGTACGTTTTATGTCCAGTGGATGATGATCTGATTAGTCGACTAATCGCAAAAATAATCGGTGACTAGTCGACTATCAAAACAATCATTTGTGGCAGCCCTAATTACAACAAATTAAACATGGCTAAAGGAGGTGACACACAGGTATTGTGTTTGTGTAAAAACGTTACAGTTTACACTTACTGTAAGTATTGACTTCCAGCTGTCATCTTAGTTTAGTTCTTCCTGGTCCCAGCCTACCTCATTTACTAGCTGACATCATCTGGGCCTGTGCTGATTGGTTCTACATCAGTGACTCACAGTGGTGAGTGTGTGAGTGGTATGTGGCGTACATGCACCAGCTCAGAGGTCCAGATGGTCACTCAGTGGGAGCTGGAGTCCCACCAAATAACCTGCTAGCTATACTAAAACTACACAGCAGTAGTGCTTCTGTACATTCAGAAGGAGAAAAAACAACAGAACACCTACACCGTTAAAGTCAGCAACACTCAAAAACGTTTGTCAAAAACATTGTTAACTCTGCAGTGGACTGCAGTAGCAGGTTTTCTGGCAGGTTGTTTGTGCAGCATATTGATATATAAGCATGCTGCATTGCATGCAATGCATGAGGGGCGGTTTGGGGTTTAGGTTCTTACTCAAAGACATGTTGATACACAGGCTGGAGGAACAGGGGATTAAACCGCTGAACTTTTGATACGCATACTATCCACCCAAAGATACCAAGGCTGCTTCAAAGCGATAGATATACACAGAGAAATAAGCTTATAGTTAGGGCTGCATTAGCTGACCATGAACTTCAACAGGTCTAAGCCTGCTGGGGGCTTCCCATGATGCTGTTTCTTTGTGTTTATACACCGCTCTGCATTTAATCATTGGTTATTATTAATATCTGGCTCTCTTCAACAGCTTTGTCCCGTCCCCCTCCCCTTACCCCTAACTGCTCACGGCAGATAATTGTCCCTCCCTTGGTTTTGCTGGAGGTTTCTTCCTGTTAAAAGGGAGTTTTTCCTTCCCACAGTCGTCAAGTGCTTGCTCATAGGGGGTCATCTGGTTGGGGTTTTCTCTTTATTATGGAGTTTTTGCCTTACAATATAAAGTGAATAAAACTTATAACAATATTAAGCCCACACCAACCCCATTTTTTTGTTTTTTTTTTAAAGACTTATAACACAACAGCAGCAGTAATGATGCTGTGAATGATGTGAACGTCTTAACAATTTATATCATGATTAATTCATCAGCTCTTGGACTTTAAATTCTCCACAACATGCCACAGAGTCTGTTTTCCCCAAAGATGTTTTTCCTCATCTAAGTTACTGAAGCTGACCAAAAGGAAAACAGAGTACTGTAAAATTAGTTAGCAAACTACCAACAAATCTGTTAAAATTCTCAAATCCAAGTTGTGTTTTGAGTCAGCTGCTTGCCCACCCCCCACCCCCAGCCTTATATTTAGCAGCTCCCTCTTGTCCAGTAGGGGGGCCTTAGAGCCCACCCCCACACAGAGGTCATCTGGTGGAAACGCTCCTGAAGATTTAACTGTATGTTGAGAACATAGAATTTGAAAGAGGATCGGGGTCTGTCACATGTGAAGAAGAATGCTGTGGGCTCCTGCTCTGTGGCAGCCTGTCCACCTCAGTGCCTGCTGAGTGTGTGGGAGGAAAAGGAAAAGAGGCTCAAATTAGCAAAGCACACAGTGATGTGAGCTGATGGGGGAAAGTGGACCAGGACACACAACAGAAAGGAGAGAAAACAGAGGTAAGCCAACTCCAATTCCAAAAAGGTTTGAATGCTGTTTGCTGTAAATCTGATTTACAAATCTTTCAATCTATTCAACATAGGAAACATATCAAACGTTTAAACTGAGAAAACAAATAATTTCAAGAAAAATATGTAATATTTGAATTTGATGGCAGCAGCACATCTCAGACAGTTGGGGCAGGGTCATGCTTCCCACTCTGTAGCATCTCCTCTTCTTTAACATCACTCCACAAACTTGTGGGAACCGAGGAGAGCAGCTGCTGGACTTTTGGGACAGAGGAATGTTGTCCCATTCGTGTCTGATAGAGGATTATAGCTGCTCAGCAGTCCTGTGTCTTTGTCATATTTTTCACTTTATGATGCTCCAAATGTTCTCAGGTGGTTAAAGGCCTGCACTGCAGACAGGCCAGCTCAGCAAGGTGCTTTCTGAAACACATCTATCTGGGTGGGAGTATATGCTGCTCTAAAACTGCCAACTCCAGAGGCACTAACGCACCCCCACACCACCAAAGATACAGGTGTTCTTGAAGTGAGTGCTGATGGCAAGCTGGATGGTCCTTCTCCTCTTTAGTCTAGAGGACGTAGTGTCCATGGTTCGATCCATTTTGGTCTGGAGGTCCGGCTTTGGTCCAGAGATGATGGCTTCTGTGTTCACAGACAGTGATTTCTGTCTGTTCCTGAGCCCATGTACTGATTTAATCACAGAATCACATCTGTGTTTAATGCAATACTGCCTGAGGACTTGAAGACCATTCGGGATCTAATGCTGATTTTCAGCCTTGCCCCTCATGCACAGAGATTTCTCCTGAACGTATGACTTTGGAGGATGAGATATTCACACTATTTGCATTCCACTGAAATTGTTCCACAGTTTTGGAGCTCTACTAATACAAAATAACATTTTGCTGCCCCATCCCAACTTTTTTGGCACGTGTTGCTGCTAAATTCCAAACATCCTGTTTACAATTATATATTTTCTCAGCGAAGATTTGATAAAACAAAATAAAGATTTATGAGATTTGCAAATCATTGGATTCTGTTTGTGTTTACATTAACCAGAAACCCAACTTTGCCCAGACTGGAGCCTAAACATAACATGTCTCACTATATGCTCCACTGTGGATGACCCACTCTGTCACCTCCCCGTTTCTCTGTCTCTGTTCCAGTTGCACTTCCAGTTCTCTCTAATCCTATTACGGCTCTTCCAAGCAGAGCGTGAGTATGTGTGTGTTAGCATTCTTACATTTTCATATAACTAAGATCTCTGTCGAGGCAACGTGCAGCAACATCGTCTTTTAATAATAGAGAGAGAGGCTGGAAGGAGAATGTATAGGCTACACTACACGAAAAACAAATCGGAATAATTTATTTCTTCTGGAAATGTGACCACAGTACAAAAATTGTTTAAACGTCATACTGAAACTTCAGACTATTTAGATACTCATTCCCACAACAAGGGCCCAAACTAGGGGCACTGGAAGGGTTGAGGTCAGGCAGCACAAATCCAGCTGTTGTAGTTTCGCCTCTGAACGCCACCACAATGGATCGGAAATCAAATAAACAATACGAGCAGCCTAATTCAAGGGGTTTTACAAAAATGTTAGGTTCATCTTTTAGGTCTTTCAGTGATTTTCTCCACTTGTTAGAGGCTGACAACCAGAGATGTGTAATCTGATTACTTTTTTCAAGTAACGAGTAAAGTAAGGGATTACTATTGCAAAAACGGTAATTAGATTACCGTTACTTTCCCGTAGCAACGCTGCGTTACTGCGTTACTAAAACCGTGATTTTTTTGTGAGAATGTCTCACGACAGTGACGTAAGCGAGTGCGACGTTGGTGACAACAGCTGTGTGCAGATCAACAATGGATCATATATCGAGTGCGGGAGAGAGTATGAGCGTGCAGCGTTTAAAGCGTGGAAGTACTGACCTTTGAGTTTGATTCCATAAAAAGTGACAAAAACATTAGTGTCCGCTGTGCGTGGGAAGAAAACTTCTTTTTACACCGAACCCCCCCCCCAAACAAGCTCCGAGTGCACAACGACGTAATGGGAAACTCACAGAGAAACTCGCGGATTCTTCCACTGACCGCTGCGGCACACCTGCACCAGGGTAAACCTCCGCCTACCCCGCTCCTGCTTTACAGGTGAAAATAGAGCAACAGGACCGCTGAGTCTTTGATTTTATTTATTTTCTGCTGTGTTTTACTTGCATCTATTTGAAAGACTGAGTGTAAACACAAAAAATATTTTATTTTATGTGCTGGAATGTGCAGAAAATAGGTTTAAATGTTAAACTAATTTATTCCAGTCAGAGAATGTTGCATATAATTAAATGTTTGCTTGATGCATAAAGTTAAAAGATTAAAACCAATAAAACAAGTTTTAAAAAGAGACTTTTCCATTTGATTACGTTTTGTATGATGGATTATGTAGAAAAAGTAGAATTGGGCTGAAAGATCTATCGCTTTATCACCTATTCAGATTGTAAATCGTGTTTTTAAAAAGTAACTAAGTAACTAAGTAATCAATTACTTTAGAAAATAAGTAATCAGTAAAGTAACGGGATTACTTTTTTGGAGAAGTAATCAGTAATTAGTTACTGATTACTTTTTTCAAGTAACTTGACCAACACTGCTGACAACTATGTGGACAAACTAGGACCATTTCAAATATAAGGATTGTTTTCCATACTTAGGTGAAAATTGACTGCCTGAAGTCTTGAACCCATGGACATCACCAAATGCTGCTTTCCTTGC
The DNA here is from genome assembly GCF_965226115.1 of Aulonocara stuartgranti. Taxonomy (NCBI): domain Eukaryota; kingdom Metazoa; phylum Chordata; class Actinopteri; order Cichliformes; family Cichlidae; genus Aulonocara; species Aulonocara stuartgranti. Next base: position 34,270,863 of record NC_138954.1, on the reverse strand, counting down.
GATGTTCTGTCACACTTTTACTGCAGCCATCTTCAGTTGCTGCCCATTTGCGGGTCCTCGTCTTTAGTTTTGTCCTCAGTAGCTGAAGCTGCTCTGTTGGGTTGCTTTTGTAGCATATTTGGGGTCAGTATCCATCTGTTCTGAGAAGCCCTGGAAAGCATCAGTCTGAACCCGAGCAAAGAGTAAAACCCTGTACAAATCACAATTCATGCTTCTGCTTCTATCAGCATTCACATCATGAATCAACACTATGCTGAGTTCCACTGGCAACACTACAACATTACCTCCACTATGTTTGACAGATATTTGGATCATGGACCGTTCCTCTCCTTCTCTGTGCTTTTGTCTTTCCAACATTAGTACAAGTTCATCTTGGATTAATTTGTCCAAAGACTGTTTTTCACCTCTCAGAACTGTGAAGGTTTTACATGATTCCTATGAAGTCTACACACCAGACGTTTTCAGCTTGTTTCACCTAAACTTTGTATTTCCATTCATTCCTGCCTTCTCGAGAGGCTTCTTATCATGGTTAGATATTGTGAAGTTGGTTGTCTTAACCAAGGAAATGAATCTGTGATTGTACACCTCAGTTTCTGCAGTGCTCTTTCAGGCCTTGTGTTGTAGCTGAACAGTTCATCCATTCTTTTGTAAAATCTAACAGATTTTTTGCTCTCTCTCTCTCACACACACAGTTTTTGTTTCAGACCAATGAGTGCTTTGCTCATTTGCACCAATATCTCTTTAACTTCAGATAATAACAAAGGGCACAGGACATGCTTGCCACTCAACTGTCCAAGTCCCATTGAGGCTCCAAATATGGGGGACCGTGAAAAAAATGGCTGCAATTTATAAACAGTTAAGCCAAATCTTTTGTTGAACATCTCAAATTAAAGCTGTAAGTCTGCACTTTAAAATCCACTGTGGTGGTGGACAGAGGCAACGTGACAAAAACTGTGTTGCTGACCAACAAATTGTGGAACTAACTGTATAGTAAGACTAATATTCTGCAACATTTAATTTGCAGACTTACCATAAGTCTGCTAAATTCCACACATTTGATGACTTGGCGAATTATGAAGCACACAATTACTGTACACATTGTTGCCCGAGTCAGGCAAAAACTGGCATCATCTCTTTGAGCAAACTACAATTTTCAGGCAAATTTAACAAGGTTCATGAAGAAACCTGCAGAAAGTAAGCAAAAAGAGTGGCAATAGAAGGCTGAAGAAGCCCTGGGTCAGATAAGGGAGACAAGATAAGCTGTGTGCTGGAGCTAATGGGTTTACCAAAGACACAGATCACATCTTACAAGCAGACTTACCCTACTGCTTTAATCACAGCACTTCTACAGAACAGCTTTTTCTTCACCACCTCAACTTATTGGACTCGTGTCAACGGAAATTACTGTTCAGAGATTAAGTGGCTCAGTAAACAACTTGGAAACTGCTATAAAAAGATTCCTTCTTCTTTGTTCTTTCTTTCAGGATATTTCTAGGAGGAGACTGAAGAGTAGCAGACTATAGCATCTATTATTCAGAAGGTTGCTGGTTCAATCTCTGGCTGTTCCAGTGTTAGAGATTTTCTACATTATACATTATAACCAAATCTCTATAATACAATATAATCAAGTGTGCCTTATATTCTAACCAAGTATGCCTTATATTTTCTTGTGTTCATATATTTTCACATAACCAAGCCTATTGTTGAAGAATCACCTAACCAAGTCTATTGTTAAAGGAAAACATGATGCATTCCTTACCTCAGTGTCTGAGATGTTTGACAAGCATGATATACTTCTGTATTCTTATCCCAGTGTGTGAAAGATCAGATAAGCTGATTTAATGTTTAACCTCTTCCCTGACAGTTAAAAGAGGAAGTACTATGTAACCCATTTTTGCCTTATAAATAAAGCAAGCAGCCTGTGCTCGTTGTGTGTGTCTTCTCAGAGGCATTCACCCGTGCGCACGTTTTCTAATTACACTCTGAGTCGGTCTGCAGTTGTCTCATTTCTCTTACTTGTGTTTGAACAAATGTCTACCCTTGACATCCAGTCTGCATGCTAAAGTATTCTTGGGCAAGACACTGAACCCTGAGTTGGTCCTGATGCATTCATAAGAGTTCAGAGCTCAGCACGGTTCTCCGCTGGCAGACTATAGGGGGCCATGGACAGCCCATCTATGAGAAGAGGGTATCTGTTGCCATTTGTAGGCAGTGTCCAAATGTGGTTCAACCGATCTATGGGACACTGTTGCTTGTGCTGCTGCTGGTCCATCAGCAGCTGTAGAGAACAGTGAGGTTTTAACAAACAAAGAGATAAAGTGAAACTGAGTGTTAAAAACACTTAAAGTACCCACAGCACCCACAGTGTGTACTTTTTATGCTGCCTTTTTTTAAAAACTTGGATATTTTTTAAAATCTCATTTCTTCCTCATTATGACGCTCAGTTTGAACTTCAGCATCATGACCATGTTTGACCATGTCTACAAATTTACATTGCTGCCATGTGATTGGCTGATTAGATATGTGTGTTAATGAGCAGTTAAACAGGCTGGTGAGTGTATACTGGACGTGAAACAAAAGAATCAACTGAAAAGATGGCACATTAAACCAAATGTCTGAATATAACTTGAGTGGGAGCAGGTTATGTTCAACATAAGTTTCTAATCCCGTAATCTCATTTTGTAGCACTTCTTTCTTCTTTAAACTTGTTCTACACACCTGTAAAGTTTTATCACTGTATCTTGCAGGTTATGTCACTATTGTGTTGCACTATTCACCCACAGTCGCCACAACGTTCACAAGAACGTGTTTTGCCACACTTCCAAACATATATGCACACTTTACAGAAAGGGTCAGAGCAGACTACCTACTGAGGAGACTGAGATCTTTTGGAGTGTAAGGGATGCTGCTGAAGACCTTTTCTGACTCTGTGGTAGCGTCAGCCATCTTCTGTGGTGTTGTGTGTTGGAACAGCAGCATATCTACAGCTGAGAGGAAGTGGCTGGATAAGCTAATCAAGAAGGCCAGCTCTGTCCTAGGATGCCCCCTCGTTTTTCCATTGTCTGTAAAAAGTCTCGGTTTTTTAAGCACAAATATACAGCACATTTTGTACATTCTTTTTAAAAACAATTACCCTACTCCGTTGCACATTTCTTTGAATCCAAGTATGCTATTTTTAATAACAGTAAAGTATTTTTTTTTCTTATGTTTTAAATTTCACTTAAGAGACCATACAGTCTCTTATTCCTTATTTTTGCTCCATGCTGGTCACTCTTCTACTGGAACACTTGAATTTCCCCAGTGAGGGACGATAAAGGATATTTCTATTTCTATTCTATTCTGTACATACAGACTGACTGGGATCAGAGACATTAGAGTGCTGAGAGCCAAGTCAAAGCAGCACGTGTTAATCCAGGCAGGGTTTGTGCCACAAATAAACTGACAGCCTTGTGAAAAACTTGTGGTTTTGATGGCCTCAATCCAGCTGCTACACATATACATTGAAACGGACACAGAGAAACCCTAGGGTCTGTAATTTGGACACAAAAAAATCCCTTAATCTGCAATAAGTACCAGTCCACTTTACGAGTAAAAATGCAGCCCTACTGCAAACTAAACATAAGACAAGCAAACAAGATTCCTCTAAAAAAGATAAATAGTAATAATCTGCATATCTTCCTCTGCAATTTAGACATTAGCTGGAACAAAACAATCCTCACAATATTCACCAGTGTTAGCACTAGTTTAAGTTTATTAGATAAAGGTATGAGGTAGATAAAGGGTAAACAGTACATTTCAAATCTCCTGCACACATGTGCTAAGATGCAGGCAGTTAGACAGGCCTCTAACTGAGAACACAGATGAACTCTCCAGCCTCAGTTCCCTCACAGTACTGCAGACACTGCTGAAAAAAGCTGTTATGTAATGTTATTAACTCACCAAATGAATGGCACTAACACACCGTGATGAACACATGCATGTCAGATTTCAGGAGTCAGTGTGGGGATGCTCCACCTCCACTATGCCGAGGAATTCTCCCTGCAATGGTCACTATATAAGCATAGAGGCCAATGCAAGGTTCAATAACTTGTACGCTGACTGCTGAATGAGAATATTTTAAAAAAATTAAAAATTCCCCACTTGCCCATGCGGGCGGTCTACTCTTCAAGCTCTGGTCCTCTACCAGAGGCCTGGGAGCTTGAGGGTCCTGCGCAGTATCTTAGCTGTTCCCAGGACTGCGCTCTTCTGGACAGAGATCTCCGATTGTTGTTCCTGGAATCTGCTGGAGCCACTCGACTAGTTTGGGAGTCACCGCACCAAGTACTCCGATTACCACTGGGATCGCTGTTACACCTCTGTCCACATTTTTTCGAGTTCTTCTCTGAGCCCTTTATTTCTCGTGTTCCTTCTTCCTGATGTTGCTGTCATTGGGAACCGCTACATCGATCACTACGGCTGTCTTCTTCTGTTTGTCTACCACCACTATATCCGGTTGGTTAGCCACCACCATTTTGTCCATCTGTAACTGGAAGTCCCACAGGACCTTAGCTCGGACATTCTCCATCACCCTTGGGGGCATCTCCCATTTTGACCTCAGGACTTCTTGTTCTTACCGTTCAGCTGACTCCTCAGGACTTGCCTGACCCTCTGCAGGTACTTGGTGGTTGCAGCTTTTCTAGCGGCCTCTTCATCGTTCCCATTTGCCTGCGGGATCCCCAGGTACTTGTAACTGTCCTCTATGTCTGCAATGTTGCCTTCTGGTAGTTCGATCCCCTCAGTTCTGACTACCTTCCATCTCTTTATTATCATCCGACTACACTTCTCCAGTCCGAAAGACATTCCAATGTCATTGCTGTATAGCCTGGTAGTGTGGATCAGTGAATCGATGTCTCGTTCACTCTTGGCATACAGCTTGATGTCATCCATGTACAGGAGGTGTCTGACAACTGCTCCGTTCCGTAGTCGGTATCCGTAGCCAGTCTTGTCAATGATCTCACTGAGGGGGTTCAGGCCTATGCAGAACAGCAGTGGGGACAGAGCATCTCCTTGGTAGATCCTGCACGTGATAATGACTGGTGCTATGGGCTTGGAGTTGGCCTCTAGTGTTGTCCGCCACATCCCCATTAAGTTCCTGATGAAGGCTCTTAGGGTCCTGTTGATCTTATATAGTTCTAGGCATTCCAGGATCCAGGTGTGGGGCATTGAGTCATAGGCCTTCTTGCAATCAATCCAGGCAGTGCACAGGCTGGTCAGCCTAGTCTTGCAGTCTAGGCTGACTGCTTGGTCTATCAGTAGCTGGTGTTTTGCGCCTCTGGTATTCTTGCCCATCCCTTTCTGTGCCGTACTCATGTATTGACCCATGTGCCTGTTCATCTTAGCAGCTATGATGCCTGACAGGAGCTTCCACGTGGTGCTGAGGCAGGTTATTGGTCGGTAGTTGGAGGGGACCGGTCCCTTCTGGGGGGTCCTTGAGGATCAGGACCATCCGGCCTTTGGTTAGCCATTCTGGGTGTCTCTCGTCAACCAGCATGGTTACTGGACCCTGTTCAGGGAGGTTGCTGTGGTCTGCTCTTAGATCCACTAGCCACTGAGCATTGCCATTATGAGTTGCGTCCTTCTCCTATATGCTCTTCCAATATTGCGCCGTCTCCTGCCTTGGTGGTGCCGATTTCATATTGTTCCTCTGCCACTGAGAGTACACCTTGGCTGGTATACACACACACACACGCACATATATACATGTATATGTAGACCCAGTTTCGGTGTCTGGTTGCTGGGTTGGGGTTAACATTCATTCAGCTTTCACTTTGGGTTCTTGGGCGATATGTAAAAAGTTTCCAACTGACAGTCCAATAACCGATGATAGGCGATATATTCATGCAGACTTTTTGATGGGCAGAGCAATGTAATCATGTATGGACTGATTTGCGCGTTTCAAATTTGTACGTTTTGTTTGGAGGGAATATTTCACCTTCTTATCTTGCTTGTTTCAGTATTAACATAGATACTTTTTGGATTACTCATTTATTTATTTGAGATGCACCAAATCGCACAAAAGACTTAACTTTACGTCAGAGATTCTTTTTATGTTCGCTGGCAGAGACATTTTTAACTTACTTTGTGTTTAATTTTGTATTTGTTGTTTGGTCGAGTGTGTAAAACACATAAACACTGGAACGGCCTGTAAACACAGTTATAGTGGAAAAAAGAAGCCATTTCTTCTTTGTTTCCCTCCCCACCATTGTGTTTTGGGTTTTTTTGTAATAATATGTTTTCTGAACTCCTTTCTTTCTTTCTGTTATGAGTCTGAGTAAATGGTAAATGGCCTGTATTTGTATAGTGCTTTACTAGTCCCTAAGGACCCCAAAGCGCTTTACATATCCAGTCATCCACCCATTCACTCACACATTCACACACTGGTGATGGCAGCTACATTGTAGCCACAGCCACCAGTAGGCAACGGGTGAAGTGTCTTGCCCAAGGACACAACAACCGAAACTGTCAAAGCCGGGGCTCGAACCGGCAACCTTCCAATTACAAGGCGACCTCCCAACTCTTGAGCCACGATCGCCCCACCCGAGTAAATGAATTGCTGCATTTGTTCGCAGCTGGAAGAGGATGCTGTTAAAACAGCGCTATTATTTTTACGGTTGACTGCTTCTCTTAGCTTCAACCAACATTTTTAGCAAACTTACTCATGGGCAAATAAATAAATCACTCTTGTAAAAGCGATCAGCGGAAGGCTCAGCCTATCTTCAATATATTCGTCCAGTCGCCCAACCTTAAATTGAACTACTCGTTCTTGTAGAGAACCAGTTCTCGATTCCCATCCCTAGGAGTGGTACTTGTTGTTGCCCTGAACCAGGGAATACTTGCAGCATCCATTCATGAATTGCAGTCTGAACTGAAGCACAGACTGATGACAGTGCTTGCCATGTTTTCCAAGGATGGCAAAGCAGAAAGATTTAACATCTCTAATCTGATTGGAGTAGACATGTAAAAGCCCCTCCCCCACTTCATCTGCCTGATGCTCACACATCCCTGGATTCATTTTCACCCAGACGCCCTGATGTGACCCATCAGATTCTAATCTTAAATTACCTGAAAGAGTCCAGCAAGTACAAGAAGGAAGCTGAGTTAATGTATTCTTCAACTGCAAGTGTGTGTGTGAGACAAAGAGAGAGTGAGGCTGTGTGTGGATCCTACTTCCTAGGTAAAATCAGCTCACACATTTGACAGGTAGTGCGCCTCATGCACATACATAGTCTCTGCAACATGGAGAGCATGTGACAGATGGCTCATGGAGGATTTATTTCCATGGATACACACAAAAATAACTGCAAAGTAAAACGCTGTCTCTAATATTATTACACTGTGACTAAAGGACAAGGTGAAACCATTAAAATAAAGATATAAAAAAACATCATAAACGATAAAAGAAAATCATAAAAAGAAAGAAATGAAAGTCTACAATCGCTGTGTTTTTTTTGTTTGTTTTTTAAATTCTGTTATCCAAATCCCTTCAGAAAGTATTATTCCCAATCGTTGTTTTTTTGTTTTGTTTACACACTGAGGTGGACAACAGCACAACGACAACACCTTTACAACCAAATATGGGTGTAGGGCACAATCAGCCAAGGTTTCGGGTGAGCTCATTGTGAAACCTAGCCCCACCCCACCATGTGATTTTCTGAGGTCAGATGCCCCAGGATGTGAGTGGGCGTTAACCCATTGTGACGACCTACACCCATTTTCACACCTTGGCTCATGTGATTAGGTAGAGGATCATTAGGGGGTCCATTGTCCCTCTCAGTGGGTTGCTCCTACACGGCTTAAATCTGGGACTCTCCAACATGTGACCCTAGAACTGAAGAAGCTTCTCGGATGAGAGGTGAAACGTCTTCAAGCAACTCAAAGAAGTCCAGACGCTTTTCTTTCCAAGCTCCTTAGACTACAATGACCTGGATGACTGAGAACCTTCACAGACATACTTCATCTAAACCTGCAGCATGCATAAAGTCATTAATCAACCACTTTGCCAAGTTGACAGAGGCTGCAGATCAGATCAACAGTTAAGACTCCACATCGCGAATGGACAAGCAACTGATTATGTTACTTTGTCATTTGTTTGTCATAAAAAAGTAATAAAATAGTTACAGAGACTGGGTCCTGTGTGTGTGTGTGTGTGTGTGTGTGTGTGTGTGTGTGTGTGTGTGTACATATTTAGACATCTTTGTGAGGACAGAAAATTGACATGCTACTATACTTGTCGGGACTAACAGTCAGTAATGGGGACGAAATGCCGTCCCCACAAGTTTGAAGGCATGTTTGAGGCTCAAAATGTGGTTTTAGTGTCAGGATTACAGTTAGGTTATATATAAATGTCTCACTGTGACGCTAAATGCTAAGCCATCAGGTGTTTTAAAAATTAATCGGCTATGTACCACAGGCCTTCAAGCTGGCTGTAGTTAAACCTTTACTCAAAAAGCATCTCTAGACCCAGCAGTCTTAGCTAATTATAGGCCAATCTCCAACCTTCCTTTATATCAAACATCCTTGAAAGAGTAGTTGTCAAACAGCTAACAGATCATCTGCAGAGGTTTATTTGAAGAGTTTCAGTCAGGTTTCAGAGCTCATCACAGCACAGAAACAGCTTTAGTGAAGGTTACAAATGATCTTCTTATGGCCTCTGACAGTGGACTCATCTCTGTGCTTGTCCTGCTAAAAAGCTGGTGGCCTAAAAACATGCAAAAAAGCCTTATTTTTCCTCTGTACAAATGCTGAATATAAACTTCAGTTCCATTGGATACTGCCTTTACACTGCTATGTTCGTCTTGCTTTCATTTCTAGAAAATAAACGTGCAGATGCTTAAATGTCTTCTTTATCTTATCCGGTCTGTAAGTCAGTGACGTCAGACTTACAGACGAGATTCTGGGTCCAAAGTCAAACGAATACTGTGGGTTTACTGAGAGTTAAAAACTGTCTAAATTCTTTCATCTTTAATAAAAGGATCAGTGTTGCTGCTTTACTATGGAACGCCAGGACTGCCATAATGAATTAATTAAATACACCATTAAATAATTAATTAAATGTGGCAATAATTAAATACAAATGGGAAATAATTAATTAAATAAATATTTTTGACACATTTAATTAATTATTGACACAAATGGCAACTGTTCAGAGACGTGGTTACAAAGAGGATTTCAAACTCCAGGCTGTCAGTCACACAGTAGAAGTTGGGAACAGAGCAGCTGTGAAATCTGTCTTTCATATTATGCTCAGCGTCTTTTAGTTTACATTTTGACTGCACAATTGTGAGCTTTTTGTTATGCACAAAAACAACATTGTTTTATTTTAAAATTAAATATCGCGATAGAATATGGGTAAAACGCGCATGCGCAGTGCCTTTGTTTTCATACGCACATGGCGGAAAAGGCACGGCGGTGACGGAGAATGACAAGGGCGAAAGCGGATCGTTAAATGAAACGGATGAACCAGAACTGGTTTGTAAAAATGCTGCAACTTCAGTGGTGTGGAACTGGTTTGGCTTTCGTCCGTCAGATACACAACAAAACACTATTTTTGGTAGAGCATGCTAGCGGGCCGTCGTTATTACCGTGTTGTTTGATTTTAAGTGTGCCATATTTTCCAATCCTTTGATTTTTCTGAAAATCGGCAGTGCCCCTTATAATCCCGTGTGCCTTATATATTAATCCTGGTTTTGTTTACCGACCTCGAAACGATTTTATGTGGCGCTCGAAAATCTGTCAAATGTTTAGTACGACTTTGCTAAGCTACGAACCCGCACCACTTGATGGCTTGTCGGAGCATTACGGCTATCGTAGGCTTCAACATAATGTTACCGTATTGCGTGTGTATAACCTCTTTTTCAGTGTTGTGGATATTATACATGGTTATGCTGAGGATATGTTGGCCAATTTCCACTGGAAATGCCTTTTGGTTAAACTGTCAGCAAAGAATTTACATTTGCATTGTTAAAGTTTATATAACTGTAATGCACATAAAAAAAACAGCTGCTTGTTTAAGAGAAAATACATTGATGGGTTTTTTTGCACTAATAAAGTTGAGGAGTTGTAAAGTATTTTTTCTAGTGTCAATTATATCGTCAGTTATATCGTTATCGCAAATTTTCAAATCTATATCGTGATAAATATTTTGGGTCATATCGCCCTGCTCTACTACTAACAACTGCGCTGCCAAAAATGTGTCAGTGCAAAGAAAAAGAAGAGACCATGATTAGCTCTTCATTCACTGTCAGACACCTTAATAATGTTCAGTTCAAACTGCAGAACACACACAATGCAGACAGACGCCGAGCTGTAACAGAGGAGAGGCTCAAAGTAGCACACTCTGCTTTTTATTGTTTAATCTGAGAGTCACTGGAAATCGTAAAAACTAGTCCCTAAGGACCCCAAAGCGCTTTACACAACCAGTCATCCACCCATTCACACACTGGTGATGGCAGCTACATTGTAGCCCCAGCCACCCTGGGGCGCACTGACAGAGGCGAGGCCCTCTGACCACCACCAGTAGGCAACGGGTGAAGTCTCTCGCCCAAGGACACAACGACCGCCCCAAATGTAAAAATACTGGACACTGGTGATCATTTACATGGGTGAGTACAAATTCAGAGTCGGTGCTGTTTCACAGTTACTCTGCACAGCTCTCTGTATGTCACCACTGATAGCAGAGCTGGTTGTACAGTAAACTTTATTGGAAATGTCCCTTAGCACAGCAATGCACGCTCCAGTGTTGGGTAGTGTCACATCCTGAGTAAGCCCTGCCTTCACTGCGGTCGCTGCAGTTTGCTTCATTTACCTCCATCATTTGAATGTGCTCCTTCTAAAGGGGTCAAGTCATTGCTGCAGTAGGTTTAGCCTGATTGTCTGAACTGATTCTAAAGAAGAAGAAGCAGCAGCACTGTCTTTGGAAAAAAGAAAACACTTTTCAATAACTGCTAATACATGACGTCTGTAACTTCACAGATACCTGGGAACCCATCATCTCATGCATTTGATTAAATCCCTGTCAGCTGTTCCTGGTAACTGCAATCTAAAGCTCCAGCTAGAGCAGAGAAACAGCCTGACTAAATCATTCACAGCAGAATTCATAAAGGCTACAGACAGAAGCTGTGCACTATGAGCAAGGACACCTGTGGCTCTCAGGTAAAACTTCCTCAATCTACATCTCAGTCGAAGCTGGAAGCACTAAACTCTAGGCTTGTTTCTACAACAAAGCAAAGACTGTGCAACTGACTGCCCAGACAAATTTAAAAGGTTATTGCATCACTTAAGTGTGCACAGGATGAAGAGGGAGCGCAAGGTGAGAGCTCTGCAGTGTTACCAAAGCAAAGGCCAGGTTTTATAAAGGGCTCTTCCATCTTTCTTCTTGCTTCTTTGATGCTGGCTCAATGTAGCAGTGATCTGAATGAAGAGTGGAAGTTACACTACTTGTTAACTGCTGAGCACACAGTGAGAAAACTAACTTAATACTGGTGCAGGACTGTTAATGACAGCACTGTAAAAAACAGCTTCAGTCATGTTGATGTTGACTTTTAAAGCGGAAAAAGCATCGCCTTCACGCAAACACACTTCACACATGTTTTTGCTTTTTTAGGCAGACTTTAGCTCATTGAGAAGAAAAACTAGACTCTGTAAGAAAGCAAGAATTTGATTCAATAACCGCTGGTCAAATTCAACATTGTTCACTTCTGACTCAGACCTCCTGGTTGGGGATAAACAGAGGAGTTAGTGGCTTCCCTGTGGCCATGTTTTCTGCTGCTTGGCCTCCCTCAAGGTTTCCCGTTCACACGGAAGGGCAGAAGGTTTTCCTCGAATAGTTGTCCAGTGGTTTCACTGCTACCTTAAGCCCTCTGTGTATGAAGCTGCTTGTCTCTTATAGCTGTTTTAGGATAGTTGCTCTCCCTTTAACTGGTTTTCTATGTACATACACATGGAAAGTTGGGAAGGTGCAGATGGAAAACGTCTGCCTTTTCTATTGGTTATAGTGGTCCTGACTAAAATACCCAGCAACAGATGACATGAAGATGTACTTCAGCTGCACCACAGTGTTCACTCAAGCCTGATCAGAAATGGACTCAGTGGAAGTGTGGCTTCTTAAAGTGGACATGAAACACTAGATGTATAAAGGCCATTGCTGCTGCTGATTACTGCCACACCTGTTCTCGATCAAGAATAAGGTGATCCAAGAAAATTCAGGAACAAATGAGAAACAACCCTCAGGTCTGAGTCTGAAAAGGCTAAAGCTGTGTAACTTCAGCCAAACACAGTACGAGCCATTTATCCACAAATGGCGAAAACATGGAACTTATATTGTCTTTGTCTAACGTTTACATTTGCTTGATACTCTGAAACACTGAAGTGTGACAAACATACAAAAAACAGGAATTCAGGAAGCTTGCAAACACGTTTTCACACCACTGTAATTTCCTCTGGTGTTAATAACGTACACGACTGAAGAGCTGGCAGTCCTTACAGGAACAGCATCATTTACAAAGGTGAGACACGTGTCCTTCACATTCAGACATTTTGGAAGTAAAGTGTTTCACATTTCATGTAAAGATACTTTGAACCTTCAAAACACGAACAGTTCTGTGATGCGCACTCGTGCTGGTTATTGCTGACCCCTGCAGTTTTCACACTTTGGTTACTAAGAGCAGAAAAGTGCTGGAGATTAAAGAGCCTGAGATTTTCACAGATTAAACTTTGTCTAATCTGAATGACAAAAACTCAATCTTCAACATCCTGACCTGGAGTTAGCAGCAACTTTCTTTAGCCTCACTGAACTACAGCTTAGCAATGCATGAACCAGTCTCCCACCTGCAGCTTGTGGACAGTGACCTTCCAAGTACAAGCACTGACTACTGCTGCCAGAATCAGTCCATGGCAGCAGAGTCCATCTGACTGCAAGATGAGAGCCTGTCCAGCAGTGACGGGGCTTAAATATTTGGCCTATAAGGAAACTGATGGTGCCGTTTTCTCAGAAGGATGAAAAAATGAAATCATAAAGCATACCTGGGGTTCCTGCCCAGTGATGTCTGTGTGGGAAACACTGCACTATGAACTGTACTATTCAGTCTGAAAATACAGAGACATTGTTTTTGGTCTGTATCTTATATACTAAACTGTATTCTGTGTACAGTTTCACACAAAACTCTATGTGATCAAGACTTATTTGCTGCCCTAAATGACTATAAGATGCAGGAATGATGCCCAGAGAGCAGACGGTGAGCTGCTGCTCTGTGACAAGCTTAATGAATGTAAACTTACCCATAATGTAAAAAGCACTGTTGTACTGTTGGCTGTGATTTTTAAGCTGAGCACATGTACTAGACCAGCGGTCTCCAACCTTTTTTGCGCTACGGACCGACTTTTTTTTCATGGACCGGCCTTTAATGTGTCACGGATAAATACAAAAAAATAAAACTAGTACCGGTACCAAAAAACAGAAGATTTATTCATAACACAGTGAAAAGACCCAGGAAAACCGAGTTAACCATAAAAACGATAACAAAATAACGCTGAAAACCGATAAAAACCCTGAAAACCAGACATTTCACACCTGAGCCTCAACTCTCGCGGCCCGGTACCAAACGACTCACGGACCGGTACCGGTCCGAGGCCCGGGGGTTGGGGACCGCTGTTCTAGAGTATATATTGTAACAGTAGTGATTTCATTTCTGTTCAAACCTCTTCAGCCCTTCCTCATTTCTTTATATTTCACTAGGTAAATGTGTAACAGTGATTTACTGAATCGATTCCATGATGTAAATATTTGTTCTGTAAAAATTGTGTGTTTCTGTTTGTATAAGTGCTTTTCTTCTGTTGCTGTTACAACCAAATTTCCCCTTGTGGGACAATTAAAGGATTATTCTGTTCTATATACGCTGCATAACAGAGTTTGTACAATGTTAACAAGCTTGAAAGCTAACACTTGGTATTACTACTAATAACACCATGACTGATGTTCCACTGAGTTTCTTGTGTTTGATTTTGTTTTTAAATCCATGAATGCTTTTACCGCAGTGGCAGCGTGTTTGGGATCATTGGGGTCACAGGCTGAAAAATGAAGCTGTAACAAATCAGTTTTCAGACGGTAGCTAAAATCTGATGGTACTTTGCAGTTTTCGTAATTCCATGAATTTTAACACTACTGGGTTAAATACAACCCTAAACCATGGCAGAACCTCCAACGTGTTTGCCACTCACTTTCCTGACCTCCTCCATACTTACTGATGATGAAGCACACATTGTAAATTTGGATTCAACACTAAAACTGGTCAATGGACTGGTTCTTATATAGCACTTTTCTACCCCGTTGAACTGGACTGATACTGACAGCGACTTGTTGCCACAGCAGCCTTTTCTCCCCGTTTCCTTTCAGTAAAGTGGACACGAAGCACTAAATGTATAAAGGCTCATTTACACCATGCTCCCAAACGCTGACATAGATGTAACACTGGCTGTTTGGCTGAATTTAAGAACAAGTGCTTAAAGTTTAGGGCCATCTACTGTCAGTATGATCCCTGGGTTACATTGATTACACTGGTCCGGCTTTTTGGTCTGGTGATTCAAACGGACTCTGCTCCACACTGTTGTCATTTAGAGAGTCCTTCACGACATTACAGCTAACAGGTGGAATTTCCCGTGTAACTGCAGCTAGCCAAAGAACCACCTACTGCTAAAGACAGCGTGAAAGTGGACAGTGTTTCTTATGGTTAAAGGGTGGAACAAGCACAAAATGGTCAGGCATAAACAACAGCCTACAAGTAAGTGAAAAGGTGTGTGTGTGTGTGTGTGTGTGTGTGTGTGAGAGAGGGGGGGGGGGAGAGAGAGAGGGGGGGGGGGGGGGAGAGAGAGAGGGGGGGGGGGGGGGGGGAGAGAGAGAAGTGAGTGTGCGCACACCAAAAGACAATATTTTCCTCCCTCAAAGCTAGCATGAGCATCATATACTGCAGATATATCTACAGCCACTGTGGCATGGAGGAGGAAGACAAACGTCCCCAAAGCATTCAGAGGTGTCCCTATCTGTGACACCATGTGTCACGAGCTGTTTACAACACCAACTACACCTGCATGCGCGCGCGTCCCCGCGTTGCTACTGCTGCTGCTGGTGGTGGGGGTGGTGCAGTGCAATGCAATGCAATGCGACCCCCCCCCCCCGTCACAGCAGCACAGCCATGGATGTTACACCTCGGAATGCCTGTGTGCTCCTGCGCTGGAAGCTAGCTCTGCACCACCACCCCTAACCTCACACGAAATCACATCAGCACCTCTCATAGGGCTTCGTCAGAACAACGGATAAGTGCTACGTTATATGATTTGTCCTCAGCGCCTGACTGGATCGCATTATCCCGAACAATAGCCTTAGTTACGACAAGACTGCTAATGAAGAAAAAAAGACAGGTCCTGCGTTTCATCAGAAGTGTCAGTGCCGTTTCAGCCATTGCAGCTATGAAATGCAGACAGGTTAACATCACAACTAAGCTAGTTAGTTGTCCTTACCTGGATATCCAGCTCCAGAAAACAAAGGATGATGCTGCGGTTTCTCTCCGTTAGGTCAGAGCGTCTCTTCGGCCTGACAGCATCCTGTTTCCAGTCAGCAGCACCGCTGTGAGGCTGCGCGGCAGCACGAAGGCCGCTTCCGGTCACAACTTCAAGCATTATGGTCGACTTTGACCCTCGTTAACGTTTATATAGTTGTCTATTTATAAAGGACAAAGAAGATATTCATTATACCCTAACAGATTTTAGTGAACCTCTGATAACTTGTTTATGTTGGCGTACTGGCATTTTATAAAGTCCAATCATAAGATGCATCATAAGATGCATCCAATCGTAAAAACAACAGTTAAAATGAACTACAATGAATGTAAAAGCATAAAAAAATCAAAAAGACTAGTCGTAATAAATATTGTAGCATAATATAATTGAGTGATGAGTGAATGAATTAATATACAGATACCTTTGATGTACTGTAGCTGGGCCTACTTTTACTTTTATTTTGAAAGGAAAAACCCTTGTTTTCCGCTTAGTGATCCACTACTGCGGCTACCTTGACGGGGGCTCAGCCCCTGCAATAAAGTAGATAGATGCGGCTGAACGGGAAAGCAGCCTTGGACTGTCTGCTTCTTTACTTAATTTTAAATCCACTCTTAGCATAGACAGTCTTTTATCTCGATTTTCTACGTGGTGTCCTTCACTTTCCCCCCGTGACTCTTTGTATTTATGTTAGACGTTGGCATATCTAGTTCTTTGTTGGTGAGTTCTCCCCTGTGGAATGAATGGAGCGGTCCAGTCATTAAAGGGCCAGTGCGAATCTTATTTTTGACAGCTGGGTGGCCCACATGCATGTGCTAACAGCTAGAATAAGAAGCGGGTTTAGCATTTCTTGCAGCAGCACCCCAAAACTGGCTGAACAATTTCATTGTAAACTGTCCCATTAAACACATGAACACTGATTTAAGTTTTGATCAGGAATGGAGTGTTGCAAGGTTTTTTATTAGAGCCTGCCGATAGAGGAATTTTCAGGCAACCTTGGTATCCTGGGTGGGTAACATGAAGCCAGAACAGCATCTGGTTTTGATACTGAAAACAAAATGTA
Organism: Aulonocara stuartgranti; assembly: GCF_965226115.1. Lineage (NCBI taxonomy): Eukaryota > Metazoa > Chordata > Actinopteri > Cichliformes > Cichlidae > Aulonocara > Aulonocara stuartgranti. Next base: position 34,254,215 of record NC_138954.1, on the reverse strand, counting down.
ATTGAAAGATAAAAAAAAAAAACGTGAACTGAAAAAGCAAACACTGACACTGAATTTTTACATTTACAGTGTTTTTCCTTTTATGCTTGCAATTTCTTTTTTGCTTTTTTCTGTTTCAATCCATTGTCACTGCTTTACATAACAGCAGTTAATGCATGCAATAATGTATTCAATAATCGTGCTGTCTGTCCAGACAGCACAAGTGTACTTCACAGAATAGGTGCACAAGTGAAAGTCCATTACACTAGAGATGTACCGATCTGATATTAAGTATCGGTCTGATATTGACCTAAATTACTGGATCAGATATCGGAGAGAAATAAAAAAATGTAATCCGATCCATTAAATATCAAAAAAGCACCTCACAAAACTTGTGACATGGCGTAACTCGGCTCATGACCGTAGCGCGGCGGAGCAGTATGCGTCACGTGATAGAGCGGCTGTGGCATGAGACCTGTTGTCTGGTTGAGCATTTGGAGGCTCGCTACCAAACTGGCATTTCATCTACCAGAAAGTGATCCCAGAGAGAAGTAAAGCAAGTGTGTAAGTTGTAACGTGTGGTGGAGATGAAGCCAGCCGCGGAGGTGTGCAGGTGGATAGCGAATGAGCAACAGCTTCTGACTTTCCAAAAAGTACTCATTTATTTACAATATCAAAAATAAGTGCTACCTCTACCACACATTACTGAAGAGCACACTAGTCCACGTACACACGGGAGCATCCATTACAGGAGGAGTGCGAAGAAGAACAAAAAAGGGGGTGACACCAGTCGTGAGACAGGAGGCGCCGCCATGTGGTGATACACTGCATTACGATAGCAACTGTTACAAAGTTCATCTCTGAATGTTTGTAAAGCATTCCAGCGTTAAGTTTAACAACCGATATATGGAGCGACTGCCTCTCTCTCTCCCCCTCTCCTGCTGCTCCTCCTGCAGATGATGTGTGCCTACAAGCATGGAAAGACCGGCTCTTCGAAAACGGCATGCACCTGAACATCAAGAAGACTGAGTACCTTGAATGCGGCCCCCAGATCAACAGTACCATCACTATCGACGGCGAGCCGCTGACTAAAGTTGCCCAATTCAAGTACCTCGGGTCCCTTGTCACCTCGGACTGCAAAACTCTACCAGACGCCAGACTCCGTGTCAACACATTGTGGAGGAAGTGGCATCAGGTGAGTGGAGTCTTATGTGACAAGAGAATGCCAATCTATCTTAAGGCAAAAGTCTATAAGTCAATTGTGCGCCCAGTGGCACTCTACGGGTCAGAGTGCTGGCCAGCGACGACCAAACACGAACAAGCTCTTCACACCATGGAGGTGAAGATGCTGAGGTGGCCTCTGGGTCTCACACGACTTGACCGAGCGAGGAACGAAGATGTCAGGAAACAATGGGGAGTGACACCGATCACAGACAAGATGCGAGAGGCGAGACTCCGATGGTACGGCCATGTTGTCCGTAGCGATAAAAATTCCATCGCAAAGACACCCCAGCAATTAGATCTGGATGGAAACAGGCCACAAGGAAGACCAAAAAAACTCTGGATGGACCGAATCAAGGATGATATGAAGGCTGTGAATGTTACACCAGAAGACGCCCTTGATAGGAAGAAGTGGAGGAAGGCATGCAAGATAGCGGACCCTGCGTCGCGGGATATTAACTGCTAGGAAGAAGAAGAAGAAGATTAAGTCTAATATACCCTAGTAAGCTATAGAACTTTTTCCTTTGGGAAGGTACCATCTGTGCAGTCTGCAGTTCTGTTGAAGAAAGATGTTGACTATATTTAATTATTCTTGAAAAATAATGGATTTCTTTGCATTTTTTTTTCACACTGCATCAAATTAAAGTTGATTACGTCGATTAAGCATCATGAGGTGGAGGGTGGTTCCCTATTTATTTTTTTTTTTTTGCTGGGAGCTTGCAACCCTATTAATTAGGTTGCTTACTGTCAATGGAAAATTGTATTTAGTAGTCAGTATAATCTTTTAGTGATATAAGTTTGCATATGGTAGAATACTGCATGTAGTTATTTGTATTAGAAAATATTCAACCATGTATACTTAGAGGCATATAATTAATTGTGTGTGATCTCTAACAGGCTGCAGGCTTGGGGTGCATCCCAGGAATGCACCCCCACGTCTGGGAGCATGAGAGCTCATACCTTGTTTTATTGTTTTACGGCAGGATTTACATATAGATGAACTGCTGGACTTCCTCACCATGTTATCTAGGGTGGGGGAGACTACCCCCTTTCCTGACCAAGGATGTACCTTTTGTGCTCTCATGACCCTTTGATCAGCAGGACACACACACACACACACACACACACACACACACACACACACACACACACACACACCTACTGAAGTATAAATAAAGATTGGGGCAGTTTCTTAGTGCGAGTCTCAGTCTGGAGGCTGCCCTTGCTAGCAAGAAGTTCTGTGTGTTTCTCTTCTCTGAGTCTTTACTGAAGAAGTGTTTTAGAATATTTTCCCTAACACTTACTCTTTAAAATACCAGAATAGGGAGGATGGAGTAGGTTTAACCCTTTAAAGCCGGTCGGAGCGGCACGCTCTGTTTTGCATAACTATTTTTAAATCCCAGTAGCACTGCAACCACGTAAGCTAGCGCGATAATTTTTTTTGCATATGAAACCGGAGGAGTTGTACTTACATCTTATGCCATCAGGAATACACGTCAGCGCGAACTTTCGCATGTCCACCATTACCTGCCCGAAACCGGAAGTGACATTTTCGCGAAAATGTAGTTTTTTACCATCAGGGCTTCATGAGCCTATACTGGTGTTTTTATAAGTTATCTTTGACTTTATGACTTTCTGTGTCGTTTCTGGGATGCTTAGGACTCATATTGCATTGCTGGATATAGTTTATTTTGATGCATATGCTGCTTTTTTGCAAATTTGCATTAGTGATGCGCAAATCATGAACGAATCGTTCAATACTCGAGAATCACTTTACTGACTCATGAATCATGATTCACAAACCCAACTGACTCACTGACTCATCCCTGTTGCTGTTAGCAGCAATGTATCTAGCTTATAATTAAAATTGTGGAGAAAAACACAACATCCAGTATCTTAACAAAAAAAATTCTGCTCTGAACTGGAAGAAAAAACCCTGAGTAGAAGCTCACATCAAGACAATAGCTCCTCGGTTCACAGTAGCATCCCTCTGCTAACATGCTAACAGCACATTTGAGCTACTCACCCCCTCCCTCCTGTGCTGAATCATAGAGCAAACTAATCACTCACTCACTCACTCACTCTCTCACTCACTCACCCCCTCCCTCCTGGCTCACAGCTTCTTCTTCTTGGTTGGCAGCCAATGTTAAGGCGCATTACCGCCCCCTGGCTCACAGCTCAGTGGACATTTAGATGAGAAAATATATACACTCAACAAAAATATAAACGCAACACCTTTGTTACTGCTCCCATTTCCCATGGGATGGACGTAGAGACCTAAAATTCATTCCAGATACACAATATAACCATCCCTCCCAAACAGTGGTCACAAATCAGTCCAAATGTGTGGTAGTGGGCACATCTGCTATATTGAGATAATCCATCCCACCTCACAGGTGTGCCACATCAGGATGCTGATCTGACATCATGAGTAGTGCACAGGTGTACCTCAGACTGCCCACAACAAAAGGCCACCCTGGAATGTGCAGTTTTGTCTCACAGCAAAATGCCACAGATGCCACAAGCAATGAGGGAGCGTGCAATTGGCATGCTGACAGCAGGAATGTCAACCAGATCTGTCGCCCGTGCATTGAATGTTCATTTCTCAACCATAAGCCGTCTCCACAGGCGTTTCAGAGAATATGGCAGCACATCCAACCGGCCTCACAACCGCAGACCTCGTGTAACCACACCAGCCCAGGACCTCCACATCCAGCAGGTTCACCTCCAAGATCGTCTGAGACCAGCCACCCAGACAGCTGCTGGAACAATTGGTTTGCAAAACCAAACAATTTCTGCACAAACTGTCAGAAACCGTCTCAGGGAGGCTCAACTGCATGCCCGTCGTCCTCATCGGGGTCTTGACCTGACTCCAGCTCGTCGCCGTAACAGACTTGTGTGGGCAAATGCTCACATTCGATGGCGTCTGGCACGTTGGAGAGGTGTGCGCTTCACGGATGAATCATGGTTCACATTGTTCAGGGCAGATGGCAGCTGAGAATGTCCCAGTTCTTGCATGGCCAGCATACTCACCGGACATGTCACCCATTGAGCATGTTCGGGATGTGCTTGACCGGCGTATACGACAGCGTGCACCAGTTCCCACGAATATCCAACAACCTCGCACAGCCAGTGAAGTGGAGTGGACCAACATTCCACAGGCCACAATTGATAATCTGATGGACTCCATGCGACGATGTGTTGCACTGCATGAGGCAAATGGTGGTCACACCAGATACTGACCGGTTCTGGGTCCCCAGACCCCCAATAGCGCAAAAAACTGCACATTCCAGGGTGGGCTTTTGTTGTGGGCAGTCTGAGGTACACCTGTGCACTACTCATGATGTCAGATCAGCATCCTGATGTGGCACACCTGTGAGGTGGGATGGATTATCTCAATATAGCAGATGTGCCCACTACCACACATTTGGACTGATTTGTGACCAATGTTTGGGAGGGATGGTTATATTGTGTATCTGGAATGAATTTTAGGTCTCTACGTCCATCCCATGGGGAATGGGAGCAGTAACAAAGGTGTTGCGTTTATATTTTTGTTGAGTGTATTTAACACATTTAAGGAAAATACTAATAAAATAAAAATAAACAAAATAAATGTTTATTAAGCAATTTTGATAGGAAATTGCTTAATTTTAGAAATGTTTTTGCTCTTTTTTGCTCTATAAAATAGTTGTTTTTCTTTTAGAATCATTCACCTTAGCAGTAGGATTTACATGAAAAGAGAAACAAATTAAGTTCGAGTGAAAATGTACATTTTTTGCACTCTCTGGTCCACTGACTCAGTGAATCAAATGACTCAAAAAAACAGATTCACTTTGGTGAGTGACTCATTAAAAATCGATTCAGTAAAAAGAATCAAATTTACCATCACTAATTTGTATTATAATGTTTATTTTCGTTTTTTCCTGCAGTATATAAAAGTTGGTGTATTTCAAAACTAAAACTATGAAGACACTCAAAATAAATTTCCTGTGGAAACTATTTTGTGCAACTGTTTTGTATTTACAGTTTTGAGGGATAAGCCTCTTAAATTTCTCTAACTAGAAATATATGTTAAAAAAACAAAAACGATTTTCAATTTTTTTGTAGTTTATTGCACTTTTTTGCAATTTATGTAATTACTATGCACTTAATGCATACATATTATTAAAATTTGGGCTATAATGGTTGTATTGATGTATATCAACTTGAAATGCTCCCAGAAATGGCACCACAGTGTCATGGTCCCCGTGCCTGCTCGGCTGGCCCTGTGTGGCTACATGTTATGTTTTGTCTTTTCTCTCTCTCCTCTCTCTCTGCTCGCTGCCTGGGCGGAGCTCATTGTGAGCTCCCGGCCTCCACCACCTGTAGGCAATCACCTGTGGCTCCTCACCTTGTTTGCTCCCGCTACTTAAGGCAGTGACTGAGAGCACCTCGCCGCTGGACTATTGAGTAACGCTCGTCAGTGCTACTTTAGCCTCAGCCAGTTTTGAGCTCTGTCCGTGAAAGTTCCGTGCTAACTCTTGTTCTCTGTATGCAGATTTCTCGTGCTTGGTTTGGTGACTCTGGACGCTTTTCCCGACCCCTCTCCGCACCCCTGGGAACCCTGGCCCCCCTCTCCTTCACCTGTATATAGTGCACCTGGAGTGTGTAAATAAACCTGTTTTTCTGAGATTTCAGTCTGCGCCGAGTCCTCCCTGCTCCTCCGTGACACACAGCATGTAAAAATATAATATAAGCTCTGACGGACTTGGTTCTATGGTAGGTCTTAAAGGGTTAAGTTTATTAGATTGATCAGTGTTGCTGAACTATGAAATATTTTGGCTGCAGTGTATTTTTTGCATACAGGTATAACAGAATAGCTTTAGTGTTTGTTTGTTTTTTTTTAAAGTTGAACTTATACAAAATGCAGCAAGATATTAAAAAAACAGTCTTAATTAAAAAACACACTATATCGGATTCATATCGGTATCGGCCGATATCCAAATTTATGATATCGGTATTGGACATAAAAAAGTGGTATCGTGCCATCTTTACATTACACTAAACATTATTTTGGTGTATTGCATTCAACTGTGTCATAAAATGTAAATAGAACCCAAGTGAATGTAATAATGTCATAATACTTTTATAACCGTTTTATAAAATTTAATGCTGGAAAATTGTATGTTAAAAACAAAACAAGGAAATTACTGCCATGCGATATTTTCTTAAAAGAATGACTAGCAGAGAAAATGCTTGTCACATACATGCACGTAAAGATGAACAAACAAATATTTTTTGAATTAAAGTAAATATACCTGGTGAAACATTTATTTTTACACTTTAGCATCATGCTTACATTTTACAACATTTAGCTGCTACTTGATAATAAATGTTTATAAGTCTGCTTTATGCTACATTTCTGAAAGGAAAACAATATAAACATGCTGAGAGAGGTGCTATTTTAGTAAGACATCCTTATAAATACAAAATTCATTAACATATGTAACTATTGATTTTTGTATTATTTTTATGGCATACAGGTGGAAAAGATTCTGACTGTAAACAGCTTTTACAGGTTGGATATTCTTTGACATAGATATTAGGTTTCTATGTCCCAATGAGCCATTTGCACTAACCAGCGACAGGTTAACTGTAACATGTTTGCAATACAGATCCCAAGTTTCTACCGAGACTGAATTTAAAATATAGCAGACTTCAAGCCAGATTGAATTGATATATGCATGCATTATGAAATGTACCCTAGATAATTGTTTTTCATATTGTCATGGGAGACCACACCTACCTCCCAAGTTAACTGCAACCAAAGATAACCAGTGGAGGTAATAGTGATGGGATTTCCAGCTCTTTTTAGAGATCCGGCTCTTTCGGTTCGGCTCACTAAAAAGAGCCGGTTCTTTCGGCTCCGAACCGGCTCTTCAGGTTGTTTTGTTGCTTTAATTAATTTATTATTAACAACAATATAAAATTATGCACAAAAGGAATTACTAACGTAAAAAAAGTGGTTTTATTTATATATGTTTATATATAAATATATGCGGTGGCCCCTAGAGACAAAACACGTACAAACTCCAAAACACATTTCTAGCATTAACTGAACTTCCAAAGCAGAGCTACTAGATCACTTAAATTACACAATTGAAAGCATATGTGTGTTGTTTGTGTATTTATACACAAGCATTCATATAAATTCAAATAATTTAAAAAAAAAAGTTCATTTACCTGTTACTACCACACACCAAATCTGGTCGTTGGTACTTGTTGGCTTGTGTAGCCACTAGGTAACAAAAGCTCAACACTGCGCCCAGCATCCTGGAGCACTTCTGTTGTGTTTTATACGTGTTTTGAGCTTTTATATGCTTCTGAGTTTTTACGTGCTTCGGAGTTCGTACGTGTTTTTACGTGTTTTGGAGTTTGTACGTGATTTGAAGTTTGTATGTGCTCTGTCTGTAGGGGCCACCGTAAATATACTTTTATTTATTCACTCCACATAAAATGTAATAAATAAATCATATAATACAAAAATCAACTACACTCAAAAAAATGAAACGTTGACTTTAATTAAAATTATTTTGTCAACAGGTTCCACGAAATTGAATTATGTTAGTTTAAAGCAAAAATCTTTAGTTCATCTAATTTAAAAAAACTACTTAAGATTAACAAGACATATTTAAGACTAACTAAATCAAGTTATGTTGTATGAACATAGATGATATATTTTCAGGTTAGATAGTTTAGATTAGTTACTTCAACACATTTCTTATTTGTGGCAGTAAAATGTTAAATTTAAGTTAGATTAATTCAAATATTATATTTTCAGCCACCTTGTGCTTTATTAATTAGTTTTACATAAATCTATTTTGTCAACAGGTTCCACACAAATGAATTAAGTACATCCAACTTATTTTTTTAAATTTATTTTATTGCCAACACATTCAGTGAGCATTTGTGTAAACCCAGTCCAAAATAAAACACAACAGCTCATTAGGGTTAGTAATTAACAGTATGTAGACAGATGCAACATCAAGACTTTAAATTAAATGTCTGTATCTACCAGAAATAGAAGAAAAAAAAAACACATTGAAGATCACATAACACATTGATAAGATGACACTTGAGTTATGCACATGTGATGCTAGTAAGGTCTGTGAGTGTTTTTTTCTTTTAGTGTCTAAAATGGATAGCAAAGTTGCTATTTGCAATGATTGCTTAGGGTCAGTCCAGTAACACAATGCCAATGAAGTGCTTTCCTTTAACAATGCAAAGTGAAGTGTCCACCTCAACAGCCACAATTAAAAAAAAATTTATGTAACAACAACAACAATAATAATAATAATAATAATAATAATAATAATAATAATAATAATAATAATAAATAGTCCACTGATATTAGCAATCAAAGAAAATTACATCACCATCCCAAATAAAACTTTAACAAAACATGCCAACATTATGGTCTAACAATAAAACAGCTTGTCAGCGTTCAGTTTTTTTGCAACAGCACAGCAGTAACCATTTAACACTCGCCACTGTCAACATTTATTTTACCAGTGTTTGGGCAAAAAACTTCAGATGTAAACATTTTAACATGGAAACAATTGTTCGTCTTTAAAAGTCCACAAAATATACATTCATCCTGCATTCCCAACTTGGATGATCTGATATCCTCGTGTTGGTGTTGTTCCCAGACCATCATGAAAATGTTGTTCCAGGTTCAACATTGCAAGTGACCAATCACATTGTTGTGACGTTATTCTATTCCAAGCCATTCGTGCATTTATGAAATTCCAATGTTGCAAGGACAATATCAATTCTGCTTACTGTTTATTAAAGGGTTACGGTTAGGGTTAGGGTCAGTTGATCGGCGGACAGAGGCGGTTTCACGCAGCTTAAGTACAGTTTTTTGTTTTACGCCGGTTTTTCCCGAAGTCGCAAAAGTATGACGTCACAACATTCTGATTGGTCACTTGCAATGTTGATCCTGGAACAACATTTAGTATGATGATCTGGGAACAACACCAACACGAGGATATCAGATCAACCTCCTAACTTACCCTTATTTTTAGTATGTATTGCAATTACCTTTACAATGCACACAATGTAACACAAACTGAATATGAACATATTTCCACCTCATAACAATATGCCTTGAACGCTAATATACACACCACCCTTCAACATTTCTGGTGCAGTATCATCTCTCAATTAAATCCAGCAATATCTCAATACTTTTGATTGTCTCTTAGCTTTCAGTCTTGAGGTTAACTGAGATTCAGTGCATATATCCCACCCATTAAGAGTGCACATGCAGAGGCCAGGTCTTCCAGGTCATGCAGGACACACTAGATGGTTATACCCACTGTAGGGTAATTTCCAATAAACCAAGTTCAAAAAAGAAGAGTCTATGGCTGACGCGTGTTCCTGGTTTCCAAAAGAAATGCTTCCAGTTGCATTATGATTTGAAGACTGTTTATTTATTACAAACGGAAGATGTAACAATGAACTCCTTCCTAAAAAGCATGAAAGTTCCAAAAAATAGCAGTTATCCAGAACTAGCTGTGCACACGGTCAGAAAACCGTGAGACTCCTAACCTCTCTGTCCATGCTCCTCCCCTTCCCTCTCACACAGGGTTTCATGCTACTATTGCACTTACATAATTAAAGTGAGAGGTACCCCCTTTTAGGTTCCAATCCCAAAACAGTGACTTAAAATTACTTTATGTAAACACATATATTTTCACATTTATTAATCCTGAAAAGATGACTTATGTAATGAATCTATGAATTATAAAACAAACATGAACTCAATCGTAAATAAAAATATAAAGCAGACGTCTGGCGCTTACACCCACATCGGCTGGAGGAGTGCTGGCATCAGCTCTTTCGATGGTAAAGATAGCAAGGGTAATTTGTTCCAGCTCCCTCTGAACAGCTGTAGCTTAGACACAAAAACATAGAAAAATGGCATCCAGTTTTAAAAAAAGAAAGAAAAAGGGCCAAAGCTACCCTTTAATGACGTAAACACAATATTAGGAACATGCACCCCAGTGCACCACTATTTTAGACTACAGATTCAACGATAAATATAAATAGTTTGGGTATACAAGAAGATTTCCCAAAACATTTAAACAGGTTCCATGCAAATTACAACAACAACAACATTACAACATGCAACAACATTAGTTATTCAAAATTTGGTTTAATACAGATAAAAAACTAAACTAAAATTACCAACCAATTATTCTTTGAAGAGGATGCTTGGGTCTTCATTCAGGTAAAAAGGTAGTGCCCTGAGGACACACTCCCTCCCCTTTTCAATGGTTTCCTTCTGTAGAGAGTGGCAGAGATACAGGAAGAGAAAACAGATATACTTTAGGATGACAGAAACTCACATTATACGCAAAATGAATGACATATCCACTGCACAGATAGACATGTACACAAGACCAACTAATCATCACATGGACATGAATAGTTAACCTGTTGGGCAGGGTTTCCACCACATTATATATGTCCATAATGGAGGTAAAGACAAACTAATACATCATCTTTTTTGCATTCAAAACATAACATAAAAACATTCACTTCTGGTTTAACCTAAATCAAGGGATCAGATTTTACATATGTTTAGGTAATTTAAATTTTCCAACGTTTTGAGTACCAAACTTTGTCTTGCTTAATATAAATGTAAGTGCACTGTGCAGCTACCATACACTAGCTGTTTAAATTTGAAAATGATCTTATTAGCCATAATATTTTGCTACCAACAGAATAACGCACCTGTGTGGCTGGGGCCAAAGTTTGTCTAATTTTCTTCCCTGCAACGCCTCCTTTTTTCTTGAAGACTTTTATGAGCTGGTCAGTGTATTGGTCAAGTTGTGTAAAAAGCCTTGGAACATGTGCAGCAGTAGTAATCCTCACATATTCTGCTTCCACCTGAAAATATGTCAACAAACACAACATACTGTACTGTAAATATACATACTATATGTACACATATACAAACTAAAACTAATGTAGTAAGACCTCATTAAAGCTATAATTTTAACACAAACATTTACACAAAATGCTAATGGAGCCATTACAGCTTTTATTGTTATTTATCAAGTTCCAAAAAATATTGATCACAGCTGATCTGAAAAGAATTTCATGCCTCAGGCCCTTGAACTGCAACCTTTACCATAGTTCAGATGTGGAGAAGAAATAACAGGGGCATGGGATGGGCCACTAAAGAAAACTTAACTTATAAAACAGTTTTGTTTTTAAAAGTATAACAGTTCACATACCACATACAAGCTCAGCAATACCACATACACCACATCAGTATAGGAGGGAGCAGGTAAAGGCAGGATCTGAGATTTATAAAGAAAAAAAAAATTCATTACTTAATTTCAAGAAGCAAATTATTGTTTGAATTACAACTAAATAAAATACTACTCAGAAGAAAAGCAAGAGATTGACACTGCCATGTGCTAACTTTCTATAGAAGCAATTATCACCAGGTCTGTCGACCTCCATTGTCTGTCCACTCATATGTCTTGAATAATTTTATTAAAAAAATTAAGTGTGTACTTTCACAAACTGTAATTTATAACTACATTGATATGTATAACTCCGCTAGGAAACATGCTGTATTTACAGACCATTTTTACATAATACAGATTACTGATAGAGCAGAACAATGGTGTCACAGTGGCTTTTGCCCTTGACTTTTTGGATTTTAAATGTCACTTTATGCTATCCTTGCTATCCTATTCGATATTTCCGACTCTCGGATTACAGAAAAGGAATCCCAAGAAAGCAAATGGAAAAATAACCCCTTGAAAGAATAACCCCATGAACCCCTGTAGCTAATCCCTTAATAAAACAAAAAACAATAAAAATGTTTCTTACACAGTCCACAAAATAAGCATGTCCAGGACCCAGTAAAACTAATGTAAAACAAGCACACGCAAACGATATAACATGTCTTGTAAGACAAACGCAAAATATAACCATGCTGGACATATAGATACTACACAACATAGTCAAAGAAAAAAGTGGTCTTACCTCTCAAAGAAACAGCAGCTTGGCGCCAAAACAGCCTTTTTCAGTTAAATTTGAAGTCTTGCGCATGAGCAGGCACAAGCCGTGAAACCTTCTTGTTCTGCGCGGTTTCATTACAACTGTTTTTGCATTACTGCCACCTTGTGGATATACAAGGTATATCGATCCTAATTGACTTAACTTAAATGTTATGCGATCAAGTAACACATTAGTATTATGTACGTTGAATAATAGACACAATTACGTAGACTTGATTAGAAAAACATATGTTAACTTAACAAAAACATATATTTTAAGTAAAATGAAAATAAATAATTAATATACACTGAACAATCCACCTCATTCATTTTTTTGAGTGTATTCACATTTCAACTTTTAACTATTTAAATTTTCAGCTTTTTCCTTTTACAAATTTAAAGTGAAAGAACACAAAACACTGCAAACCACAACACAATTAAATATAAATTAAAATATGAAAACAAAAAGAACATGCATATTCTCTGTCATATGGACCTGCATGAATAAACTTTCTGAATCCTTTATTATCTGCAACCGAAAATAGTTGTGGATGATCACTATACCTTTCTAATGTGACGTTGTTGTCCCTGCCTCTCTTTCTCTCTCTCTGGCTCTGTTCCTGTGCTACTCAGTGTAACTACCGCCCCTCCCCCCTCTGCCCAGCGTAAAGCACAAGGCTCGCGTGCGGAGTGAAGCGGGAAAAAAGTGCGAGAGAGAGAGGGTGAGAAAAAAAAAAAAAAACCACGTCACGAGCCGGCTCGCGTCGTTCACGTCAAAGAGTCGGCTCTAAGAGCCATTTCGTTCGCGAACGACCCATCACTAGGGGGTAAGCCACTGATGTGCTTCCAAGCTAGAAGCCCTGCTCACATTCACTGCCAGTTAAACACCTTGGAGAAACTCACTAACCCTAACAGCAAAGTGACATGATGTGACTGGTTTCAACTCAGATATTCTGCTTTTTCCTTTTGGTGGATGAAAGCAACTCTTTGCTGTTTCTGCTTCCATGCTGATGCCAAGAAGAAGGAGAATCCTTCAAAGAAGTGACGTTCATAGTCTCAATCCACAGTGTGCCAATCATGGTAACACACTGCATGTGGTCATACAACAATCAATACACTGATCAAAAACTGTGAAATATTTATTTTTGTTTGGAGATGTGTTATATCCGTGCATGCAAGTGTTTGTTATTGAACATTGTCCTGTTCTGTTTTCTACTTTGATGCCCACCTACACCCCACAATACTGTTTTAAAACATGTTGTTTTCAGTGTCTGATCATTGTCATATAAATTAGTTTTACATGAATGTTGCTGTTTCATTTGTGATCTTTTAATGCTTACTGCGGTACACGTCTACATTCGAGACATCGATGCCTATTTATGAGACTGTGTATGCAAACAGTACATGCAGCATGCTGTAGTTTCTTTTTTAATTTGATAGACTGAACTCAGAATGTATCTGCTTTTGACTAAGCAAAAATCTGACCCAGTTTCTACCTGTCACGGTCTGGCTGGCAGACCGTGGGGATGTGGGGAAAAGGAGGACCCAGGCGCGGTACTCTGTGTATAAACAGTGCGTTTATTTACAGTGATGGAAAGTAACAATAAACCCCAGTGTATTCCCCAGACTCCCGTGTCGTGTCTCCCTCGTGCCCTCTGCTCCCGTGTCAGCAACCCCCGGTGCTCGCTGCTCTCCCAAGCCTTCCACGCTCCACCTGTGGGAAACAATAGCGGCAGCTGTCAGGACACTTAGGAATGGCAGGCATACACTTTAAGACAAAACCTAGACAGGGTGACTAACGTGGAGTCTCATGCAATGATCCCGCGTCGGTGGGAGCTCCAAGACTCTCCTAAGTAGCTCCCCCGACGAGCCCTGATCAGCGGCAGGTGTGTTGCTTCAGGTGTGGCCAGTCCCTCCGCAGGGCCACACCCCTCAGGCCTGCAGGTGGCCGAGCTCCATCCTCCAGACATACACACCCATACCTCGCCTAAACATATGAGTGGGACACAGACTAACACAGCACAGAGAAACACACATATGTACACGCACAGAGAAGGGGAAACGACACCAAAAATACATAATAATACACAGGTCCATGACTGCCCAGGGATCCTAGGTCGCCCAGTCCCAGGACCCTGACACTACCTGTATCTACTGTTTCATGATTTAACTGAAGTTTGCTAAACTATAATTGTCAGTGTTTCTCCTGCTCTCAGAGGGCAAAGGAATGAAATAGACTATTCAAACTCTCTGTCATTAGATACACAGTGTGAAATTCATAATTCTCTCAACAAATAAAACTATAATGGCAAACATGAACAGCTCTGCTTATTTCTGAGACAAAACTTTATTCTTCGACTGTTTTAATGTTTAGACAGTGCACATTTGTAGGCTGAAACTGTCAAAGAAAGCAAATATATATCCATTTACTTTCTGTTCACCATAACCTCAAAACTATATTCAAAAAATGTCTTTATCCTGTGCTGTGTGTGGAGGCTGTGCTCGATCACCTCAGTCAGTGCTAGCTAACATGACTGAGTTATGGTCTCCATGGTTACATCACATTTTACATTATTACATGTTAGCAGCTTCCAAAGATATAGCTCTCTACAGCTGTAACACTTTCACTGTTTGCAAATTATTTCATATGTTTGATAGTTATGAAGACTGGATATGTTGTAAGCTCATGCTAGGTGGTTGCTATGGTGTTTGCTGTTTTTGGGTGGAAGGCGCATCCGATTCCTGTTGTTGGCTGTCCACCGTAGGAGGGCTGCGTTCCATTTCAAAGTGCTGACAGTCTGCTGTAACTCGGATTCAAACCCCACTTTCTCCTTTAAGAAAAAGCCTTTTATAGCTGTTGGTGACACACACACTAACACACATATATACTGTCACTTCACCATAACAATGCAACTTTACTAAAACCTTTAGAGTATCTGATATAAAATAGAAACATGAAGCAACAACAGGTTTAATGATAAAGACCAGGCTCTTTAGTTAATGTTTTACAGTCCTGAATGACTCTTTGGACATTCATATAATTCACCGAAGTGGAGTTTAGAATGCACTTTATATTCAGACTGTGTAATGTTTTACATTGTTACCTTTAATAATGTCATGACTAAGGTTTACTGGCTGGAGGTTTGATGGATCAGGCGGACGATAGAGTCAAAGACAGACTTGAATACAAACAGCCATGTTCTCATTTGCAAGAATCCTACTTTGATTTTAGTTTACATTCATATTCTTTTAACCAAACAGTATATAATTTTCCTTTGAGTTTTATCCTTATTTTTATTTGTATTTTATCATATACATCTGTATTTATGTAAATACGTACACTATAGCTCTTAACTATTACAGCGTAATATTTTGCACGATATTATACATTTTTATACTTTTATATAGATATTTTTTATTATAAGTTTAGTAAGATGCACAGTCGGGGGGGGGGAGTACTTTTTAGCCGGAAAAAACATTTCACTGTGTGTTGTACTAGTTATAACTACATGTGACAAATAAATAAAGAATTGAATTGAATTGAATTGGATGTACACTGCCTTTTACTCAGGGATCCCAGGACACATCCCTGCCCCACCATGAGCCTGGGAGCATATGTGGTTATCAAATGAAAGGACTGATATTGAATATGAATATTACATGCAAATTGAATTATATTACAAATTCCTAGATATTTGTTAAATCCAGCAAGAGTAATATCGATTACATATGTCTGAATTGCTAACCCAAGCTTAATAAACATCAGTGTTACATGGGTAACTTTGATTAAAGTTTCAAGTATAAAAGAAAAGCAGCAAAAAAAAAAGCAAAATAAAAAAGAAAGTCTAACATTTTGAGGTCATTTTCTTCCCAACTGACAAGAAAAATGCTTGTCAGACTCTCATAGCGAACGATCACTATTTATGATGACTTAGAGTAGTAAGGCATGTTAGATTGCGAGTTGTGTACTTGTTTTAGTATCCTTCTGTAAAGTTAGAGTCACCATCTCTAATTTATACATGACTAACAGCATTATTAATAGCATATATCCCACAACTTAGACATTCACATTACTCACACTCTCATTACACATACATATAGGATCTTGGGGGTGGGCACGATACACGGAGTCCAAATTACGGTACCATCAGGGTGTCCAACCTCACCCCTGGCGTCGTTGCCCACCTCTCAATTTTAAATACACGTAGACATTGAGGGCCAGCAGGAGGGACTATGCGCTTACCTGCTGCTCTCTGGCAGGTAGCTCCATGCCCTCCTGGGTTTTAATTGCACCTTAGAACACACATGCATCAACACTACAATGAGCGGGTGGAGGGAGGTTTGGAGTCTTCTCTCACCCCCGTTCTCTGCGACCTGCTGGAGCGGGAGGGCTAGGAGGAGGAGTTGGCCGTCCGACTGCGGTCTGGAGTGTGGGGCCTCCCTGCTGCTGCGGAGTCGGGGCGGTCTGCCTCCCCCCACCGCAGGGAAAAGGGTAACACCACCTGGGTCTGGGTGCAGTTCCCCCTCCAGGGGCAAAGGTACCTAGACCCGGTTCGTAGAGTACGCTTGGGGAGTGTGATCGTGTGTACAGCGTCTCTTTATGTCTGTCTCCACGTTGGTTGAGTGTGGAGTGAGTGCATATGAGAGCATGAGGGTGGGAATGGATGTTTGTGTCTGTGTGTGCCTGTATGTCTGTGTCTATATGTCAGGTTGGGTGTCAGGCGCCACCTCTCTGGGGACATCTCAGGCCCTCCAAGGTTTGGAGGCCTATCTCCACCCACCACCACTTCCCCTGCCGGTGGCGGACTCCCTCAGGTGTCGGTGCGTTGGTGGTTCTTTGTGTCTGGGGGTGGGCGTCTGGGTACACACCGACTCACTCCTTGGCGGCTGCTTATCGGGGCCTGGAGCCTGGGGCTCGCTCGGGCCATTTCGGAGGTGGGGTGCCCCCGGCCTCTCGGCCTGGGGCTCGGTCACTCAGGCACAGCTGGCTGCCGGCGGAGCTCACGGGCGCGTCACTGCAACTCCCCCTGGCTTCTGCTCCGCGGCTGCTGGGTGAACCCTCATCTGGGACTCTCCTCAGCTCTTTCTGGGACAGTGGCGCGGCTGCCCCTCTGTTGGTCTTCCTTGGTCTCTTGTGTTCTGGGGGCCTCTGGATGTCTGGAGTTTTGATCTCCTCCATACCTGCTTCATGCCCTGGAGGACGGGGCTGTGGCCCCCCCACACTCCCTAGCAGATCGTTACATGGAGAAACCTTTGGAATACAAGCATGCTGATCCACACAGGTGTGCACACAGGTGTACACACGGGTGTTCACAGACGCGGACTACAGCTTTCTTGGCTGCTGCCTCAAAGCACATTGTGCGCTGTCTATCTTGCGTGCTGCACAATATCGTTTATTATTTAGTATCTACTGTTATCTACTGCTAGCTAGTTTATTGTGATGGTGCCGTTTTTTTTCTCCATACAGGTGACCCAGGTGTTTTGTTTTTTTTGTTGGTTTTTTTTTTTTTTCTTTCTTCCCCCCCTTCTCACCGTCTCTTCTCCCCTTTGGTTTTCTTTCTCTCCCTCTCTTTCTTTCATTCTTTCTCCCTGTCCTATCCCCCAGTCATGTCTGTCCCGTTTGTAGCAACTGAAAATAAAATAAATTCATAATTATAATAAAGGTCAATCAAATGGACCAATATGGCAAGGCCATGATGATCCACTTGGTAAAATAAATCTGCTTGGCATCTTTCTTGGCCTTAAGACAACAATTCTGATGGCTAAAGATCCAAACGGGACACAAAAAAAAGAAAAAAAAGAAAAAAAAGAGCATATTTCTTAACATAATTAGAAAAACGACACTTTGTAAATAAGTGAAAGTATTGTTCCTAATCCCATCTGCTTTGAAATACTGGACTTTCAAATTTACCTCATGAAAGATAATAACTCACTGTGGCTCACAGTCATTATCTCCTTTCTCTGTGATACTGTGAATAAATGCTGCTGGTAACTCACTGTGGGAAAGCTGTGTTATTAAAATGAAAACATCTGTGTCATGTGTAACACATTCACAGAGGAAGAGGACACGCAGAGGCTGTATTAAAATCAAAAATCCAAATCTTTAGTCAAAAACAGGCTTAACAGAAAGATAAGCAATCCATTAAACAGTCTACAGGGTCAAACATACAGAGAATTCAAACAGCAGTAAAAAATAACCAGACACTGAAAAACTTAACACGGTGATGTGGGAACAAAGAGACACAGCTGTTTACAAGCTCAGTTACAAAGGAGAAAAACTGTTAAACACGCAAACAGAGCAGAACACAGAAAGAGTAGAGATTACAAAATAAATATGGAAATTACTTCAAACTTACTGAGAGCAAGGGTTACCTGGACTACTTGAATATTTGATAAAGTCACTGAGTCAACAATTGAGTGTGGCTGGTAAAGATGAAAACACATACAGAATGTAAACTGTCTGAGTTTGGTGAACTTTGTTAGTAACAACGCCAAAAAACAAGACAAAACACACAAACATACTAATGATTCATAAATAATTAAAAAGCATTTAAACATTCTGTTCATGAATTTTTACAGTCTTAGTTCTGCTCATTTTCATCTTCATAATCATACTTGACACAGGGAGGTCCTGAGGTGGGCGGGGCTGTCTCTGGTGGTGTAACTATGAATGGCAAGAACAGCATCTGGCACATGCTGGTGAAACATCACAGCACACTGGCATGGTTTCCTTTCCAGCTGACACTTCAAGATTGAAGGGAACAAGAAGAAATAGTGATATGGCATGTGTCTAGAGTGACCGCATGATGGTTACTGTAGGTCACTATACTTACCAACAGCAGAAGCAGACAGACCAAGAAAAATCAGATGCTGAATGTTGCAGGAACACACTCATCTGTGGTGATCACTGAGGCCTGCCATGTTCTTTTGTTGAAGTTGGCTGGTTGGACGGCCTGACAGCGATATCCTGCCCATCTGTGGAAGTTTGAACACACACATGCAATGGCTTGTCTGAATTATGGTCAAAGTTGGATGTTAAGTTTTGTCCTTTAAAAACTTTTGTGTATTTGAAAGTACTAGAATTTAAGGCTAAAATGGCTCAGATCGTCTGTCTCTAAGAGTATCTCATTTGAAAGTGGAGACAAGTTTATCCACTGATCCGCGTCGCTTTACCTGGATGTTTTCTTTGACGCTGGATGAAGACTGCTCTCTCTCTCAGTCCTGTTCTAGCTTTGCAGACCAGTTCGCTCTGGGGTTACAGTCATCACCTGCAGCAGGAGACTGGAAATTCTCCATGTTCAGAAAAACACTCCTAAAGTGACCAACAAATAAATATTATTAAAGATTTAAACACTTCATTAGACAGTGAAAACATCTGCATCTCATTCCACTTTCCATTCCTACTCTAAACATCAGCCGACAAAAATCACAGTAAAATGTAAAGAACACACTACGTACAACATGAGAGGCCATAAATTCTACAACTCACAACTATTTCTTTTCTAGCTGTGGATGGTTTATCTTCTGCCTCTTATGAGAGATCAGATCTTCATTTTCTCTGCTTTGTCTAACCTCTACAGAGCCTCTGCATCTGTACGCATAGAAAATGTGGAATATACATTTGATGACACAGCACAGGACTTGTGCCCTCTGGTAGTTCTTCTGAGGAAACACCACAGTCTCTCACACCGTCACCATCTGTGAGCACAGGCTGCTGCTCTGCCAAATGTAGAAAATCACACACAGAAGTGAAGAGTATTGCTACTATTAAACATTAGAGCTTCTTTGTGATGTGTGTGAATGAGAGGGAGATAGGTACTGTATAATACTGAAGATGCAAGGAGTAGTTTAAATACCTGGAGTCAACCGTAAAAGGCAATGGGCACCCGATTCACATGTTAACAGTCCATACAATGGGCATTATTAGCAGAAATCAGCCCCATAGATATGGGCCAGTAGGGGCCTTCTACACCTAGTTTGTTCAGAAGGTTGTTATCATCCATTCAGATGGGGGATCACTAACAGGAGGATGGGAAGACTCCCTAGATAAATATAATATGATAATTTTAACCGGTGATTTTAACCTGCACATAGATAATCCTTCTGACCCTGCAACAAAAGAATTCTTAAACATTCTTCACTGTTTGGATTTTACCCAGCACGTCACGCAGCCGACTCACAACAGAGGACACACTCTGGACCTGGTCATCACCCATGGGCTGTCCACCAGCGTGTCCTCTGTTGTTGACTTGGCTGTCTCTGACCACTACTGTGTGTTTTTTAACATCACCGGTTTTATTCAGCGGGAGACCTCGGTGCGAACTGTGAGGAGGCGCTATCTAACCTCTGAAGTGGCTGCAAATTTTACCAGGGTTTTAGACGAATGCCCCCCTGTGATTCTACCTGCACCCTGCGATTTGATTTTTAATCATTTCAACAGCAAACTGAAGAAAAGCCTTGACTCCGTTGCTCCACTCACCACCAAAAAGATTAACGTAAAACATGCATCACCCTGGAGAAACGAAGAAGTCAAAACACTCAAAAGAAACTGCAGGGCAGCAGAAAGGAGATGGAGGAAAAATAAAAATACTATCAACCATCAAATATTTTCCGAGCAACTTAAAATGTACAATAATACACTAAGGAAGTCAAGAAATTCATACTTCGCCAAAATAATCAGTAAAAACAAAAATAATCCCAAGGTCCTCTTTTCCACCATAGATCATTTATTTAACCCTGATTTTAACAGCTCCCAAAGAACCCCACAGACTCGCTCTGTGAGCAGTTTGCAGACCACTTCAGGGGAAAGGTCAGCGCCATCAGATCTGATATTTTATCTAATCGCCATATGTTTGTAAACACATCTGAGGGCTCGATTGTACCTGAGGAGACACTGGACAGCTTTGTCCTGGTTAATGCTGAGAACTTTCAGAAGGTTTTCTCCACAGTGAGACCCACCACATGTCTTTTAGATCCAATCCCTTCTTCACTCTTTAAAACACTTTATGGATTTTTTGAGGCTGAGCTTTTATACATGATGAATTGCTCTCTTCAGTTGGGTGTCTTCCCTGCTGCCTTTAAAACGGCGGTGGTGAGGCCCCTTCTGAAGAAGAGCAATTTGGATTGTAATGATTTTAATAACTACAGACCTGTATCCAACTTACCATTTTTAAGTAAAGTCTTAGAAAAACTTGTTTTTACTCAGATTACTGATTTTCTCAATGATAGACAGATCCTGGAGATATTCCAGTCTGGATTTAGGGTGAACCACAGCACAGAGACGGCTCTCCTAAAGGTTTTAAATGATCTTAGATGTAACTGGGACGCCCAAAAGCTCTCAGTGCTGGTGCTACTGGATCTAAGCGCAGCCTTTGATACAGTAGACCACGCTATTCTTTTAAACAGACTAAAACACATGGTGGGCCTCTCTGGTGCTGTACACAACTGGTTCACTTCCTATCTCTCTGACAGAACTTTTATGGTGAGTATGGATACATGCTCCTCTAAGATCCATAAAATGACATGTGGTGTGCCTCAAGGGTCGGTTCTAGGCCCTGTACTTTTTAATTTGTATATGTTGCCTCTCGGCAGTGTCATCAGGAGGCATGGAGTGAACTTCCACAGTTACGCTGACGACACGCAGCTGTACATCTCCGTGTCTCCTGATGACACCAGACCAATGGATGCCCTTTTTAACTGTGTCTTGGATATAAGATCTTGGATGGCAGAAAACTTTTTACAGCTTAACCAGGACAAAACTGAAGTTTTAATTGTCGGTCCTGAGGCTCAGAGAGAGAAACTCTTGTCTAAATTAGAGGCATTTTCACTATGTCCTTCACTACAAGTGAAAAACCTGGGTGTTATTTTTGACTCTGAGCTTGGTTTTATCCCACATGTTAAACATGTAACCAAAATTGGATTTTATCATCTAAAAAATATAGCCAGAGTCCGCCCTATTCTCTCTCGGGCCAACACGGAGATGCTGATGCATGCTTTTATTACCAGTCGCATTGATTACTGTAATGCCCTGCTCTCTGGTCTTCCTAAGAAGAATATTTCAACTTTACAACTCTTGCAAAACTCGGCAGCTCGTGTGCTGACGAAGACCAGAGGGCGGGCCCACATTACACCGGTTTTAGAATCGCTGCACTGGCTCCCCGTGTGTTTCAGGATCGATTTTAAAGTTCTTTTATTGGTTTTTAAATGTCTTAATGGTCTTGGGCCTTCTTATCTCTCAGATCTGCTTTTACCATACGAACCCTCGCGGACCCTGAGGTCCTCTGGTACTGGCCTTTTGATTGTCCCTAAAGTCAGGACACATACTCACGGAGAGGCAGCTTTTCAGTGGTATGGTCCTCGTCTGTGGAACAGCCTGCCGGAGGAGCTCAGGGCCGCAGAGAACGTACATGTTTTTAAGAACAGGCTCAAGACCCACCTTTTTAATTTAGCTTTTACTTAGCGTTTATTTATTTTATGCTTATTTATTCTATCCTGTTATTCTATTATTAATTTAGGTTTTACCTAATATTTATTGATTTTATTCTTATTCATTTTTTAATCTTCTTACTCTATTTATATTTATATTTATATTGTATCCTGTTCTTATTTATTTTATCATTTTACCCTATATATATCGTATTGCGTCATATCTCCAGTGTTTCCTCGGAGGGCGCTCTCTGCACCGGGGCTGTTATTGACCGTGGCTGCTGGGTCTCTGGGGTCCTCTCAGCCTGGTTGGGGGGCTCCTTTGCCTCCCTCCTGCTGTGTGCCCAGCCCGGAGGCTGCGGTCTGTGACCGGCTCCCGGTGCAGACGGCTCCCTGTTATAGTGTTTCCTCACTTGGCTCATGCGAGCCCAGCCCAATTTTTACTCTTTAAGTGTGCGCGTGTGTGTATGTATGTGTGTGTGGGGGTGGGGGGATATATGTGTATTGAGAGTGTGGGGAGTGAGTTGGAGGGTGGGGTGGGCTGCTTTTAACTATGTAAAGCACTTTGTACTACATTTTTTCTGTATGAAAAGTGCTTTATAAATAAAGATTGATTGATTGATTGATAGATTCTGGTGGACATGGCAGTGTTTACAGGTAAGACCATTGCAATGGAGAGCATTTATAGGGACTATAATAAGTCATCGAGTATCAGTAATGTTAATGTGGTTACCAGGAGTGTTATTATCACGTGCTTTACCGTCTTTATGGTGCTGGCTTAAAGTTTCGGTGTATAGGTTACTCATACTGACTCAGGGTCAGTGTAAAATAAAATTCTACCTGTCTGAAAGAAATCTGGCTCCTTTAATCAGCCGGACAGATCATCAACAAACCTCAGGATGCAGCTTTAATGACCCTCTTAACTGCTGCCGGAGCATTAGTTAGAAACTTCATGACATCAAACGTCACATCAAACATCATGCAAACACTGTCTGGGAAATACTGTACAAACATTTGCTGTCCTTGACTTTAAACAATGCCTGTCTGTCTGCGCTGAACCTTTTCTAATCAGGTTGGAGTCAGGCTGGATCAGCTGAATGTGTTATCTGTAAATATCAGTATTTTTTATTTAGGTGTGGGAAAAATACTCAAGTCTCATTTAGAATTGTTAAAATGAAGGTGGTGAGGAGATGTATGACCAAAGGTACCATAATCAATTCAAAATACTGGACTTTGTGAGGTCTGTTTAAAGTAGACTAAAAATGAACTGCAGGTTCCTGAGAAGTGGACCGTGGGCACAGAGACACATGGTCATAGTTGCAGCCAGCTTGCAGTCGTTTTAAACAGACTTGCTACTCTAATGTCTGTCTCACTGTAAGTCCTGCCACAGACTGGAACCCATTGTGACCCTGAATTGAATGGGCAGAAGAAAACGAATGTTTTTTTTTTAAATTGTTCTAGAAATCCGAGCTGTCGGTGTGTCCTTGGATTTTGTGCTATTAATATTAGAGCTAGCAATCTTTCTCACAGAATCCCTACAATAAGCTATTTCCCCTGAGATTACACCAATATTTAGCTGGATGCCATGACAAACGTGCTGGGTACATGAAAGATGTAAATCAAACCACATCTTAACTCCTCACAGTTAAGGAACACATTCATATTTAACTGAAAGATAAATCAATAATTTTCCGTATATTTGTGATCAATATTTGATTACTGATTCCAAAATGGCCTTTATGGAAATCCTGTTTGGGTTTTTTCATTTTACGTCTCTTTTCAGTTTGCCAGGGCAGCTCTCCACAGTCACTGTCCACATGAGTCAGAAGCACTCTGCTGACATCAGCAGCAACATCCAATATCAACCCAGACAGCATTTTCCAGGTGCCTGCTCGAGTTTTTGGTTTTTGTCTGTGACTGGAGAGTTAGATTTTCCTGAGGGCTTTTGCAGCTCTCTGTGCTGGAGGAACAGCTTCACACAAAGTCAGTTTTCAGAAATCTGTCTTAGTGTTTCTTTCTCTGTAAAATACCTTGATGTTGTGTATGTTTAAGTGACTCCATGAATGCAGCCTATGCCTCATACGATGTAAAATGTATAAATATTGCTTGTTTTCTGGAAAATGGCCATGTTATTTTACAGGGAAGGAGACACAGATTGCATTTTAAGTAAGTTTAAGTATGTGGTGGGGCGTAGTCTGCGGTGCCATGCGAACGCAACTGCACGGCATCTGCAATCATGCCCCCCATGTTAAAACATGGAGAATCAGGGTTTGGGTAAGAGTTGCAAGTAGTTTTGTGGTGTGATGTGCGGCTGACAGCCGAGAGCTGCAGCCAGAATAAATAAAATGGATCCAACACCGAGTCTGTGGTCCTGGCGTGTCTCAGTTACCACAAAGTACACCATCAGTAACTTCACAGCAATTCAAAAGCATTAAATGTTTTGGTGTTAATAGTCTTCTTGCAAAAGTAGAGTTAATTTTACTCTAAGTAGAGTCACAATCTTTTAATGTAACTCCGAGGTGTAAAATGATAGTAGTTAAAATCAGTGAGCTGTCGCCCCGACGCCATGTCCATGAGAAAGGCGACAGCTCACTGATTTTTAATGCGTCGGTGGGTCCACTCTTTGTGTTTATGTCTTTTTTTGCGCTGATTCTGAAGCTGCAGGTTTTATCTCTCGCCAATATTGACTGAACCATCAACAAAAGAAGCCAAACGACGCTTCACATTTCGCTTCACGTAAACATCGTCATGAATTCCTTCTGACTTTTGCTGTTCTGCTTCCACCACGATAAAATCACACTTCATGCAGAGCTTTCTGTCTCCCTCTCTCAGGAATAGGTTTCCCATCCAAAAATCTCTGTTTTCTGCATTATTCGCTTGCTTATTATGCACCTGTCTACCGTTGTTTACAGCGCTGTCGGCCACAGTTTGTTTTTTGTTTTTTTACTGACTTCCAAAAAGAAAGTCTCATTTCTGTTGGTCAATACTGAACAAATGTAAACTTTTTAAAATTATGCAAAATTGCAAAACGCTCAGCTCTGTAACTTTGTTCTGCTTCACTTCAGCAGCATCAGGTAACGTTCATATGATGATTCATGGTTTTCTTTCGTTTTTGTTCTATTGCACAATATTTTGAAGGTTATCTGCTATAAAAAGCCAGGCCACGAAAATGTCCATGTTGTTCTGTGTTTTATCCTCAGTTACTTTGACACAAAGGCATCTGCTGTGATGCTCACACCTTTGATAAAGGCTCACAAGTGTCAGCTGTCTTTTTATAGATATAAAAATATGGATAAGTGTTTAGAATTATAGTCAAAGGAGCTTGTGGATGAAAAGCGTCTGGACTTCTTTAAGTTGCAACTTAAAGAAGTCCAGACGCTTTTCTTTGCAAGCTCCTTTGACTACGATGACCTGGATGACTGAGAACCTTCACAGACATTCTGTTTAGAATTATAATATTTCTGACTGTCTGAGGCAAAATTTCCCAAATTCAAATCGAATTGAATCGAATCCATTCGTGGATTGAATCGATTCGGGACCTTGTGAACTGGAATCGATTGATTCTAGAAATCAGTGATGATACTCAGCCCCACTTGTTAGTCTCGGTAATGGTGGCGGTAGGTATTGTCCGTAGAGCCGCATTCACATCATCTAGTAGATCCTCAGAGGATTTATATGAACAATTGTGTTTAAGGTACCCTATCTTGGGTGTGGATGATGATATCACCCCCCTGACCTGATGACTGCCCCTTGCCATAGCATTTGTGTTGTACCTCATTGAGCTCCACTTGTGATAGCAGATGCGCCTTCTAAATGGTGGAACACTGAGTTACTAGTTGTTTTGCAGTTAGTCTAGAAGTTGGGCATCACAGGTTCCATGTTTCCATAGCTTCCATGTCCTCTTCATGTAACCCCTTCCACTGAGATGATCCTAGCAGCGCCCTTGCACAAAGCCCTGCTTCGCCCAATAAAAGTTGCACAAACTAGCACCACTAGCGAACAATGGACTGTGAGATCAGTTTCTTGATCACCAACATGCAACTTGTCATAACCATTAATCAAAAACCACTGATCAGAGACCATTGATCAATGACCATGAGTGCCATTCACAGAGAGTTGGGGAATAGCTACAATCACAGTATTGTAAGATGGTGACAGATGTACCCTTAGCCCCCCTCCTCAAATTAAAGGTGGCCTTTCCCTTTTCATGTAAATGGCCTCCTTGACTTCCTGCTCAAACCAGCGTTCCTCCCTGTCCAGGATGTGCATATCCTCATCACTGAAAGAGTGGCCACTGACCTGTAGGTCAGGTGGGTGTGAGTGACCCAGGGTCCTTGAGCAGTGTGGACTCTCATTATTATTGTTATTATTATTATTATTTGTATTTTTGCTGCACTGTGCTGCCATTCTGTGTTCCACATTTGTATGTATACGCAGGCATGTGTGCGTGTGTGTCTGCAGGTGTGGCTGTTTCCTGTAGGCTGGGTGACAGGCACCCGTAGGCCTGGTGGGTGTGGCCCTGCAGGAGAGCTGGCCACACCTGAAGACCATGCCACTCACCTGCTGCTGATGAGGCTCGTCGGGGGAGCGAAGACTCCATGAGGAGCGTGGAAACAGGAGGGCACCGAGCACAGGGAGTGCAAAGACACTGATTTCTGGGAGAAGACACGACACGGAAGTCAAGGGAGCACATGTGGATTTATTGTCCTTTTCTGCACTGTAAATAAACTGTTCACTGCACAGAGTCCAGCGTTTGGGTCCTTCCCCACTTCCCCACGGTCTGCCTCGGTGACCGTGACAGGATTTTAAAATTTACAAACTATATTTACATTTAAAGTTATGAAATACGATTCATAACGATTCATTTTATGTTTTTTGTCTGATTTTAGATCAGTTGTGTTAATACTGTAGTCAAAATGAAAACATGACTGTAAATTCAGACACGTGAGGTAGTGCTGAAAAGGATGATACTGTGGAGGTATGTAATAACGACAGGAGAGGTCTCAGTGTCTCACTCCAACTTTATTAACTGACTCTCAGAACTTCACATATAGTAAGCGCCAAAATCTCCACCCCAGCACTTCCCTTCAACTTGGGTGTGAGTGGAGCCACCTGGTGGTCTGCCACAATACGAAACAAGGCAAAGAAAATCGTTTTAAAGGTGAAATGTAGAGGAAACATCAGAAGTAGTTAAAAATGGGCAATTATGACCTGGACCCCAGAGGGTTAAACAACTTTTTTAAGTAGCACAATAGTTACTTTTCCTAGTAATTAATTACTTTTAGAATCTTGTAATTTAGTTATTAACTCAGTTACTTTTTTTTGAAGAAGTAATTAGTATCTATAATTAATTACTTTTCCAAACAACTTGCCCAACACTGCTGGTTCTACTGTTGATGAAGCAGCAGCAGCAGCAGCAGCAGCTAACATGCTGGTTAATTTGACACAGTCCCAGTGTTAAGAGATAAACTCATCACTGTGCTGTATTTATTGTCCCTTTTATTTCAAATTTTCCATGGATTTAACGAGTACACGTGTTTTGAAAACAGAAAGACACCAGCTGGGATTTGAATGTTGCAGCTGACAGGCATTTTAGGACTGCGAGATCATAGCTGTGTGACTCCACACAGCAAAGCAGGAGGCCTGAATGTTCACTCTACGTAAAGCAGCCTGGTGTGAACAAACAGCTACGATGTGAGTCAGGTACTTGAGTGAGATGTGTCAGAGTGACCGGGTGAGTCATTAAATTTCCTTGCAACCTTGTGAACACCATGCTGACTCCTTCCGTGAAACTGGCATTCCTTACATGACTATCACTCATTAGATTTCAACATTCCAGCATAGGGAGGACGCTGCTGAAATATTACACTTTGTTAGTCAAGCCTTTCTGTCTTATGTCTACAAATTAAGTCTAAGGCACCACTTAAAGCTCTCGGGACAGCACTTGGCTGAGCACAGCACAGAAGGGATTAGTGGTGATTTTCAGAGTTTGCTTGGGTGGATGTTTATTATTCTAAAAAGAGAAGAACAGCATCACTGCGACTACGCAGGCAGGCTTTGGAGACACTTTTCTACAGTAGTTTTCTGTTTACAAAATCTGCATTGAATAGACTGAGAGCTCACTGTATGTTGTGGGCTGTAGAGCCCACCAGAGACAGTGTTGCTGTGTTTACCAAAGTATTCCTTCGTTTAACAATGTACGTATGTACGTAGAGGTTTTGCTCTGTCTGATAGTTTGTTTGGGGTTTTCGGCCTCTTCGTCTTCGCTGGGCCTCATTGAGAATTAAAAGCCTTAAAAGTTACCAGATGCAAATTCCAGAGTTGGAATCAACTGCATATGTTGTGTTTGCTTTATTTGTTATGAAGTAATGAGGAAGCAGGCCTCACCACACCAGGAAAATACTTTCCAGTTAATGGTGCATTTTAGCCTCTGAAAATGGAGAACTGCGCATAGAAATGGTTTTCATTCTTTAAAGGTTAATGCAATACTTTTGTTAAACCCTTCATTTACTGTTAAACTGCACTTAAAAAAGGAAAAACAACTACTTTTGGACCTGTCACTATGTTTACTTGATGTAAACACTGACTTGGTTGTTGAGCAGTGAATTTTACAAGACTGGCTGCACCATCACACTGATTTCGTGTTGCATGTGTGCGCTGGTGTTGGTGCTGCAGTGATCAGAAACATGTGTCCGGGCTCTCATTGTTTACAGCAATGCTTTGTTTATTAACCAGTGCTGAGAAGAAGCAAAGCAGATGCTCCGACACTTTAACGCAGGAAATCCTAGAAGAAACGACACACGCTTTACCACGTAAAGCTGTTTCCAGTATTTAATCCACATCATCATCGTTTCCTGGACAAAGTGAAATGCACAAAACAATCCTGGAGTGAAGCTAACCAAAAAAGACAAATACTTTGTACGCTTGTGGGTTTTTGGAGTAAGTGTGTGTTCCTGCGTACATGTGGAGGAGGGTCCAACGTTTGTCACTCAGGTGCTTACATGATACCAGAAGGTTTCATGGAAATGACTGCGACTGCTGAACTTTTCCCACATAGTTACTGGCTCCCAGTGAGGCTTTTAGATGATCTGAAATAGGTGAAATCATGGGAAGCATGAATTCCCACAAGCATATAAAAGAGCTGACTGTTTTCTTCACAGCCACATTCCTTGGCATTTTTCCCTGCTCTGCTCACCCAAGGGACTAATGGATGGAGAGCAAAGGGAAGGTAGAGTCTGTAAAAGTTCTCATAAATGTCTTGTTTTTTGTTGCATTTGTACAACCGACATTAGAACAACAAAGTGATCTATTTTTAGTTTTTTAACTAACTAAAAGCCTCAGTTCTTCCTCACGGTTACTTCAATAGCTTAGTTTCTCCCAAGTTTCCGAAAATATTAAATAATTCATGTTTTTATAGATGAAATATCATCAAATGATAACCATGCATTTATATGCACTTAAATATGCTGACATTTTGTCAGACTTACAGCTGCCAGTCATATTCCAAGATGAAGCTTTGTTGGAATTATAATATACATTATTAACATTTCTACCAAATGAACAATCTACATTTCATGTTTCTTGGCAGGATCTCCTTCATCCTGCCAAGAAACCTTCTGTCCTGATGAATCAAGAGCTTTTTGAATGCCCAACACATAAATCTCACTGCAGTGGACTGAATCATGTGTACTTGCTGGTTCTTCACCTGTTCCATAGTGAGGAGAAGTATTTGCTGCAATAACATCCAGTCATCCCTAACAGGTTTTTTCAAGCTCAAGTATACTGTAGCAAATGTTTTGGACCTGACTGTGAAATTGGAAGATGAGAAATTATTCTTACAACATTTCTAAACCTTTAATTTTGTTGGCAGTGACCTTTTCACTGACACAAACATGTGACTTTAAAATATGAACTGAGGCTCTGGGTGAGCTGCAGTGTATTTCACACATGTTTATGGAAATATGTCTTCACTGCCGAGAACTTTAAAAGTGTTTTGGGAAATGTTTCAAAGCGACTGAGCAAAAATTGTAATAATGCATCCTATTTTGTACTGTGTGGTATTTGTGTGCATTGCTGCTGAGTGAAACTAGAAAGAAACAAGTTTCCCGGCAACCTAGAAGTTAGTAAAACTGAACCACTCACACAAAGCCTATTAGTTGTCAAGGCAACAGGGCATCAAACTGCGTGCACTCACAAAAACACCATTGAACAGACAGACCGTGGAGTGCAGGCGAATTCCTTTCCACAAAGAAGAACTTCATGATAAGACAGGTTAAACGTAAATATAAGCATTCTTTTGCAAAAGTTTGCACACTGCACGATCGCAATCCAATTCCTGTAAACGTCGTAAAGGGGATGAATAAGAAGGAAAACAGTTCGGATTGAGCAAATTGTTTCAGAACATCTCCTCCCCCATTCCCCAATGTTGAGGCAAACATGTGGGAAGGATCAGCATACCCCACCCCATTACCCTTGTGTGTGCAGCTGAACGGAAGCGGCACCAATCCTTTTCAGCTCCTTCTGCTCTCTTCAGCTAACAGATCAGGACAGATCAGGACAGAGAAAGGACACGCTGGTACTAACATGGCAACTGTAAAAACTCTGCTTTGGCTGGGACTCTCTCTGTCTGCCTTCGGCATAACCACTGCAGGTAAAACACACAGCACATGATCGGCAGACAGACAGACAGAGGCGACTGGTGTTAGACATTTTACCTAGACACCAGTGTCATGTCTCGTTTCAGTTTTAGCATATCACATATCAAAGTTTAGTCCTTACAACACAGCAGGCTCTACTTCATCTGATAGAGAACACAGACAGAAGAGTTAAGCATCTTACACAGGACTTAAAGTTTCATGCTTGGTATTATGATGCAGTAAAATGTCCAACAATTACAGATGTTCTGAAATATTGCAGAGAATCTGAAAGAAATTTAGAATATTTAGAAAATAGCAGTGGGATGGTCCCGTGGGTTTCTGGTCACATTTGAAAGAAAACTGCTTTTGCATTTTTATTCTTACTCTGATGGCATCTAGCTTTCTATCAAGTTTTGCTCTCACTGACTGCTTATGCAAAATTAAATATTGGTTGTTTGCTAATTTTCTTAAATTAAACAGTGACAAACTGAGCTTCGTCTGGTAGGAACACGTACCGTTGTGTAATAATGTGATATTCATCGCATCACCTCTCCTTCCTGTACTCTGAGATCCTCCTTCTCGCTTACTGTCATTATGCCATCTGCTCATCGGACCCCCTCTGGGCTTCAGAGCCTTGAACCGATTTGCCCCTCATCTTTAGCTCTCCCACCACCATGTTTGAAATATTGATTCGCTCTCAGTCTGAAAACTCTGTTGTACTGACTTTTAATTCTACGACATCTTCCAACTTTTATTTGATCCATACTGTGACTTGTAATTGAATTGCTTGTATTGTAAACTTGAGTGTTTTGAAAGGCGTCTGTGAATAAAACATATTAGTAATGGAGTACTCATTAACCATTCCATGACGGTGCACAGATGTGGGGATTTTCTAAATATGCTGAACTAAACAAAATCTTCCACTACAGTTTTTAACAGATGCATTCGCTTTATGATTTTATAAAATGTATAACTTTCTGTTATGTAAAACTCTCATTTTGGACCTGTGCCTACCTTTGCTGACTCGCAGACTTTAATTTGGTTCTGATTACGAGTATGAAGATGTTGAAGGAGTTGTCATCATTTTCTCCAGCTTAAATAAATGGTTCATTAAGATCCTTCATTCAATTCAGTTATTGTAAAATAAAAACAAACACAAAAACCCAACGAAAACAGGAAGCAGGAGTCATGGAAAACTGGAAAATACTGACGATGTTTTATTTTATTCACAGATGTGAACTCAGTCCCCAGAGCACAAGACGTCCACTGGGTGTCTCTGGACTTCACCACACATCTTCGCTGGAGTGTGATGTCCTCTGACTACACATACACTGTCAGGTTCTCACGGTGAGACACACACACACACACACACACACACACACACACACACACACACACACACACACACACACACATTTTGAACCTCAAAGATGCCTTTAAACTTCGGGTATTTTGAGGCTCTTCCTCCTCAGTTTGTGGAGGAAGTAGAGTTGTTGTTGGGCTTACAGTTTTTTCTGATTGCTTAAGCACATTTTTTGTAACCATTGGCTAATTTTGCAAAACTCTTCACACAAATAAGAAAACCTGTCACCCAATCATCAAAACATTGTAGTTCTCTTGCAAAAGCAAACACAGCTAGATTAACTCTTCACACCTTCGTAAAAATGGTGTTTCCGCATCAAGCAGTTTTTGTGCTTTTAGTTTTGCAAACTCAGTGAGTGGTTTTGCTATAAGTCTGAATGGTTTTAGAGATTGTGCTACAGGAATCACAGTTAGGGTTTAAGCATTCAGAAAAAACTGTAAAACTATTCAGACTTATAGCAAAACCACTCACTGAGTTTGCAAAACTAAAAGCACAAAAACTGCTTTGCACTCAGTTTGCAATTTTGTAACACACACTTTGCAAAACTGTAGGCACAATTCACTGCACAACACTCAATTACCAAATTTCCAACACACTCCTAGCAAAAGTATACACATGTATGGCTATCATTAACACTAATTTGCCAACTGTCTTGCACACTTTCACATGTGAAAACTTTTTTAGATAATTAGTTCACTTTGCAATCAGCCTAAGCACTATAATACAGGTAAGCTGTGTGTGCGGAGTACAATGGAGGGAGCAGAAAGAGTGAGAAGTAGAGGAGGCCGAGGAAGAGGACGTGGAGGTGAAGAAGTAGGATGAAGAGGACGACAAGGACAAGGAGGAGCAAGAGGAAGACGAGGAGGGGGGAGAGGAAGATGAGGAGGGGGGAGAGGAAGGGTAGGAAGAGTAAGAAATAGAATTGCTGATGACATCAGAGCTACAATAGTGGACCATGTAATCAACCGTGGAATGACCCTGAGGGAAGCTGGCCAACGGGTCCAGCCTAACTCGAGCCGCTACACTGTAGCAAGCATCATAAGGACATCTTGAAATGAGAATCGGTTAGTATAGTCACTTCGCACAAAGATTTGTAGCACTGCCATATGCCAATGAGAAACACACCAATACCATTGATGTAAAAATACTGAAATTGTTACTTTACAGAATTGCTAGATGACCAGATGCTGGGGCAGAGGAAGCATGTTCACTGCAGACTAAGTAACCCATAGAGTCATTATGGCGATTGCAAATAATCCTATACTTGGAAATAAACACTTGTGTTTGTTTTGATGTGTTTGAATAAACAGCAGTACTTGAAGTTTGGATCCCTCTATGCTTATGGATCTATGACAGACGTATGAGCTCACACTGACATAGCCTACCTTGTGCACAGAGAAAGCAAAGGCCAGATGTGTTTTGTATTCATACCACCAGTGTGCAGTTGGCGCATTGTGTGCTTAGTAGATGATGGCTTGTGTGTACTGTTTGATACGGAAACACCATTTTTACAAAGGTGTGAAGAGTTAATCTAGCTGTGTTTGCTTTTGCAAGAGAACTACAATGTTTTGATGATTGGGTGACAGGTTTTCTTATTTGTGTGAAGAGTTTTGCAAAATTAGCCAATAGTTACAAAAAATGTGCTTAAGCAATCAGAAAAAACTGTAAACGACCAGTGAGGCTGTTTTCTTTGACCAAGAGAGACCTTCTGAGATGTGCACACCCAGGAACTTGGTGCTGCTTGCCCTCTCCACAGCAGCACCATTGATGGTTAGTGGAGCATACATGGTGTGAGCTCTCCTGAAGTCTACGATGATCTCCTTAGTCTTCTCCACATTCAGGGAAACCACTATTAACTCTTTTAGTAACTTAACGCCGGTAGTAGGTCTCATCGTTGTCGCTGATGTGACCTACCACAGTTGTGTTGTCTGCAAATTAGATGAAGAGGCTGTGTGATGATGTGCAGTCGTGGGTCAGCAGAGTGAAGAGAAGTGGGCTCAACACATCCTTGGGGAGCAGTGTTGGGAAGGTTACTTTTAAAATTCCACTACAGATTACAGAGTACATTGACCCAAAATGTAGTTTGTAATGTATTCTGTTAAGTTACTCAGTGTGATTATTTGATATATTCTCGTGCTATTTATCCTACTGCTCTGTGATTTATTACTATTACTGAACGTCTTTTAACAGCTGTTAGAATGTATGAACACATCACTCCAGTTTCAGCAGATGTACACTGGCTCCCTGTAAAATATCGTGTTGATTTTAAGAGTACTTACTTTTAAAGTTTTAAATAATATGGCGCCTAGTTATTTAAACAAACTCCTCAACATGTATGACCCCAAAAGAGCACTGAGATCATCTAGCCAGATGCTCTTAGCACAACCGAGGGCTCGTTTGAGATCGGGCCTTCGCAGCAGCAGCGCCCAGACTCTGGAAGAATCTGCCAGAGGAGATTCGTACTGTAGAGTCTATTCAGTCTTTTAAATTGCGTCTTAAAACTCACGTCTTTACTTTGGCTTTTAATTTGAGTTCAGTATGAGTACCATCAGGCCTGTTTTATGTTTGTATTGTTAATTCACTGTCTTCTTGTTTATCTGTGTTTCTCTGTTGTTTTCTCTTGTTTTTAGCCGATTGTGAAGCACTTCGGTCAACCCAGTTTAAATGTGCTACACAAATACATTTTGAATTTAAATTTGAAGGCTACTCGCCACCGAGCTACCATTGGTTAGTTCATAGTGTCAGGCTCAGGAGGGACTCGGAGTCAGACCGTCACTAAAGTTCACGTTTTATTTACACACACAGACACCAGGTGCGAATATATACAGGTGAGGGGGCACAGGAAGAGGGTCTCCGGGAAGCACAGGCACGGGAAGAAGAGGGCTATGTACAAAATCCACTGAAGCTCAGGTAGCTCGGACTCCGGCTTTAGCTCACCAACGGCGGTCCTCAGGCTGGCGAGAATCCTGGCACAGAGAGGAAAGGCAGGTAAGTAGTGGCACGACAGAAACTCAGAAAAAGGCTCAGATAGGTGATGACACTGACGAGTGTTACACAATAATCCAGCGAGGAAGCACTCTCAGCAGCCGCCTTAAGAAGTGAGTGAGATGATTGCTTGCAGGTGTCCGAGCCAGGGGCTGGAGCCGTCATGACTCCGCCCCGGTAGAGCGCAGTGCAGGGGAGAGAGAGAGATGCAGCACAACAAAAACACTTGTAGCCATACAGAGTCAGCCGAGAAGGCACAGGGTCATGACAGTACCCCCCCCTCAACGGGAGCCCCTCGGCGACCCACCCGGCTTACCCGGATGCCGCCGGTGAAACTCGCGGAGCAGACCAGGAGCCAGAACCGCCGACCGGGGCACCCAGGAACGTTCCTCTGGCCCGTAGCCCTCCCAGTCCACCAGGTACTGGACGCCCCGCCCCCGCCGCCGAGAGTCCATAACGCGGGTGATGTTAAACACTTCCTGCCCATCCACGAGCCGGGCGGGCGGAGGGGGCCCGGAAGGAGGGCACAACGGGCTGGAGAGCACGGGCTTGACCTGGGAGACTTGGAAAACATTATGGATACGCATATTGCGAGGCAGCTTCAGACGGACGGATACCGGATTGACCAGGGCCTCAATCTCGAACGGACCGATGAAAGCCGGGGAAAGTTTCTTCGACTCTGCACGAAGGGGAACAAAGCGTGAGGAGAGCCATACCTGTTGCCCAACTGTATAGGCAGGCGCAGGGATCCGGTGGCGGTCAGCGATCTCTTTATTGCGCTCCGCCGTCCGCAGCAGAGCGGCTCGGGTGGACCGCCAGGCCCGGCGGCACCTGCGGAAATGATGTTGTACTGATGGGACGGCATGCTCACCCTCCACGGCCGGGAACAGGGGTGGTTGGTAGCCCAATGAGGCTTCGAACGGCGACAGTCCAGTGGCTGAAGAGGTCAGGCAGTTGTGGGCGTACTCAATCCAGGGGAGCTGCTCGCTCCAAGTGGCCTGGTTGAGAGAGACGACACAGCGGAGTGCCGCTTCGAGCTCTTGGTTGGTACGCTCGGCCTGTCCATTGCTCTGAGGGTGGAAGCCCGAAGAGAGACTGACCGCGGCGCCGATCTGCATGCAGAACTCCTTCCAAACCCGAGAGGTAAATTGGGGTCCCCGGTCGGAAACGATGTCCATCGGAATGCCATGAAGCCGGAAGACGTGGGTGGTGAGCAGCTGGGCGGTCTCCAGGGCTGTAGGGAGCTTGGGGAGGGCAATGAAATGAGCCGACTTAGAAAAACGGTCAACAATAGTGAGGATGGTGGTGTTACCGGATGACGGTGGGAGCCCCGTAACGTGAGACCATGGCCGTCCTGGCGTGGGGAGTGGTTGAAGAAGCCCGGCGGGTGGTCGGTTGGGACGTTTGTTCCGGGCACACGTGGCGCACGCCATAACGTACTCCCTGGCGTCCTTGTCCAAGGTGGGCCACCAGAAAAACCGCTGGAGGAAGGTGATGGTGCGGCGGGCTCCAGTGGAGTACCTGAGGTCGGACAGCAGCAGGGACAAACAACCGACCAGGGGGCCCGTCCCCGGGTCGGGGTCAGTATCCTGGGCCTCGCGCACGAGAGCTTCGATCTCCCATGTGACAGCTCCAATAACACAGGTAGCTGGAAGAATCGGTTCTGGATCGGAGTCTCCTTCCGTACTGGAAAACTGACGGGAGAGTGCATCGGGCTTCACGTTGCGCGACCCTGGTCTGTAAGTGATGGTGAAATTGAATCTTGTGAAGAAGAGGGCCCACCTGGCTTGTCGTGAATTTAGGCGTTTGGCGGACCGGATGTACTCAAGGTTCTTATGGTCGGTCCACACGATGAACGGGTGTTCCGCGCCCTCAAGCCAGTGCCTCCACTCCTCCAGGGCCAGTTTGACCGCTAGCAGCTCCCGATCACCGATGCCGTAGTTCTGTTCTGCGGGTGAGAGACGACGAGAAAAGAATGCACAGGGATGGAGCGTACCTTCAAATCGTTGAGACAGAACTGCTCCCACTCCAGAGTCCGAAGCATCCACCTCCACCACGAACGGTTGCCTGAGGTTGGGCTGACGGAGGATGGGGGCGGTAGTGACCTTCTCCTTTAGTAGGGAAAAGGCCTCCTGAGCAGAGAGGTCCCACTGAAAAGGAACTTTGGGAGAGGTAAGCGCAGTGAGAGGTGAGGCGATCTTACTGTAGTCCTTTATGAAGCGTCGGTGGAAGTTGGCGAATCCTAGGAACCGTCGGAGTTGCTGGCGGTTCGGCGGTTGAGGCCAGTCCACCACGGCCCGGACCTTCTCGGGGTCAGGTTTGAGATCCCCCTGAGAGATGATATAGCCAAGGAAGGCCACCGTGTCAACGTGAAATTCACATTTCTCCGCTTTCACGAACAACCGGTTCTGCCTCACGTGACTCTCGTGCTCCGCCTGGGACTTAGAGAAAATGAGAATATCATCAAGGTACACAAAAGCACATCGATTAATAAAATCCCTCAGAACATCGTTAACAAGGGCCTGGAAGACCGCGGGCGCATTGGTTAAGCCAAAGGGCATGACGAGATACTCATAGTGTCCGATATGAGTGTTGAAAGCGGTCTTCCACTCATCTCCCTCCCGGATCCTCACCAGGTGGTAAGCGTTTCGCAGGTCCAGTTTGCTGAACACCGTGGGGTCATGACACATAGACTGCAGACTGTTAGACTTGATGGACAGCATTAACAACCTGCTAGCTGCAAGTGATCACGAGCAGTTCTGAAAAGTAACACCAACTAGATTTCTAAATCTTAATATAAAATGAGCAACAGTAGGGGGGACATTAGGTGAGGCTGCACTTTTTGCAGTGATCTTGTATAGAAAATTATTTCTTTATTAGTAATATGTTTTCTTTCTGTCTTCTTTCAGAGCTGCACGTGATTATTTGCAGCTAGCAGGTTGTAATGCAGCCTTCATTAATAGTAATAAATCACAGCAATAGTACATCGAAGACACTGAAGTGTTTCTTTAGGTTGGAGTCTTTGACGCTGAGAGCAGCTTGGTTGCTGGATGTATTCCATTACCCGTATTCAGCGTTCGTATGCTGGAGGTGTTGCTGCTGACCCGTACTGCCTGCTGTCTTAATAATAATAATAATAATAATAATAATAATAATAATAATAATAATAATAGATTCCATTTATATAGCACTTTTGAGACCCTCGAAGCGCTTTACAATGCCACTATTCATTCACTCTTGCATTCATACACTGGTGGAGGCAGCTACAGTTGTAGCCACAGCTGCCCTGGGGCAGACTGACAGAAGCGAGGCTGCTATATCGCACCATCGGCCCCTCTGGCCAACACCAGTAGGCAAGTAGGGTAAAGTGTCTTGCCCAAGGACACAATGACCGAGACTGTCCGAGCTGGCGCAATCTTCCGATTACAAGACGAATACCCAACTCTTGAGCCACGATCGCCTCTTCCTGTCAGGAAATCCAGCAACTAGTTACAGAGCGAGGTGCTGATCCCCAGCTGATCCAGTTCACGTCTGAGCTCCTGTGGAATGATCCTGTTGAATGTTGAACTGAAGTCTATGAACAGCATTCTGATACATGAGTCTCTCGTGTCCAGGTGTGTGAGGGCTGAGTGAAGGGCAGTTGAAAATGCATTATCGGTCAAGCAGTTTGACGGGTATGCGAACTGAAATGGATCCAGATGGTTTTTGGTTTCCCGCAGTGTGTAAATCACGGCAATCCTCCTGGCACAACAGTGTACACCACGGCTATAAAGTTAGTTGGACCAGATTTTAAAACCAAGGAATATATCTGGGCCAGATATTGTTTAGCAGCCAGTCAGCAGCAGATCACGATAAGTTTCAAACCAACACAAATGTATTGAAAAAAAGTTGTTTATTATTTTTTCCCTTTTAAATCTTGTGACATTTCACACATGCACATGAAAAAACATATAAATGAGCTATAGCTGAAGAGAGCCTGCGCTAGTAGCAACACTTTTTTTATTCACATTTGAAATAAAAAAATAAAAAATATTTGGACAATTCCCTTTCAAAATAAAGTTCATACTTATGTGACCCGGACACATCTTAAAGTGCATTTAACAGAATTTAAAAAGAACAATCAATCCTATCAAAGCTATCAGTGCACAAACCCATAGCAGTAACATGAATACAACATTTACTGCTGCACACTGAGGGAATGCAGGTTTGTTTTAAATCAACAGTACACAAGTCTACAGTAACCTGACATTTGTTTTGTTTGGCCCTTCTGTTAAAACACTAAATGGGTCTCTGGCAAAACTCATCACCTTTGTGCGTAGAGCAAGTCCATCCAATCGACCAGAAAACTTCTCTTTCAACCTCGCAGTGAAATCAGTCATCACATCCATGACTTGTGCCGCAGATGAGATGCTTTTGCAGAGCCCTGGAAAATGCAGCAACCGGCCTGTGCTCAAGTCGGTGGTGAAAGGTTCGGCTTGGCTTGGAGTGCACGCATCTGTTCCACAAGCTCAGTGTCAGTTTTGCCTCTGCCTTGTAGTCCCACATTGAGGTCATTCATGTTTTGAATATGTCGCTCAGAAAGCAGACACTGGCCATGAAGCTGTTGTCCTCATGCAGTTCAAATGTGTTTCTGCTGTTTTTTTGCCTGCTGTTGCAGAGGAAAGTTGTGCTCTCCTCTTTGAGATCACAGAAATACTCCAGTGCACTGCCTTTGGACAGTCACCTGACATCATTGTGCAATAACAGGTCATGGTGCTCAGCAGACATTTCTGAGAGCAGCATGTGGAATAAGCAGTGCTGGAGGCTTTAATCAATTGTAGCCATCACACTGTCCATTGTTGTTTTGAGCTCTGTGCTTAGTTTTGCGCACAACACCATCTGCTGCACAATGCAATAAAGGTTTGAGGTGCAGCAGCCAAACCACTCACTTTTCCTGCCATGGATGAAGCCATGATGATCTACTCACCAGAAGGGTGGTGGTTCGATCCCAGGCTCCTCCAGTCTACATACCAAATATCCTGGGGCAAGATATTAACCCCATGTTGCCCTCCGATGCATCCATCGGAGTGATACAAGCACTAAAACCTTAGATAAAGTGCTTGTGTGACTGGGTGAATGCACAAGTTGTGTAAAGCGCTTTGAGTGCTCAGTGAGAGTGGAAAAGTGCTATATAAGAACCAGCCCATTTACAAGCATACAGACATGCTTCATTACCACTGTCCTCAAAAAAAGCTGAAATCTTCTCAAAGATTATCTCGCCAGCTGTGTGGTTTATTTGTTTTACTCTGCGTTTCTGCCGCAGGCAGGGCCCGTCGGAGGTTGCTTCTGGGCCTGTGGCCCTTTGAACAGGTTTGGTGAACACTAGATTACTCTGTTTGAGCTGTGGGACCAGATCGTTGGGGCGGACCAATTGTTGGCGCAGTATGTTTTGGGGTTTGAAAGCCATAGAGCCACTTGTGGCCCACGTCACCCCTACTTCTGGCCCATATATTGACATGAAGAAATATAACGCAAGAGAGAGAGAGTACCAGTGTGTCTATTTGGTAGTTCAATGAAAGGCTTCGGTTAGTTAAGAGTGAGGGGAAAACATTTGCAGTTTTACCTTGTTATACAATATTTGAAATTAAAAAAAAAATGGAAATGTTTGTGTTTTCTTGTTTGTTTGGGTTTTTTGTACTACTTGAACACTAAAGTGGCCCTCCAATGAGATGACAGTGCCCGCAGTGGCCCACAGCACATTTAAGTTTGAGAGAAAATGCGTCTCAGCCGTTCCAATACTCCTGACACATGTGGGGCAGCTAACGGTTTCCGCTTAGGCAGCAGTTGTCCCGTGGATTACCTGGTCAATTCTTTACGAGCCTTCCCAGCTTTGGTCCTAAACTGACACAACACTATGTTAGTTTCTAATGAACATCTTTAACAAGATCATACAACTCATGGGGTTCAATGGGAAGTCAAGGTGGCGAGGGAGAGCCAGAGAGCCCCATGAGCTGGGAAGACTAAATATTTCAAGTGTCCTGCATCTGTCATCGAGGAAGAACACCTAGAACCTAAAGAAAGAGTTCACACCTACAGGCAGGCAGTCACAGTGATAGAGTGATTCAAATAAATAACTGAAAAAGTGAATTAACCTCGATGTATTGCTTGCATATATCATGACTATGTGTACAGGAGGAAATATTTGCTTGCCAAAAAACAACACAATCCAGACATGTCAAGCGGAACATTTCCATTGAGTTTTAAAAACTGTTTTCATAAGCGCATGTCAGTAACTGCCGTGTGACTTGCAGTGAAGATGCTGACTGGGAAGAAAGTCCTAATTGTATCCAAATATCAGCATCAGAATGTGACCTGACTCAGTCCCTCAAGGCCTCGGATAGGTAAGAACACTTCCATCACCCTTAAACACATCTGGTAGGTTTACACCGAGCTTACTTTATACTTTTACTTTTGATTTTTTTCTTATTGTCAGCAATATTTGTGCTCTGTGATTTTACTCAAGAAAAGTTATATGTACACTACCAGTCAAACGTTTGGACACACCTTCTCATTTAATTGTTTTTCTTTATCTTTACTTTACAAATTGAAGACATTAAATCATATGAAGCAACATATATGGAATTATGTAGCAAGAAAAAAAACATTGATAAATACCCTTTTGCTTTGTTGACAGAGCTGCAAACCCTCGGCCTTCTCTCGGTGAGCTTCATGATGTAGTCGCCTGAAATGGTTTCGCTTCACAGGTGTGACTTGTCAGGAGTAATTTGTGGAATTTCTTGCCGTTTTTATGGGATTGGGACCATCAGTTGTGTTGTGCAGAAATCAGGTTGGCAGAATGAGGTCAACAAGTTCTCATCATCTCCTCCTTCAAGCCTGTTGGAAAACCATTTCAGGTGACGACCTTACGAAGCTCATCGACAGAATGACAAGCGTGTGCGAAGCAGTAATCAAGGCAAAGGGCGGCTACTTTGAAGAATTTAAAATACATTTTTTGAGTTGTTTCACACTTTGTTGTTTACTACATAACTCTATATGTGTTCATTCATAGTTTTGATGCCTTCAGTGAGAATCTACAATGTAAATAGTCATGAAAATAAAGAAAAATGACTAAATGAGAAGGTGTGTCCAAACGTTTGACTCGTAATGTGTTATATAAGTGCAGATGAATGTGCCTCCAAAGCATATGTATTCTTTGTGTCCCTATTTCACAGGGCCTACTTTGCTGATGTTCAAACAGAAATCATGGACATGGACTATGAACTCCCTCACACTCAATCTTCCAGGTTCAATCCCTATAGAGAGAGTAGGTTATATATGACACACACACACACACACACACACACACACACACACACACACCCTTAGCCTTCACAGCTTAATGTCAATCAAAGCCTGGACCTGATCAGGTCATCCATGCATCCTGATCCCTGTTGTGGCTGAGCCCATAATGTCAAGGCTACCATACCTGCACCAATCAGGCATTCTACATAATGTTTAGTAGAGCACCCATCCACTCAAAAACTCACTCGCTCTAGTAATGATGTTGTAAACTAACTGAACTGACTTTTAGCGCATGAATAAACCTTTGCAGGCAGTCTCAGCATAACTGTTGGTTGGTCCTGTCCCCAGGTAACATCAGTGCTGTGAGTTTCACTGTGGCGCCATTGGATGACAGAAGAGTAATAGTGAACATCACTGATCCTTTAACCTCCATTTATGATCGTGGGAAGCAGCTCAGCATCAGAGACATTTTCAAAAAAGATCTTAATTATAAGATCCGCTACTACAAGTCTGGAAGCACAGGAAAGGTAATCTGATGTTAACGCTAAAAGTGAAATGAGCTGCAAATTATGTTGTTAAACTGAAAAAATTACACCTTTTTCATGTAATTCTGTTAGTGCTCCACGTTAGGCTTGCTCACACGAAGAATATGGGCTAGCAATGGGCCTTACTATGGGTCCCTCTCTGCTTAGTGTGGTCAGCCCATTCTATAGGCACCCACACAGTAGGTGGGTTAGTTAGTTAGTTAGTAACAAGTTCATCTGGGCCTTTAGATTTAGGGCCTATGGCTAGTTTCATTCAACACTGGTCAGTATTACCAGTGTTGAATGAACATTGGACATCTTCTAAAAATCCAGAACTGCAGCTCTAAGAATTTGAAATAAAGAACAACAATGTGGCATTTGTGTGTGTAGGCTAGCTGTTTTCTGCTGGGCCTGGTCTTACGATCAGTCAAATGAAGACTTGACCCAAACATCCAAATGTCTGCTTGGTTAGTTGGTTAAATGTTTACAGATGAATGACAGTAATCTGTCCTGCTGTTACCCCTTAGAGAGATGAGATATCAAACTCAAGTATGAAAGTGATACCGGGGCTGGATAAAGGAGAGAGTTACTGCTTCATGGTGGCAACGTTCATCAGATCCAGACCCAAAGCCACTCAGCAGGGATCCTGGAGCATGCAGCAGTGCACAGAAAGTTCCCAGGACAATCTGCAAGGTACACATATTCTACATGCAACTCTGTAAACTATTTCAGCTTTGGTGAATACATACTGAAATTTGTTATTAGTTGTTTCAATTGCAGCTTCTTCCTCTTTAAGTACTCAAGACCAGAGTAATAAACAACCAGTGTATATCAGCATTAGAGGGAGAGTGCTGCCCCCTGCTGGAAATTAAGACACCTTAATTTGGTATTTTGTCAGATTTGATTTGATTCCATTGGCTTCATAGTATCGTGGTTAACACTTGGAGCCTTATGTGAAAAATCAACAGCTCACGATTAGGAGGAGGCACACCCAGCCTCAGTGGGTCATAAGCTAGTGTACTCCGAGTGCTGTATAAATAGGAGGGCACTGAACATCTGTGCCAAATATGTGGAGTCATCCACTGTGACAACTTTCTCAGACATAAGGGACTGGCTGACAGGATGTGATTTACAGTTTTTTACAGACGCTAGGACACATGTCTCAATACTTAGGTCACGTTTGCAAAACTATGACCTAAGTCTATGTGGGCTAAACTGAGGACCAGTTATCATTGTTTTGGCACAAAATGCATTCAATGACTACATCTCTCAAATTTCATGAATTATCTTCTCACTCAGACACAACA
Organism: Aulonocara stuartgranti; assembly: GCF_965226115.1. Lineage (NCBI taxonomy): Eukaryota > Metazoa > Chordata > Actinopteri > Cichliformes > Cichlidae > Aulonocara > Aulonocara stuartgranti. Next base: position 34,209,431 of record NC_138954.1, on the reverse strand, counting down.
ACTGCCAAAAATCTTTGTACGTACAGGACATTTTGCATGTGCTTACATACTGTTTTCAAAACTGTTAAACTTATGGCCAAAACAATAACACAATGCAAAACTTGAAAAGACAGCAAAATCCAACAGCAATATTTTATTGAAACATATTTTAAATCTAAAAATGCAGTTTAACCAGCCACAGCTTATTCTCATTGTAGATGAACATCTACACAGGTGTTACTCCTTCAATTTTTCAACTCCTTCAATTCTGGCAGCCAGAAGATTCTTTCCTAGGTGTGTTGCCCTAGATGACATAAGATGTGATGTGGATGAGAACCTGTGGCCAAATGGAGGAGACCGAGTAGATTAGAATTACTATTGTATGTGTATCAGTGGATGGTGTGTATACAAATTCTTGTATTTTGGGATTACTTAGTGCAAAAAAATAAAAATACATAAACAAATATTAACGAATTCTGCATGATGTCTGATCCATTCCAGTAACATATATTGAAATTATAAACAGAGATGTGTCCTTGTTTTACACAAGGAAACACTGTGTAATGCTACATGTTGTTAGTGTTTTTCAGGTCATTGTTTTGTGGATGACAAAGTGTGTTTGTCGGCCGTCAACCTTTGCTAGTGTTCTGGAAGAATGAGTTTATTTGAGACCTGAATGAAGTGTTTTGGTAGTTGTAGTGCATTTTGAATGTGAAATGAACTGCTTTGCCAAGCTGACGGTCAGTTAGGAGGATTGTGTGAAGAGTTTTGCAAAAGTGACCTAAGTATTGGGACATGTGTCCTAGCGTCTGTAAAAAACTGTAATGATCTCCCCCCCCTCTCTCTCTCTCTCTCTCTCTCTCGCTGTGTGTGTGTGTGTGTGTGTGTGTGTGTGTGTGTCTGTGTCTGGGTGTGAATGAGGCATGTTGTATAAAGCACTTTGAGTGCTCAGGTAGAACCAGTATATTTAACAGTGACCCTCGTTCTTTCTGCAGATTTGAGTGTTGGAGCATGGGTTGGTGTAGGCTTCATCATGTTAACAGTCCTCATCGTCATCGTCACGGTGACCGTCCTCTGCTGTCGCCAGAGAAACAAAACTCTGCAAACGTCTCAGTCATCAGCACCAGTGTAAAGTGCTTGGGTTAAGTTTGCTCTCTGAAACCAAGTTTACACTGTATTATGGGTATTATTTCTGTATTTCATATTCAAGTTCTTTATTTAGTTGACACTGAAAGTGAAAGACTTCATCAAGAATTTGGTCTTTCACATTCACCAGTGTTTGTCCTTTCATTTGTGTGATCATCGGGTACATCAGGAAAACAGTAACCAAAACCAGTCTGCTACAGCAAAGTCGTGATTTGTGTCTAAATGACTGGATTATTAGAATGTTCATGCCTGAAGTACGGCATCATTTATTAGCTTGTCTTCTGGCGGAACCTGCGTCCAACCCATGCGTTTGCATGGAGCTCATTGGCTGTAGAGTAATTTTCATTAAACAACATTTCTTTTTCTAAAGTAACTGAAATATATCATTAAGTCACAATCACAGTTTATCTGTAATCTTCATTTGTAAAAAACGTTTAAATGGTTCAAGATTATAGAAAAAGCAAACAGTTTGACAAATATTTTGGTAAATGTGCAGCACAGTGGTTGGGTGGTTAGCACCTGGGTTTAAATCCAGCATCCTGGCGCTGTCCTTTCACGTCATGTCTGCGTGGGTTCTCTCTGGGTACTCTGGCTTCCTTCCACAGTTTAAAGACATGCAGTTATTGGGGTTAAGTTTGGTGAATCTAAATTGCCCATACGTGTGAATAGTTGTCTGTCTCTCATTTCTCCTTGCAAAACCTTACACCTTGGTTAGGCTCTTGCCCACTGTGACCCTGAAATGGTTAAGTAGAAGAAGATGGACGAACAGCTGGTAATTGAAGCTGTTTCAAGTTCGTTTTGATGTCATATCTGCATCAGCTTGATGTGCTGTTTTGTCAGGGGTTACTTAGGAAGACTTTCCAACATATTTGTGTGTCTGAGCCAAATCTTTTGCCTTTTTCTTCTTTTTGACCCATTATGTTTCAAATTTGAATGTCCAGGTCTTATAAATCACCACTGGTAGTTAGTGAACACAGTGGATTATTTAGCAGCTATTTTCTCACGAGTGGGGGGAGACAAAAGGTCCATGGATTATTCTATTTGTATATAAATAGTGTTAAATAAAAGCTGAAGATTACTTTACTACTTTTATCTCATCTTGTTGTTTTCATCGATCACTCAGATCCCAAATGTAGCAGAAACATCAATTTCATACTTCTTCCAACAGCCACTGCTGGTGGGCCTTCCTGAATCCATTGTACTCATTTCCAGTAAACAAAGACTGGTCTTGGGCCCAGCTGGCCTGCCCCAGCACCAGGAATCCAGCGCTTCCTATGCTGGAGCCATGTGTCAGTAGATGCAGTTACAGATCCTTTTTTCAGCTCTCACTATGTAACATTGAGACCAGATTCAAAGGCGCTACAGCAGAACTGGCTCCCTGCCTGGCTGAACAGAAGCGCTCCATCCTTGTCTTTGAAATTGTCTGTGAATTGCCTCAGAACAGGAAAAAAGAGGATAATTGTGACACATAGTCTTTGATTTATGAATATCTGAAGGTAAAAATGTTACAAACATGAAACAATTCTTTCTTACAAAGCACAATTAATAAAACATCTTCTCCAAATTCTTTATCAATCCAATCTTATCCTTTCACTACGCACCTCTTTACCCCACAACTGGTGCTGGCTCATGACTGCCCTTCCCAGAGCCCGGTCTTTCTGGAGGTTTCCTCCTGTTAAAAAGGGAGTTCCTTTTTCCCACCATTGCACAAGTGCTGACTCACAGGGGTCATCTGATCGTTCTCGCTTTGTATTGGTAGCAGTATTTGTATTTGTATTCCACAATAGAGATGGAAAAGCAGACCACATTATGGCTTGCAGATGACTTTTATTTCTTAGTTTTTTCATCACACATTTAAGACACCAAATTGTACATTAGACATAAATGAATCATCATCACAATAAACCATGGCTGCATCATGACAAAACGCACAATTTCTTCTGAATATGCTGTCCTTCGACCATGGCTTTGGAGCACACACATATACATCGTAGAAAACACGTCATTCAACGCTGCAAAGAATGAAAAGCTCCACAGGGAACTTGATATCTGCCTCTCTGAACAGTAGAAGAGCTCTGCCAATGCTTTGGGTAATATTCTTATCCTGTGTGGGTAATAAAAGCAGCTGGTAAAATGAATATATAGATATTTTAAATCAGAGATATGGACAGCTATCTGTGTATATAATAAAACTGATTGCAGACCTTGTCATTTTAGTGTGCGCTACATGTGTCTATGTACAGTGATGCATTTTTGCTTTTTTTGGATGTTACCTTGGCAATCGATTAAAACACACTTTAGCCCTGGAGAGTGGCAGTCTGCTGAGATTTCCTCCTGACATGTGGATAATTTAGTAGCAATAAAGTAGCAATTTTTAATGAAAGATGTCGTAGCTTATTGGGAGAGTAAAAAACAAAACATGGTTTAAGCAGGACGACGGCTCCACCTGCAGATACTTAAGATACTTAAACTCTACTGATAAATGTTTCTTGCTAAATGATGTTATTGACAGATACTCCATATTAATATGTATCTCCATGAGACTATCAGAACTGAGATCCATTCTCCAGGCGGAGAAGAAACCTGTTCAAAGTGGTCAGTAAAGCTTCTACCACCTTCAGATTTATCACTACTGTTATTCACAAATGCATTTTAGAACAATACCCTCATGTTTGCAGATATTCTTCTTTTTAGGTTTTCACATTGTGAGGACGACATTATTTTGACTGCATCATTCAATTTTTCAAACTCAGAAACTGACTTTCATTTTTATTTGACATGGGTAGCTGTGACACGCCTATTTTGCTAACATTTGAGGTAAGTTTATATGCATAACTACAAAAATCTACACACATCCACACAAGAATTAGGGCAGGTTCTGGGCCAAAGATGAATGGATAACAAATTAACAGCTGGCACACTGTGGAGCTCCAGATTTGCTATTTTATTACACCACAAAAAGTCTGACATTTTGAGCAAACCTGCTTTTTATCACATAAGATACAATGCAGCACCATCTTAAATCACATGTTACTGGTTGTAATGATGCATGCTTGTGTATGTGTGAGACTACTTTATATGGAATATGCTTAACTGTAAGCACATCATGGTACAATGCACTCTCATCCTTCAGTACAGCCACTGGTGGATGAGTCAGGGGGCGGCAGTCAGACAGGAAACTGCTGTTGAAGCTGAGCTTCCAGCGGGCAGCTTAGGTTTACAGTCTATTAGCTTGAGACAGTATAGTTTTAGCCAGCTGTCTGAAAAAGATAATCCAGTTTTCTGCAGCAGACCATGCTCAATACGTCATAGTTTCTGTGTGTAACAGGCTGGCAGTGTGCAAACTGTTATTTTAGTGTTGTGTATGTAACTAATTATGTTCCAAAATGCAACAAATGAACAAAATAAGTCTTCTAAATGTTCTGTTTTCTTTACACATGATTGTACATTTGAACAAAGCAAATACATGGAGCACTGTGCTTGTATATGAAGTGTTGTGATTCACGCTAGTAGATTTGTCAATTTTAGATTTTGCCAATAACTTGATACTAAATGATACAGAAACACACATTAGATCTAAATATCCTTTAAAGGTGTGTACCCTCACATTATGCTACACCCACATGGTTTCCATGGACAAAAGACCAAAATGCATAGGAAAACTGCAAAACGCACGTCAATAATGTCTCGATGCATGCCATTCCCCAACTCTCTGTGAATGGGACTCATGGCCATTGATCGGTGGTCATGACAATTTGCATATTAATGATCCAGGAACTGACCTCCCAGCCCACTGTTCCTTCAGTGGTGCTAGTTTCAGTCATTGTGCAAATGTACTGTATATAAGATTGGGGAAACCTGCAGTCAGCTGAGACTGAAGAAGTCACCTGGATGAGTGACGAAACATTTCTCCCACTGAAAATGTCCAGATGAACAGGATGCACTTTTGGGACACATCAGTAATCCTTTAACTGCAAGTAAGAACTTTGAATATAAGGTAAGGTGACGATGGCTGGTCTTCGGGGTCTCACTGACTCTTTTATATTAAATTAGCTCTGGCTCTTTAACTGGTTCTGTTTAAAATGATTAGACCCTTGATGTTAACTCGTGAACCAGCTTGTGTTTTCTTCCATTTCCAATGGAACCATTCTAGTTATTCAGTGGAAGCATCTCGTTTGAAGCAGGTGGAATGTGGGACTTCACTTTAATGTCTTTGCTATATGATGTGTACCATTGTACAATCAAAAGAAAATGCGAGTTCATGTACATATCTACAAATATGAAAGTCATGGAATACTTGCTTTTAATGGGTGTAGCTGCTGTCATGAAATCATGGTAAAAGAGTGAGGTAGGCTGAACTGAAGCTTTGTGTGAACTGAAAGGTTCAATCAGTGCCTGCTGAGTGTGCCATGTAAAGGTAGACTCACACTCATGATATTTGTACTACCATGTAAAAACAATCAGTTTGAATTTGATGGCAGCAGCATGTTTCAAAGAAGGTGGGATGGGGCGGCAAAAGGCTGACAAAGTAAGTGACACAAAAAAGAAACATTTTATACGTAATTAGACAAACTGATGACAGGTCAGTAACAGGACTGGGGGGAAAAAGAGAACATCTGAGAGAGAGATCTGCAAAAAAGTGCTTCAACAACATTGTAGAGCAATTTCAGAATAATGTTCCTCAACAAATAGTTGCAAAGACTGTGAATATCTCATCATCCAAAGTCATAAGCTCAGAAGATTCAGAGAATCTGGAGAAATCTCTGCATGAGGGACCAGGCTGAAAATCAACATTAGATGCAGCTGATCTTCAGGTCCTCAAGCAGACACGATCCTGTTATGAAATCAGTGCGTGGGCTTAGGAACACTTCCAGACATCACTGTCTGTGAACACAGCTCACTGTGTTGTCCACACACACCACAGTGCCACCATCTCTGGACCAAAGCTCATTTAAAATGGACTGAAGCAAAGTGAAGAAATTTTAATTTGAAATCGGAAAACATGGACACTGCGTCTTCTAGACTATCCGACTTGCTGTCAGTGCTCAGTTCAAAAACCTGCGTTTCTGATGGTGTGGCAGTGCATCAGTGCCTCTGGAGTTGGCAGTTTTAGAGCAGCATATACTCCTATCCAGATGGCATGTGTTTCATGGAAAGCCTTCATAGTAGAAGAGTCCTTGCTGTTACCAGCTGGTGGAGCATCATAAAGTGAAAAATATCTCTATGAGACAAGAATGGGACAGCATTCCTCTCCCAAAGTCTACAGAGTGGGAAGCATGACCCTGTTTCTGAGATGTGCTGCTGCCATCAAATTAAAATATTACATATTTCTCTTAAAATGATATGTTTTCTCCGTTTAAACATTTGATATGCTTTCTGTGTTCTATCAGGAATAAAGATGAGCCAATTCTGTTTTATTTAAATTTTACACAGCATGAAAACTTTTTGGAATTGTACTTCAGGTTGGCTCAGGAGGAAGACTGATGACTTCATCCTCCAGTCTGCAAAACACTGAACCCCAAGTTCAATGTGTATGTGACTGTTAGAGAAAAGCTCTCAGGTGTAAAGAAAGTGCTTGTGTGAATGTGAGTGCAAATGGTTAAATGACGCTTGCAGTAGAACAGGCTTCGGGTGCTCAGAGGAATAAAGCGCTATGTGCCATTTCTGAACTGCCTAATGAACTGGTTACACTGATGCTCTGCTACCATACCAGTAAATATCATGTACTTGTTAAAAAGCAGTTGTGCGTGTGACCTTGTGTGGGTACAATCAAAAGGAATAACAGTGTTTTACATATAATTAGATATCTAATTATAACCTGAAAATGATATAACAGTGTCAAAGAGGTCTCTGGGAGTGATTAACCTACAGAAAATGATCAGCTCACAGATTTCTGCTTTGTACTCTGGCTGTGGCGTCACTGTTGGTTCTGACTACTTTAGTCTGATCACAGTAAACTTATCAGACCTGGGTGGAAGAAACTGCCGGATGGGCAGCGTAACAGCGGCACCGGTGCCAGACCCACTCCACATTTACCCTCGCTGTGTCCTGGTTCCACGCTTCAGACCATTCCTAAGCAAAGATGTTTACACCAATGAAATGCTCAGATCTGCCTTACCACTGTAAATCTGCTCGACTTTGTGTGCGCCATCCACAAATGAAAACACATCTTAATTATTTCATAAAGTTTCACTGGCAGTGCTATAAAAAGCTGCTGGACAGAAGAAACTGCTTTCTGAAAGTTACATACAGTACTTCTGTACTGGTGTCTTTAAATATCAGCAGTAGTAAAATTAATTACATTACGAGGGAGAGACAAAAATACAAGAGCTTACTACTGATGACAACGGTACAAGGCAATAGTCTTCCACTCAGATGTAACTATCTGTCTTTTGGTGTTGTGTCCCCACCCCAGCGCTCCCCTCATGCATCGCTTTGATCACTAGTAGACGCTCCAGGCTGTGGTTGCCTAGGTGACCTCGTGCATTTACAAATGTCAGTCACTCCAGTGGCCTCCAACATGAGAAAAGTTCATCCTGGGCTTTTTGCCCATCGCCACTTGAAGTCAGACAATGTCGCTGACTTTCATTGCTCACCAAACCACACCCACATTTCCTGGGTGGACACAGCTTTGCTGCTTTTTTATTTGTTGCTACCAAACAAAAGAAAGAATTGGAAGCCTGCGCTGTTAGTTAGGTAGTTACGTCTGTAACTGCCTAACTAACAGTACACAACCAAAATCCCTGCATAGTTTTTATTTTCAGCATTAGTGTGCAGTATGAAATTGGAACAAAGAATGAAGTGGCCATCTTTTCAGTTACAGTCCAATTATAAACATGGGTGGCATCGCATTACTACTGAGCGTGCTACACATGTAACAAAGCACACACCTGACCACAGCCATCAGTCGTGCTTTGTCACTGGTGAAACTGAAGAATCCAGCCTAGAATGGCAGTGAACCACTGCTTCTCTTTAAGGAGCCTCTTAAATGATGTGTGAAAACACTGTTGTGAGCGTGGATATGCGTTCATTGGTAAATCTGACTATAAACTCTCTACAGCTCATATGCAACTTAGATCTAAACTACTAATTGGATAGATAATCTCAAAACCACAACAGCAGATTACATTGTATCATTTATATACAGTTTATCTATTTGAAGTCTTGTAACATATGTCCTAATATTTACTGTATGTCACATCACAAACATGGACATTATTTGCACTTCAGACCAGTCAGGTCCGTCAAAACCTTCTTCAGTTCATCAAATCATAAAAAGACAAGATAGTAGGTCAGACAGTCGTGTGCAACCTTGACAGATGTAAATAAAAAAACTGGATAAAATCATGTTTCTTAATATAATAATCAGGAAATCTTTTTTATCATTTGGTTCCTGGTAGTTTTTTCATCTTGCCTTCCATTGTTTCTCCTCTGATTAACCTGAACTAATTTACTGTGATAATTAACACCAGAATGAGCTCTTTAGTCATTTTTCCTCCATTGCATTTCCCTTTGTCGTACTTTATTCCTTATCATCTTCACTTCTTGCCTTGTTGTCATCACAGGAACCGTGCTGACACAGTAAACCTCACTTGAATGTTTCATGGTGAGAGATCACTTTAAATCGATGACCTGAGTCTGGGACTGGGCCTTGTCCTTGGCCTAAAACACATGAAAGTAGATGTTTTTAAGTAGATGTTTTTTTTTTTAAATATAATTTTCTATGCACAAAGCAGTTCGAGAGGCACGCTGACTTTTAACAGTTATTTTAAATAATCATTTGAACTTCAAACAAAATGAAAAAATATTTTCTTTAAGATAGGTTCAGGGCTGTTCAGCAGGCACTTTAGTAGTGGTGCAAACCATTAGCCAAAGAAACCAGAATTAATGTTCAGTACAAAGAAAAACATGTATGCATGGCACCACAAACCAACAATAAATATATCAACAATTTCTGGCTGTTGGATGGAAACTTTTGGCATATTGTCCAACCCCTACAAGAAATGTTTTTCATCTCAACGCTGTAAGAAGTTTGAAAGGTTTTGGACTTTGGAGCAGTTTAATGGAATAGCTGACTAACAGAACAACTATAATTCTAGCTAGGGATACAATGATGCGACATTTGGATCAAATATTGGTTCAAAACCTGGATGGAATATTGGGGAGCCAATTCATAGTCTGACAGTTAAATTGGATCAATCAATCCAAAAATATTTGTTTCATGTATTTATCTGATTCTCATTTATTATTTCACAAATAAATACCAACAATCCAGTAAATGTAGTCTCTTAGGATTAAGTTAGGTGTTCAAATGGAGCCAGATATACAGTAATTATGGCCAGTCTCACAATGAGGAAAACAGCTTATTAACACTGAAACATTGATGTGTATTAGCAGATAGTCACAAAGTATTAGATCAGAAAAATGTGAATGGATGCTATTCTACTTCTAACTTTGCTAAAATGACTAAATACCTGGTTCTACTCTTGAGAAATATTTACAGTTGTAATTATTTCAACTCAAAGTTCAAATTTAACACATAACATATTTAAAAAATAAATCCCTAACCCTAACACATTAATGACAGCTTGAATTATATTAATATTAAATGTTGGGTATTTATTCTTAATCTCCAAGTTCTACAAAATGTCGACAATCATGGGCCAAATAAAAGCAAAAAATAAATAAAGGACAGTAAACCTGAAATTAGGATTTCACAGGATATATCAAACTAACTGGCCATCGATTTAATGCTATAATAAGTTAAGAAAAATAACGTCCAACTTACCCTGAGAGATGGTCGAGGAGGCCTAACTGGTCGTACTGGCTCTGGTACTGGGTTTGTCTGCCTTCTCTGCAATGGCTCTAGGTCATCAGCTACATCAGGACATCCAATGTATCCTCCAGCCCCAAACACTGAACCGAGATCACCTTCTAAAAGGTTGTGGTGGATCAGGGCAGCAGACGAATTAAGGTCCTGGCTGGCAGACATGCTACTGATGGCCATGTTTAAAGTACTAGTATGTGTGGTATTCGAGGTGCAGACACTGGGGTTACTGAGCTGCAGTCCCAGCATATTTTCGGATGCCACATCACTATCTGAGCTGTCATTAACAGAACTGACATCCTGTTCTGGTTCCGGAATGCACTGGATGTTGTTTGCTTCAGGCAAAATGTCTGTACTCAACAAGTCCAACCCCTCCTGGTCAGGTAACTCCTGATTTTCCTGAAGTTCCTGCTTATTGTAGCTACCTGAAACTAGCACGCCCTGGTTTTCCTTGCTATTAAAATCCAAAACTTCCTGGTTACCATGGCTATCTAAATCTAACACTTCCTGATTTTTAGGATAGGAGAAGTCCAGGACGTCCTGACTGCCAAAGCTGTGAGGTTCCAGCACTTCTTGGTTATGACAGTCACAAGGTTCAAGTAATTGCTCACTGCTATTATTCCGACAGAGGTCCACAACTTCTTGATTGTTGTGACTACAGAGTTCCAGGACTTGGTTTTTATGGTTAACCACCTCCCTGTTTTCGAGGCTAGATGGTTCCAGCACTTCTTGGTTTCCATTATTACACAAATCTAGAAATTCCTGGTTATTGTGGCTATCATTTTCAAGCACTTCTTGGTTTTCATGGGTATGAGGTTTCAGTATTTCTGGGTTATTATAGCTTGAGAGCTTTCTTTGCTCATTGTTGTCATTGGTACAACGGTCTATTGCATCCTGGTTGTCATGGCCACAGGGATCCAATACTTCCTGGTTCTCTTCTTGAGGGCTCAGCTTAAAGCCATAAGGGTCAAAGTCCCGTGTCATCTGGGAGGAGGTAATGTCAAACCCATAGGCATCAAAGTTCAGCTGATGTTGAGAAGAGCAGGGTTCAGGGTCAAAGGTCAGATCATCATCAGCAGGTTCTGGACTCAACTCATCTTCATCAGGGTCTAAAAGAGTGTGACTAGAATGCTCTGGGCTGAGTTTAAAGCCATACGGGTCAAAGGAAGACTGACTGGTTGGTTCATAGTTCAACTCAAGGCTGTTCTGATGTGAGTCAGGCTGAGTGAAAATGTTCTGGGACTCTAGTGAGTTCTGTGGAACAGCAGGGATTTGGATTTCTTCTTTGATGCTCCTAACCTGTTCTGTTTGCTGACTGTAAGTGACATCACAGGGCAACGTTTCCTCTCTGTTGCCTGTCCAACCTGGCTCCAACAGGACAGGTTCGCCAACAGCTTGAGTCAAACCAAGACACTCACCTAGCAGAAATATACAGTGAGTAGTTAAGAATAGAATTATGACGCAGTTACAAGACCACAATTTTAAGACGTTAAGCTTACAGGCTAAAGAGTCTGAAATAATACGATATTCAAAGGTTTAAAGTTTATAAAGACAATTATACTGCTCAAAATTGCACATCTAAAATCGAACGTAGTCAATGTCCAGAAATGCTGTCAGTCCATTTTCACAGAAAAAAGATTTGTGATACTAATTTAAATTTTCATCACATGCAACATGTAAAACAATAGGGGGCATATTTTCCCCCTAAAGGCCTCTGAGTGGGCCCTGTGGACACCCAAGTTTGTGAATGCAATAACTCGAGAACGAGGCGATGTAGGATTTTCAAACTGAAACCATCGGTATCTAAAATTCTCTAAAGTTTGTATCCCGGTGACCTCGACCTCAAGGTCAAGGTCAGAGGTCAAGTTTTCTGAAAATCGTCTAAATGTGATAGTTCAAAAAGGACGTTATCTAGAATGTTCTAATTTATAGTATAGGTGCATCTACTAAAAATCTCAGATGAGTTTGAATCCTGGTTACCGTCACCTCAAAGCCACATAGGATTTTCACATTCATCCCACAGGCGTAGGAGGCTGAGGAGCAGCACTGACGGCTGCCGTTTTAGAAAAGAAATTCAGTCTGAAACTTTTTTGTGTAATGGAAATGTGTTCCTAGGTCAGCAATTAAAGTAGACACCACTTAAGCAGGAAACTGACTCCCAGCATCAGTATATGCACATGCACAGTATCTCACCAAAGTGAGACACATTTTTGTAAATATTTTAGCATAATCCTTTCATGGAACAATACTGATGATATGACACTTTGATAAAGTGTAAAGTAGTCAGTGTACAGCTTGGATAACAGTATAAATTTGCTGTCCCCTCAAAATAACTCAACATACAACCATTAATGTCTAAACTGCTGGCAACAAACGTGAGTATGCCCCTAAGTGAAAATGTCCAAACTGTGCCCAAAGTGTCAATATTTTGTGTGGCCACCATTATTCTCCAACACTGCCTTAACTCTGTTAACGGGAATCCTCTTCCACTCCTCCATGATGACATCATGGATCTGGTGGTTGTTAGAGACCTTTCACTCCTCCACCTTCCATTTAAGGATGGTTCCCTCAATTAACTGTAGTGCCAGCAGCACTCATCCAGCCCCAAACATCCCACCACCATGCTTGACTGTAGGCAAGACTTGTCTTTGTACTCCACCTGGTTGCCACTACACACCGTTGACACCATCTGAGCCAAATAAGTTTGTCTTGGAATTGCTGTCCGTACAGACACTATTAATGTGTAAATGATTAACTAAAAATCTTGTCAACACAAAGTTCTTTATTTGGAGGACATTTCTACAAGATAAGTTACTGAAAAACTGCTTGTGCTTAAAGTGCTTTGGCACTCTTTGGCAATACCGTAGGTAATGTAAAACTTCATCATCACATCAGCCTCCTCTGATGACCTGTTTGCTGCTGCCTGCCACTGAAAGGCAATGGAGAGAGGGGAGACTTGGGCAGTGCATTTATTGCAGCATATAATGTCTTTTCTGGATACACTGTGCTTTTTCAGCGTTCAGAGGTTGATGGCTCCGTGTCAGAGCTGGCTATGAATTTCAGACAGATCAGGCCTTAACTTAACAAAAAAGTTATCAGTCGTTCTTTTCTCATTACCCACAGCTACATCCACTTCTGTCGGGCCTAGGCTGGTCACTAGGGCTGGGTATCAACACTGATTTCTATTATCCATTCAATTCCAATTCACAAGGTCCCAATTTAGCCTCAGACAGTCAGAAATATTCTAATTCTGATCATTTATCAGTACTGATACATGTGAGACTTCATCAGAGGTGTGAGCCTTTGTGTCAAAGTAACTGAGGATAAAACACAGAAAAACATGAGGGAGATTTTCCTGGCCTGGCTTTTTATAGCAGATAAACTTAAAAATATTCTGCAATATTGCAACATTTTTAATTAAAAAAAAATAATTCAGTATTGAACAGCAAAAATTAGGCTTTCTAGTTCGCGGCCATTTAAGTCAATAAAAAAAAAAAGACAGCGGCTGACAGTGCTGTAAACCACGGTAGACCGGCGGGTAATAAGCGAATGAAAAATGTAAATGACGATGTTTTTCCAAATGTGAAGCGTAGTTTGGATCTTCTTTTGTTGCTGGTTCAGTGAATTTCGGTTGGAGAGAGATAAAACCTGCAGCTCAGAATCTCACACAAAAAAGACGTAAACACAGCGCGGACCGGACGCATCAGAATCAGTGAGCTGTCGGCTTTCACCCGTGCCCTCGGGTGAGAAAGCCGAGAAAGAGAAAGCTGATTCTGATGTGGCGGCTCTGTGTTTACTTCTTTGTGCAGAATCCGTTTTCCTGCTCTCATTTGCTGTTTGTTGAAATAGTTTTGTGAGCTTTAACCTGAGATTCTGGCGTTTCTGGCAAAATACATTTATATTTGTTATGTTGTAACAAGGAATTGTCCACCAGGGGGCAACAGTTGTTGAAGAGTGGTGTCAGTGTGTGTGGCGCATGCCCCAGTTCAATATAACAAAGAAGTGACTGTGAGGTCAACATGGTCTCCGTGGTTCCTGAGTTCTAGGATATCACAATATTTAAAAGTTGATTCAGGATTTAATGAATCGATATCGCTTTATTCGAGCTACTGACCTCTCTCTATCTGCCTGCACTTTCAAACGTACAAATGAAGGACAACTACAGGACCACGGCCAATCAGAGGTCCCGCCCCTGACTATCTCTGATTGGTTTAGACCACGATAGGCGCATAATGTGTGTCAGTTGTTGACCACACGGAGATTTTCAGAGTTGCTGAGAATTTTATTTTATTTTATTTACTCGAAAAGTTGGTCACACCAGTGAGACCTAGGATTTTTTTTTAGTTGCACCACTGAATAATTTGGTCACATTTGCGACAACACACCTTCTACCCATTTGTACCTGAGACCTTGTAACACTAACGAGTCACATGACACCAGGGAGGGAAATGGCTAATTGGGCACAAATTGGACATTTTCACTTAGGGGTGTACTCACTTTTGTTGTCAGCAGTTTGTGGCTGTGTGTTGAGTTATTTTGAGGGGACAGCAAATTTACACTGTTATGTACACTGACTACTTTACATTGTATCAAAGTGCCATATCTTCAATGTTGTCCCATAAAAAGATATAACAAAGTATTTACAAAAATGTGAGGGGTGTACTCACGTTTGTGAGATACTGTAAATGAAAGTAATAAAAAGTAAAACTGAAAAACTGTCATGTCTGATAACCGGGCGTGTGACTAAAATATAAATTACCTTGCTCTAATCCTGCTGATGACTGAGTAATAGCCTCTCCAGCCAGAGATCCCAGACTATGTTCTTCTATGTCGGAGGGCGGGGAGACAGCACCAAGATCAAGCTCATACCCATTAGGGTCAGATTCTACAGAATACTGTCCCTGGGAACGCCACCCTCGGATAGGCTCTGGCCCCAGCTCCTCTGACGAACTCTGAATGGGTTTAAATCCATGAGAATCATCTTCCATAGCAATGGTGTCCAGGTCCTCTCGACTGTAGCTAATCTCTATGTCACTGTCTTCATCTGGGAATTCTGACTCAAAGCACTGAGTTCCCGTTGAAGCTTTGTTTTCAACACAAGACAGACTGGTGTCTGCTTCGTCACCGGCATTTCCTGTGCTCTCACCAGTGGCAGTATTCGTCAACGGAAACAAAATATCTGCTGCGAAGGGGTCGCTGCCTTTGAAAGGGTCAGAACCAAAGCCATCTGAAAATCAGAATATTTAAAGAGTTTATACTTGTAAGTTTTGCTAAGAACAGTATTGAAGTTGAGTAACAAAACAACAAAATGAACAAGAGCCTCTTTATGTCAAGTGAAGTTCTGTTTAGATTAGTGGTCTATTATAACTCACCAGATGAATCTGTTTTAAGGAATAGGTCTTCATTGAAGAGGTCATCTATAAATCATGTGTAAAAGAAATGAAATCACTGTACTTTATTAATACCACTGCAACAAAAAGTAAAGGTAACAAAAGCATATATGATTAGTTTGCCAAATAAAAAAATCATCATTTATCCCACGATGTCACAGCCTAGCTCCCTCTGGTCCCTAGAGTTGAAGGAGTTTTGATGCCCAGCTTGGGTTGGTTTATTTTCTGAGCCCCTACTCTAGTCCTCTCCTACTCCAGAGTTTGAACCACATACACAGCCCCAGGATCAGAGCTGCCCGATGTCCTAGTGGGAAAAGTTCTACTTGTGCATGAATTAAGTTGTCCCTTCTGACAGAAAAAAAGCTGTAGTCTCCACCAACCCAGAGGCTGGATTTTAACAGTTCTGATTCCCAGTCCTCTGGCTGCCATAGTTCATGTCCAGTTCCAATTACCACCTTAAGGCCAAATCACTTAACCCTCAAACAATTCAATTACATCACTTTTGAGTGTAGCCGTAGGGCTTGAGTATGTTCATATTCTAACAGGAAGATTAGGTATTGCAATCATCAACCACTTCTTCAAATTGATGCCAAACTACCCAAGCAAACAAAGTCACACTCTTGAGTGATTTGCTTGGAAAGATGCACTGGCACAGCATTCATTCAGATTTAACTGTCTGGGGGCCAGGTTGATGTTCGAGAAATGCAACTTTTCTTAACTTTTCAGTACTGCAATGCAAAGTGAACGGATACCCACTCCAATTCAGCAATGCGTGTCACCTCTTTCAAAGTAAATTAGAGAAAAGAGTGCCAAAGTCTGAAATCCACGACAGCAATAGTAGCTCAGCCTCTGAATTTGTTACATACGGTCACACTGACAGCGGGCGAAGGGGTTGGCTTGGTAGAAGTCCAGCTGGCTGAGGGGGTTGGGGTTCATAGTGAACTCTTCCTGGTCTCTTTCGTTTTCCCCTTCGGCGTTGAGGTCCCCTTCCTCCAGGCCATCCTCTATGTCAGACCTATCCATCTGTGGACGCGTGACAACCAGAGGTCACAACACCATGGCTCTATCCAAAACTAAGGAAGATGCCTTTGACTAGTGACAGCTGGTGCTGCCAAGTTACACCGGTTAGAGGTCTTTAAATTAATTTAAACTGATTTCATATCAATAAAGTCAGCACTAATTACAATGTCAAGTTTTTGGATGGATTTTAGCCTAAAATGTTTTGCACATAATTCGTGCTATGCATGACACGACATGTTCTGTAAGAGCGAAGCTACCTTTGGTGAGCTGGTCCCACTGTCATCTTCTTCTCTGGTACCGACTAGATTATTGCAGAAAGGTGAACCACTGCCCCCCTGGAGGTGTTGGAGGCACAGAGAGAGAGATAGTTACTAAAATGCCACAGAAAAGAAAACGCAAGACACATATATATATATTCTCCATGATAAAAACCTGCGAAAACTGTAGCATAAATATGAAAGACATAGAATAATACACTGAAGAAAAAAGATCACAAACAGCTCCAGATCACACACTAATAGTCCACATGCGTGAGCTTGATTCATTTTTGACTCCCCAGAGAAAACATGTGAATTCATATCTATATTTCCCTGCTAAATACAGATACTAGTTTTAAATTTGAATTTAAATTTAAATTCATTTTTGATAGATTTCTAAAATATTTGTGCTTTTTGTTTTGATTGTATAAATATCTTTTTATGGTCTAATAACTTTGTTAAGCAGTGTTTTTAAAATGTCTCATATTCAGTGCCTTGGCTCCTCCAGTCCAAATGTGGAAATGCCCTGGAGAAGATAATTCATGCCAAACAGCCACTGGATCGGATATAGTGTAAGTGCACAAATGGCAGTATGAATGTGTGTGTAAATGAGTGAAATGGGAAATGGACTGGTTCTTATATAGCACTTTTCTTCTCTTCACTCAAAGTGCTTTATAAAACTTGCCTCAATCACACAAGCACTTTTTTCTTTTCTTTTTAACATCCACACACATTTACATTCCGATGGATGTGTTAGTGATCAACTTCGGGTTAGTATCTTGAAAGGGGATATTTGGCATGACTGGAGCAGCCAGGGATTGAACCACCAATGTTCAAATTAATAGATGATCTGTTCTGCCTCCGGAGCTACAGTCACCCCAGAAAGAGCAGAAAAGTGCTGTATAAATTGATCATTATACAGCACTTGTCACAGTGCAATATAACACAGAAGAGTGTTTGTTACTGACTTTTTATTGAAATTCAGCAATCAATATACTGTGCACTTTCATTTTTATCAGTAGTTACAAAGTAAAAGCTTAAATGTCCTGTTTTTTTTTTTTTTACATGTATGACCCACAAAAAAACCAAACAAAAACCCCTAAAACAAAAACAGGAACATTAATGGACATGAAATTGTTATTACACCAAATCTGATTCGAGACTAGTACAATCCAAGGTCAATGTGTAGTATCAGACAGTCCATCCATTTCTTCCAGCATCAAGCAAACAGGTTCCTCTTATAACTGGCGTCTGCTGTCATTCTCTCCATCCTGTAAATGTCTACTGTGATGTCCATCCACATGCTCAGAGTTGGGCTTTCTGTGAGAGCCAGTTTTTGTAATGGCTCTCTTGGCTGCCACCAACAAAATAATAAACAGATATTTGTCTCTCTTTGGCCATCCTTCAGGCATTAGTCCAAAAGATTTAACTTTACTCTCCAAAGGCAGATGACTTCCTAAAGTTGTATTGCATTGTGTATTTCCTGCCACTAGGTTTTAATACCATGACAATCCCAAAAGACATGACTATGATTTGCTTTAGTATTTCCCCAGTGAATTGCCCTCACAGCAAGATATTTGGTAAGGGGTAATAAAATATCTTGCTATACTTCCTGTGAGCCGCTACATTTCCATCGATATGTCCATAATGTTGTCCATTTTTCCTCCCTCCATTTCCCACTTTACGTTAATATATAGAGTTGAATGTATTTCCCTGTTTTTAAGCCCATTGTATACGCCAGAAATAATGCCTCTATATTTGTTTGTTTCTTCCCTCGCAAACATGTCCAGCAGCTGTTTACTTGATTCTTGATACTCTGATTCTTCCTTTTAGAGCTGCTTTTTTCATCCCATGGAATATCGGGCGCACGTCACCATTGTCATTAGTCTCCAAATAAAAGCGGCTCTGCTCTTTAATGTGGGGATCTTTCAGTATGCTCGAATTCAATTTTCTTGAAGAAATGGATATCGCTACCAGATGCTGCATACACATTTAGCAGCGTAATTGAATTCCCCTCAATGTTTTCCCTTATTGAAATAAATCACCCCTCCTTATCTCTTATCGCAAATGTTTTTTCAAAATGCTTGATAAAAGGATGGCAACTCCTCATCTTCATCCAGAATTATGAGATGATGAAAATACATTTGTAAAACCCATTCTTTTTCATTTCTCTTGTTCCTTGTAGTTTAGGTGGGTCTCCTCTGCATATTCCCTTCGCCAACTTAAAACCCAAGCTGCATAATCATGATCTAGGTCAGCGGTCCCCAACCCCCGGGCCTCGGACCGGTACCGGTCCGTGAGTCGTTTGGTACCGGGCCGCGAGAGTTGAGGCTCGGGTGTGAAGTGTATGGTTTTCAGGGTTTTTATTGGTTTTCAGCGTTATTTTGTTATCGTTTTTATCGTTTACTCGGTTTTCCTGGGTCTTTTCATGGAAATATTGTCGGGCATAAACCGGTCTGTGGCGCAAAAAACGTTGGAGACCGCTGATCTAGGTTAATCCTGTTTCAAATCTGTCCAAATCCATGTTTCTGCCAGGCTGCTTTCAGTGTTGTTTCGTTCAATCTGAAGTTGGCCATCTTTACAACTATGGACCGTGGCGCCACATTTGGTGGTGGCTTTGGCACCACAGTGCAGTGTGCTCTTTCCACCTGTAGCTCAGTGGAGTCAGGCAAATCCACTACTGATGGAGACTCCTCCTACAATCCTTCTTTAATGCCACATATTCTAATGTTTTCTCTTCTGGATCGTCCCTTTAGGATGATTTTTTTCATCATCTCTGTTACTGCTTCCTCATTAAGTTGTATTCGGGTTTCATGATTCTTTCTTCAGCCTCTTCCATTTTCTTGTTTGTTTTACTTATAGCCTCTCTGATTCCACTCAGCTACGCACAGTTGTCTTTTCTGAATTTATTTAGTTCTCTGATTGTTCTCCACTAGCCTCTGCTTGCTTGCCATTATCTTCCATGATGCTGTTAGCAGGTGAGATCTGGTCGTCTGTGTCTCCCTCGTGTAGCTTGTGTTGCACAGATTTCTTTCTATTTTTTCCTCTTTTTTTCCTCTTTTTTGGCATTTTGAAGGCCTCACTCTTATTTCTTATTTTCACAAAAGAAACTTTGGTAAATCAAGTTGCCGTGTGCTATTTTTTTTTGGAGCCATGGGCACATATTTGACATTAGAAAAATCACACGGCACACCACCAAACAAAAATGTCACAAAAAGCATGTTGATCATTTTTGCCCGCGCACCAGGTATAGCAGAATTGGTTTCTCCAGGGCCCAGGCCAGACTGACTACTTTTTCTTTTCAAATATTTATCTATTGCTATTACGCCCTGTGTCGTCTCACAGCATGACTATTATGTAATTTCTTCTTCGCCTTCTTCTGTTTTACTGGCAGTTGGCAACCCATTTTATTAGAGGAGGTAGTTTTACTGCCCTCTAGTGGAGGAGAGTGTAATTGTGCCGCGGCACAGTGGTTGGGAAACACTGGTCCCACAGTTTTTATTATTATTATTATTATTATTATTTCATTTTGCTGTAACAAAGACAAAAGACGACATTCTGTACAGTCTTTTGACAGATTTTTATCTTGACAAATGCAATATTTATGAATATGTGTAAAACTTTCATGTTTCAGATCATGAAACAAATTAAAATCTTAGACATGGATAAGTAAATAGAAAATGCAGCTTTTATATAATGCTATTATTTTTCAAACCACATGCCTCAAACCACAACCGCTCTGAAGCTGCTGTTAATCAACTATGTGCAATATCTCAGTCTCTACAATATTTTGGTCTCAGTGGAATTAACATCCCATATAACATGTATATAGTTCACTCACATATATGTACACATATTGCATTTTTTTCCCTTGCTGTATATTGTTTTCTCTTCTTTACTTTTGCAACTTTGTGGTCCAGCTACCCAGTTTCGCTGTGCAAGAAACTGCACAATGACAATAAAAAGCTCTAAGGCTCTTTCTCTCTCTCTAAGTCTCAAAGCTGAGAAAAGTTTATGTGGGACCTGCCTCTCCCAGTGTTTTTCACACCCGTAGATGCTTGAAATCACTGAGTGTCACTGACTCTCTTTGGTCTCTGGTTATTACACCACTGCAAATGGCTCCCTGCAAAGATTTAGGGAGCGGCAGGTAAAATATGTCGTATTTAAACTTTCAGGATCTGCTGTTCTTTTTGCTGGTGAAGTGTGTCATGTTATCATGCCTAAGAATCTCTCTAAGTTCCACAGAATAAAAGACTGTAGATCCTTGAGGGTATGGAAAGAGATAAAAAAAATAATTATTTATTTGAAGTGTATCAAACAACTGTCCAGGACTGGACTAATAAGCCCTAGAGCAGATGATCTGAAACAGCTGACAGATGGTGTCCAGAGAGAAACATAGGTCACAGTTGTATAATGTGTATTAGAGGCAGCCATGTAAATCTGTAAAAACAGTAGCTTCTGTGACCAGAGGTGTATTTCCCATACAAGAATATTCAATTCATTATAGTTTTGTTGGACTAACGACATCGATTTGTCAAAGAAGACTAAATATTTATTTTCCAAATACATGAAAAAAGCTATCCATGCCATGGGATTTCTTTCCGCAGTGTCCAGTTTGTCTGCTAGTAGTTCCTTTAAGGAACACTGGAGAAATCTGCTTTCAGAACATAGTGAATAAATGTGGAGATGATAGTTTCTAAACCTTCTGTTCTTAACAGCGACTAAGGCCTGTTCTCACACTTCTAGGAATCGTCAGTATTGTTTTAGATCACACTTGAAAATTGTCATTCATATTCAGTAAGGGGTACTCGCCATCATCATTGCCATTTACCATTATGAGGTCAGCATAGGCAGGCAGTGATTGGCTCCTTCCCCATGGCCTCAGAGACGGCAGATTATCTTCAGTGGTGTCTGCAAGAGATGTTGATTCATCCAAATGGCTTTCTGGAGTGACTGCACCTCCTGACAGAGAGTACAGGGTGTGCTCCTCCTGCAAGAAACACACACAGGAGTGGGGTGAACATGAAAAGCTGGTATTGTTAAACTTAAGAAACCAGATACATGTTTTCCTCTTTTTACAACACATATTTTATTTGAGATAATTAAATGCAAAATGTTTTTGTGTTTCTCTGAAATCAGAAAAACAAACTATATTCCTACCAAAAAACGGGAATAGTTATTTACTTCATTCACTTTCTTAGTGCAGTCATGGACAGATGGTCCATTTTTCAAAGCTTTAGGGGATAAGTGATATTAATAAAATAGAAATCATTGATATGAACACTTTATGGACAGATGCACTCAAACATCCTTGTAGTGATCGTTGTACCTGCAGGATCTCTTCATAAGACTGTCTGATCGAGTCTTGTAGAGGACTGTTCCGCTCTCCAGCCTCTTCCACTTTCCTCTTGGCCTGTTTCACCTCTTCTCTTAGCTTCCTCAGCCTCCATCTGGCTCTGGAAAGCTCCCTCTCATACTCCTCCACTTGGCTCTCCTTCTGTGCCTCCTCTGCCTGCAGAGATAGGATCTGGAAAGACAGGACTCAGTCAGTCCAGTGGGCTACAACAACAAATGTATTAGCTCATCTTGAATTTAAGAGCAGTGAAATGTCTTTCTGATGAGACTGATAAGAGCAACACAAGGTTAGAAGAGTAACACATGAATTATACATCTGTGTCAGATTGCATCGCAACTTACACATAACTGTAGCCCAATTTTAACTACGCTGCAACCTTCAATGTAACCTGACTTGCACCTCCCAAGGAATGTAACTCCATGTCATGTTACTGTCTACCATGATGACTTGAATGGTGCGGAAGGTTGCCGTGTAGGGATAAAAGGAATTTCTGTTCACTATATAAACTATGATGTAGATTTCCTGCAGAAGTTCAAATCATGCTTAAGTGGCACGAAAAAGAAACACCTGGAGGAACGTTTAGCAGTAACTAATTATTTAAATAAGCATTAATTAATTGGAGTGACTGTATCCAATAAGAGTCCTAGGCTAGACCCCCATGCTAACCAAGCCTACCGCAGACATGAGCGAAGGAGATAAATATGAAGCCATACTTGCTCGGACATCGCCCGGATTAACAAGGTCCGCATCAGGTGTTAAGAAACCAGGGCACCCAGATGAGAAGTGGGCTACAGGAACAGGAAGGCATCGGTGGGCAAGAGACAAAAATAGTGCACTGTTGGAATGCTCTACACAAGTAACCCCAGTGGAAGGGGTTACACGAATATGATTAAGATTCTTATGGAATCTTCAGTACCCAGCATCCACATTGATGGCAAAACAACTAGTAGCTCAGTGTTCCAACATTCGGAAGAAGGGACCGCTCTCATGGCTAGAAATTGAAGAGGTACAACACACATGCTATAGAAAAGGGGAGCCAGGATGACAGGTCAGGGGGGAGATACCATTACCCCCACCTGAGATTGGGTACCAAGCCCATGTGCGATAGAAGAAGGATTGTTGAGTGAAAGACAGATTCATGGCGAAGCTTGAAACCTGGATCCTCCATAGCTGGTTACCGAAACTAACAAGCTGATCTACACCACGGCAGCAATGAACAGTGAGAATCTTGGCTACAAGTTGAACAGCCACAAGGAGCAGTACCCTCCATGGAGAAGGAGACTACAGGCCAAGGTCAAGGTAGGCGTCTAGTCTAGTTAGACAGTTCTGTGAGTCCGAGCAATAGGCAGGCAGGGTGAACAACACCCTGTTGACCATCCGAGAAACCTTTTTGCAACGAGTTGCTCCTGCAACCCTGTCCCTGGCTAGTGCACCCACATTCTTAGCTTCCGCTTCTCTGCGCTCCCCTCTCCTGAACCATTTACAGGGGAGGTGGGCCAGTGCAGAGGCTTCTTCTTCATTCTGCTCTGCTATTCCAGCACTCTTCCAGGGCCTTTCCCAATGTTAATTCAAGGGAATAAATAATTGTTGGTTCCTTTCAGGACCCTGACTTGTAATGGGTCAGATCTTACCTCCTGGTGACATTCTTTAGAAATACTTACTTATGCACAGTTCCTGTAAGATTTTAAGGTTTTATTCCACCATCCTTTGTGCACAGATGAAGCAGCCCATCAGTTGCTCGGCCTTTGACAGTACCCGGTCTGTAGCCGAGTTCTCCATTAATTTTCATGTTAAGGGCACAGAGACAGGGGGGTAAGAAAACGCTTTGTGCTCCCCTTTAAAAGGATGAGCTCGCTGCACGGGATGAACCCAGGTGTTTTGAAAGCCTAGCAGATTTTGCAATCAGGATTGACAATCGGTTGCATGAAAGAGAGAGAAGAGGGTTAGAGGTTACAAGACCGGGTGGGCACTTCTCCATTCGTTTTGCTCCTCGGACCTTTCTGACTAGCTCCATGAGTGTCTGACAGCACAGATAAAACAGCTGCTAGTCGATGAGAGACACCCAGAATGGCTAACTGAAGGCTGAAGAGACCTGATCTTCAAGGACCCCAGTCTTCCTTGTTGGCATTTGCTTTGCCTCCCCCTGAGCCAATGCAACTGGGATGCACAAGGTTGACATCAGAGAAATGCTGGAGGAGGTTCGACGAGCAGTTGTGTATGTATTGTGGTTTGTTGGGCCATTTTCTGGCCTCTTGACGTGTCTGGCCAAAAGACAGTGCCTACCAGTAACTGTGGGCCGTGACAGGGATACTAAGTGGGCAGTGCCTCTCCAGATGCCGAGGGTCCCCGTATGCAACTCCCTACCACCCTGTGTGGCAAGACCAGGACCTATTCATTACAAGTGCTTTTGAAGGCAGGTGCCAAGCAGAGTCTGATTGACAGAGATTTGGTGCAACAACTTGTGAGGTTCTGGTAGCTGTAAATGCTCTCAATGGTCAGTCACTTCCCTCCGTCACTCACCAAACCAAACCAGCTGAACTTATTCGTTAACAAGTATCTACTACCTTGGTCCATTTCTCATTACTCCTGACAGTCCAGGTTCCTCAACACCTGACCTGGTGAAGTCCAAGCTGTTATGGCTTCAGTTAACAGCCATAACAGTTATGGCTTCAGTTAAATATATCGCAAATATTCCGAGATAGGCTTGGTTAGCATGGGTGCCTAGCCTGCTGACCCTTACTGGATACACACCTTCACGTTGAACCCCCAACATAAAGTTCCTAAGGGGACAACTGTGCTATCGTAAGAATAGCAACACCAAGGCTGGAAGACAGAGCAATACTGGAAGAGCATATGGGAGAAGGACACAACCCAAAACAGCAATGCTCATTGGCTAGTAGATCTAAGAACAGACCACAGCAAAGGTCGCCAGTATGAAGAATTGGACAGAACCAGGCCCTGACATGGTTCACGCCTACTGGCTGAAGAAGCTGACTGCACTCCACGAGCGTCTGGCAGCGGAGATGAACCAGCTGCTAGTCAATGAGAGACACCCAGAATGGCTAACTGAAGGCCGGACAGTTCTGATCCTCAAGAGCCCCCAGATGGTATCGGTGACGTCCAATTACCGGCCAATAACCTCCTCAGTACCACATGTAAGCTCCTGTCAGGCATCATAGTGGCTAAGATGAACAGTCACATGGGTCAATACATGAGTGGGGCACAGAAAGGAATTGGCAAGAATACCAGTGGCGCAAAACACCAGCTAGGTTGGTGGACTAGGCTGACCAACCTGTGCACTGCCGAATTGATTACAAGAAGGCCCATGACTTGATGCCCCACACCTGGATCCTGTAATACTTAGAACTGTACAAGATCAACATGACCCTAAGGGCCTTCATCAGGAACTTAATGGGGATGTGGCAGACAATGCTAGAGTTCAACTTCAAGCCCACAGCACAAGCCATCATCAAGTGGATCTACCAAGGAGATGCTCTGTCCTCACTACTGTTCTGAACCCATCAGTGAGATCATTGATAAGACTGGCTATGGATACTGACTATGGAATGGAGCAATTGTCAGCCACCTCCTCTACATGGATAACAGCAAGCTAATGCCAAGAGTGATCGAGACATCGATTCACTGATCCAAACCACCAGGATATACAACAATCACATCGGAATGTTGTTCGGGCTGGAAAAGTGTAGTCGGATGATAACAAAGAGAGGGAAGGTAGTCAGAACTGAGGGGATTGAACTACCAGAAAGCAACAATGCAGACATAGAGGACAGTTACAAGTACCCGAAGAGGCCGTTAGGTAAGAACGGAGGTTAGAAGCCTATCATCAAGATCAGGAAGCTCCTGACCATGCGTGGAGAGTTTCACCCCAAGTCCAGCACCCTTAGGCTGTATGGTAAGTGGAAGGAAGGAGGTCAGAGACTGGTGAGTGTCAGCACCACAGTCCAGGATTAGACAACGAACTATATTAGGAAGATGGCTCAAACTGACTGCCTGGTCAGTGACAACTTGAGCCAACAGAAACCCAAGAAAGAGGAGGAACCATCATGGAAGGACAGGCCCCTGCATGGTATGTACCACCGGCAGAGAGTGGAAGTGGCTGATATCCAAAAGTCCTACCAGTGGCTGGACAAAGCTGGACTGAAAGACAGCACAGAGGCACTAATCATGGCAGCACAGGAACAAGCTCTCAGCACAAGATCCATAGAGGCTAGGGTCTATCACACTAGGTAAGACTCCAGGTGCAGGCTGTGTAGGATGCCCCTGAGACAATCCAGCACAGCAGGGTCCAGATGCTAGCAGGCAGGGCATAAAGGGAACGCCATAACCAAGCGGCTGGCATAGCATAGCATAGCATAGCATCTTTATTTATAAAGCACTTTAACATAAAACCACAGTTCACAAAGTGCTGTAAATGCAAATAGCATAAGCGTCAAACTCAAGGCCCACGGGCCACATCTGGCCCGGCGGACATTTATCATTTTATATAGACTTATTATTATTGTTATGCATGGCCTGCCGATATGAGGCACTAATAACACACAAACTACAGATCCCTTGCTGAATGCTAGGCTAGCTGGGAACATTCCCGAAGCTAGCGAATTGCGAAGCTAGCCCCTTACAATGGCGAAAAGAAAAGTTGATTCTGAAAACAGAGCCTTTAAGCACCGGTGGGAGACTGAATATATGTTTACAAACATTGCCGGTAAACCTGTGTGTCTTATTAGTGGAGCTAATGTGGCTGTAATTAAGGAATCTAATTTAAGACGGCACTACGAGACAAAACATCAGGATAAGCTGAAAAACCTAAATGCAGAAACTACAGAAAGTAGAAGAGCTAAAGAAGAATCTGACATTTCAGCAGATGTTTTTCACCAGAGCAAAATCACAAAGTGAAGCTGTTGTGAAAGCAAGTTTTATTGTAGCAGAGGAGATAGCCAAATCAGCCCGGCCATTTACCGAGGGAGAGTTTCTGAAGAGCTGCGTGATGGTGTGCGACGTCTTGTGTCCAGACAAAACGCAGATTTTGGCAAATGTGAGCCTGAGCAGAAACGTATGTCAAAGTGTAACCGACATGAAACTGCCCTGGGACAAACTTGTTGGATTTGTAACAGATGGAGCGCTGGTGTTGTGTGGTGAAAAAAGTGGACTAGTCAGCAGGATGCGAGTAAAGATGCAGGAGAACTGTACCGGTGAGTTAACAGCATATCACGGCATCATACACCAGGAAACGCTGTGTGGTAAAGTCCCAAAAATGGAGCATGTAATGATCACCGTAACGCAAACCGCAAATTTTATCCGAACTAAAAGTTTAAATCACTGTCAAATTCAGTCTTTTATGTGGGAAATAAATTCAGAGTTTACTGACATTCCTTATCATACAGAGGTCCGCTGGCTGAGTTGGGGAAAAATTCTCAATAGAGTTTTTGAGCTCAGCAAGGACATGGACATGGCATGTATGATGCGGTGAAGGCATTTCAAGTGAAGCTGTCACAAATGCACCAGTGCAACCTGCCTCACTTTCCCTGTTGCCAAGTAATGTTGAACCAAGTCAGCGCAACAATGTTCCCAAATGCGCACTTTGCTGATAAACTGAGCGCACTGAGTTTGCGGCGCTTTGGTGACTTTGAAGCACAAAATGAGAATTTCGAGCTGCTTCACAGCCCATTTACAGTCTACGTAGAAACTGCACCTGTGCAGATTCAGATGGAGCTGCATTCTAATGGGACACTATAAATATCTTTTAAGAAGACTCTTAAACTCAGAAAGAGAAGAGGCCTGTCTAACGTGCAAGGGCAGATCATTCCACAACTTTGGAGCAGCTACAGCAAAAGCGCGATCACCTTTAAATTTATACTTAGTTTTCAGTACCTTAAGGAGCTGCTGATTGGCGGACCTAAGGGAACGGGCAGGTGTATATAGTTGTAGTAGCTCCGAGAGGTGGGGGGGGGGGGGGGGGCAGGCCATTAAGAGATTTAAAAACAAATGAGAGAATTTTAAAAACAATCCTAAAATGTACAGGTAGCCAGTGGAGTGAAACTAAAATGGGGGGTAATGTGCTCAGACTTGCTTGTTCCAGTTAAAAGATGTGCTGCAGCATTTTGCACAACCTGCAGACGCCTAATGGATGCATCACTAACCCCACAATAAAGTGTGTTACGATAATCCAACCTACATGTAACAAAGGCATGGATTACTGTCTCAAAAAGCTGTTTTGATAAGATGGGCTTTATTTTGGCTAATTGCCTCAAATGAAAAAAGCTAGATCTTACAACAGCTCTGACCTGGCTTTCAGGTTTAAGATCTGCCTCCATTTTAACTCCCAGATTAGTGATGACTGCTTTAGCATACTGTGCCAGCAAACCAAGATTTATAGCAGTGGTCTCAGAAGCACCACCAAAAACCATCGCTTCTGTTTTCTGCTCATTAAAATGTAAAAAGTTCAAAGTCATCCAGGCCCTTATTTCATCAAGGCATCTGAGTAGAGGGTCTACTGAGAAGCCATTTATCTTTTTAAGTGGGAAATAAATCTGGGAGTCATCAGCATAACCATGTTTCCTGAAAATAGAGCCAAGGGGTCGGAGATATAGGAAGAAAAACAAGCGTGCCTAAAACTGAACCCTGTGGGACCCCACATTGAAGAGAAGCAGCAGAGGATACAAACTCACCAAGCTACTCACTCATACAGAAACATCTGTGCTGAATATGGCCTTGAAGTCCCAAGGTCAAAATGGGAGACGCCCCCAAGGGTGGTGGAGAATGACCGAGCTAAGATCCTGTGGGACTTCCAGATACAGACGGACAAAGCGGTGGTGGCTAACCAACCGGACACCGTAGTGATAGATGTAGCGGTTCCAAATGACAGCAACATCAGGAAGAAGGAACACGAGGAGCTAGAGAAGTACCAAGGGCTCAAAGAAGAGCTCGAGAAGATGTGGAGGGTGAAGGTAACAGTGGTCCCAGTGGTAATGGGAGCACTAGGTGGAGCAAGTCCCAAGCTAGGCGAGTGGCTCCAGCAGATCCCCAGAACAACATTCGAGATCTCTGTCCAGAAGAGCGCAGTCCTTGGAACAGCTAAGACACTGTGCAGGACCCTCAAGCTCCCAGGCCTCTGGTAGAGGACCGAGCTTGAAGGATAGACAACCCACAAGGGCGAGAAGGGAATTTTTTATATGTATATATAAAAATATATAAAAAGAGGTGGAAATCAACAGACACCCCATGTTACGATATTATAACAATAGTACTGCAATAACATATATTGCATATATTGCTGTAGATTATGTCTCAGACAGGCAGAGTTTCAGACCCAAAGTGCATACATGCAGGCAGGACTGAACTTAGTTTTATTGTTGGATCTACTGAGAAATAAAAAACCAGGGAGGCTAACTGACAAAAACAAAACAGACATAGCAGTACAGCGATTTACCACACAGACAGGGCACACATCAAGAGAGAGATCACAATGATTGACAGAGTAAAACACAAATAATATATACAAAAGGGGAAATCACAGCAAAGAGGAGAGACCTGGGGAACACAGCAGGTCATAATCTAACAGACGAGAAGGGGGAAGCAAAACTGAACACACTGAACATGGGACAAGAGACTGTCAAAATAAAACAAGAAACACACCAAGATGCAGACTAAGACATGGGGCTTGACACAGGGGCCATGATGAAGGAACACACACAGGAACAAGAGAGACTCGGCAAACATGAATACAAAATAACTCAAAATATTAGAGGAGCAGAACTCAACCCTAAAACATACTAATAAAGCAAAGCGTCATAAACCTAAAGGAAAACTACATACAGAGCACAGGCTGCCAGAGCAGCAGTACTGTGCATCATTACCTGCTGACTTTCTTCATAGCAGAGCTGTCTGGTTCCCTTTATTTGCTGTATCAGTTTCTCTTTGTGTTTCTCTAATTTAACTAGTGTCTCCTCCAGCTCTTTGCGGTCTGACCTCTGCTCCTGAAGTTCCAAGTTTTCCACTGCCACTGCGCTCTCCAGCTCCTACATCACACACAAAGACACAGTTAAAATCTGCAGAACGATATAAATGCTGGGATGATGAAACATTCACACACACAAAGTGCAGGTGAAAAAACAAAATTACGAAAATACACCAGCCCAAGTTACTGTACAGAGCTTTTCCCTTTGCTTGGTTGGTTTTTGTTCTGGCACCAGAAATGGCACTTCCCCTTTTTTAAAGTTCATAGAGAAGTCACCAAAATCTGAACATTTCAAGGACCAGGACATTTGGCAATCCAGACTTGCGCTGAACACGTGTGTGTTTACAGCTTCATGTTTGTGAGACTAGTCCTACAGCATCATGACATCACATGAGAGCATCATGGGAAATGCAGTGATGGAAGGGTCCCAAACTGGAAACCTTACAGCCACACACATGCATAAAAATGATATAGGTACTGTCCAAATGATCTCACAAATAACAGAAAACGTGATTTCGACAAAAAACACAGACACACACAGACACACAGATTCAAACACACACACCAGTGCTAGGTGCTGTGGTCTTCTTACTCTGATCTCGGCCGTCTTGGCAAGGATTCTCTCATCAGTCTCCATGATGTCGGCGTCCCTGGGAGATGACCAGCAAAGTAGACAGGAATGTTTAAGGAGGGATGAGAGAGAGCATTCGTTCTTCCAGTCTGCTTTTCCTTCATCATGCCCTCCTTCCCACGATCCCTCTATTTTTTCCTGCTGCACTGCTGGCTCCTCCATTGCTGCCCCTCTCTAGCTGTCGCTACACTGCAGAGGAGGCGGAGCTCCCTCTGTTAACGTGTCAGCGTCTGCACGCACGTGTGTGTGTGTGCTGGAAAATGCACACAGGCAGACTGCACCAGCGTGGAAGATGAGTCAGACCAGAGAAGGGTAGAGCCGACTTATGCATCAATGGAAGAACGCCCGCTCCTGTACAAGTCTCCATCCTTCATGTTTTCCTCCTCCTCAGTTTCCTGCCATACCACTGTTTCCTTCATATCCTTCTCTATACTCTCCCCCTCTCCATCACCACTGGCCTCTGCAGTATGATCAGTTCCTACACAACACACAGTGTGTGTGTGTGTGTGTGTGTGTGTGTGTGTGAGAGAGAGAGAGAGACATCCATAAAAATCTAGGATTTTTATGGCAAAGCAGCAGCAGTCTGCACAGCCAATCAATATCAATCAATATTCATTCTGCCCTACTTCATTAGCCAGCCGCACTGGTGTTTTCATCAAATAGTTTTCAAGAGCACAAATACAACCATGCAAGCAAAAGCAATGATCTTGGGTGAAGGGGTACTCTGAGAATAGGTGCATTGCCATTTTGTAGGTACTACTCAGATCATCAGCTACCTCTCATGTAATTCTGTGTAGTTACTCCTGAACAGCTAAAGTTTCAATAGGATGATGGCTTTATCTCCCACATAGTTTGTGCACTTAATCAAAATAGAGCTAGAACGAAGCACTGCAATGTGCTACCAAAGTCAAAATGCAAAATTGTTCAGGTATGTACAGTTTGGATGCTGCTCCTCTACAAGCAGTTACAGGTAGAGTAAAACAGTTCATCAGCCAATAAAATGTCCCCCTATTTGGAGTAAATAACTTTACTTTGTGTGGTTAGCATGTTCTGGGATTAGGTTAACCTGGAACTCCTTTTCTCTCAGGTCAAGCTAAGATTTAGTAACTGATTTGTGCTTTTTTGATTACTTTGAATCACCCGTGTTGCCGTCTGACCAGAATGAAAATAGCAGCCATTTCTGCAGAAAACAGCACATGCAGAGAAATAATGAGGTGATAACAGAAAGGAGATAGGACCAGATCAGAGACACAGATGGAGGAGGGGAGATAAAGCCACAGGACAGTACTCTCACTGTTACCATCAGAGGCTTGCAGATGGTTCAGGCAGAAACCGAGAAGTGCACGGGAAAAAGCAGAGGTGCTTTTATTAACAACAGATAGTGTTGTTGTAATAGTTCAGCATCTTTAAAAAGAAGAAAAATGTAGCAATGGGTTTTGGTCATTCCTTATAAAACCTGTTACAAATTACAGTTAAAGAATCTTAACCATGCTTAATTGGACTCATTTCTCAAAGATCGTGCAACTAAAAGGCATCTGTAATTTGATACTGTAAAGTCCCATTTTTGGGGATCAAAACAGTTCTCAGTGTGGCTTTTCATTGAACAGCCACTACCATTGCTCTAAACTTTGTCCAGCACTTGAAGTGCTTCCTGATTTGATTCCTTTTCTTATATATTGCAATATCTGGGGCTTGTTTGTGTTCCTTATTTTCCCCCTCAGTCTCTGACTGACCTACCTCCTGCCAGGTTTTAAACTGAGAGGAAAGATATATGCTCATAAACAGACTTTTGGGAGACTTGATGCTAAATTCAAATTAATATTAAAAAAGAGAAAAAAAACCCTTAGTTTAACTGAGGCTCCTGTTTGTTCAATTTCCCAAAAGAGTGAATTCCTTTCAGACTGGTGAACTACACATCCGAAGTGGCCGGCTGTTCATGAAGTTGCAAATTGCAGCATGCTACAGTCTGTCCAAGGTATCTTCCGTGCTCTGCTCAACATCTGCATTTTTAATGTGCTGTAAAATGGACTAATCTTGTTTAAAGTGATCGAGAAATGTAACTTTGTTTCCCTAAAGCTTATATATATCTCAAACCGGGAACTGTTTTGTACTTTTTGTTCTTTGTATGATCAACTTTTTTTTGTCAGTTTGGCTTCATGGAGCCTATTAAACAAATTGTGGAAAATCAAAAAACAAAAAAACAAAAAACAACAGATAGTGCCATCCTGGAACATTTGCTCCCTTCATGTCAGCTACTCAGCTGCACCCACACTACATGCTTAGGAATCCTGTGTCATGCTACTTATGTTTCCAACAACAACTATGTCATTTGACATCCTTGACACAGCATTCATAAGCATGTAGTGTGGTAGTGTTGTCCTGTATTTGCAGTGGTTATAGAGGACAAATCATTTTTTTCTAGCTTTGCTACTCTAAGTAGTCGCGCATCCTCACGGTGACACCCCAGGAAGTGAAAGGAAGCTTCTAACGTTGTTTCCTTCCACTTAAAACACTTTGTTTTGAAACATGATTTAATTTCATTTTCATTGCTCACCCCTGCTGCCAACCCAACCACAACCTGATGTCATTAACGCCACAGGACATAATTTCTTGTATTGTCCTTTTAGTTCGAGTAGTGTAAAAAAACAATGTTCCTTTCCTTCACATTCTCCTAATTCCTGAAATTATAGCCAAGGCTGTCTCAGCAGCTGCCTTTAACTAGCTAGGCTACAGTCCCTGCAGCTTACTCACTTTGACTGATGTTTTTAGTTCTTATGAGTCTTCCATGATGTTTTCTCCATAAATAATTAAACCCTTTGTGGTACAAGCCTGATCAAATGTAATGTAAGAGATGTAAGTCACTGTAAGTTATAGATTGCTTGTCAATTCATCAGATTTGTTTGAGAAGAAGTTTCACTGTGTGATCAATTTCTAATGTACAGCTATCCTCTATCTACACACACACGTCTATCTTTGTGCTGCTGTCCATGACTGCAACTACAGTGGTCTATCTAATATTCACACACATTCATATTCTGATAGATGCATTGGAGAGTAATGTGGGCATAGCAGGTTGCGTAAAGATGAGCGAGTTCGGTGTGGAAGAACTTGCACAGTGAGAAGAATGAGCGCTCATCTCAACCCGACAGACCACCTTTGGTATGAATGTGGGCCTGGCCTTCTTGTCTGATCTCAGTTAGAAACACTTCTAAAAGAATGGACAAAAATTCCCACACACTCCTAAACCTTGTGGAAAGCTTTCCCAGAAGAGTAGAAACTGTTATAGCAGCAAGGGTGGCCCGCCATCATATTAAACCCTATGGATTAAGAATGGGATGTCACTCAAGTTCATATGTGTGTGAAGGCAGATGAGTGAATACTTTTGTGTTTTATCTGAGATGTTAACAATTTAAACATAACCATATTTTTAAAAAGGGGGTTTTATATACCCATTTGATAAATACTTGTAAGTAGGGCTGGGTATCGTCACTGATTTCTAGAATCGATTTGATTCCGATTCACAAGGTCCCGATTCGATACATTTGTTCAGAAGCCTATTGAGCGGCAGAAATGAGGCTTTCTTGTTGGAAGTAAGTAAAAGGAAAACACAGCGGCCCACAGGCTGTAAACAACGGTAGACTTGTGCGTAACAAGCAAGCGAATAATGCAGAAAACAGATTTGTAGACGGGAAACTGTTCTTGAAGTACAGAGAGAGAGAGAGCTGTGCATGAAGTGTGATTTTATCCTGGTGGAAGCAAAACAGGAAAAGTCAGAGGGAATTCATGACGATGTTTGCGTGAAGCGTAGTTTGGATCTTCTTTTGCTGCTGGTTCAGTCAATATTGGAGAGAGATAAAACCTGCAGCTTCAGAATCAGCGCAAAGAGGACGTAAACACAAAGCGCGGAGCCGCCGACGGATCAGAATCAGCTCGCGCTTTGTGTTTACGTCTCAGTGCAGAATCCGTGTTCCTGCTCTCCTTCACTGTTTTAACTGTTTGGTGGTTGTTGAAATTTTCTGAGGTTTAACCTGAGGACAAAATAAATTTATATTAAAAAATCGATTCAGGATTTTAATGAATCGATATCAGGTTATTAGGGGTGGGTTTTTATAATCGATTTATCGATTAAAATCGATTCTGGCCTGGATAACGTAAAATCGATTCATTAAAATCCTGAATCGATTTTTTTAATATAAATTTATTTTACCCGAAATGCCAGAATCTCTGGTGAAACCTCACAAAATTTCAACAACCACCAAACAGCTAAGACAGTAAATGAGAGCAGGAACACGGATTCTGCACTAAGACGAAAACACAAAGCGCGGACCCGCGGATCAGAATCAGTGAGATGTCGCCTTTCTCACCCGACGGCACGGACATGGTCG
Source organism: Aulonocara stuartgranti (assembly GCF_965226115.1). Classification (NCBI taxonomy): domain Eukaryota; kingdom Metazoa; phylum Chordata; class Actinopteri; order Cichliformes; family Cichlidae; genus Aulonocara; species Aulonocara stuartgranti. Next base: position 34,174,465 of record NC_138954.1, on the reverse strand, counting down.
GGGCTGAAAGCCGACAGCTCGCTGATTCTGATCCGTCGGCGGCTCCGCGCTTTGTGTTTACGTCCTTTTTGCGCTGATTCTAAAGCTGTTAGTTTGTTCTCTCTCCAAACAATATTGACGAACCAGCAGCAAAAGAAGATCCAAACTACGCTTCACATGAACATCGTCATGAATTCACTCAGACTTTTGCTGTTTTGCTTCCACCGCGATGCACAGCTCTCTCTCTCTCTGTCTGTACTTCAACAACAGTTTCCCGTCTAAAAATCTGTTTTCTTCATTATTCGCTTGCTTGTTACGCACAAGTCTACTGTTGTTTACAGCGCTGTGGGGTTTGTTTGTTTTTTCGTTTTACATACTTGCGAAAAGAAAACCTCATTTCTGCTGTTCAATATTGAACAAATTGAAACTTTTTAAAATTATGCAAAATGCAAAACGCCGTGTCTCTAATCAAACCGCTGTAACGTCAGAGGTAATGTTCATATGTTGATTAATGGTTTTCTTTCGTTTTTGATGTACTGCAGAATATTTTTTATAAAATCCCAGAACAGGAAAATCACCTTCATGTTTAAATGTGTTTTATCTTCAGCTACTTTGACACAAAGGCCTCTGCTGTGATGCTCACACCTCTGATAAAGTCTTGCGTGTGTCAGCTTCCTTTTCATAGATACAAAAATATGTAAATGTGCTGATCTGAATTATAATATTTCTGACTGTCAAAATTTCCCAGATTCAAATCGAATTGAATCAAATCGAATCGAATTAAATCGTGGATCGAATCGATTTGGGACCTTGTGAATCGGAATTGAATCGATTCTAGAAATCAGTGATGATAACCAGCCCTACACGTTATCCAAGCTAGAATCGATTTTAATCGATAAATAGATAATCCAAACCCAGCCCTACTTGTAAGTGTTACAGTTGTTTTGTTTTATGTGGATTCAAACACACAATTATGAGTATGTCAAAATTAGATATCTTTTTATTCTCAATCTTAATCTGCTGCTAAAACTATTACAATGCTGTTGTTGTAGCGACTACCAGCTACTAGAAAACTGATGCGTTGCATTAGTGGGTTATTTATCACCAGGAACATTAAATTAGTACAATTAATTTCACTTTGATCTGCCAAAGTCGTCTCCACATCCCGCTCCGCTTTTACATGTGCAAAAACAAAGAGCATTTCTCATCACGTGTCAGCATTTTCACATTCTGTACATCTGGGTAAGTATGTCAGGACATGCCATATACATAGTTACAGTTATGTATATGATATTATAAAAGCCTACTACATACTACTTGCCTAAGGACTGGAGAAACATGTGTCAGTCTTCTGGAGTCTACATTACGACAGAAATGAGCACTGAGCGCAGAGAGTAAGTGTTGCTGTTTTACCCTCCATCCTTGGGGGTGCTCGCTCGCAGCGTCCTCCGACACTCCACAATAAACCGCATCATTGCTGCAGCAGCAGTGTTACTGGCCGAGCGTCAGCCCAGCCTCCTCACTCCTTGACTGAGCGGTCACTCCTGCGTCAGCAGCAGACACTGACAAGGAAATAAACAGGATTTCCTGTCCGACCTTTCAAAATAAGACCAGGCCGTGACAAACCTGCGCTGGATTTTGGACTCGATAAAACAGCACTGAAGTGTAAAGTTGGCGTTTGGCTGTTATGACTGTCCTCCCAAGCGGCCCACCTGTTGTACTGAGTCCAGTTCATGCTTTCTGACCCTGACCCACAGCTGTGGAGAGAAACGTCTCTCATATGAGAATTTTTCTTTAGTCTTGTTGGGTCCACAGAAGTCTCCACGGTGGTTTAAGCAGTGGCGGAGCAGGGTGGCTTACTGGGCTCAAGCCCAGGTTGTTTTTTCAGTCTTTTGGAGTGTCATTTTTTCAGTTAGATGCCTGGTTGACAGCTGTATAAAACAAAAACTACACACAATATTCGAAGCGCATGTTGTTCAGTATATTTCTACGCAAAACAAGAGGAATTTCAACCCACAGCAGTACATTCACAGTTGAAACCAGATATTTACATACACTTTATGGAAAACACAAGAACATTTTTTTACTGTACAACATCAATTTAGAGTAAACTTGTTTTGTTTTAGATAAATAAATATTGAAATATCTTTTGAATTAGTTAAATGTCAGAATAAAGAGAGACAGAGCTTCTATTTTATCACTTTCATCATATTTAGGAGTACATGTACACTAAGTTTATTGTTAATTAATAAGAAAACTCCAGACGATTCCATTCTGAGCTGAAGAAGCTTCTGATTGGTTAGTAGAGTCCATGTGAGTAAATTGGTGGCACAGCTGTGGATGCATATAAGGCAAAACACAGAGCCTGTTTCTGTGACATGGGAACATCAAGAGATGTCAACCAAAACACCAGGAAGAGAACTGTGGAGCTCCATAAGTGTGGCTCAAGTTTGAATACAATTTGGTGCCGTTTACAAGAAATACAGACAGTTTATCTCTTTACTCTTAAAGTTAACAAACATGTTTTTTATATTTATCAATCTAAAAAATAAACATTTAGTCTGATTTGATGTTACAATTAAAAAAGTGTTTGTGTTTTGATCTGAAGAGTTTGTAAATATCTGGTTTCAACTGTATATTTGATGATGTTGGTGTTTGGCTTGATTGTCAGCACAAAGAGGGAGAGAGATGAGAATGATTCTCCAAAAGTTGATTCTGTTCATCTGGACGCAGCGTTTTGTGGGAGAAACATTTCGTCACTCATCCAGTGACGTCTTCAGTCTCAGCTGACTGCAGGTTTCAATCTTATAAACAGTACATTTGCATAATGACTGAAAGCAGCCCACTGAAGGAGCAATGAGCGGGAGGTCAGTTCCTTAATCTTAATTATCCAAGAGATGAGAAATTGCATAATTATGGGTTGCCTCTGGGTTTAAGAGCAACTTTTGTGTCTCACTGACACAGGATCAACAATGATGTCAAGCGAACTGTCATTTCCATCGCTCTCACACTGCAGGCCTACTTGTTGTTCCTAGAGTATTTAAAAGCAGAATGGGAGGCAGAGCCTTCGGCTTTCAGACCCCTCTTCTGTGGAACCAGCTTCCAGTTTGGATTCAGCAGACGGACACACTCTTCGCTTTTTAGGCTTAAAACTATTCCTTTCCATAAAGCATATAGTTAGGGGTGGATCAGGTGACCCCGAATCCTCCTGTAGTTGCAATAGGTGTAGGCTGCTGGAGGATTCCCATGATGCACTGAGTATTTCTTCTTCACTCACCTGTGTTTATAGACCTCTCTGCATTTAATCATTAGTTATTATCAATCTCTGGCTCTCTTCCACAATGTGTCTTTTGTGCTGTCTTCCTCTCCTCACCCATCTGCCATCTGCTGCAACCAATCGCCCCGCCCCTCCCCGAGTCTGGTGGGGTTTCTTCCTGTTAAAAGGGAGTTTTTCCTTCCCACTGTTGCCAAAGTGCTTGCTCATAGGGGGTCATATGATTGTTGGGTTTTTCTCTGTGTGTATTACTGTAGGGTCTACCTTACAATGTAAAGCACCTTGAGGTGACTGTTGTTGTGATGTGGCGCTGTGTAAATAAAATTGAATTGAATCTAGCAAAATTTATTTTAAAGCTGACATTAAATTTTCTGATACATTTTTCTTCCTCTGGCTCACCTACACCACAGTTGTGCATAGTTGTGTGGGGCGATCGTGGCTCAAGAGTTAGGAGTTCGCCTTGTAATCGGAAGGTTGCCGGTTCGAGCCCCGGCTTGGACAGTCTCGGTCGTTGTGTCCTTGGGCAAGACACTTCACCCGTTGCCTACTGGTGGTGGTCAGAGGGCCCGGTGGCGCCAGTGTCCGGCAGCCTCGCCTCTGGTAGCTTGCCATCACCAGTGTGTGAATGTGTGTGTGAATGGGTGAATGACTGGATATGTAAAGCGCTTTGGGGTCCTTAGGGACGAGTAAAGCACTATACAAATACAGGCCATTTACCATAGTTTAAAATCAAATGAGCAAAATTGTCCTTTATTCCACATAAATGATGGACAATTTTTCTCAAATTGAATGCAGCAAAAGTATAAACTCAGTAAAAATAATCCTTGATAGTTGATGTGAAATTGTGTGTCTGTTTGTCTTAGTTACCAATTTATTTTGATGGTATTGAGTTTAATTTGCGCGTCTTGATAATCCCGATTTGTCCCATTGTGTGTTCCTCGGTGTTCCCCTGTCTAGACCCCCGTTCTCCTCTATGTAAGTTAACCTTACCTTAGAAGACGGGGTGTGTGACAGATGAGACTAGCACAACTGCTGAATCAGACACACAGAGGTCACACAGTCCAGAAGGATCTCTAATAATCCGTCACAGCTTCATCGTCATCATCATTTTTATTTATTTATTTTTTAAAATCCTGCCCTATCTGTCAGCTTTTGTGATCAGAATTATGGTCTGAAATCACCAACTGCCGCACCTGTAAGAAAAGCAAACATGCAAAAATGCACAGACACATAAATCAACAATCTTCTTGTGGAGTGTGTGAGCGTGAGAAAGAGAAAGAGAGGGAATGTCGGGTGTGAGTGTCTTTCTCTTTGAAAATGAAGGTGGAAGTCGAAATAACCCCCCAGGAGCCAAAAGCAGACAGAAATGGATCCGGGAGAACCGGGCCGAATGAGCAGGCTGCAGAGGAAGTTTCAGGTAAGTGAGGAGAGCTTTGCTGGAGTAATGTGAGACAAAGCAAAATCTCATTAACAGTTAACATTGCGCACCACTGAAAACATTTCAGCCACTAAATTTATCTGCCAGTTTATTCTATGACAGCTTTTACGGTTACAGCAGGAATTATGCTTACATTCCAACCAACTTCAGCCTGGAGGACCAGAGCGGTGAAGTTCTGGCAACTCCCTCCAGCAGCAAAGGAACGCCATCCCCGAAGTAAACCCGCCCTGGACATGCACGGGAGCCAGCTTATATATAAAAGACATCTTAACCATATATGAAAATATTTCTCTTTAACATATCTCAGGCTTCAAATCTGTAGGTGTTGCCACCATCTGCTTGGTCCCAACCGAGCACCTTGAGGCAACTGTTGTTGTGATCGAGCGCTGTATTAATAAAATTGAATCTGCTTGGCCTTTTCCTTTGTTTTGTTCATTTTCTTTTCCGTCTCTACCATGTGGTAGTTCAGACATTTTTATTCGTTTTTTTTTTAAAATTTCTTCTTTCTCTTGATCTTCCTTTTTCCTGTTTCGATGCACACGATGCTGGAGGTGATCATCCACAAGTTGTCCAATCCCACACCTCCTTCTAGGGTTTCCTGCAAGTCCTGAAATATCTGGCCTCCCGCCCGGATCAACCTTCCAAAGCTTAGCTGCCCTCTTTAGATACTCTGGAATCAACTCAGTTGGTTGAAGCTCTACACACAAACACCTCCTTCTGTTTTTTTCTTCCCACCTTACATTTCCCACTGACAGACGTCTCTGTCTATCTGCCATACCCTGTTAGGGTTTTTCTCCATGTTTTTGTTGTTGTTATTACTGTTTCCCAACATTTTGGAGGCACAGCACACTCCACCAAACAAAAACGTCACAAAAAGGACATTGATCATTTTCCCCCGCACACCAGGTGTAGAGGAATTGGCTCGGTTTGATCCCAGTATACCTTTTTTGCTTTCTTCTGACCACTACTCATGCTAGGGTCTTCATCTGGGTTGGATTTTCTCCAGGGCAGGGCCAGACTGACTACTTACTTATCTATTGCTATTACGCACTGCGTCATCTCGCAGCATGACTATTATGTAATTGCTTCTTTGTCTTCTTCTCTTTTACTGGCAGTTGGCAACCCATTTAATTAGAGCAAGTAGTCGTCGTCCCCTAGTGGAGGAGAATGTAATTGTTCTCCCTGGTGGAACCAGATAATCTTCCACGGTTGGGAAACACTGTTAGGTCACTCAGAGTGGCTCTTGGGTGGTTGCACTGCCTTATTCACCTTTCACATCTTTTCTGTTCTCCTTCTGCACTCAGCGTTATGTGTGCTCTGCCTTCAGTGCTGCATTTTACCACATAAACATACATCCATCCCAAACACACATACACACACCAATATACAGCCATACAAGATTTATAACACATCCTGATAAGACAGGTTTTAGATACTCAGCTAATAATATAGACGAATAAATATAACAGACTTTTGCTCTATCAGCAAATTAGAAACCACAGTTGTCTCTTTAGATGCGGGCATTTGACCAAGTAAATTGAAAGTCTTCATAAGCAGTTCAACATTAATTTGTATTTGGTTCATTTATCAGACTGGATCAACACTAAACCTGCAGGTGGTTTAGTGTTGTCTTAGAGTTTCATGTAGAAACTGCATTTTGTGTTTACTCATGTTATCTTTTTGTATTATTTAAATTTGTTTGATGATCTGAAACCTTTAAGTCATACAAAAAAAAAAAAAAAGAAATCAGGAAGATGTGAACACTTTGTCACAAACTGTAAAGTCTCAGTTTTCTCAGACAGCACCTTCTTCCTGTATTTCCTTTTGTTGCTCCTGCCTCGGACACATTTGGCTAATGAGTGGACTAAACAGTCTCACGTGCTTTGTAGTGAAGCAGTTTGGTTTGCTGGGAGTTTACTTGGATTTTTCTCTGTGTGAAAACAAACTGAACCATGGGACAAACTTGGAAAAATCAATCGGAGAAGGACTCTGTAGAATAATAAATGGTATTGAAAGTAGTTGTACATAATGTTATGTCTGTGAGATGGATATGAGCAATTTTTTCTGTAATGGTTAAAATTTTATTTGTGAAGAAATTCAGGAAGTCTTTACTAGTTAAATTTAAAGTAATGCTTCACTCAACAGTGCTATGAGCTGTTGGAAGTCTGGCTACAGTGCTGAAGAATCAGTGATAATAATAAAATGTTCTAGCTGTAAGAGGGCTTTTAAGAGAACAACAAATTATTTTTCCAGGCTAAATGATGATCTTTGAAATCATCAAGATGCCATTTCCAATCCAGCTTATGCATCATCTGCTTTAAGTCTGAATTTGAGGATTACACAGAATTTCTTTAGAGGAGCTACAGTCTCCAGCGTCATACATAGTGAAGATTATTAACAAGATAATTGATCTCAATAATCGAGGTGCCTTCAGGTAGCTGCTCTGCACTATGATGGCATATGGCAGTGAAAAAGACAACAGTGGATGAACTATATTCTTAAATTTAGTGACAGCACTTTCAGAAAGACACGTACTGTAATGAAATCTATTCCCCACTGTTGTGTAATCCATTATTGTGATTTTAAATGTTGTTAGGAAATGAGAGGGGATTTCAGGGAATATTGTCAAACGTTCAGTTTCTATGCTATGTGTCAAACCAAGATCTCCAGCGATATTAAAGTGGTGGGTGGCTTTTTCACATTTTGATAGAAGCCAGTTGAGTCTGATAATAGATTAACATTGAAGCTGCCATTTTCATTATCTACATGGATGTCACAATTATCCAGAATAATTATTTTATCTGAGGTGGGCATTAAATCAGATAAAAAGTCTGAGAAATTTAGACAGAAAGAGTAAGGCCCAGATGGATGAAGAACAAACAAACTGTTTGAGTTTTCAGTTGACGAGGTTCAGAATTATTATCAAACAATTGTGTTTGCTTTTTAAATCATAATGCAACATGAACTTCTCAAAAACCAGTTGATCTTCAAAAGATACCTCACCACTGGTTCAAAAATATAAACCAAAAGATAAATATACATACATACCACTCACTTTTTGTGGGCTCCTTGGTCATATGACCAAGGAGTGCTGCTCCACTCTTACCAGCAGAGGGAGCTCATCGATTGGCTATAATAGACTCACAGAATGAAGAACTGCTGTTACTAGGTAAACATTTGTAAAAGGATACAAAGTTCATGCTAGAGTGAGCTTTTTCAATATACTACTGTGCAGTATGCAGGGTTTTTTTTTTAATGAAAAAAACGAAGTCTTTAAATATAGAAGCTGTATAGTAATCAGTAACAGAAAAAGAAACCTCCATCAAAAACAAAACAAAGAAAGTTGTTAGCTTTATTTTCATTACATATTTAGTTTTTGGTCGTTTTGCAATTTAAACAGTATTTGTTTTTTACCGCTGGTTGGAGAATAAATATTAACAATATATAATGTATATCCTCATTATGAAACAAGGTACATTAAAGGTAAATTTGAATTTTGATTTTAAGTTTGAGACAACACAAATACATACTTTATTAATTAACATCTTCTTTGCATTTAATAGTTTATTACATATAGCAGTATAGGTCCAGCATTTTATGTTCACTCTAACTTTTAACTTGCCCTTCTTAGATCATAAAAACGTCATATTAGGAAGTTTTGTCGTTAGTAACATTTTAACTGTGTAATGGAAGTGTGTACAAATGTTTCTCTCTGTCTCCCTCTCACACACAGACACCTCCTCCCATCCCCTCCCAGACACACACACACACACACACACACACACACACACACACACACACACACAGACCTCCTCCCCTCCCGCAGCTCAGAGTTGTCTGTTGATATGTGTCATTGATCCTCCATTCATTCCTAGACCAGCCCAGCTGTCACTCACTTCCACGTCAGTGCATCTCCAACGGCTGCGCAGTGTCACAGCAAGTGATGATTTAAGCTCAGTTATGCACTTTGCACACTCACTGATACAAATGATCCAGGATAAAAACTACTGACCCTGAATCTGCTCCTGTTGGGACACTTGGTTGCAGAAAAGGAGGTAGACAGGACAACAAGGGTGAAAGAAGGTACGGGTGTGAGTTGAGGAAGGAGCAATGAAGTGGTGGTGAGGGTCGGGGCCAAAGGGGGAAAAAGATAGCAGTGTGGATTTGCAGGATTAAAAAGCGAGATAGAAAAAGAAACAAACACGGGGTGAGGTGGTTAATGATAAAGAAGGAAAGAACCAGAGGAAGAAGGGAGAAAGAAGAAGGTAAGAAATCAATGTAGAAAAGCTAACAGAATGTGTGAGAATCATCATCCGTCAGACGGTGCAGCTCTGTTCTCAGACACACAGATTTAGGTTCTGATTAATTAAAAAATGAAAAAAAAAATAGGAGCATATTGTTTAGCCCCCAGGGCAGACTCATACAGTAGAGAAGCTACGCCAGAGGACGCGGGGGTGGGGTCACATCTCCAGCCACCAACAGAGACATCCAATAGAGACTCGAGGGGCTGGGATTATGTAGCTCAATCAGACTCTGGCAGATTATGTCTCAGCAAAACAGACTCCACTGTGGAGGGAGATTAATAACTATTTCCAAATAGTTTTGTTGGGTGAAAACAATCAGCTTTGTGATGAGGTACAGGCATTAAATGGCACACAGATGTAAAAGCGACGGTACTGGAAGATAAATCTGCCCTGTAAATCCCCTTAGATCCATTGGTTTCAATATGTTTTGGAGGTTAGATTGTAATTGGCTTGACTTTACTAATCCAAAAAATATTAACAGAAAGCTTTCAGCACCCAATTAGAATGGCTGAAAATATGTCTGTGGGGTATAATTAGAAGTCCTAACACTATCATGAACCTTAATCCAAGCTGAACTGACCAAATGATGAGATTATTCCTAATGCATAGATTAAAAAAAACATTGTATGGCATTAATAAAATAATTGCTGAATTAATAACAATACTGTATTGTTGCCACTTTGACAGTATCAGCTGTGAAGTTCATTATATGAAGAAAAGAAAAAATTTTTAACTGATTTTTTTTTCAATTTTGAAATGAATGAGCTATCAAGAAAATAATCCAAAAATAGCCGGTGAATTACCATTAACTAATTAATGACTAATAAAGCATGTAACTGACAGAAAAATATGAATTTAAAATTTTGTATTAGGAAAATGTTTTTGGACTTAAAAAGCTTGTAAAAATCAAAATTAACATAAAAAATACAATGTTCATTTAAAAGATAAAACTTGATGCACTGAGTAAAAAAAGACACAAAAATGACAGGAAAAAATAGACTGCAATTTTAAGGGGATTTGTTATGAAAGTGTTCCCTACTAAAATGGTGAAAAATGGTGTATATATAAATAAATAAATATTAATTTTTGTATATAACATTATACTTATTATATAACAAGTATTAGTAAACTGTTAAAAGGTATAAGGACAATGGTGTTTCATATGTTTATTACATTTCTTTTAAAATTATTGACCAAAATTGGTAAAATTACAAAAATGTAAAAATAAATTTAAAAAAATGCACATTATATACATATCCACAAGTTATTTAATAAGTCTGAAAAACAAATGTTAAATATCTCTATAATTATAGTATTTTCAATCAAATACAATCCTTATCATTCAAAATCGTTTAAATATAAATCCTTTGTAAATGAAGCTTGTAACACCTTGTAACACCTTAAGTCCTTATTATTTTATTAGGTTTTATAATATGAAAAGATCAATAAGAAGTGAAAGAGTCAAATCAGGAACCATTCTTCAACCTCTAAAATTTTGCATGTTTCCTTTTTTAAAAAGAAACAAAGTTTAACTCTGAAATCAACAAAGATGTGGAAAGGAAACCGACTTTACACAGAAAAACCATTGTGGATTATGGGACACTTCCACGGGTTGGGGTTAGAGTTTTAGATCTTTTGGAAAAGACTTATCAACAAGTCAGCAAGAAGCTAAAAATGTGGGGAGAAATAGTTTGACTCAGGTAAAGAGAACACATAGACATAACATGACCAAACCCATTTGAGCCTAAATAGTAACACATGAAAGCCCGGCCTGTTTGCTGTATTAATCACCAGGTGATGTCGCATAATAAGAGATGTGGTGTCGATAAGTTGCGGTCTTCATACTTCGGCATCTAGCCAGTGATACAGAAGAAGAGCGAACATGAAGGGAGTAACATTTTGCGGCAGGTAATTTTAAATTCAGTGTTCTTAGTAGTGTTTAGTAGTGCAGTGTTTCCTCTAAACTGCGCGCGTGCGCAATTGCGCATTGCTTGCATGGTCTCTGCTCACAGAAAATCTGCGTTGCATGCAAAAAAAAAAACAACCTCACCTGCATTGAAATTAAAATTAATACTTTGGGGTTAGAACGATGCCACCTTATCCTGTAGTCCAGCCAATGATGCGATTCACATTCGCATATACGCAGCTAATCAACGTCGTTGACAGGCTACACAGCGTCCTTATGTGCCCACACCGGTGTTTTAGCGAGCAAAGCTGCGTGGCTGATGTGGAGGAGTTCCTGCTTTGTGAATTCTTTCATCCTCTCCATGCACCTTGGAAGCAGGTGAAGTTGTGCCAGAAATTTTTTTTTGCTGTGATGTGGAGTGAAGCCACGTTAATGACAACGTGGACAACCATTGGAGATGTGAGCAGGACAGACAGAGCAACTGACAGAAAAAGTGTGGACGTTATACCAGTTTTTAAATTGTGTTGATCGGCCACGTAAAACCAGAGTTATGATAAAAATATCTGCAATGTTTGGTTTTCTTCCAGAATACTGTCGTTGTTTATATTTACTGCGGGAAGAAACGGTAAAAACGGCGTTTTATTAGGAAAACGCTCGAAAAAATCCCCAGCCTTTCCTATTGGTCGAAAAATGTACAATGTCGACCAATCAGAAAATGATATGGCAACATGGCATGTAGTGGTTTAGGAAGGGGGGAAGTTTTAGGAGTGACGGCGTGTTTTGAGATGTGAGAGATTTGTGAGGTTTAGCGCAAATCTCGTGTAGTTAGTGTGTAGTTAGTGTGTAGTGTAGTCAATAGTTTTGTTGTGTGTCAGAACAATGAGGCGACTGCTGAGTGTTACAGGTGTTACAGCAGTGACACATCTGCTGCTGTCAGGCCTGCAGGTATCAGGCTGTTGTTCTCCTTCATCTCATAGTGGACAGAAATTATTTTTTGGAGCGGCACAAATAATTTGTGTGGCATCAGATTTGATGCAGAACAGCTGATTGTTCTGTGAATAGTTTGAAATGTTTATTTAAAAAATGCCTTGGCTGCATTTTTAGGTAAACAGCTGCAAAACTTTGTTGTTTGCATAACTCGTTTACTTTTTTTTGAAGAAGTGACTATATAATTAATTGCCCAACATTGGTCAGTATATCCTGTATTTTGCAGACAGAGAGTTACAGACTCTCTCCCAGACCACAGACTCATAATATAAGTCAGAGCTTTATTTAAAAAAAAAACAACAAAAAAACAAGAAAGTTGTGTTTTCAAAATTGGAGTTCAAGTTATTTTACTTCCAATAGTGTTAACATGCCACACAGGTCATGATTTGAGGTCAAGATTCTTTTTAATTTTCACTGTACGTGGGCTAAAGCAGGTAATTAAAAGTAGTCTAACAGAAATGTAAATGCTGTAATTTGATTATTTTAATAAACATGTAACTTGGATGCTGGCGTGACCACAGTGCACACGTCTGCTGTTGCTCACAGTGGTCCAAGGGACGCTCAGGGAGTTTGTGTGTTCGCTCAGACACATGAAACATTAGAGGGAACATTGTTTATCAGCTCAGCAAACATCAGCAAACACACAAACTGTGTGCAGTTTGTCGCACAGTGTGTTGCTAGCTAAAGGTCAAGCTGCTGTATTTTACAGGGAGAGAAAAATGCAAGATAACTTCACTCAGAGATGGAGAAAGATAAGAAAGACAGGCCAGGAGAGGAAGAACAGAGTTAAATTCAAAGGTAAGGACTGTTCAGTGACAACTGATAAAAGCTTACATGTTCAAAGCCCTTTTGAATCAAATTTTGGCTTTGAACGTGTGACACTATGTTTTTTTCATATTGTGAAACATTCAGCAAAACAAACAGAGGCAGACTATGTTATTCTAGGTTGCATAAAAATACAGCAAGTTAGTGCAGGATAAACAGGTTAGCTTGCTGTACTGTGATGGATCTAAAGTAAAGAACAGTGTGTGGTGCACAGTGGCTGTGGCTTCATGGTTACATCAAGATGAGATAAGTTTGAAATGAAACTGATGAAACTTCATTCACTGAATTCCACCTTCATACCAACTTTATTCAGTCTAGTACAAAGACAGCATGAAAAATCTACTGTCAGTGTAGAGGACGGAAATCAGCCAGGACAATTCATAAATCATCATATCTTATTGAATTCAGTTGTGTAAACCCACAAAGAGCAGTAAACCTCAGTAGCACAGGTCAGCTGATCACAGACTGAATTAAGAAAATCTACTAGGCCACTCAATAGTTATTATCTTTAGTTGTGATTCTTTTTCCCTCGCTGAGCCACTACAACTGATTTCAGGGTTCCTCCACCTGCTGAGTCCCACTTAAACCCCTGACTTTACTCATTTTTGTCTTTAAAATGTAGGCAACAGAAAATAGAGCTATCTTTCCTTCTTTTGTCTCCGGTCATGTTCTAGTTAACTGGTTCAAGCTGAGTATAATTAGAATTAAATATTAGACTACAATAAAGTTTGTATTCCTATCTACTAATATCATTTTGTTATTACTTGAATATAGCACAATGTTCACTTCGTCTTACACAAAAATATCTGGTAGAAACCTTCTTTAAGGACTTATTTTACTTTCTCACTTTGAGTACATTTTAGAGCAGGTACTTTTTATGTTTTACTTGAGTAAAGAAGTTGATTCAGTACTTTAAGGATCCAGGTGAAAATTTGGTTAAAGTTAATGTAGTTGTAATTATAGAGTTTAGGTTATTCCCTCAGCGTTCCACCTGTGGGGCCCTTTAGTGTTGGAAAGTTCTTGCCTGTTGCAAATGATTGTTTCTCACTTACTGTTTTATTTTGGTAGTCATTTGTTTCTTGTTTTATTGCATTTAGTGTTGCTTATGTTGTCTCATTGTCTTGAATAGTTTCAGCTGTCTCTGTTCCTCACTTATGTCTATTTCTCCTTGTCTTTTTTTTAGCTCATTTGTTAACCTCTAGTTGTGTACTAGAAAGATTTATAGACAGTCATTTCTGCTCAAATTCACACTCTTCCCAAAGCATAGACTGGGGAGGTGGCCAAGACAGAGATAGGGAGAACGTGCAGACTACACACAGAAAAGTCCCAAATGACAAGGAAGTTCAACCCAGGACTTTTATAGTGTTAACTTATATAGAATTGTCCCCTCAAAGGATCTTAGATAAGGTGGTGTCATGCACCAGCTAAGGGTTAAGTTTCTTTTTAGTCAGTTCACACTTTACTGTTTGTTTTCTGCCAAAATACCGACATGTAGAAACTTAACTTTTATGTTTATGTTTGGTGTGGTTACAGAAATATTATGGTCTGTTTTAAAGGGACTGTGGAAATTACTTACTCTATTTCTTTAATCGTCTGTCATCCTTATGTATATGTGTGTATTTATTTTGTATTTTTGGTGTGTATGAATTGTAAATTGTTATCCAGTCTATACTGATTTGAACTAATATTTGTTTCAGTCAGGACTCCAGAAAAAAGTCGGAATCTCAAGAGCCCAATGTTCCTACTATATAAAAGTAAATTGAGGTTCGAATTTAAAACAAATGGAAAGAGGTTACACAGATTTAAGGAACACCATTTTAATGAAACAACAGCACGTCTAACATAGAAATCCACATATAGCCGTTGCTCTCAATTAACTCAAAAACCAGACAGAATAATATGACAAATGAGAAAATTCAGAAAACAAGTAATATGAACTTGTAGTTAACAAGGTTTGATAAAAATGTACTTACCTTGACCTTTTCTATGTGGAAAACTTAAAAAATGATTAGTCTGGGCCCAGCTTAAAAAAATGTAATAATCATAATAATAGATTTGGGAATTAGAGTTTTTGCTGTCCAGAAAAACTGGCTTTTTTTTCAAAGGTCCATTGGATTGGATTACTCTGATTCAGATACAGACTTTTCAAGATTACCAAATCTGAGACAACAAAAGGCCAAATATTACAATCTAAGCTATGTGAGGAATAACTTGTAGAAATGCATGGGGTCAGTTTAAGTTTTCATTTGAAAATATACATCCCTTTTTGTCATTTCCTTTTAAACTGTCATCAAAAAACTAGTTTTTGATTACTGACAGTTGTGTATATGTTTTGAGTCATTATGTGACCCACCATGCTGCTGAGAGTGTTTATGAGTGTTTCTTGTCAGCAGACTGGTGTGGCTGTGAGTTGTGGAATAGAGGTTCAGACTTGGAGCATGAGTGACACCCTGAATGTGCATTCCACTTGATTTGCTCAGAGATTCAATTCACTGATGGTTGTCCTTTCATCCTGTTAGCTTCAGATTCCAATAACTGGCTCTGTAAATGCATGGGCCCCATATCAGGGCTGGCCCCTGCTGGGAGGGCATATGGGTTGCTTTGTTGGCAGGAAGGGAGTGTGTGTGCAGGGTCCACCAATCACTGCCCTCGCCTGGGGAGTTAAACAAATTGATTGGCAGGCTAATGGCAGCCAGTTCCAGACACTGTGGTCCTCATTCATTCCTCATTCATTCAACACAGAGCTCAGAAAATGCTGCAGAGAACAGGGTGAAAGGCTAGGCTTGAGGCGGACTCAGAGAAATCATAATGGGGCATTAGTTTAGTCTTCAAACATACACACCAATAGTTGTTACAAAACACAGCACAGCCTCAAATCTCCAAACGTATTCGCAGTCTATAGTGGATGTTGGAAAGTAGGAGTCGGCTGGGTTTCTGGAACCTGGAAGTATAGTTTTGTATTTTCCTATTCTTTAGTAGAGGAATTCACTGAGTCCCGTTTAATTTACCTGGCATATTCTTCCTCATAAATGAAAACCTTTACATTTAATATCAATTGCATTTATTACTGCGGGGCATTTACTAATGCTTATTGCTAATCAGTGGTGTATAAACACATGAAGAAAAGACATCATGGGAAACCCCCAGCAGCCTTGACCTATTGCACCATAAGTAAATGAAGCATCTCTAACTATATGCTTGGTCAAAGACATTAAGCCAACTGTTGTTGTGATTTGGCGCTAAACGAATAAAACTGAATTGAACTGAAATAGCAAAGTTTGAAGTCTAATCTTAAAAGATGGTGTCTGTCTCCCATTCTACTTAACTTCACTGAAAGTGGTGACATCAATCCCAGAGCTCCGGTTCAGTGATATCTACATCACTCTGTATCGTGTCGGGAATCCCTCCCCTTACACTGCTGCCAGGATAAAAGCTTATATATATATCTATAGATCTATATATATAGATGCGCACAGATTACCACAGTGGTCCCAGTGTTAATCGGAGCGTTTGGTGCAGTGACCCCCAAGCTACATCAGTGGTCCTAGTATATGCAGCAGTTGTTATCTGCTGAAACCAAGGTTAATGGCTCTGTGCCCACATGGATTAAGCAGGCTGGCAATTAGCCAGGGCCACTGAGCCAGCAAGATGCTAATACATAAGGCAACTACTATAACTGGCTAACCAAGCATAGCGGACAACACAACCACATAGACCCATATGCACCGAAGTCCAGATGCTAAGCACTAATTCCCGAGTGATTGTTTTATATCTTTTGTTGAGGCTGTTTATGATGCCCTGTCTTGTCTCTGACTGTGTGCAGTTACCATTTACACACATAGCTTCGTGAAGTGTGACTTCTGACACTGGCTGAACTGAATTTTGCTCCCCTGCCTGTATTTCCTTTTCTTTGAGTTTCACTGTGTCATTTTGCCACCCTGAATGAAAGAAAGTGTTATGAAGGCCTGTGTTGAGTCTGCTTTAATGAAAAGCTCCTGGACTCATTCCAGTAGGGGAAGAAAAGCTCTTTTTCAGTTTTCAAGAAAAGTGGAAACGTCTTCTACTCAGTGTCTTTCAGATTGAATATAAGCAAGCCAAACATAAGCACATTTTCATCACTCCAGAGATTATTGGACAAATGTGACTGTAACAAATTTAATAGGAAGAGGAGCCAAATGCAGGACAGCAGTAGGAAGAATAAAAGTCCAAAATCCAAATCTTTGATCGGAATGACAGGCAGATTGTACATGGAAATGAAACAGTGTAGCAAACAATCTACATGAGGATCAAGCAAAAGCAGTGCCATGTATAAAAGTCCAGTGGTCATAAACAAGGATATAAATATGAACAGCAAAAGAATAACAAGCAGCAGGAGTGTAATAGGTTAATGGCCTCTAGATCACGAGTCTAAAGTGGAAATAAAGAGAAATTCATAACCCTGTGTGTGTGTGCACATGCGTGTGTATTCTCAACTGCCAATACTGGCCTTGACAGCAGGCACCAGTATGAGGCACATTATCCACCTCAACAAACAGGCCCTCTGAATTATACTCATTCTAATGTACTGCCCTGAGCTTTTTATTATTCATATTAGGTGGAGCTGAAGGCAAAAAGTTGTTCTTTTCTTTCTCCCACAATGGAGCTCATATTTGCTACACAGCTGGAGAGTCATGCCTTTTGTGGGCTATATTAAAAGAATAGATGGGGTGCATTTGGGTATAGGTCTTTGTGTGTGCTTGAAGCAAATGCCAGTGTGCCACTTACAGCATCAGCGGTAAACTTTTTAACTTTTTGGAAGGACCAGAAGCATTTGCTGCAAAAAAAAAAAGTTCCTTGGAGCTTAACAAAAGTGAAGGAGATGAACGAGTAAGTTGAAATTACTACTTACACAAAAGTAAAGTCAGACCCCTCAGAAAATAACAGCCCACACAGACTTTGCCAGCCGTATGTGTGAACAACAGCAAGGACATTAAATTAAAATTCAAAGCATTGTAATGGTTCCGGTCATTTAAGTGACTCAAAGCGCACGGTCAATGATCCCAGACAGACTGGTCTGAGTTTTTAAGAAAGAGGAAATAGATTCACATGGATGTGCAGCCAAAAATATTCTACTGCGGCTGTGTGATGCTATCACATCAATATGGACCAAGGTCTCTGAGGAATGTTTCCAAAACTTTATTGAATCTGTTTCATGAAGAATTAAGGCAACAGCGGTCCAACCGAATGTGTGTGAGACCTTCATAACAATAGTCCACATAAGAATCACTGTAGGAAGCCATCAACAAGCTTCTAGTAAATAGACTTTTTCTTAGATAGCACTTTCAAAATGCCTCATTCACCAAGAGAGTCGTATACACTGATGGTGGTACATTATTAAGGAGATGATTGACCTCTTTGGGAGTAGAGTTTAGGTTCCTGCTCTGTACTGTGTTGGCACATAGTATTGAAGAGAGTGAATGAATTATATCCTTAAATTTAGTTACAGCACTTTAGAACGATATCTGCTGTAATTAAATCCATCATTTTACTTTTACATTTTTAATTCCTTCTTCACTGAGTTCCTTGTACTTTCTCATGTTGCTGAGTATTGGACAATTCAGTGATGCGCTCTCCTTTTTACGCTGGAAAAGAGAACCTGTCAGCTGCAGTGAGTCAGAGGTGTATAAACACATAGTGAGTGAAAAAGGTAGCTGAAGAAGAAACACAGTGCATCATGAACCCCAGGAGCTTAGAATCAGGGTTGGATCAGGTCCAGCCCTAACTAAAAACTTAATCAAAAAGGAAAGTTTAAAGTCTAATTTTAAAATTAGAGATAGTGTCTGTCTTCCAAATCCAAACTGGGTGCTGGTTCCAAGAACAGGGGCCTGAAAACTGAAGGCTCTGCCTCCCACCCTTCTTTTACAACAAGTAGGCCTGCAGAGCGAGAGCGAAGTGCTCTAATAGGGTGATATGGTACTACAAGGTCATTAAGATAAGATGGGGCCTGATTATTTAAGACCTTGTATGTGAGGAGCAGGATTTTAATTCTGGATTTAACAGGAAGCCAAAACAGGAGAAATCTGCTCTCTCTTTCTAGTCCCTGTCAGGACTCTTGCTGCAGCATTTTGGATTAGCTGAAGGCTTTTCAGGGAGTTTTTAGGACATCCTGATAATAATGAAAGAAGTAATAATGAACTAGTTTCACTCTGATACAGCATGTTTCTAACTTTAGAGATGTTGCACAAATGGAAGAAAGCAGTCTTACATATTTGTTTAATATGTGCGTTGAAGGACATGTCCTGGTCAAAAATGACTCCAAGGTTCCTCACAGCGTTACTGGAGGCCAAGGTAATGCCATCCAGAGTAAGAATCTGCTTAGATACCATATTTCTAAGCTTTTCAGGGCCGAGTACAATAACCTCAGTTTTATCTGAATTAAGAAGCAGAAAGTTAGCGGCCATCCAGGTCTTTATGTCTTTAAGACATTCCTGCAGTTTAACTAAAAACATGC
This sequence comes from Aulonocara stuartgranti, assembly GCF_965226115.1. Taxonomy (NCBI): domain Eukaryota; kingdom Metazoa; phylum Chordata; class Actinopteri; order Cichliformes; family Cichlidae; genus Aulonocara; species Aulonocara stuartgranti. Next base: position 34,155,262 of record NC_138954.1, on the reverse strand, counting down.
ATAATGTAAACAGAATTGGTCCTAGCACTGAGCCGTGTCAAATCCTAATTGAGAGAGCAGATCAAACCAGAGTGTCTCTACACCATACAGCTGCCTGTAAATGCAGGACACAGTTCAGTTGCATTTCTATACCAAATCACAATAACAGTCACCTCAAGGTGGTTTATATTGTAAGGTAAAGATCCTACAATCACATGACCTATGAGCAAGGACATGATAGGATAGCAGGAAGACAAATTTCATTTTGAACAGCAGGCAGAACCAGGCTCAGGGAGGGACGGCCATCGGGGACAATGGCAGCAATGTCACTGCTGAGACAAATGGAAGATTTCTAATAAGTTTCAAAAACAGTAATATAGTAACGTTTTAGCATATAGCATTTCCAACGGTTGCAGTTCCAAGAAAATGACAATATGGATGAATACATGTGCACGTCACCTGTAATTTTCAAGTATTACATTTTCCATTATTAAATATCAGACATGAATGCTGATATAGGAGGGAAATAGTATACTACTTTATATTATGCAGTCATGCATAATTTGAGTTACTCTGAACAATGGCAGTTAAAAGTCTATATTTCAATCACAACTTGACGTCTTTATTAAATGAACTCTCCAAATACTTATGTGCAGAGAGCAGAACATTACAGGAAGGACTACACCTTTATTAATCACATTTAAAAAAAGATTAAAAGTCCCAGGACTGTGTACTTTCTGCAGTGACAGATCAGAACATGAAATGGGTGCAAATGTTTTTTCAAGGGATTCCAATGCTATTTAATTATTTAACTGTTTTTTCTCTAGCTTCATGTAGTGACTGCCTGCTTGTATTTGTATGTTCATGTACAAATACATATTGAGGGAAGCAAAGTACTTGGGGTAGACTTCAAACACCCAGCAGTATTTGGCAACACTTGTATATTTGAACACTGTCAGACAGCGAGTGGGAGCTCTCTGAGAGAAGACAAACAGTATACAGGTGGATTCACAGCTTTCAAGGGCTTCTTTATCTAGCACAAATGTTTGCTACCATTCACCATGCTTATGTAACTTGGATAGCCACCTCAAGGGCTCCAGGCAAAATGCTAATATACATAATATACTGTCGGTGATTGATGTGTTGTTCACTTCAGCGGCAGGGATTAATTTAATTTCAGTTCAATTAAATTGTATTTATATAGTGCCATATCACCGCAACAGTGTGCTTTATATTGTAAGGTAAATACAATAATACATTATCCCCTTTAATGTTTTTTTTCCCAGACTGACCAAGGACGTGTTAGGATAAAAGTTGATGACTGTGTGACATGTATGAATTCATGTCGTTATTCATCCAAATGTTGGGGGATTTGTTAGCAAGTGTGATCAAGTTAAAACTGATGTTTCCACGTTTGTAAAATTATTTCTCAGAGTGAAGCAAATGCAGCCCTGTTGCATGCTTTTAAAACACAATATATGGGAATCATAAGATGACTTAACAAGAAAAAGAGACACGCTGTAGGGACCATGGGGTCTGTAGGTTTTGCCTGATCAAGGAAAAGGAACCAAACCTAACGTGAAATTATAGAAAAGTAACAGAGAGAGAAGACAATGACACATATGGCTTTTTGGCCTAATTTAAACCGTTTGGAGCATCACGTTCACCATGGGATCTAGCCAAATCTATGGTTTAGCAGTAAGTTCTGGTGCATGACACTCTCGCTAAGGATGTACAGGCAAGATTATTATTATTATTATTACTTCTTTTGTATTGCTCATTGTTGCTGTGGGTAATGCAGCTAAAGTGTAATTACCTTCTAGAATAAAAACGTGGAATGTGCCAACATTGCTGTTCAGTCATTCAACCTTGAAATGCATTGAAGATATTTTGGCTGTCGTGCTTTAATCAAAAAATTAAATTTTCCGGAAATGTTTTCCAGTGTTCTGATGGTGTTCTCTCTCAGCTAGCAGCAGTGATTTGGGAAGTTAGCAGGTTCACTGTGAAATGAAATGCTGTGGTCAGTGTGTTAATTTCATGTAATGTAAAACTTGCTAGCAGATTTGACTGGGCTAAACTTTGTTAGCATTTCATTATAGTTGTCATCAAAGGCATTAAATTCCCAGCTTCAGTGCAGACTCTGTTAGCCTAACTTAGAAGTGCTGGATGCAAATACGCATTTGAACTTTGAACTGAGTGGTCTAAAAGTCAGAACCTGAAGAGCCGTCAGAAATATGAACAGACTTCACAGTTCGAAAGTGGAACATCAAAAAACGAAGTCCCCCTCCCTCTCTCAGATTAACAGGAACAGACTAACATGATTGACAGGAGGATATATAGTCTCCACACTGTGATAACTCATATGGAAAAGATAGATATAAATCTTATAAAGTTTTCTGTCTTGAAACTTGTATGAAAAGCATACAAGAGTGAAAAATTATATAAATGAAACTTGTATGTTTTGGATACTTCCTAAAACAATATATGAAAGTAATGAGAAAGTGGCCACTTTCATGAGTAAATCATATAAGCCTGATATGATTCACTATATGAAGTAGGCCACATCTGATGCAAGTCTTTTATAAGTTTTTTCTATTTCTTTTCCATGTGGGAAACTGCAGTCACAGCAGTACAATCGCTGTGGTAACTAGTGCCAGTTTAGCATACAATTACTGCAGTTTTAAGAGGTTACAATTTTGAATCATTAACATTTTATTGATATTGCAGGTTGTCCTCAGTTTTTGCTATACTGTACCTTGGCTGACAAATAATGGGAAACAAAGACTTCAAGAGCATATGGCAACATTTTACAGTGGCCATACTTTAGATTGGATGGGGTAAACTTGTCTCATTCACTTATATTTGTACAACCTTTCACCAAAGACAATAGATGCCAATAGATCTGAGGTGGTGTGTTACTGTAAACCAACAGGTGAGTTATGGAGACATACTAAATGGCTTTATTGGATGTTATCAGCTTTTCCTAAGGCAATACAAATCCAGTTAATCATTAACACACTTGCAAACTAGGAATGGTTGAAACACATGGTGAGCGGTAGTTTTATGAGTCCCCAGCAAGCCAACATGAAATAATGATAATGAGTTAAAAGTAAGATGATGATGATTCTGCCAGAACTGACATGCAATTTATCTGTTTATTTTTATTTCATTTTCTTTTAAGAATAAGAATGATGTTATAAGAATTATGACAAATCAGGTATATGTATATTTATTTACAACTATGTATGTGTGTCTGCACAGATGCATGCCAGGTGTTAGGTCTGCCTTGTTTTGTTTTCCAGGTGGCGTCCTTCATAGAGCACTCTTTGGTATGGTGTCCACTCTGAGGACGTGCACCAAGTCAATTGCCAATTGCTTTGACTAAATTCTCTGCAACTGCCGTATTTGCATATTTATAACTAAATATGTGCTGCAGTCTAGAGTTTAAAGTTTAGACAACTAAATGGTAAAGGTCAGATTACATTTACATTAGATGAGAGAGTGACTTGTTGGGGACATGTTGAGTATGGTCAAACCCAGGAATGCGTTTCTGGCAAAAACACTGTGGCTACATAGTAAGTGCAGATTTTTGAAGTTGGTGTTTTTGACAGTATTAATATCTTTATTGGTTTGTGTAAACCACAAGTTTTCTGCCCTGCCAGTTAATTCATCCTGGACATTTTATTCTGATTTCTAAGGCCTCTGACTCTGTTACATGAAGAACATTGTCCGAAGTTTAATTAATAACAACTTGAAAATCGTCTTCTTTGAGGTATTAAGGTGTTAAATATGAACTAAATTTAAGGAACACTAGTAATTAGGTTTTAAATTGTTTCACATATTCCTGATCCATGTATATTTGTGGGTGACCGTGGCTCAGGGGGTTGGGAATCGCATCTGTAACCGGAAGGTCGCCGGTTCAATCCCCGGGCTCTTTGTCCTGGTCGTTGTGTCCCTGGGCAAGACACTTTACCCTACTTGCCTACTGGTGTTGGCCAGAGAGGCCGATGGCGCGATATGGCAGCCTCGCTTCTGTCAGTCTGCCCCAGGGCAGCTGTGGCTACAACTGTAGCTGCCTCCACCAGTGTGTGAATGTGAGAGTGAATGAATAGTGGTATTGTAAAGCGCTTTGGGTGCCTTGAAAAGCGCTATATAAATCCACTCCATTATTATTATTTTACCCATCCTGTGCACCAGAATTTGCCACTTCAAACTGGAGATAAATAACACAGGTCTGCAAAAAGGCTGCGTGGGATATTTTTGGTAAATGTTATGGTTTTTAGTGTGCTGAAAAAAATGATCTCCATTTCCCTCCATCACGTATAGTTTTTTTATTCAAAACATGAAGAGTTTTAGATTAAAACAGTGATGAAAAAAAAACAATATTTTATTACAACTATGCAAAATTTTTCTGAAATCCCTTACCTTTCGCTGTGAACAAAATAAACCTGCCGGGACACGATCATCTGAGCTCTGTGCACTGCCAAACCCACCATACCCTCCCTCTACTACTGGCCCCCCTCAATTCCTCGCATTTTCTATTTGTATTTCTTTTGAGTCTCACTCTTAGAAATATTAAATTAATTTAAGAAATCATGACTGGATGTGTTTTTTTGACTCAAGTTTAGAATACCAGGAAACCAAAAAAAGGGAAAAAATCCGATGCAGCTTTTTGGCTGCAGACCTGTGTTATCTGAACTTCAGGAGCGGGACCACGCCTCCAAACACGCCTCCTCCGGTGCTCATCTATATATGACCCTCCCATTTCTACAAGATGTTCGTTCTCGTTTTTGTGCTCCACCCTCCCTGCCCTTTTTCAGTTCTTTCACTCCGTCACTTCTCATTAGTGCATGAGGATCTGCCTGGCCCAGGAGCCGCCACCAGCCCCCTCCGAGGCCTTCCCCAAACCGCAGCTCAATTCACGTTTAAGCCATTCGCCTTTATCTACTAAAAACCGCTGCGCTTGAGAAAACCCAGTAATTACAGCTCATCTAGATGAGGATAAACAGAAGAGAATGGATGGATGGTTAATGCAATTCAAAAAAATGTTTTTTTTTAAATAATTCAGTTGCATCAATCACTTTTTTCCCATTTCTGTTGAGCAAAAGTTGTTAATTGTTATGTTGGCATTAGTCATAGACATTTGGTAACTGAAATATCTTCAACACCATCTCAGTAAGAATGGTGTTGAATTGCAAAGCTGCAAAAGAATAAAAGAAACCCCCAAACAACTTGCTGATTGATGTTTACTGATAACCAATAATTGTAAAAGTCTAAAATAGACCGATTTACAGACTGGTGAGGAGTAAGGCAACATGTGGCCATGTGTACATGTAAGGTGACTTGGGGAGTTGATTTTAAAACATTACCACAGGCTGCGGCTTCAAGTACCTTTGGGGTCATTTTTATCACTTACCTTGTAGGACACGTGTACATTTATTTAATTTCTGCAGAGAAACAAGAAAAAGGCATGTTTTCCTATAGTCAGTGTTGCTAATAGGTCCTCATAGAGGATAATATGATTGTTGGGATTTTCCTTGGATTTTCTAATATCACTTCTCCAGTATGAGAATTTGTATAATTATTTATTTATATGATAAATATAAATATTCCCAAAGCTTAACACCTGGAAGCTTTATGATCCTATTTGACTGATGTGGAATAATCTGGTACCAGTGTGCTGATTTAATCTTTAATAAAGCAAAACTTTTCATGGTTTCTGCAGTTACTCAAATTGCCTCCTGTTAAGTGTAAACAGGCATTAATTAGTTCCTATGAGATTTTCCCTGTGAGAAATGTTCATCTAACTGTTGTTAATTCTATGAGTGACCGTGTTTGCTGAACTGCTGATTCATAGCACCTCCTCAGAGGCACCTTTAAGAAAACCCGAACAAAAGCAACCTATTTCAGGAGGCTTAGCGTGATTGTGAAACATAAGTGAATATATAAGAGCGAGAACACTTTATAGTCTAAACCTCAGTTAATCTAAGTTGAATTTGGTAGTTGGTATTGAACCAGCACAATACTAAAGCTGGGTCCACATTGGAAGTGACACATGATTTGAGGCCTGATGCTGAGTAGCTTGTGGACATGCCAGGCTTTGGTTGCCGAGATGACCTTCTGACATACAGTTAGGTCAATAAATATTTGAACAGAGATAACTTTTTTCTCATTTTGGTTCTGTACATCATTTTAAATGAAACAGCTCACGTGCTTATAAGTGCAGACCTCTGCTTTAATTCAGTGGGTTTAACACAAAGCTTGCATTAAATTGTCAGGAACTAAAGCATTTATCTCTCCATTTCAGGGGCTCAAAAGTAATTGGACAAATTAAATAACTAAAAATAAAATGTTCATTTCTAATACTGGGATGAAAACCCTTTGCTGACAATGACAGCCTGAAGTCATGAACTCATGGACATCAGCAGATGCTGAGTTTCCTCCTGACTCTCCCAGGCCTTTACTGCAGCAGCTTTCAGTTGCTGTTTGTTTGTAGGCCTGTCTGTCTTCAACACGTGAAATGCTCAGTTGGGTTAAGATCAGGTGACTGACTTGTCATTCAAGAATATTCCACTTCTTTGCTTTAATAAACTCCTGGGTTGCTTTGGCTGTATGTTTTGGGTCATTGTCCATCTGTATTATGAAACTTTGCCCAATCAGTTTGACTGCATGTAGCTTGATCTGAGCAGACAGTTTGTTTCTGAACACGTCAGAATTCACGGGGCTGCTTCTGTCCTGTGTCTCAGTGCCACTGGCAGCCATGCACATCCAGGCCATTACATTGCCTCCACTGTGTTTTACAGATGATGTGGTCTGTTTTGGATCATGAGCTGTTCCACGCCTTCTCATACTTTTTTCATGCCAGCCTTCTGGTAGAGGTTGATCTTGGTTTCATCTGTCCAAAGAATGTTTTTCCAGAACTGAGCTGGCTTTTATTGATGTGTGTGTTTTTTCTTTTCTTTTTTTTTTTTTTAGCAAAGTCCAATCTAGCTTTTCTATTCTTGAACCTTATGAGTGGCTCGTACCTTGCAGTTAACACTCTTTCTTGCAGTCTTCTCTTTACGGTAAAATGGTAAATGGACTGGTTCTTATATAGCGCTTTTCTACTCTGAGACTTTACACAAGCACTTGTTTCTATGCTTTCTATCTAACATTCAAACAAACTGTAGATTTTGCTAATATCTTAACAATTTCTTGGATGTTTGTTTCTGTTTTTGCAGCTTGTTTCACCTGCACAGAGAGCTCCTTTGACTGCATGTTGTCTGGTCACAGCAAAATCCTCCAAATGCAAGCACCACATTTCAAATCCACTCCAGACCTTTTATCTGCTTTATCTCTTATGTGATAACAGAGGAACTGCCCACACCTGCCCATGAAACAGCCTTTGAGTCAACTGTCCAATTACTTTTGGTCCCTTTAAAAAGAGGGTGGCAAATGTTAAGGAGCTCAAACTGCCAAACTCTTCATCCAATTTAAATGTGGATTCCCTCAAATAAAAGCTGAGAGTCTACACATTATGTCCACGTCCATTATAGAACTATAATTGGAATATGTTTCAGCAAACAGGTTAAGAAACTAAACTTGTGTCAGTGTCCTAATATATAGATCTAACTGTATTAACAGGTCATATGTCAGTCGCTTCAGTCACTTGCCTGGAAATTGATAACAGCTTATCTTGGGTCCTCCCCTCTTCATGTAACCAGCAATAATGTCACTTGTATTCTCTTGAAGTCACTAAATATGATCTCTAGTCACCATGAATCACTTCCAGTGGGTAAATGGACTGGTTCTTATATAACTCTGTCTGAGCACTCAAAGCGCTATAAACAACTAATTCATTCACCCAATCACTTCTTCTAAGCATCCATCCACACTCCGACGGATGCATCGGAGAGCAACATGGGGTTAGTATCTTGCCCAAGGGTATTTGGCATGCAGACTGGAGCAGCCTGCGATCTAACCACCAACCTTCTGGTTAGCGGCTGACCTGCTCTGCCACCTGAGCTACAGCCACCCCGTGTATGCACATTAACAGGTAATTTACCAACCATGCAGGTTCCTGCTTAGCAGGATCAGCTGGCATCTCTAAAGCAAGAAAAAAATTGTTACTCAGGATTATAAAGGAATTCTGTTATTTCCACATTATTTTTTGGACAATTAGAATTTTTCCTCAGCATGGAATTGTGAAAACACAATGACCTTTCTGTGTATGTATTCAAATTCTTAGATGAGCTGGATTCCTGTAGCATGCCTAATATGACATGCGCTCTGCACCTACCTACAGGTATAGCTACTGAGCATTTGTTAGATGTAATGTGTTAATGTGGTGTTCCCAAAGTAGAGCTGACCATAGCAGGTACACAGAGTGCTAGAGTTACCTGTATTAGGTCATTTATTAGGAATGAAATGCAATTTGTTAAAACTAATAATCATAAAGAAGAGCAACAAAAAATACATTGCTGAGATAACGATACAACAACAGGAAGAAAGGTTATAGAAATGTAACAGGTATAGAGTAGCTTGTAAAATAAAATGATCAAAGAAAGCCACTTCCTGCCACCAGTATATTAGATACACAGAACAAAAGAGGGTAGTGTTCAACACGTAGGCTACAAAATAAAAGCCTTGGCTTAACCCTAGACCTAATGAAATTATTTTAATTAATTATTAATTATGAAAATGAAAACATCACACATAGCAAAGTTCCACCTTTCACTAGGTGCAGGAACCTGAGCAGGTGCAGTCTGCTAGTTCTGGTCTAATCTCAGAGCTGTATTTCCACAGAGTATTCTGTTACACTTTTGTGTCCACTCTTAATGATGGGCCTCTCAGACCCTTTGCATGAACAGATACATCTTCAGGCTAGCCACTAAAACTTTTACAAGAATGAACCCTAACCTTTCCTTGAGTTCAAATAGAAACCTCCTTTTTGAATCTCAAGTAGCTCTTTCCTAATGCACAGTCTTAAAGATCTCTGTAATGACCTTCTGAAGAACAATACAGGCTTGGGTGCTAAGAAGTGGTCAATCTGTGCAAGCCTCAAAACACAGCTTTGTGAGAACTGCAGCACACAGCTGGATGTGAATACTGTTTTCTGGCCAATGCTAAAAGAAGATCGGGTACAAGATTGGCATTATGTGTTGCATCTAGTGATAAAGGCAGATCATTTAAATGTGGATGTTAAAATAAAATAATTCAGAAATAAAATACAAGATTACAATGACTTAAGTGAGCTTCAAGTAAAATATGATAAGCTGAGCTTTAAATGTGCTGTTTTAATTGTACAATACTGAGAGACCATGAGAAACAGAAACAGTAGCAAGTAAAAGCTTACGCATCTTTAAGAATGTTCATTTTAACAATGTAACTGCTTGTCATGTGGGTTTCAAAGGACAAACATTTCTGGTGTGGACCTGTCAGTGGGTGAGAGGTAGGGGAAGACCCTGGATAGGCTGTCAGTGTGTCACAACAAATAAAGTGACGCTTTATTTAGAAATATTTGTCGTGTTATAACACACATACAGTTAGCTGATACAATTTTACTCTTACTTTGGTGCAAGAAAATGACTGAAAACCAAACACTAGGACCTCTTGTTGGTCTCTGGACAGTTATCAGCTGTGCTCACTTCATATTTTGCTACTTGCACATGCTAAGATGATATGGTGGAGGAAGCATATTTCCCCTGGTGTATAATCTAGGTACAATGATCAACAGACAAAGTAGATGGGTTGGGATGATTTTGTGTGGGAAGTTTTGTGTCCCACAAAAAAGGCCTATAATACTTCACTCAGAAACAAACAAAATTTGGCTCACAAGTGTTATGAGACCCCTCTTATTTTCTTTTCCCACTTTGTAAACCTATCCTAAACACATTTTGGTGATATTAACAATGGAAAAATTCTCCATTCATAAATAATTCTGAGAGTTTTTGCCCACTGTGTAGTTATTTTTATGGTATGACATTTATGATAATATGGATGTTGAGAAGAATTACATTTAGGAGTTATGTTAGAATAGTATGCTGAATATATTCAGCTTAGCCTAGCCAAGTCTTGGCTAGGCTAAGCTGGTTCTGCTGGAGGTTTCTTCCTGTTAAAAGGGAGTTTTTCCTTCCCACTGTTGCCAAAGTGCTGCTCGTGGGGGGTTTGCACTGTGTGCAAACAAGCATGTTGCCTACATTATTTCATCTGCAAAGACCAGCTGTCTCCTCGTAATTTTGATATGAACTGGGACAGAAATATGTCCATTTCATATAGTTTCTATTAGGAGTATTTCACCTGGACTTTCTTTTATCACTAAAGGGTGCCAAGTTCAGGATAAAGCAGAGAAATATGTTGAGTCAAGTATTATCGTGTTACCACTGGGGCCCATGACAGGAACGTCTATCAGTCCTTAAATGCTGGATCAACAACACCTTGCAGCTTCTGACCACAGCATGACTGCTATCAGAAGGAGAGGAAACAGACAGGGATTACACACATGCAGCTCCTGCCATGATTGATTTTAGTTAATATGCAACTGCAGGCTCAGCACAGAGTTAACAATAAAGTGCATTCATCAGTGTTTCCAAAGTAACATTCATTTAAAATATCAGCAATGTAGATGTATGCCTGAATATCTTAGAGCCTCAGCACAACGTTTAAGCACCTGTGGTGGTGCATACACAGTTTTGTACACACATTATTCACTATTACAGTCAGTGCTGATATGCATAAAAAGTGTTTTTATAATTCAAAGGAAGCAACACAGAAGCTGCCATGTAAGAAGAAGTAAGGAAATGTACATGACATGAGAAGGTATGTCACCTTTTGTTTGTTGAGATCGTTAACAGAAACATTAACAGGCAGGAACGGAGGCTGCAGCCTGATTGCTCATCAGTTTGTGACCTGTTGAAGTTCGGGGTCTGGCTGCTGGGCATGGGGTCAGCATTACTCAGCTTTCACTCTGGCTTCTTGGCTAGCTTAGCATTAGCATGCTGTCCGTTCAATGAGCCGCAGCGGCATTAGTAGCATAATCCAGCTGTTATGTAAAAAGTAGCGTTCACGCCAGCGTCCTCTCAGTCCAGAAGTGCTTGTCTCTTATGAGACAAGAGATAGTTTGTAGTGTGTTTTTACCTTTTGCCTACCCTTAACAGATTTCGACTATACAATTTTCAATTCAATTCAATTCAATTTTATTTATATAGCGCCAAATCACAACAAAAGTCGCCTCAAGGCGCTTCATAGATACAGAGAAAACCCCAACAATCATATGACCCTCTATGAGCAGCACTTTGGCGACAGTGGGAAGGAAAAACTCCCTTTTAACAGGAAGAAACCTCCGGCAGAACCAGGCTCAGGCAGGGGCGGCCATCTGCTGCGACCGGTTGGGGTGAGAGAAGGAAGACAGGATAAAGACATGCTGTGGAAGAGAGACAGAGACAAGTCTATTAACAGATAGTGAGTGAGAAAGGTGACTGGGTTGGAAAAACTCAATGCATCATGGGAATTCCCGGCAGCCTACTACCAGTATTTAACTTTGTTCTTCATGTATCCTGCCGTTGGATCCTCAGTTTCAGTGTCTATGACATTAGGTAGGTATAATTACAGATGTACAAACGCATACATGCTTAAATGCATGATAGGGTAATCATGTCTGTGTAGGTTCTCAGTCATCTGGATCATGTTAGTCTAAGGAGCTTAGAAAGAAAAGTCGTGAGTTATTATCAGCAGATGTTTTGGGTGAACCTTCAACTTCCATTTCAAAACCTTTCAGCAAACACAATTTCTGATCATAATAGACATTTGTAATATCTGCAAAAACTTGTGGTGTTTTCAAGAGGAAACATGTGAAGCCAACTGTGAACTTGACCTTGTGAATGAAACGTTTGTTTTTTTTGCTCTACCCTAGAGACCATGCATATCCGCAGATGCACTTTGCATTACCAGTTTCTTGTCTACTGCAGTCTGTCAACATGCTGCTCTCACACATATAACAAGACTACAGTTTCATTTTCTACAGAACACATTTGAAATGTTTGTGTGCATTATTATTTTTAAATAAATGGTGCTTTTAAAGGTGCTCTGATCTACAGGGTGAGCCATTTATATGGATACACCGTAATAACATGGGAATGGTTGGTGATATTAAAGTCCTGTTTGTGGCACATTAGTATATGTGAGGGGGCAAACTCCTCAAGATGAGTGGTGACCATGGTGGCCATTTACAAGTCGGCCATCTTGGATACAACTTTTGTTTTTTCAATAGGAAGAGGGCCATGTGACACATCAAACTTATTGGTAATGTCACAAGAAAAACGATGGTGTGCTTGGTTTCAACGTAACTTGAAACAGTTGATGAAGAACAGCTCCACTTTGACTTTTTTAACTCTTGTGGACAGTATGATCAAATTGTGAGTTTTTATAGTCCCACTCTGAATGAATTAAAGTGTCCACAGCAGGCTCCGAAACGAAAATGTTCAGACCTAATATCTGATTCTTCTCTAGGCCTTGACTCACATGTCAAATCTTTGTCTCGTTCCTGTTTCTTTCATTTGAGGAACTTTTCTAAACTGACATATGGTCTACTTAGCTGAACTGGAAAAATTTTCCTATGCATGTGTGTCATCACATTTAGATTATTGCAATGCCCTGTCAACCAGCTTGGACGAATCATCACTTTCTTGCCTCCAAGCTATACAAAATGCAACAGCCAGACTACTAACATGGTCTAGCTAACGAGCTCACATTACTCCTATTTTATATTCTTTACATTGGCTCCCAATAGAATTTAGAATTTGTTTAAAAATTCTTGTTTTAACAAATGCCCAGGCCCCATATTATTTATCCCAGCTTCTTACAAAATACACTGCTGCTCATTGTCTCTGCTCACAGACTGTTGTTGCAGTTTGAGACTACAACAACTGGTCAAGATCACTAGGATTTGAAGTAATCTGAGACTTTTAATAGATGTACTTATGGTATCAATTTCAAAGACCTAGGTGACTTTCTTCTTGCCCGGTGATCAATCACTGGGCAAGGTCAGAATGATCACCTTATCGTTCTTCACTCAAAATGCGCTCAATGCCGAGTTCACATTTATCATTTTACAGGCAGTATTATATGAAATTGTGATAGATTGTGAACCCACTAAGCAATGTCACTGATGTTTCTCACAAGAGTAATATGGAGCAGTAAATCTTTGATATTGGAGGTCCATGGGTAATTGTCACTTCCTTATAACAAACTTTATGCTTGAAATAATCAGATATAATTGAATCAGTTTTATTCATTTATTTATTTTTTAAATAAAATCTGAAGTAAGAATAACTGAAAATCAATTGAAATGAATGCACAAATTTAAATGTAAGATTTGAGAAGTCCAGTAACCTTTATAATTTAACTAAATATTTATGTTGAAACAACAAGTTATATTTTATAGTGCACAAGTAAGCCCATAGTCTGAGAGCGGCGTGCTCATTAGGGTAACATTATGAGATCTTTAAGACAAGATGGGGCCTGAATATTCAAGACCTTGCATGCAAGGAGAAGGATTTTAAGTTGTTGAACACAAACACCTTCATGGTATTGTTGCATACTCTCATTAGTCAGGTTTCTCTGATTTTGGAGCACATCTGGTTTGTGTCAGGGGAAATGCCTTTAAAACAGTTTGACACAATTGTAACATCTAGATCAGGATCTGTTCTTTTAAATTATTACTTACATGAATTTTAACAGTCCATGGATCAGTATGGATATACTACAGTAATTCTCTTTCTCTTTCTTTTATTAATGGCGATGCCTGAGTCACTGCTTTCCACTTGAATTTCACTACAGTGCTGTAGATGCTTCACTATAGAGTCAGCAGCTAGTGTATAGTGGAGGCTCTGCCGCTGTAGCAGTTGGTGTGCCATTAGCATTTCTCTCCATGAACAGCCTCCACTTGAAGATCTTGTCCTAGTTCCATGACTAATCCACAGCTATTCATAGCACAGATGCTGTGTAGGCAAAGACATCCAGGATATTGTAGGAGACTGGTCAGTTACCATTGAAAGGCTGTTGAATCCTACGTCGCATCAGTTGAAGTGTGAAGAAAAAAGAACACTTGTATGAATGTGTGAGTGATTCATAAAAAAAATAAAATTAAAATAAAAAATTAAAAGAAAAATGCTGTGAGTGCTCAGATGAGTGCGAATGTCAGTGTGTTCTCAGTTTTTGTTTCATGCTTGAACGTCCTGTCCCCCACACCCACACCACCACTTTTGTCCAAGGGAGGGCAGGCAGTCCAATTTTTCTGCTTATGTTTGGTGCTCTGCACACTTCTTCATTACAGAAAAGAAATAACTTGATCAGAAATGCCCCCTTATGGTGTTTCATGGGCTAAGCAGTGGGTTTGTAACTGAATGGGCAGATGATGCTGTTCTATTGTCATTGACAAACACCTACACATGCACTGCCTCTTTAAGCACATCGGGGACAGAGAAGGTCTGTCACTTCATCTTTCCTTTACTTCAACTTCTCTTTTTTGGCCTCTCAAACTGAGACATTCACTCTGATAAGCTTCTCTCAGCCACACCAAATACTTAGCAACAGAAAAACGCCCACTAACACTCCTGACCGTGGCTAATGTGACACTCAAAGCTGCTATTCATTCACTCACTAAGAAACACATACACACACCCACGATCACACTTCCGTGGATGCACAAGTATATACAAATGGAGTCACACACAGTTAAGACCCCAGTGGCAGCCAAAGCCTTTTAAACACATGCTTTCAGTATAATTGAAAAAGGAAGAGGAAGATTATGGGAATCCATCCCATACCCTGACTCTTTACTGGGACATTACTCATTGATGAGTGGATGTTTGATTAGTCGATAGCATGTTGAGACAGTTCTTAGCTCTGTGTATTCACTCCAATTCTATGAATAATAACCTTACTCTCACATAAAGCTTTCATGCAAGTCCCGAAAGCATGATGTGACTATGTATGCATTGATACGTCATGTTCATTGGGTCATTACTGCCAACTTCCCTTTATATCATTTTTTTTAACATTGTTCTTGAAGTAACTCTTTTTTTCTTTTCATACTTTTGCTGTGTAAAAACCACAGGAAAAGAATCTTGTTACAGTCTTTGTACAGTGGCCATCCATAATATTCTCATTCTGCTAACAGTGCTACAGTTCATAAATGGTAAATGGTTCTTTTCTACTATAATCCCAGGGGGCCTGTCATCCAAGTATTAACTAGGCCCAGCCCTGCTTAGTGTCTGAGATCAGACGAGATCATGCTCAGGGTGGTATCAAAACAAATCTAGAACTATAGTTATTCAAAGATTAGTAACACTGCATTATAGAAAGATAATTAAGAGCAGACAAAAATTGTACTGTGCAGTAAAAGCAGTTTGTTCTAGTATATAAAGCAAATAAAAGTACAACAAGCTCTGAGGAGCTCTGGTCCTGAGTCAGCATTCATTACTCCATCTAATAATGCAAATCATTTTATAAACCCGAATCAAAGTGCAGACATAAGTGTACACATTAGTTTTTGACTCCCTCACTGAACTAACACAGCCTCGACATGTTTGTGCTCTCTGTTCATATTGCCTTCATATTAAATACTTTCGGCTTTTTAAAGAACTTATTTTAACATTGCACTCAACAACAAACAAATCCTCCCTAACAGAAAAAGTACCTTGAAGGGCCAAATTACATTACATTTCTTCACGTCCGTATACGGGCCTGAAGTAGGGGAAGAAATCGTTTGTATATATTTATCTGTTTCACAGTGAAATCACTGGATTATCTAGAATACTCCACCTTTGTCCTTGAGTATTCGTCTTTTAACAGTCAAAATCAAAACTATTGATTTGTCATACAATCACATTCACTCTACCACAAGCGACTTCTCAGAACACAGCTGTCAGCTACACACCTGTGAAAGCACATATAAACACATAAACCATTACCAAAGGTGCCCATCTGCTAGATCCAGCTGCAAGAAGTTTCTCAGAGACTCCGTTCTCCACGATACCAGACTCATGAGTCACAAGCAAACTGTAATATAATGGGTGCCTTCACTCGTCAGTATGCAAAATAATAATAACCCTCTGCGCCTGTGTGACAGTGCACCAGCTACGCTGGTGGATAGCTTCAGTCCTAATGGTCATTACAGCCCCATCGATGTGACTGCTGGCATATTGAAAGCTGGGTAAATCGGCTGTTCCGGGGTTGACCTCTGCTGCCCTGACCTTCATCTGCTCTTCTGACCACAAGCTTTAAATCAGCCACCACAACCCATTCACAATACTGGCTGAAGGTTCAGAAGAATAGGCAGCAAGCCCATTGGTAATACAGGCCCATGGGGCATCAGAAAGGACAGCACTAGCCAGGTCAACCTTGGCTCTTTGTAGAAGCTGTAGCTAAAAGCACAGCAAGCATTAAAACACAAATGCTGCTATTCTATGGGTGGAGGCTAAGAAAGGCAGAAAACACAATAGATTTAAAGAACATACAGGGTAACGCCTCCTTAATCAGGAAGTAGACTGAACATGTTGTGAATGACGTCTTTACATGGTCAGATGTGATGTATTCACTTAAGTTAAATACTCAGGGATCATTAGGCTTTATTCAAAATCATGTTTGCACTGTTTGACTTTTGAATGACTAAATACTTAAAGGTTATGATAAATAAATTTACACTTCAATGGAAGGCATGCCATTTGGAGGGTTTTTCCCCACAAAGGTTTTGAAAATTCTCTTATGAGGTGCAGGCCAATATCAGTGTTGACAGACACGGACAAAGCTGTGTCCTGCCTATTTGTCAATCCGCTGCACATAGGCACATTTCTACAAATGGACTTGTTAGATGTTTCCACTCCAGTGGGTTGTCTGAAAAAGTTTATTTCTGCAGTGTGCTACAAGCTATGCTGAAAGTGACATGGGATTGGACCTTAGGATCAACATCACCACATTTATTCTCTACAGTGACGCTCACTGTATATTTCCATGTTGCTTCAGATTCTCTTCAAACAAACAAACAAATCGGTCATTGTAATCAGTGCAGTAGCTGCAGCAAAGTAAGCCAAAATAGTAGTGTTGGTATTCACCAAAACAAATACTTCATTAAAAATCTCATCCTTTAGTTTGTAATTGCCTTAAAAAGTAAACGGGAGCTTTTGTTTTTTTATGTCTGCTTTTAGCGGTGCGTGCATCAAATGCTTCCATCTCGTTAGAAACTGCTGCCATCAGCTCAATAAGATCATTTGGAAGAATTTTAACATGATTTATTCGAGATAGAGAAATTTATTTATTTGGCAATTAGACCTCGATGACCCATTGTGGCAGAACACAATGGCATTATTGATAGGATTTAGGTTTGGCCCCTCCAGAAGTGTAGACAGTGGTGTGGGTGAAGATGAAGACCGAGACTTAGATTGAGCTTGGACTGAGGTGTCTGTCTGTGGGAGTCTGAAAGGGAGAATGATGAAGAGCACAGATTTAAACAAGAGGGGGGTGGGGGGGTGATTGGACTAGACAGTATTGAGATTGACAGCGTGGACACCCAGACCCCCGGTGGTCGTATCCTAATGTAGCCGCCTCATATTGGATAGAGAATGGACTATGTGGAATGAAGCTGTCACATGCCACACTGAAGGATAGTGTTGGGTAAGCTTAATCATGACCAATAATTAATAAACGGGCAAACGGGTCGGTGGATGATGCAGTGAACATGGGGCTGCATTACATCCTGCAACACCTCGACCACCCGGGAACTTATACCAGGGTCCTGTTTGTGGACTTCAGCTTTTAACACCATCGTGCCTGAACTTCTCTCCTCCAAACTCTCCCAGCTCAGTGTGTCACCAGCTACCTGCCAGTGGATCACCAGCTTCCTGACAGACAGGAAGCAGCAAGTGAGGCTGGGGGAGATCACCTCTGAAACCCGGTCCCTCAGTATTGGTGCCCCTCAAGGATGTGTCCTCTCACCACTACTGTTCTCCCTCTACACCTCCAAGAACTCGCCTGTTAAACTCCTAAAGTTTGCAGATGACACCACTGTCATTGGCCTCATTCAGGATGGTGATGAGTCTGCATACCGGCAGGAAGTTGAGCGGCTGGTACTCTGGTGCAGTCAGCACAATCTGGAGCTGAACATGCTTAAGACTGTAGAGATGACAGTGGACTTCAGGAGACATCCCTCAACACTGCTCCCCCTCACCATATCAGACAGCCTGGTATTAACTGTGGAGATCTTCAAGTTCCTGGGTACCACCATCTCCCAGGACCTGAAGTGGGAGACCAACATCTCCTCCATCCTCAAAAAGACCCAGCAGAGGATGTACTTCCTGAGACAACTGGGGAAGTACAGTCTTCCACAGGAGCTGCTGATCCAGTTCTAACCTGCAGTCATTGAGTCTGTCCTGTGCTCCTCCATCACAGTCTGGTGTGGTGCAGCCACTAAACAGGACAGGAGCAGACTGCAGCGGACTGTACGGGCAGCAGAAAGGATCATCAGCGCTCCCCTGCCCTCCATCCAGGACCTGTACCTCCCAAAAACCAGGGAGGTTCAGGGCAGGGAAAACCATCACAGACCCCTCACACCCTGGACACAGACTTTTTGACCTGCTGCCCTCTGGCAGACAGTATAGAAGGCTGCAGACCAGGACCACCCGACATAGGAACAGTTTCTTTCCCCTCGCCAGCTCCCTCCTAAACGGTTGAACTATCACACTGCTCCCACTGCCAGACTGCAACTGCACCTTATGTACATTCTGTAGTATTCATTCACTTATGTCATCATGTATTTTATGTGTATAAGATTTAGATTATTTCAGTTGGTTTATACGTGTGCATGTGTACGTGTATATATATATATATACACTGTTAACCTTTGCTGTATTTTTCACAGTAAAATACCACAAAATGCCCAGTAACTTACCTGAAAACATTTCTACAGTTAATTACTGTAATTTGCTTTGCATTATGGGTATATTAAGGTTATTTACATTTACTTACTGTATTTTTTAAAATTGCGGTAGTAGTTATACCTACCGTTAACACATTAGCAGTAGTGCTACTGTATTATGTGATTTGAATGGTTCATCATACTGTTTGTGTATTTTTACTCTTTCAGTGGTTGGTTGCAATAGTGCATTACATTTTAACTCTTTCACTGCCAACCATTTCCAGATTTTCCTCCAACCTATGCCATTTGTCAGTATGATACCAGTGAAAGTATTATGGTTTTGACTTTTTAGGGGACTTGCCTGTGTGTAAGGTTCAAGAATTCTGATCATCTAATCTGCTGCATGCAGTTGTATGCACATGCACAGCTGCTGCAAATGTGTGCTTGCCACTGCGTTGCCAAAGGCGAACTTCAGTCAGTGGAGAATATTGTAATAATTTGGCGGAGGCTTCTCAGTCGAGCAGTAACTGAATTGCTCATTTACTGAACGTGCAACATGTACAGAACTCTTCTGGGAACTAGTCAACCCAACTTAGTGAAACACACACTGAATGCATGCTGGCCCCGCCCACCCACCTACCTCTACCAACCACCACCACTCCATATCCTGACTGACATGACCTGTGACCCAGTGATTGACAGGAGAGGAAAGACAGTGCAACTTTGTTAACTCTTCATTACGATATGCTCGAGAGGACAAAAGATTTTGCACCTCGTTATTGTTGGACCTCTGTGTGGAAACTGCAAACGGGACGTCATAAGGTAATGCAAAGGACTCTCCTACCTAACATACTCGTTTATTAATTCTTAAGAGCATATATATTTTTTGTGTGTGGGGGGAGGGGGCTTAAAATCGGTGTTAGCTTGGTCGAAATAGCACATTAGCTGAATTATTCTGGAAAAAATAGGTTGTGTGTGTTTTTTTCTTTTCTTATTTAAATATATATTTAGATATATATTTTCCACGGGGAGGGGCGAAGAACACAGGCACAACGACAGTCTTTGTCTTTTTCCCGCCGAGTGTGGTGCATTGTCCTCCTGCGCTTCTGTTCTATGACTATTGAGAAGCTGGCCATGCTAACAGTGGGACATTTAGCTTCAGCTAAAGCAGCAGGTAAAAATACACATTTAATGAGAATAAAGAAAGACAACTTTTTTTTGGAAATTTAGAGACTGCTAAAACAATCTTATCCAGTTTTGAGCTTGCTCATGTAGGTTAGCCTGCTTTATTTAATTTTGTGTGAGCTGCAGTACACAACACTAAAAAGTTAATATAACATTAGGTTGGTGGCGCGAGGAACTCCAACCTAAGTTTAATATTTATTATTTTTTTAAGTGGGAAGGGGAGCATGTTTTTTTCCCTTTAATACAACGTCTTCCAGGGTCTTTTTCATAGGAAAACCGTGTAACGTCTGTGTTAGGTTGGTCAAAAGAGCAATTAGTTGAATTATTCTTGAAAAGATGGGTTGTGTTTTTTTTTTTCTTTTATTTACTTATGTAAATATATTTTTCAAGGGTTAAATAAATGCAACATTAAATTAACAATTGTCTCTCTGTCTTTTCCTGCCCAGTGTGGTGCATTGCTGTCCTCCTGCCCTTGCTGGCTGCGCTGACAGGGTGATGTAGCCTCAGTGTTTGTGTTTTAAAGGCTTTTTCCACCAAGATGTCTGTTGAGAGAGAGATGACCTTACCCATCACACCAAGGGTAATAGCGCTTGGTAAGTAAATAGTTTCAATCCTCTTGTAATATTTTTGTAAAAAATCTATGTAATTATTGTGGTATTTGTACCCACAACAACTTACTTAACAGGGGTTTGTCTGTTTTATATTGTATAAAAATAGAATACACACAGTTTGCTGCTGTTTCTCTTATTATTTATTATACACAATGACCAACAGGAAAAAACAGCCTAACATTTCAGCACAGGCCAAAATGCCAAAACATTAGGCAGTTTTTTCCTGTAATTGATCATAATTTTCATTACATAATAAATAATAAGAGAAATAGCAGCAAACCGTGTGGATTCTATTTTTTTACAGTGTGAGGCCTGCTATCCAGCATTCTTGTGGAAACCTTATTTGTAAGGGTGAGCACATTGTCTTATTGGACTCTTGTCTGTTTTTAGGGAATAATTTCATGTCTGCAAGCCGCTGGATGATCAGTTTGGAGGGCAAGGTATTTTATGAGCCTGAGCAGATGCATGACTTTGCCAGCACCCTTGCTGTCTTCTTTGCGTCATACTACGTTTTCAACCTTGAGTATCAGGAGTCAGCGTCCATCACACAGGAGATGATACAGAGGTAAATACTTTACACCATTAAAGCTTACACCATTTAAGAATGAAATATATGTGATAGCTTGACTACAGTTGCAGAAACATATAGGTGATTGCTGTAATGTATGTTTTAATTTTGAAATTAAAGCAGCCTTTTTTCCGTTAAAAGGTTCTTTGTGAGGATCAATCCAGACATGGGAACAAAATGCCCTGCAAAACTTGGTACAAGCTGCAAGACAGGTCGTGTCGTAAAGAGGAAGGTTACAAGCATCAGCCCTCGGATCACCACCTTCCTCCAGCGGCTCTCTGAGTTTGAATGGAGGACTTCCAACTAGGTAAGAATACAGAGATGATAATATCTTTTACATAGCTGATAATTATATACATACTGTACACACATCCATACAACAGTATGAATGATCTCAGACAGATGTGAACAAGTGAATAACCTGAGCAAACATGAATATTGATGATGTGTCTTTGACAGGTGGTGATAAAGACTACACTGAACCCAACCATCCTGGTAACGGAAATCTAAATCCCATGTCACATTCTATTTCCTGGGACCCACTGATAATTATTACATTTTGTAAATGATTTTTGTTTTACAATTGTAATAGTTTATTTAATGTTCATGCTGGTGGGTTTGTCCTGTTTTTAGTGGAATGAAAAACTGTTTTCCTTAAAAAAATCAGACACAGAAAGGTGAAGGACTGTGTAGTTTTCATGTACGCTTCTATTTATTTTGGTTCTTGACATTGTTTTTATTCAGTTGAAAAATGTTTTTCTTGTTAAAAAAATATCAACAATAAATGTTGGTTTAATTCACTATTCTGAGACTACTTTATTGAATTATATTGTTTTTTGTAAATGTTCTTATATTGAATATGAATGTTAATATTATTTTATATGCTGTAAAACACAATTACAGTCTAAACAAATTATACTGTACACAATTACAGTGTTATACCATAAACCACATTTGCAGTACAGTGATACTATAAAACTTAATCACGGTAAGTCTTTCTAACTGTAAACCACGTTTACAGTAAAGCTGTTATACTGTAATATATGTTTACAGTAAAGTGGTTGAACTGTAAAACATCACAACAGTAAAGATACTGTAGATCAGTAATTACAGTAACTTACTGGCAATAGTGTTGCCAGTAAGTTGCTGTAAAAATACAATAAAATGTCTAACAGTGTATATACATTACACACACACACACACACACACACACACACACATATCAGAATCAGAATCAGAATCAGAATACTTTATTGATCCCTGGGGGAAATTATTTTTTGTTACAGTGCTCCATTTTAAACCAACATTAAGACAAGACAGACAATACGCTAACTAAGAATAGTACAATATATACATACATACATACATAAGTCACTCATAAATAAATAGTTGGAAAAGAAACATGTGTAGCTGTAGCAGCAAACAGTGTGTTAAGTGGATGCGTTGTACAGGGAGATGGCCACAGGCAGGAATGATTTCCTGTGTCGTTCAGTGGTGCATCATGGGTAATCTCAGTCTCTCACTGAACGAGCTCCTGTGACTGACCAGCATGTCATGGAGTGGGTGGGAGGTGTTATCCAACATTGTCTTTATCTTGGACAGCATCCGCCTCTCCGACACCACCTTGAGGGAGTCCAGCTCCATCCCCACAACATTGCTGGCCTTACGGATCAGTTTATTAAGTCTGTTGGCATCTGCGACCCTCAGCCTGCTCCCCCAGCATGCAACAGCATAGAGGATCGCACTGGCCACCACAGACTCATAGAAAATCCTCAGCATTTTCTGGCAGATGTTGAAGGACCTCAGTCGCCTCAAAAAATAGAGACGACTCTGGCCCTTCCTGTAAAGTGCTGTGGTGTTTTTAGCCCAGTCCAGATATATATATATGTAGGGAGAGAGAGAGAGAGAGAGAGAGAGATAGACGTGTGTGTGTGTGTGTGTGTGTGTGTGTGTGTGTGTGTGTGCATTGTGTTTGTTTACATATTGTTGTGATTTACATTGCTGTGCTTGAGAGTCACCATCTACCGGAACTAAATTCCTTGTATGTGTTTGCGCACATACATGGCCAAGAAATGCGATTCTGATTCTGATTCTGATTCTGATTCTGATTCTGATTCTGATTCTGATAGACATTCAAATCTCCAGCAGTGGCTGTACTGTACCACACGCATGTCCACACTTCTATGCAAACAGGTTTCTTCCACTTTCTTTTCACTGCAGGACATTTTGATATAAACAGATTTGCCAGGTGCAGGTTCCATTAAGCCCTACTCATCTCATCCAGCTTTTCACTCAGCCAATGAATATTCATACTACCGGCACCACACTGATTCACTTAAGCTTTCATTTGTCTTCTTGGCCACACAGAAAAATGCATTCACACTGACTGCATGCAGCCACACAAAACATGTATGCATTGAGATTATTTCTTCTGCCTGGATTTCTCTGCAGTCATTCAGAAAGAGAAACACTGGAATCATGTTCTCTTTTTGTGGACACTTTCTACTCTGGTCCCAGTGCAAGGTTCTCCAACCACAACATTAAACAGTTCCTTATTTCCTGTATACTGGTGTGAAATATTCCAAAGTTGTTGTATTTTATTTCTAAAGGAATGTTCATACAGTTACTATGAGCTCAGATTTCAGACTGCTCTGGCCACAGACAGTTTTTAACACTAAGCATAGCACATTGGATGAGTCATTGCTGCTATGTTTGCTGTGCCAAATTTGATATAGTTGCTGTTATTTTCTGAGTTGGAGGTTTGATTAGACTGTTGTAATAAGGCCTCCTGGAGGTCATTCTGTTGCTCTGGCAGTGCTGATCCTGTTCCTACTTTGCAAAATGAGGACTTTCTACGGCCTTGTCCGGCTCTCCTAGTATTACTGGTTTTCTCCTGGAATCTCTTCCATGTTCTTGAGACACATCAAACCTTGTGGCAATGGCAGGTATTGCTGTGGCATCCCTGGGGGGTTGACCTACCTGTGCAACCTCTGTATGGTCCAAGAATCACCTTATGCTACGATTAGTGACAGTGACCCTAGCCCAAGGGTGTCAAACTGCAGTCCTCATGACCAGATCACTATCCCAGAATTTTAAACATTTTGCTATAATTTTTGAGCAGTGTTTATTTTCTGTTTGTTTCTGTTTGTTTCTGCTTTTCTTGGGCTTGTGAACTGAGAAACAAGCAAAGTTCATCACTATATCCTCCTGATACTCACACTGACTTGTTAACTTAGTTAACTGCAATAATCTGCACGCCTGATATTGACTTATTGATAATTGGTTTGTGGGCTTAATGAGTTAGCTTACATGACTCAGGCAGATAAATGTTTAAGCCCACCCCCCACCGGTCAATATGGAAGTTAACACCTTAAACCTAGCTATCCGATGCACAGAAGCCAGCTGATTAATTGGAGCAGATTAGATTATTATCTGTTATCAAGACTCTTAAAAATGTCTACAAGAAGATCCTGTGTGAAGAGACAGCCCCAGAGGAAGCCTGGGGAATCATTTTTCCTGTGCAGTGTTGTGGAGCAATTCATTACGACACACCATATATAGGTTTATCCCAAGGGCGTAGATTTGGCATGGACAGAAGGGACATGTCCCCACCAATATCCAGCGATTATTGAATTGTCCCCACCAATAATTTGATCTCTTTGAGTAAAGAAAAACCAACCCAAGTTCAATTACGTTCTCTACTGGAGTCCTACCTCATGTGACAAATATGGCCAATGTGATTGGCTGAGCCTTTCAGGGAGCCCTGTTTAGTTTTAGCAGCAACAAGCCTGCGCTGTGAGGACCTGCAGGGAAGAGAGGAGGATGGCAGCAAAAAGGAAGAACCTGGATATAAGAAGGTATTTTTCAAAGAAGCCTGTAAGTCACTTAAAGCCAAGCTCACTCATAAAATGTGTCCGTCATTACAGGCTATGCCAGGCTTTGACCCACGTCAGTCTAAAATTGTATGCAACCATGAATAACGTGTTTTGGAAACTAACTGCTCAACAGGCAGCACTATTAGTTCTCTCAGTCTCTGAGCATCGTTTCTAATTTTGATTGAAGCTGTCAGAGAAAACGCCAGCCCAAAAAGTGTGTACTCAGACACACAAGACAAGTTGATTTTTTAAATGTATTTATTGAACCAATTTGTGAAAAATGTTTTTGATTTATCTGTCCCACATTACGGATCCTGATCCAGTGATTGTAGGGTCTTAACTTACAATAAAAAGTACCTCGAGGCAACTGTTGTTGTCATTTGGTGCTATTTAAATAAAACTGAATCAAATTGAACTGTTTTGGGGATATTCATGTTGAAGTATTTCTCAGATATCAATGTCTGAAAAAGCGTGCTGGAAGTGGGTCAACAGGCTTTTTTTTCCCCTCGGCTGCTCCCATTAGGGGTTGCCACAGCACATCTTATGCCTGAACCTCACACCAACCCTCAGCATGTCCTCCTTCACTTTATCCATTAATCTTCACTAAGGTCTTCCTCTTCTCCTCCTGCCTGGCAGCACTCTAATGTTCTACATTCATCCTGTCCTCAAAGTGCACCTCTCATCTTCTCAGCAGCTCTGCGGTGCATCTTTTCCAGCTCATTTTCTCTGCCTACTCATATACAAGTCAATAAAAACCAGTCTCTCCTTGCTCAGTGTCCAGCCTTACCTACAACTCATTATAAGCCTTTTTGTTTGGTCACTCATTTTCACACCTAGCCTTTCAGTACTCCTGTCTCCTTTATTCAGCGATCCCACTTTTTCTTGTCATCACTGGAATATTCTCTACTTCCTCGTTCCGCCACCACCCTTGTCATCCTTCCTCTGTCTAGAGTAGGGGTGTCAAACTTATTTTACATTATGGGCCACATACAGCCCACTGTGATCTTGAGTAGGCCGGGCCGCTGAAACTCCTCTTTCTGTCAGTGTAAAGAAGTTACATTTTAACTGTTTTTATACATGATTTCTGTAGCAGAAACTGAAAAACAGAAACTTTTCTGCCATTTCATTGTTTATGGCTTAGTTACCTAGTGTTTTATGAACGGCCATAAGGAGGTTTTTATCATTAGGAAAAGCTGTAAAACTTATGAAAATACCGTTAAAAGTCCAAAGTTTCTGCTTGTGCTTATTTGTGGTGAGCAGCAGATCAAACACGTTAACAATTATAAATGGCTTCAAACACACATTCAGGCCTGTGAGGCTCATTTAGACACTGAGCCGTGGCTCTGTGACACATGCAGACATTTCTGCATCACTGTCATTATATATAGTTTATTTTATGTAATATTCAATACTGATGTACAATTTAGCCTTTTTCAAGAAAATAATTCTTTATTCAGTGTTTTCATAAAAGTGTTTTTTTAAGCATTTGCTACTGCTAGGGAGAATAAACACGAGGTTTATAACCTGAACAAGTTTGAAACCTTTTGTCCTTGACGTTGGAACTCTCTCTATTTAGGCATCTGTCACTCAAGCCTGTCCCGCCTGCAACTTGTTCAAAATGCAGCTGCAAGACTGTTGACGGGTACCAGAAAGAGAGAGAGTATTACTCCGATACACATTGGCTACCAGTTAAATATAGAATTGATTTTGAGGTTTTATTATTTGTTTTTAAAGCTCTCTAGATTACATTTCAGATCTCCTTAGCCTGCACTTACCCACTCGAACTCTGCGCTCCTCCAGTCAGATGCTTTTAGTTCCACGCTCCCAGTTCAAATCTAAAGGTGACAGGGCTTTCTCCATTGCCGCCCCGAGACTCTGGAACAGTCTTCCCCTTTTTATAAAATCCTCCTCAACCTTGGAACTCTTCAAATCGAATCTGAAGGCCTTTCAAATTTTCCAAGGCTTTCGGAGCTCTCTGACACCTCTTTTATTCTGTTTTAGCTATTCTGGTCTCATTGGATGATGTTTGCATGTGTATACTTATACACGTATTTTATGTTCACGTATGTGTGCTTGTGTGTGAATGTGTACACTTTTGTATATGTATGTGCATGTTTGCATGTACACAGATTTTTTTACAAACATATGGATGTCTTACAATGTTTTCTATAATGTTTTCATCTTATCTATTTTAATTCTTTTTATTATATTATCCCTCTGTTCAGCACTTTGGCCGACACTTGATGTCTTTTAAATGTGCTGTATAAATAAAGATGACTTGACTCCCTGAACTCTGTGCAACAATCTTCCTGCTTTAGTTTCCATCCTTGCCTCTACCTTCACTTGCTACCTCTTTCTGTGTTTTTAGTGTAAGTGTGAAAATGTTTTGCACTAACCCTTGATTCTAGGCACAAGCACAGACATTGAAAAAACAAACTGCTCAGCATATAGCAAGCCATCTATCACTGTATTTGTTCTGCCTGTGAACAAAGCTGTGTGACTCTGCATGTTTGCTCTACTTTTTACCCAGGGCTGCAGTCAAGTCGAAGTCAAGAGGAGCATGCTAGAGGGCAATCACCATTGAGAAAGCAACTGGCCTCCAGCTTTTAATGACCTAAAAGATGTGACCCATTGGGCTTGCTGCCCACAACTTTACCCACCCCCTCCACATACACACCACCTCCACCACCAGTTTTAGGTCACCTCTCATTACCCCAGTCCATATACGCAGGGAGTCACACGCTCACCCACAATGACCCAACCATGTGGTCCTAGGCCAGCTCCAGCCAGGTCTCAATCTTTCCTTCCCCCTCCCTTCTCAGGTCATAGATCACTGCTGACACATCAGTAATTGAGCTGGAATAGATAAGAGCCAGCAGACAAGACTCCAAGGTCCTGACACTGCTGAAAAGCCAAGAACAAACATTCAAACATTGTATGTATGTTTCCAGAAAAAGGTCCACTTTACTCTGCTGCTGCTTGTCTTCCTGTTCTTCTATCATTCAGTCTGTTTAATCCCTGACAGGACTTTGGTCTGAGCCACGGCTGATATCACTGTAGTACAAGTACAGGCATGTGTAAAAGACATATAGGCCTGGATGTTTCCTACTTCTAAATTCAGGTAAAGCTGATGTTGTTGTAATCTAAACTCATGTTTGCTTTAGTTGGCATCACCTTGGCCTCCAGCAAGACTTTGAGCAACGTTGCTGTCTCAGAGTGATGATTTCAAACATTTATTGCATTATTATCAGATTGCTCCAAACACTCCCTAAAAATCTACCAGTTGACCCAGGAGCATGAGTGACCCTAAACTGCTCGGGGGTGGGGGGGGGGCTTCCACTTTTCATTCCAAGAGCATTTATACACCTCATACTGTATTTAATTAATCAGTCAATCAGTTATTAAACTCCGTCTTTTTTCCATTGTGTTTTCTGTCCTGTCTCTCTTCTCTCTTCTTTTCCCCTCATTCCCAACCAATCACAGCAGATGGCCCCGCCCCTCCCCGAGCCTGGTTCTGCAGGAGGTTTCTTCCTGTTAAAAGGGAGTTTTTCCTTCCCACTGTCACCATAGGTGCTTTTTTTTAATGTTAGGGTTCCTGTCTATTATTGTAACGTCTTTAACTTACAATAATAAAGCACCTTGAGGCAACAGGTGTTGTGAATAGGCGCTATATAAATCAAATTAAATTAAATGTAATCATATCTACAGTGGTGGTACTCCAGTGAAACAGCTAAGACACAGCACTTCACTGCTGTGTGATTACAACTTTATTTTGAGGCTCTTTTTTTAAACTTATGACAATCTTGTTTAAGCCAAAGTTGATTTCTATTTTTGCATGTAGTCATCAGTTTGGACAGAGGGGCACAGCAGAAAAAGTGCCTTTTATGCCAAATTGTTAAATGAAAGACTCAGACTGCTTAAGAAATGCATCTTTGAACAAGTTGTTTGAGAACAGGTTGTTCAAACCACTCACTAAATTATGTTTAAAAGTTTTGATTTATATGTGGCAAACAATTAAGATGTAAAATGAATAAAAACGGGACCAAGTGCTGAAAATGGTAAGGTTAACATAGTAACACTCAAAAGAGGTAAAGGTCATTCATTTTCAAATCTGCACAGGCCTTCTTCCTCTCGACCACCTTGTTATGATTGCTGTGAAACTTTAGTTTGATATATCAAAGACTTTTCAAATATATCGTTTTCTGAAAACTGATCTGTCCACTCACCTTCAGGACCCACACATTAAAATCTGTAGCAATGTTTGAATATGAATGTCTCAGAAACTAAACTACTAAAATTAAAAGCTTGAGCCTTTGTTAACATCACAATTATTCAGGATCTGTAACTTGGGACATATACATTAATAAAAAAGTTAGTACTGGGGAGGAAATGTATGAAAAGAATTTGAAAACTGTCACCTAAAGTCGGATATTTGAGCACACACTAATAAAAACTTAACATTGCTAAAGATAACTTGTGACAACTTCTCAATGGTTTCTAGTTGAATTTCACAATACTATAAAAGACTATAAAAATCTAATTCTTAGTCACAAAAAATAATTTGTGACAATGTTCATGCTCGATTGAGCAAAGAATAAGAAGTTCTCATATATTCCATTTGTGCATTTTCAAAAAAATTAGACACATCCTGTCTCAGAGTAGTGCTGAAAAACTAACATGGATTTATTACTAATAAATGTATTACTAGGCTCGACTATTGCAATTCATTGCTATCAGCTTGTCCCAAAAACTCCCTGAAAAGCCTTTAGCTTATCTCTTTGAGCCTGGTTCTGCAGTTTCTTCCTGTTAAAAAGTAGTTTTTCATTCCCAGTGTTGCCAAATGCTTGCTCAAAAGGGCTCATTTGATTGTTAGGGTTTTCTCTCCACCTTACAATATGAAGCACCTTGTGATGACTGCTGTTGTGGTTTGGTGCTATATAAATGAAATTGAATTGAAAAATGTTTTTTGTCTAGTTCAAGCTCAAGTAACTCAAACTATAAGTGGAAACACCAAAAATCTGCAATTTCTTTGTTTAACTAGTGATTCGACCACAGAGGCAGCTTGAGCGCACTTCGAACCTGAGATGTTTTTTTCATGTATGACATTTTATTAGCAGATCAGTTAAAGGAAAACTTTGTAACATATTAATACATCTTGAACAAAGTATCCTAGATTTTACCATAGTTGTAACCAATATATGTTATCACTGCCATATGAATGTGTTTTCCCATCAGGAGTTTCAGTTTAAAAGCAAGTAAGTCTTAAAGAGAATCAGGATTTAAATAAAAAGAGAGAACACGTTGTTAGCAGGACGTACAAGCGTGATAAATTTCCATTCGTCTTTTGTCAGTGAATACGTCTGGGCCCATATGCTGGACTACAAAGCTATGTGAAAGCAGCGTTTAAAAAGCCAGGCCTACCGCATTAAAGCCCATAACAATCTCTGTTCATGGTAAGTTATCACTCTCAATTAATCACCACCCACAATAGGATTTCTGATGTGTTCAAGCCCCCTGAAAGCTGCAGGTCAAGCTGAGGGCAGACTGGCTCTCAGTTCCCCTTTCTCCATCTCCTTTCACTTTATCACATCTCTGAAGCGCCTATACATTTTTTTTATTCTTCAAGCTCTCTGAAAGAATGACAGATTCAAGCATCACACAATCCAAAACAAACACAGAGGGATAGATGTAGGTGTGTAGATCTGGGAGCAAGAGCCTGTGTAGTCTGACTCACTGACTGACTGACTGACGAACTGGCCGGCTCACTAAGAGCCTTTCTGCCTGATTAAAACCCCTCCCTGGTCATTCTGCTGGGGCTGTGTTAGCCCATGAATGGTATTGCATTGTTAAATCTCTCCCTGTTCCTGCACTGCTGAAAGGGTTTAACCAATGGTTTAGATTCAGTTACACGGTGTTGGTTCAAAGTGTCCTCCTCCCACTGCTTTGGACTATATGGTTTCCTAGGCTGACCTGTTTAGACGCCTCCGTGGAAATGTCATGTTGCCCCTCCCATGGGTTGAACCCAACATTCGCTTTGATAGGTAACAAAAAAATCACTTGTGATGGGGTTGAACCAATGGGTTTTTTTTTTTTTTTAAGTAAAACGAATTGTGGTTAAGTGGAACAGCATGGTCTTGGAGTTGTAAGATGAGCACTGATGGGGCATTCACTAAAAAGTTTTGTATTAAGAATAACACTGCACAATAAATCTACAGGGCGTTCACTAGAAGCTACCCTGTGCTGCAAAAACAAGGCCATTTTCTATATATTAACATTGTTTTCTTAGAACAGCAAAAAACTATTTGACCTACGTTTCAAAAATCACAAATGTGGTGGAGTTAAAAGTGGATCTATAGAGATTAACTTTGCAATACAAACAGCAAAATAGATGATGTGACATTTAAGAAGTAAAATGGAGAAACACAAGAATGCAAATTATGTGAAGAAGAGATATTTTATGTTGCACAAGTTGGGAAGTTAGACCAGTTCTTTCAGTCAGACATCAAAGAACTGGCTGTTTGCTGTTTGCTACGAGTACAGCAGAAGGCACTTTTACTCATTCATTGAAATAGATGTTTTCAGCTCAACTGGAGTGGAAAAACAATGTTAATCAACCCGGAAGTCAATGAAAGCTCAATGAATAGTTTAAGGACACAGTGGGAGCCTTGGGACTGCTGAACAGCACAGTGCTTGTTACTCTAGATGATGGTGAAATCAATTTGCTTTGCTTGGTAAAGCTGAGAGAAGATGATGGTGACGTGGTGATGATGAGTTGCCTTTTGCTTCAGAATGTTGTCCATTAGCAGGCCATCATTTTTTTTGGCATCCAAAGAATTTTGGAAAGGATGAACTCTGATTTTTGGAAACCCCTAAAGTGAATATTTGTTTTTTTCTGTTACGTATCATATCATGAACAAAGTGCAGTGAGGATAATGAGAAAGAGTTCTCCCTAGTTTGAAAAGTTTCCAGCATGAGGTTTAAGATAAGGAGTGACATCAAAAGGAAAATTCCATGTTCGCTCACAGCCCTGCACTAGCTGACTGATTGAACGATTTGGAAACAAGCCTAGTAAAACACACGTTTCTCATTTCTAAATAAGTAGTGAAGGTCCCCAGAACTGCAAATACAACTCTACATGGTGCATTGTTTCATGCTAACTAAGACCATTGCATATATGCTCGGTGTGGTGGCCTGTGGGTCATAGCATGCTAAATTCTTCAAGAGAGATAACCAGTGTAAACAAAGCAAATATGTACCTGAAATCTTTATGAATTGCAATAATTTAATAGAAAAAAAGAATTAAAGTGTTTTAAATGTGCGAGACGTTCCTGAAATGTAAATCATAGTCGTTTGTGTGATTGAATGACTATTGTTTGAACATCCTTCCAAAACATTGCGTCACAGTGAGCAAAATATTGCTAAATGGAAAATTGTGTTAATGTCTGTAATGTTTCTTGGCCATCAGTTCGATGTCTGTGACACTGGGCTGGACACTGCCTGAGCTATCTAGCAAAGATCAGCTTGTTAACAATAATTTAGGCTATAAGAAAACAAAAGCACAAGTTAAATGTCACAATCCTTAACATTTTCTTAGGGATTGTCCTCACAGTATTTGAGCTTTATTGTTGTTTAAAGTCTATCAAGTGCAACTAAACTGGTTCAGCTCAGAGGCAGACAACAACAGGCAGTGATGGGCACACTGTGCAGTTACACTCATCTGTACATTCGAACCAGATTAGAATAGAAAAGCTGATCCAGTAAAGCCGAGAGTATTGTGTTTAATACATGGGTTTGTGGGACCCCTACTTAGTATAATTGTTCCTGAAAAGCCTGACGTATACAGTCAGATGTAGCAGAATTTATGCAAATCAATGCTCATACATGCAAACTGATATTTCATTTATTTATTTATTTTTTATCGGTCAGAAGGTTCAGTAAACATCCCAGTTTCAAAGAAACATTTCATGGTTCAGGCTTCACTTGGTTAAAA
This sequence comes from Aulonocara stuartgranti, assembly GCF_965226115.1. Taxonomy (NCBI): domain Eukaryota; kingdom Metazoa; phylum Chordata; class Actinopteri; order Cichliformes; family Cichlidae; genus Aulonocara; species Aulonocara stuartgranti. Next base: position 34,122,165 of record NC_138954.1, on the reverse strand, counting down.
GTAAATACTTCTATAATTGGATATAAGCTCAATGGGCCTGGAGACCCTCTGCTAAGTGACAGCGCAACTGTCAAGACACACAAATAACTATAAAAAACACCACTTTTGTTATTGTGCCTTAAAGTACGTAGAAATTTCAAGCAGGAACTCACTGTGCGGAAAATATTTCATCAAAACAGAAATCCAAACCTAGACCTAGGCACAAAACGCCTTTCAGGCCAGTTCACATTTTCCATCAGTCACCTCCTGCGCTAGAATAGGACAAGCCTATAATCAATTAGTAGTTTTCTCTTCATGTGTCTGTCAATTAGCCCGGCCAGAGATCAGTGATATGACTGCTTTATTAGCCGAGTCTGCTGTCCTCATCCTTTCCTTACTTACGACTAGTAACCTAATAACAACACTTTAACATGACATTGATTGGACAGATGCAGAAAAAAACCACCTTGTCAACATAATTTAAAAAATATGCCCCCTCATTTTACTGCTACCTGTGGATTCTAATGTCAAGAAAAGCCTTAAATGGAGTGTCATAGAGTTTAGTTCAGCAGTAAAGGAAAATGCTAATCAGCACCAAACAAAGTAGAAATGATCTTTAGTCACACAGTCTGAGAAGTTAACATTTGTAAGACTTCAGTGCACTCAACGTCTTTGGGTGTTTTTCAGAGCAAGTCAGTTGCCAAAAGCAATTTGAACATGTTACCCGGGGCAACCACTGTGGTTGGTTTGTGTTATTTAAGCTATTTGGTTTCCTGTGTTTGTCAGCACTTTGCAGTGTTGGTTGCAGCATTTTCTGTGCGTTTATGAGTCATATAATCACTTGAAATTTTTACACAACAAATAACCATTAGAAAATGATAAAATTATATTTTTATTAATATTAAATTATAATAATGATAAATTAAAGTTAATTGGCTCGAGGTCTTGCATCTGTGAAAATCAGACTGAAACTTACTCGAGTAGCAGTAAAAAAAAAGAACATTTACACTTACACAGCTCAGTGTTAATGGAAGAAGTAGTGCGTCCTTAATGTGTCAAACAATAACTGGATGTGTTTTCTAGATTTTTCTTACACAGTTTGTGTGGGAAAGCGCTTGCGCTTGCATTTCCCTGTTTCTGCAAGATCACCTTCATAGTGAAATGAAGATGAAAATGACTGAGAAGGTTCTGTGAAGTTAACGTGCTGTGACTTTTACAACTGTTTAAATACTTCAATAGATTTTTTTTAAAAAGAAGCTAAAATGCCTGAATTTGTTAAAAGCTGTGATGTCCTGCAACAAGCACATTGTAAAATAAATAAATAAATAAAAACAAGGTGTAAGCAGATTTACATTAAGAACATTTCTTCTGGTAGCTCCGTGAAGGAAATTTGTGGCAACTCCAACACTTTTACTGTTCTGATATCAGAATCTGAATCGTGTATTAATCCCAGGGGAACAGTGTAAAAACGAACTCTGTACAATAACAAGTAAAAGACAAAGAACAGTAAATAGCAGTAGTAATAATATCCACGTGTATCGTCCAGGCGGCTCTCACACACCAAGTAGTCTCCATGGATACTGACTTTAGGTATATTTTACAGCCTGCTGGAGCAGCTCAGGAGGGTTTCCTACTTCATGGCTGGCTCTCTTTTCAAAGCCATACTCTTTTGGTCTGCAAGAACAACACATATAATGTTGGCGCTGGGGCTTTCTGTAAAAGTAATTGGTTTCATTGGAAAGTGGATAAATAGCTGTGGCTGGTTGTGGAGGGCGTCCTGCCGAGTTTGACCGCTCCTGGGTTAATCGCAGTCCTCTGAGGCTGGAAGCTGTCCCAGTCGGCACTGGCCACCAGCCACCGAAGATCTGACTTACATCATAGCTGGGTTCAGCTGCAGGCAAACGAAAAAGAAAATGTCTGATGACTACATTTAAACCCATTGATGATGACAAAGTTTTTTATTGCCTCACATAGGGTTCGGGAAACATATTCTTGGTGCACTTTTACTTTAATATTTCTACTTTTTAACTTGCACAGCGCAGAAGTTCATTTTCCTTTATAACCGGAGAAACTTCTTTCACATTACTCTTTGCAGTTTGAGTCAGTGATTCTTGGAATTGATTACGAGACAATAAAACACAGGATTACGCGCGGTGAATACATATATATATTTCCATAGGTTTTGTGCAGCCTCTGATTACATCAATGTACACTTTGAGATATGAGTCTGGTTTCTGTACTCCGTGAACGGCACAGCGCAGCACAGCACAAGACTGGGGGATTTTGGGGTTGTTGTTGTTGTTGTTGTTGTTGTTTTGTTTTGTTTTTTTTACAAAAAACAACCAAACTGTAACCTAGCTGTTTTGATATAATTTTCTCTTTTTCGCTGATAACTCTGCAGATCATTTAGAGACTAAAAAACTTAGTTACCTCACACTCTCAGTTATGGGTATTTACAGTGTTGGTGCTTTTATTTCACCTCTTCAGCTTATCCAAGTATTCAAAAATCACCGGTACTACACTTTCACCCCCACTGCTTCCCCTTTTCATACAGAAAGAAATGCGGAAAGAATATCTGAATGTGTCCGTCGACGCCAGAGCAATGCCACTTGACAAGCTGTGGATGAAACTGATTTTTTTTTAATCACCACTACCAATACTTTACCTCCAGTCTTTCCAATCCGACCAAAAATAAGCTGCCATTTCAGCACCATAAACTCATTATTTTCTGCATGCAGGCTTTTGTTTTTGATTGATTTGACGTTCGCATAATGCTGACTTTCTCCATCCCATCGGCTGACTGAAACGGCCTTTTTGTGCCACTTGACTTTCTCTCTCACACACAGCTGCATTTGTCTTGCAAATCCATCCCCGCTGCGTCGCGTTCAGGCGAGGAAAAGAGAGCAGTCGGACATCAGTGAAGTTCAAGCCAGCGAACAAGCGGAGAGGCTGTTCCATAGCAGCAGCTTTTGTCGATATCAAAACGGAGAGCTGGTGAAAAATGATGCATGCTTTTGCACCTCTGAATCCTGGCAACTGACAGAGTAAGGGATGGGGTGGAGGGTCCGGGGTATAAAAACTAAAAGAAAAAAACCTTCCCTGGAGGCTGAAAGTGAACAAAGAATCTCGGACTAAACGAGTTGAGTGTCCTCTAGCGCGCGACGGGGATCAGCAGCTCAGAATGTAGGAGATGGATGGAGACGCACACGTATAAACGGCCATGACTGAAATTAGCATATTTGTAATTTATCACTTTTTGTTGAGTTATTCGGGGATTTTTTAAGAAAAAAAAATGATAATTTACGATCATTTGTCAGCTCATGTAGGCTGAGCAATTACAGCTTTTCCTCTGGACATCACACAGCCTCCAGCATCCCAACTGAATTCGAAGACTTTTAGATTTCTCCGAAAACGCAAGAAGTTGGTGCCTTCTTGTCCGTTTATAAGTTTCGATTCATCGTCGCCATGACATTTTCTTCCAAGTCAGTCCAGTCTGCTTCATTTCCATATCTTTTCAAAGGAGCTTCCTTGTGAATAGACTGTAATATTTCATGATGGGGCACGCAAAAGCTGTGCACAATGCCGCTCATATCCACTTTGCTTTCAGGAGCAACAAAGATCATAGCAAGACGTCTTTATGGCTAATTCAGTCAAAGGCGCATCTCCCGTCCTCCGGCGCGGAGGTCAGGCCGCCGTGTTCCGTCCACCAGGGGGGTTTTCAGAGGCCAGAGACGGCCAGCTGGCTCCATCACGCGCGCGCGCGCGCACACACACACACACACACACACACATTTATTTATTTATTTATTTATTGACTGGACGACAAATGCCCATAAAACCAAACAAGATCGAGTTTTATTGACAGCTGACATTTTGAGTGATATTTCCCCCGAGCAGGAGGTGAAATAGTGATAAGTAAATTAATGAATAAATGTCTCGTTTTCAACAAATGCGTGTATCATATGGAGATACCCACAGCTCCCATCAAAATGCGCTTTTACGCTGGTTTTGAAAAAAAAAAATTAACACGCGCTTTGCTTCAGATTAGACACGTGAGTTTGTAGAACATAAAAATTCAAGCAAAAGGTCACTTTAAAAACTCTTCCTAAAATGTGTACATTGTGTCTCTTCGGTTGGTGACTGCATTCCAAGTACGTTGTGTGATGCATCGTCTTACGAAAGACACCTGAAATCACACCGAGGTCAATATCAGCTGCCTCCACCAGGCGGATCGCTACAGTCTATTATTCAGATACTTCTCGTAAATATTTTCATGGACTTACATGAGCATTGTCCTTTTCGGCTGAGCAGTAAACGCACCATTGCGCAGTAAAACCAAACAGCAAAGGTACCCTTTTACGCACGAACCCGACGAAACCAACTGCAGGGTTAATACCTAAAGTGTGAGTTAAACGGGACGTTCGCAAGGAGGTTTTTGGATTCGAGTTTATTTAGTTACAGCTTCTAACTGGAATTGGCGGCTCATTGTACAGCGCCATCTAATGCACTACTCTGACAAATACAGTTTATCACAGGCGGCTGCTAAAGTGCCATTTCTGTGTGACTCGTCTTATTTGACTCTAGCGCTGTAAGACAGTTGAAATTACTCCGCTCGTTTCAGCTCCAGTCTCTGCGTGTACTGTTAGTAATATTCATGCGCCAAAATAACACTTCGACCCCTTTAAATTCTCCACTCTGCGGTCAAAAATGGAAAATAATTTTTCTTAAATGTACACCAGGCGCCGCCACAAAGAAATACAGTCCAGAGGTAATAATTTATCCACTCGGTCTTCTGTATTTGCCACCCTGCTTTCTCAATTGGGAAAGCTGTTCGTGCGCCCCGGAGCCACTTGTTGCCAGCGCATAAAGTTAGAGCTTTTGAGAAGTTAAATATCCAGGAAGGAACACAAGTTAGTATCTCAAGGGCTTTACGGGGACAAAAGACCAGCGCCTTAGCACCATATGCTTAATGGCTACAGCCGTCTAGCCTTTATTAAAGGCAAAAAGTGGTCCTTTAAAAGTTGGAAAGGCTCCTTTATTTGAGTTAGATGGAGCACTTGCGCACAAAACCAGAAGCGCGCATTGCCATTGACTCGGCCCCTTTCTCTTTCTTTCAGGACTCTGAAGCGGCCACCGTCATCGCCCGTTTCACTCCAACATAAGCTTTTCATCACCAGGCTTTGTTCTCGGTGAAAGTAATGCTGCGAATCAAAGACATGACAATATTTTCCATCAGCTTGGAGACCCTGGACAAGAGCCCTCGAGCTCTGGCAAAAATCAGGGCCGGTTATTCATCCTGTCATTCCGCACCTGTGGTCCTGCATTCAAAGTATACAAACCTGTCCCTATTAACATTAATTATTCACAAACAACACAAAGGCTGAAATAGAGCAGGTTGAAGTCTGTTTATGGCTCCTAGATGTTTTATTCCTCTGAAGATGTGCCCAAAGCTTTTTTCTTCCCCTCTCTTGCAACCAAGTGTCCGTCTCTCTTTCAGTCTTGAGTAGCCCTACAGTTTGGATTTTACAATCGCAGCATCTGCTTAATCTCGGGGGATGAAAATATGACACAAAACATAGCTAATCGAGGATTTGTTACATCCCGGTAATGAGTGATCGAAGCGAGAAACAATGGTGCGGGACTATGACAGCCGCATGATTCAGGCCCACTTGGTTTACTCTCTTGTGGGGAAAGCACCAGGTGATGGTAAGAAAATCGTCGGACGAGTAGAGAACGCAGCTCTTTTCTCTCCATAGAAAAAATAGAAGACATAAATTTAATTGGCTTATCAAGGCGCGGCGACCAGGCCTCGCTGTTAATTGACTGCGGGTGCACAAAACAAACGCAGGGATGTGTTTGGCTCGTCCGGCCCGCGCTGCGCTTTTAGCCCAGTGTCACGTCATTGAACTTGTGCTTTATTATTGCAAAACGTCATGCTTTACAGTGGCCATATTGTATCGTGGACAAAGGGCGATGGAACATTAAAGACGTGGAAAACGGTGCCAACGCCGTCTCGAACAGTGCAAGGGCCTCTCTTTTTGCTTGTTTTAAAGCAGCTGCTGTTCAGGGACTAGCAAGGAGGAAATCAAAAGAGACAAAGTTTCAGCTACCAGGTGCATCCTCGGAGAAAACGGCGCAGACAAGTCTCTGCCAGCGTGACAAAGAAAGCCTCATAAAAGATGCCATTTAGACCGAAAGGTCACGTCTGAAAAGAAGAAGCACCGGAGAACGATCTCAGCTACCTCCCCTCATCTCCGCATTCAGAGCCGAGCCAGCACAAATCCACTGAGCACCTTTGACTTACCTTGCGCGCTGATCGGCCACCTTGGCGAATCTATACCAGTGGAAAAGCTCCACAGCCGGCACTCTGATGCCATGCTGAAAGCACAAAAGCTCATAATCCGGTGTATTAGAATGAGTCCTGGGGCTTCATTCCCCGAGCGAGATAATCTGCAGATCAAGCCGATCTGTGGTTCTTCTTTGGCGCTCACATGCGGGTTCAAACCGGATGTGAAAAAAATACAGCGTATTGGACCCATTACTCTGTGTCGGTCGGTGCTGGTAAACTAAAGCTCCGCACTGGTGTCTTTTTAAAACGGCGCCATAAACTGGCAGCAGACTTCTTTATTAATTGTTAATTCACTTTCAACCTTCGGTGCCATGAAATAAATATTCAAAGTCACCCGTGCGTAACAGTGCAAGTGTCCGATGCATGAAGCCATTGCATGATCTTAGCAGACGCAAAGCCAGGAGGATAACGGCTCACTCATAAATGTCCTGGCGAAAACAGTGCTCTGTAGCATTGTGCCATCTATTACAGCAGAGACTGTGTTCATTAGAATTACCCTGCAAACCTTCAACAATCCACTTACAGATGCAAAGAAAACGAGCTATCAAATCATAACTAAAAGTATGAGTTAGCGTACAATAGAAATATGGATCTGTTGTTTATGGCGACCTATCTCAGCAGTGATGAACACGTTCAAAAGTTTTAGTGAACCGTCTTTGCAGCTTTATGGCTTTCGTCCCAGAAAATCAGATTTTTGTGACTGATTTAAATGTTGGAACTCTGGAAAGCATCTGGTTATTTTCTGAATTCTGTGCTATTCTTAGAAATCAGTTTGTCAGACAGCTCGCTTCTACCTCGGACGACTCGCACTCGTTTGTACTGCAGCAGGATGTAAGAGCGCGCCGCGTGCCTGCGCTCAGTCTGCAGATCCTTTCTCAACCAAATCGCTATCTGTGGCTCAGAAAGTTCAGGCCTGCGCAGAACTAAAGGAAATCAAACTTTCCGCGCCAAGCCTGTAGTCGGAATGACAAGATAGCTGGGAGGATTTAAGCCTGGCCGCGACCGCACCAAACGACGCTGAGACGCGCTTTGCGTTGCGACACTAAAAAGCGCGAGTTACGACACTACAACGTCTGAACGGACCTGCAGCTCTTTCCAAGGAGGTGAAGTTGCTTTAACTCTCTAACATTTGACTTTCTAATGGCTGCAGCAGGATTACATGCTGCTGTCGGAGACACAGAGGAAGTGGAAAATCGGCTAAACAGAGGCTGAGAGAAACAACGTAACTGTCATTAAAAGAGGAAAAACGAAGGAAAGACGAGTTGTGCAGCTGAAGAAGAAACAAGCATACCTGCTCTGCTGCAGGTGCAGCGGGTCCTCCTCAGCCTGTGTGCGGCAGCTTTTAGCCACTCATGCTTCATATATACGCCAGCGTGTCGGCAGAGGGGGCGGCCGCAGAGAAGGCCGTGGGGACACATGTTCCTGGGATGCCGCTACCACGGGAAAATCTGTCCCGACAGCACCTGGCAGCACAGAGAGTATTGACTGCTTTCCCACCATACTGTTGCACGCCCGCGTGCGCTTTAAACACCTTCAGCTGTCTGTGGGTGTACAGTGCGCCTCATTAGCATTCATTTGCATATTTATGTCACAGCATTAGAGCGCTTTCTTCTTTCATTCACTCAATCACACTTTCAGGTCAAAGCGCGTCAGCTTCCAGCGGCCACTGCGCAATTCCACGGCAAGGAGGATGCTCCCCTCACCCATTCATCGACTAACACGCATGTGTGTATTTTAAAGATGTGTTATTGTTATCTGAGAGTTCCGAATTCACGGTGATTTTTAAAATCTGACGATAAAAAGTTTGGGCAAACAAGCAATAAAACTGCGACTGGTTGGATTGTTAACTGGTTCAAGAACGGACACATTTGTGCTGCTCTCTACAAAACACATCGTTAGTGTGATAATCCAAAGGCACAGCTCACAGAGCTCACACTTATGCGCAGCAAGCCGTTTTCAGTAAGACTGGCGCTAAACATTTACATTCAATAGTTTCATCTTCTGTGAACACAGAAATGTTTAACGCACACAGCAATAATAATAATAATAATAATAATAATAATAATAATAATAATAATAATAATAATAACAATAATAATAATAATAATAATAATAACAATAATAATAATAATAACAATAATAATAATAATAATAATAATAATAATAACAATAATAATAATAATAATAATAATAGTCTTCTTATCAGTTGGTTCTTTTATTTGAAGAGAGCATATAAATAGAAATCATTGTGGACCGATATAAAAATACATTTTGTCTTACAGTACATTTAAATTAAAACATATATTATCACCTGTGAAACAAAATAAATACATGATTGCCAGCTGCTTGAATTACAAAAATAAAATTATCAACATGATAAAACTATGTACAGCACTGAGGCCAGTATGTAAAACTGTAAAATCAGCTCACATGCTGCTCCTTTTCACATTAACAGACAATAGCGTGATACACTTTACAGTCGTCACATTTCCATGGCGCAAGGCTTGTGCTGCTGTTCAGGCCACCAGGTTGAAGGGAGGCTCGTTTTCGATGTCTGTGAGGCCCGGTTTACTGTGCAGTTTTCGGGGGTCCTCCGGTGTCCAGACTTTTGCTGTACGGATGATGTTCTGCTCCCGGAGCTGCTTTTCATCCGACCAAGACAGCGAGTGACCGGCCAGCGGAGGCAGGCCGTAGTCGGGGTCGCTTGGCGAGGGGGACCCTGGAGGGGGAAAAGCAAAAATTAATAAAATTTTCACAATTGTTTATTTTAATTTCCGCACCACTTTTTTGGCTTTGTTTTATTTTGCTTTTTTCGCACCATGACACCATAAATCTGACTCTGACGATTGTCTGATTCAAATTAGATGCGCCCACGAGTCTCTTATTACGCATAAAGGCAGGCTTGGTTCCATTACGACCACTGTAAAAACAAAGGCGCACTCACTTGTTCCTCTGTGGCAGATGATTACTTTCTTGGGCTGCGCGTGCATGTCGCTGCTGGAGTTTCTAATAGGAAGGTCAGACTGCACGAGCTCAGCCAGGAAGTTGATGTAGCCGATGGCCAGCCGCAGAGTGTCCACTTTAGAGAGTCTCTTCTCGTAGGGCAGAGTGGGGATGTGGGAGCGTAGGCCCTCGAACGCGTCATTGATGGACTGCATCCTCCGCCGCTCCCTGACGTTGGCCGCCTGCCTCAGCTGCTGCATCTCCATCTCAGACCTCATCCGCCTCCTGCGCTTCAGCAACGGCCCGCCGTGATGGCCCATCCGAGGAGACAGCTCCGGCGTGCTGTCTGCGCAGCCGTAGGAGAAGACGGAGGACGAAGAGGAGAAGGACAGGTTGCCGATGTCGTAGTCTCCATCGTGAGGCGGTGCTCTGCCGCTGCCGTCTTTGCTGTAATAGTCTTGAAAATTACCCGAGAGGAAGTCCACTTCGTCATCCAGAAAGTCATCCGTCTCCAAGTGTCCATCTCGAGAGGACTGGTCGGTGAAAAACTCGTCATCGTCGAAATAAGGAGGGGAGGAGAAAGAGTCGAGTCCAGAGAAAGGGTCCAGCACCCCATCCATGTTTGTTTTCTTCCTGCTGTTACTGCGGAAACAATCACACCCGTCTTTCCTTTGACACTGTGCTCGCGCTCTGCACTAGCTGAACTTTTAGCTGAAGAACAGGCACGCGAGGGTTCTTTATAGCGACATCCATAGTCGCGTGCCGTTTGCCAGGCGGGCCAACCAATCACAGCTCGGTCCGTGAGGCGCACCTCGAGATAGTCCCCCAAACCACGCCCCTTGTCCCCGCTGTCCGAGCTTGCTCTGACGTCTTAACTGAGCTCCACCAGCTGGACTGTGCTCAACAGCCCCACGCTGTCACCTGTGCACGACAAAGAACGTTTATACAGTGCAACGAAATCTTTTTTTTGGCACATGTTCCATGAACACTCCATTTGCTACAACATGTTTCATAAAATGCGCAAATTGACATCTTAAACCCGTCACAATTAAGCAGTTACAGAGAGAGGTGTCTCCATTCCTTAATTTGTTTGTTCGTTGTCTAATTAAAGAATCACAATTAGCAAAAATAAAAAATAAAATAAATAAAAACAAGTATTAGAAGATGATGAGCAACAGTCTGTACAATCCAACATTCATGAGCTCCGTGACTGGTTACTGTGCAACAGGCGCGCGCTGTGGTAACGCCACGAATGACAAAAAGATATCTAAATTATTATTATTATTATTATTATTATTATTATTATTATTATTATTATTATTATTATTATTATTATTATCCATCAATCAGTTTTTTTCCACTAACCTTATCAGGGTCGTGGGGAGGGTGGGGGGTAACCCCTGTACAGGTGGCCAGTCTATTGCAAGGCTAACACAGAGAAACAAACAACCTATTGTTGTTGTTGTTGTTGTTGTTACAGTCTCACAATTTCCTTTTCTTAACAGTCAGTTTCAATTGAATGAATTTCACTTAAATTTCAATTAAAACAGACAGGCAGGCAGCGTATCACAGGCAGCACGCGACAGCGATGATAATCATAATAATATCTTTTTTCCGTCACGCTCCATTTATGGCCCCAGCTGAAAGTCACTTTTAGTCTTCCTTTTTGGACGGAGCTGCAGGGAGACGGTCACACACGCTTGGCTTGTACTTGGTGAGCTTTTTCACAAATGGCAGGTTTCAGTCGCTTTTCTATTCCCGCTCTAACAATGAGGGGAAACCGTGCGCGCGCGAGTGCGGCTGTGTCATTTATCCAACAGTAAGTGGGCAGCGCTGCCGCAGTAAATAAGTGCACCAGCAGAGCGGTCGATGCGCCACTTGTGCCAGCCAGTGCGGGTTTGACTGGGAGGACTGGTTGACAAATAAAAGCACAGTGGTGGGCCCCGGAGCGCGCGCCTCATTGACACACGCGACAAATGAGCGCACCCCGGTGTACCGAAGAAGACTGCCCGCCGGTCTGTAAATGCGCGTCTATTCACGCCATTCACTGCAAACACTGACTTTGTTCTGCGGACAGAAGGGACCTTCTGCAGGCAGGCTACGTGCGCGCGCACTGCGTGTGTGGACATCGGCGGAGAGATGGAAAGCCGCGGCCGTGGGAAGAAGGCCACTTGCGTCCTCATCGCCTTCAATGCAACACGTCGCGTTGTAAATGAGACTGTGTTGCTGTCTGCGTGATGAAGCTGTGGGCCCGACACTTCCGCACGCGCATCCTCTAAAGTCGTCTGCAGGACGCGCGCGCTCGCTTCTGGACTGAACGTGGGCCTGCTGAGCCGAAAGCCGCACAGCTCCTTTACGCGAAGTCTGTTTGTGAAAATGTGTGAACAAACGAAGACCTGCAACCAGGCATTCCGGCTGTTCTCTAAGCACAACTTTCATCTTTCTTCATTTAGCTGGATCCTGTGTGGAAATCCACGTGACGAGCGTGGATTGACTGCAGTTAGATATGAAATCGAAACGAAATTTCTACTTTGTGCTTTAAGGCTGTTGACGTTGGCGAGTTTCGGCTTCTGGAATTTGCTTGTGTCTCGCTAGCAAAGAAAAAACAGTCCTCCCTCTCGGACACCCCACGATTACCACTTTGTCAGTAAGACAACAGTGCCTGTGTGTTTGCACTGACATACTACAAAAGCGTGTGTGTTTGTGTGTGTGTGTGTGTGTCACCCCTCCCATTGCTGAAAACCAAATGATGAACCGTGCAGGTTTTTAACGCGCCGTGACCGCGCGCTCCACGCAACGTCATTGATAAACGCAGAGTGGCTCTGAACGGGCCGACCTGCGCGAGCGCAGCAAGTGTTCAAGTTCCCATGCGGTCCCTCGGTCTGCAGCATGCAGCAGACTGGACGGTGCATTAAAAACCGGCCACACCGATCACGATGTGCATGCGAGGAGTAGTGGGTGTACAAAAAAAAAAAAAAAAAAAACAAAAAAAAAAAAAAAACGCGCACCTGCTCGTGACGTAAACCTAACAGAATCTAAAATAGAAACCAAATTAAATAAATGACTCGCCTGCTTTTCTAGCGTTTACATCTGATTATTATGAGTCAAACTTCTTTATTATTATTAAACGTCCTTTAAGTCAGCTTAAATAAAAACAGCATTAAAAACGGATTTCTAGCCTTAAAAATATGAAAAATGAATAAACGGTTAACTCTCTATTTATTCATCATTATTATTGTTATATTTGGGGGGGGGGGGGGGGGGGTGTATTGTTGTTTTCTAATTTTATTTTCTAACACTTTTAAGTTTCCAAGACAGACACAATTTAGGACATGACAGGAAATCATTCGTTATTAAGAGGAATCACTTTCAGCTGGATCCATTCATACATCACATGATTTCATCCATTCTGTGAGTATCAGCTGTCAGGAAATAATTTCAATCATTGTTACATTAAAAAAATGACAATCTTAAAATAATTTTGTTTTAAGTAATAAAAAAATTGTAATTATAATTTTAATAATTTTTCAAGTTAAATTATATCAGGCCTAATCAAACTCATCCTCTGAGTCTCTTGTCAGACGGTACATGTGTTGCCCTAGTCTTGGTGCCGCAGTGCCAATGAGCAGCGTTCTGAAGGTGAAAAAGAAATCCAGAAAGTGAGCTGTGGCAGATGAATGTGTGGAGCTAATCCTGCCGCACAATGATTCAGTGCTTAATCCTTGTAATCTCTTCCTACAGGGGATTATCCATCTGGATGACTAAAGCAAATTAATGGGATTTACTGAGCAGTAATTTAACAACTTGATCAGTATCTTCAACCATCAGTGACCTTTGCTTTAGTACCCACTTGAAGGCAACTGCTTTCATCTCTCCCTGGCTTACTCGATTTGGAAATCTATTTTGTTTGGAGTTATTACCTCATCAAAATCATTTGTTGCAAATATAAAACTCAATTAGCTTTCAGAGTATATTAATCTCAATGTGACATTTAGATGTTTTTGAAACATCATTCATGGGACATGGGCGATGTCCTCTGCAACATGTTAGAGGATTTTAGTATTTTTAAAGCGGTTAAGCATTTATACAAGCTGATACTGACAGTAAGTTGTTTGGCTAAATATCTGTTTAACAGAAGATTAAAGTTTGAGTAAAATATTAACCCATGACTTGGCATTTGATCAAGAAATGCAGAGACCACAATGTGTGTGTTCTAATAAACAGAAAGTTTAAGTGAACATTGTCAGTGCACCACTTTTCAAATACAACTATACACCAATTTATAACATTTGTTTTGTATTATTGAAGGTTTTTCTACTGCAAGAATTTGGACTTCTAACCTTTCAAAGCAATGAGAAATGGACTGCTCCTTATAAACACATCCCATCCACACAAGCACCTGTAATATACATCTAAGTGCTTTTTTATTTATTACTGAATGTGAGATCATCAAACAAATTTTAGCCTTCGTCAAAGATAAGCCAAGTATGCACTTTATAAATGATTTTGTTTTTTAAGAGGTAAAAAATAGTTATCCAAACATCTAATTGTGTGTGGAAAAAGTCATTGCCATAAAGACAAAAGTGTGACGAATATGTGAAAAGAAAGAAAAAATATTGTAAGGAAGAGGGCAAATACTTTTTCAGCACTGAGCACTGTGTGGCGTGGATCTAGAAGAACCTTTGCTTCATTCGTCTTTGAAAAATAAATTCAATTTCAGTTGAGATGTACTTATTTGTTCATGCAGTCCTTCTCACACAGGTGAAATCAGCAAGAAACCTGTAGCTATTACAAAGTATGAGAAGTAATTGAATCCAGAGAGTAACTTACTGAAATGATAGGACAGTCAGTCAAAGGTGGGATAGGCTATACACCCCCCCCCCCCCCCCCCCCCCCAACCCTGACAAGAAGAAGTGAGGATGGCTGGAATAGAAAAGTCAGATTTCTTCGTGCTCAATGAGATACTGTATTAATTGGCATTTATGGTAAAATCGGTTTTAAGTCATTTGACCAAACAACATCTTTCAGAGAGGACAGTGAAAAAGAAAAGCTATGTGAAGCAGCAGCATTCTTACACATCTGCAAACCAAACACATGTTACAGTCTATGATGCATCCTTATTACTGCCATTCTGTCTCTCTTTCCATCCCACAGGCTCAAGCATACATATATGTGCACAGTGATAAAAGCAGGTCACAGGGTATCAGCATGTGAGCTGCTGCATAAGCACCAAGGAGGCCTGAGAGTCTCGCCACATGTAATCAGAATGGAAGTAGTGCATGGACAGACAACTCTAAAATAATAATAACCTAACATTGCCATGTGAGCAGCACTTGGCAAGAGTGGGAAGGAAAATCTCCTTTTTAACAGGAAGAAACCTCCAATACAACCATTCCCAGGGAGAGACAGCCATCTACTGCAACTGGTTGGGGGTGAGGGGAATAAGCAGACAAAGAGACAAAGGAGAGGAGGGAGGACAAACGATGGGAGAAATTGAATGACATTAGTGGGGTATAAACACATGGGAAAGTATTTTTCCAGGCTAAATGGGGACCTGATGAGGTATTGCAGAGCCGTTTCATCTCCAGTTTATGAGCTTTAAGGCATATGTATATGAGTTACACCAAGAAGTCAAGCATCTCTGGTTTGATGTTTTCTATTTGGATGTCACAGTATTAACAAGACTTCAATGCGTCTGAAGTCACAGATAAAGTGCCAGTGAAAGTTTGCAAACCCTAGAAAGTCATTTTTCCCAGCTCCAGCCATTACACCACTGCCTTTATCTTGGCAGGATCTGCTCACAACTGACCTTTATCCATGATCTATCAGAGGAAAGAGACTGAACATAGAACTCATTTCTTGCCTCTTACATAATTCAAGACTGGGGGGAAGTGGACCTCATGCTCTAAAACAGACCTAAAGAAGAGGATATCATCAAGGTACCCAAACATTCAAAAAAATTCATAAAGTACTTCTCCATCAAGGCCCTTGCAGGCATCACCAGGCTGTACAGATGGCTCGTGGGTAATAGAGCCCCAGGCAGAAAGTCAATGCCACAGTCATAAAAACTGTATGGCTGAAGAGAGAGGGCTAAATCCTTGAATACTTCAGCAAGGTCAGGGACAGAGGTTAGATTAGGCAGCTCAGCAGGGGAGGACTGAGTTATAGCCAATTCTTTTGGCCACAAACTCCAGCCAGATATCCTGCCCTTCAACAAGTCTATGTTGGGATTGTGTGTATTCAACCAAAGGAACCCAAGGACCAGGGGAGTGTTGGGTGCATCGAACAAAAACAGACTATTTTTCCTGGGAGCCTGGTGCCATTCAAGGTGGAAACTTGCAGGGATTCTGAGAGGGGGATAAGAGAAATGCTGAGCTCTTTAACCAATGATCGATCATGTTTTGTTCTGAGTCAATAGGTTCTTGACGAGAGTGAGTGTGAGCGCTTACAATGAGTTTAGCTGAACACATAAGTTGTGCTAGGAAGATATTACTTATCTTGCCTACCAATATTCCTCCAGTTACTGGCGGGCAAAAGATCACGCCTGCCAGGTACAGGAGTAAACAAAGTGTCCTTACCACAGGATAGACACTCATCAGAGACCATCCACCTCCTCCTCGCAGTAGGTGAGCGGTGAGCCCGACCAAGCTGCATTGGTTGTTCTTCACAATCCTAAGGCTCATTTCTTCTGGGACTGGAAGAGGTGGACAGACAACGATAGCACTTAAAGAAGGAAGAGTAGGCAGATTACGATACTTTATGTGACTGATTTTAACATAAATTCTATTTCAGCTAGTTGCTGAAAAGTGGAGCTCTGGAGAGAAATGTGACAGTATAAGAGTCAGTTTGAAGCTCAGGTAGGACTGGCTGTACCAAAGGCAGCAATCTAAAGGTGACCTCCATATTTGGAACAATTTGTCTGAGTGGATACCAGTCAGTGTTTTGAATTACATCTCCAGCTTTGTTTGATTCAATCATAACTCAAATGTATCTTTATTGTTTGGGCTTTAATTTTTGGCTTTATGTTTGACTTTATCCTTTTAATGGTCAAACCTAATAAAAGTTATTATGATTATGATTGGGATTATTATTATGTGAGTATTATTAGATCCCTTTTCTTAAACCTAACCAAGTTGCTTTTTAACTGTGATTAACGGTGCCATTTCCACTGCTGCAAATACCTTCCTAGAACACTACATACCTCCTTTACGGTCACTTAGATTAAACAACTTATCATGATTCAAAGTAAAACTTACTTTGGAACTTAATTGAGTAGCATCAAACAAATCTGGGGTGGCCCTGTTTGTTTTGCTTGACCAAATGACTAAACATGACATTGCTTTTGTAATGAAAGTTCAAGTCTGTGTTTAAGTATACACTGTCTCGCTTCCAGACAATATCAAGTGCATGGCAACTTTATTATAATCCAAAAAAGTCCTTCAGGGTGGGGTTGCGGGGGGTGGGGTGGGGTATTCATCTACTGTAGCTCTAATTGATTTGGGCATTAATCTGATGTTAGAGGCAGACTAATATGTCAGGAGACTGGAGAGAGAGTACAAGTCTGCCTGGAGGCTGTTGATGACGACAAGAAGGATTGGAGAAGATTAAAAAAGATTTCTGAGTGTTATTCAGAAACAACTGGGCTGAATGGTTTGTGTGTTTGTCTGTCAAAGCAGCCTTCCAGGCTCAGTCCTACTTCTAAATGCACACGTGAAGACATTAAAGATATATTAATGACATTATTTATTTATTTATTTATTGAGAAAATTGCAGGTTTCCAGGGTAATTTCCCTGTAACGCCACATGTTTAAAAATTGTACCATTAAATGCACACATTGCATTTAATGTAAATAGCATACAGAAGGCAAAAGCACACCTTAATCATTTTTCTTTAAATCAATGCTTTAAATGCAGAGAAATGCAAACGATGCATATCTGATTAACTTGATATAACTAATTGTTACAATACATGGATGTCATATTCTTTAATAGCTAAACAAATAGATACATTTCGATATCTGCAACATTTAGTGCAGCCTGCACTTTGTACAAATACAGAGCTCAACATATGCGTTTGTATTCTATCATTTCTGTAACCCATGTACTCCCAATGGACACGAGGTGTAGTGTTTGCTGTGTTGTGCTAATCCCTCTGGAGGACAGTCAGGGTAACGCTGCAGCAGAGCGGAGTTATTTAACACTCAGTGGTCTACTGCCATCATGTGGTTACTGGGGAAAACGCAATTCCAGTATGCAGGCTGATGGCTGCATTTTCTCTCCCTTGTCTCACCAAATATGTACTGATGCCCAACAGTGTGACAGTGTGTGGCAATAACATCTCCTATGTTCATGTAAATCTGCAACCAGAAAGTTAGATTATTTTGAAATATGCATAAATGCAGGAAGTAGTTTAAAATTAAAAAATGATCAGGATTATTAACCTGCTACAAATGGTATGACGTTTTGTTTCCAATTGAAACCTGCAGCCAGTGTTCATTTGTTAGAAATATGGCTCTGCTTAGAATCTCAGGGCACCTGGGTGTACATGCCACACGGAGGACTGACCAGCACTGTGACAGTGGTACAGCGAGGCGCATAGCAACAGGAACTAAGTCAAGTCAGATTATTTTTTGGAACATAGAACTTTCTCAATTTAGACATTAATATCAAAACACAAACAGGAAAATCAAAAATGAGCATGCCAGGAGAAAATGGACAGATGAAGCTGAATATGCATCACAGATGAATATTAATCCAACACATGACATTTCTGGTTTCAAATTACTCCTGAACAATAAAGGGTTGAACAACCAAAACTGGTTCACAGGTATCCTTAACGTTCTTATATATATCAGGCATTAGGACATGTTGCCTAGCAACGTCCTACTAACACCTAAAATGAGCTCTTTGTACTTTGCACTTACAATACCTTATAGTTTGTTTTATCATTTTCACTGATGGTGTACAGACCCTGCTTCCAGGTCCAAGCTCTTACTGCATTCATTAATGTGTTGTAATGCGTGATCTGTGGTACCAGCACCCCAATACACACTCAAAAAAAGGAAATTGGGTGGTTGTTACATTTACAAAAGTCTAACTTGTTATTTGAACAAAACACTTTCATGTTTCTATGGTGAACATAATGAACTCATGTGGGATCTGCATGAAATTCAACAACTTCATTTGTTCTTGTTAAGATGACATGATACAATCTAGTAACAGTGGTTACAGTGGCCTGGACAAAACTGACAAGATCACATGAGATTTCAAACCACAGGAAAATCATTGGAGTTCTAAGAGGCAGACAACCACACACACACCGCGTGTCTGCTACTGCTATTAATTGTGGTTTAACATGTCAAGGACAACACGTAAAGAAAATTCTGCATCAAGGCTTACCATATGGAAAAGAAATAGTAAAAACTTATATGTGATCATGAAAGTGGACACTTTCTCATTACTTTCATACATTGTTTTAGTAAGTATCCAAAACATACAAGTTTCATTATATAATTTTTCAAGGGATCTTATATCTGTTTTCACTCTTATATGCTTTTCATACAAGTTTCACACAAGACAGATACAAACTTTATTCCATATGGGTTGAAATCATAGCTTTCCTAATTTTGTTCAGGTGGGATCGACAACTCGGTGGCGCGGTGGTTTGCACTGTTACCTCACACTCAGAAGAGTCTGGGTTCAAATCCACAATGCAGCTAGTTTATAGTAGGTTCTCTCTGGGTATTGTGGTTTCCTTCCACAGTTAAAAGTCATACAGTTGTTAGAGTTAGGTTCATCTGTGATTCAAAACTGCCCATAAGTGTGAATGCAAGTTAAATGGTTGTTTGTCTCTCTGTGATAGACCTGCAACCTGTCCAGGGTGTACCCTGTCTCTTATCACATCTGGCACAGGCCTCCCAACCCCGATAAAGATAAGAAGATGGATGGAGCAGAAGTTTTTGTAAATCCATTAACCTTTTATGCTGACCAGACTCTAGACTTTGTTGAACGTTATGCAATATGAAGATAACATATAATGTTTAAGTGACCAAGTAGTATTGGGGTAAAAGTTACTGAATAGTGTTGGAATAAAATGAAAAGAAATTGTGAAGGACTAAAATATTCCAAGAGCTCAAATTACTTCATTAGTCATGTTTTATCAACAAAAATGCACAGGTTTATTAAATCGTTTAAGTTGCTGCAAAAGCAAAACATCTGTGTGCAACTAATGTCCACTATTGAATTAAATCCAACATGTTTTTTTAGTGCAGGAAATTGGGAATGGCTCCCTGGTTAAAAAATCTATTGAACCTACTCTGAGCTAATGTTGACTTTGTTCTGATCTTTGTGACGCAAAGGATTGAGCACAACCTAATCTGAAGATGCACTTATCCCTGTGTCCCTTGCTGACAATAATAGTCCAACAGGAAAGCAGCATCCCTTGGAAATCCAGTCCCCCAGGAAAACAATGGAAAGCCAAATCCTCTTGAATCTATAAGGTAACACGGCAAAAACCAGGAGAAAAAACAAAATTACAAAGAAAATATTTGCAAATTCACAGTTTGGGCAGTGGTTGATCTTCTCAACTGCTCATCTCACAGAAGACATCCCCCCCCCCCCCCGCTTCCGAGATAACATCTGGCCTCATAACTCCTGTGATATCAAATCAATGTTGTTTACATTTAGTCACCTGATGTCCAGCCACCTTACCATCCTCTCTCTATCTACTCAACTTTTCCACAAACATGATTTAAAATGAAGGTTAAACTTCACTACTTCACTTCATTACATTTTCTTATTTTTTATGTTGTACTTTGTTATGACCTAATCATTCAACCACATATGAAGGTACTTCACTTTGTGCATCATTCAGTTTATGCATTGTCACCTTTAGATTTATCAGTAGGTCAAGTGTCACATGAACAAAGGCCAGACTCTCAGTGAGACAATCGTTAATATATTTTCTTATTCCTTATGTTGATTAAACTCCACCTGATTATATTTAAGAAATTAAGCACGACCAACTATCAGCAAAATCACATGTTGATTATAATTCTGTGTCTAACAAGTACAAAACACAGTTTCTCTCATTCAGAATCATGTACAATGATGGGTTGGTGATACATTTCTTATCTTTCCACCTCTCTTGGCAAATGCTTTGGATCTTGTTTCATTTATTACAACAAAGCCTTAAAAGTAAACAGTGGTCATTGTCAGCCTCTCTGGCTTTTTATTGACACATCTGCAGTGCATCTTTAAGTTCAGTTTTTCAGACCTTACAATATAACTACAGGTCATTGGCTCAGGGTTCACCAGACACCAAATACATGAATGGTTCAGGAAAAACTCACTATCGGGCTAGCAACGACTTCAGTGGGTAGATGAAGCTGAGGATCAGGAATTTTTCATACAAGCCATGCAGTAGCATATTAATGACTAACCTAGCGGCTTCTCTTCATTGGCTCCCTGTTAAATCCAGAATCCTATTTTCCACCCCCATCAAAATCACTTGAATCAGCAGAGTTCAAACATCATAACAAAGAGTGTCGATGAGGTGATGAAAACTCAGCTCCCAGTTTCAGTTCAGGAGACAGACATCCGTTAGGCTGAAAATGTTCCTTTTTGACAGAGTGTATAGTTGGGGCTGGATTGGATGACCTTGAATTGTCCCTTAGTTATGCTGCAAAAGGTGTAGACTGCTGATGATGCATTCAGTGTCTCTTCTTCACTCACCCTTTTTATTCATTATCAAAATCTAAGTCAGCTTTATTGTCAAAGACCATATGTGCAGTCATACACAGGAACTGGAAACCGCAATGCTCCCATGGCCCTCAGTGTACACTAAGACAATATAAAGATAAACAGATAAAAATAAAATAAATCAGGAGATCAGGAGAGATCTTCTGAGATGTGCACACACAGGGAGTTGGTGCGGCTTG
Organism: Aulonocara stuartgranti; assembly: GCF_965226115.1. Classification (NCBI taxonomy): domain Eukaryota; kingdom Metazoa; phylum Chordata; class Actinopteri; order Cichliformes; family Cichlidae; genus Aulonocara; species Aulonocara stuartgranti. The sequence goes on along the minus strand of NC_138954.1, from coordinate 34,100,955 downwards.
CCCTCTCCACAGCAGCACCATTGATGGTTAGTGGAGCATACATGGTGTGAGCTCTCCTGAAGTCTATGATGATCTCCTTAGTCTTCTCCACATACAGGTTGTTGTTGCTGCACCACTCCGCCTGACTTCGCTCCTGTAGTAGGTCTCATCGTTGTTGCTGATGTGACCTACCACAGTTGTGTTGTCTGCAAATTAGATGAAGAGGTTGGAGCTGTGTGATGGTGTGCAGTCGTGGGTTAGCAGGGTGAAGAGAGGTGACCTCAACACACATCCTTGGGGAGCCCCAGTATTCAGTGCTCTTGTGCTGGAGGTGTTGCTGCTGACCCGTACTGCCTGCTGTCTTCCTGTCAGGAAAACCAGCAGCCAGCGAGGTGCTGATCCCCAGCAGATCCAGTTTATGTCTGAGTTGCTGGGGAATGATCATGTTGAATGCTGAGCTGAAGTCTATGAACAGCATTCTAAGGTATGAGCCTCTAGTGTCCAGATGAGGCTGAGTGAAGGGCAGTTGAAATGTCATCATTGGTCGAGCGGTTTGACCGGTATGCAAACTGAAGTGGATCCAGGTTGGGGGCAAGAGATGTTTTGATTTGATGCATGGCTAACCGTTCAAAGCCCTTCATAATGATGGGGGTGAGTGTGACCGGACGTTAGTCAAGAAAGCAGGGGGGAGATGACTTCTTCGGTACAGGAATGATGGTGGAGGCTCTGAGGCATGTGGGGACAACAGTCTGGCTCAGTGATGTATTAAAGATGTCCGTGAAGACATCTGTGAGTTCTGCAGCACAGTCCCTTGGTGCTCATCCAGGGATGTTATCAGGACCTGGGGCTTTGTATGTATTGATCTTGGCAAGGGATCTCCACACACTGTCTGGGGATAGTGTCACCACCCGGTCATTATGGGGAGTCTTCAAAGCGAGTGAAGAATTTGTTTAGCTCATCCGGTAAAGAGGTGGAACTGACAGCGGTCTGCAGTGTGCGCTTGTAGTCTGTGATGGTTCGTATTCCTTGCCACAGCCTCTGAGTATCTCTGCTGTCACTAAAGCTTTGAGAAATCCTCCTGGAGTACTGACAAGAAAAAGACACTATACCACACTGCATACAGTCATTATTTATTATTAATCTCTGGATCTCTTCTACAGAATGTCTTTTTCCCGTCTTCACCTCACCCAGTTATGGCAGATGGCCCCGCCCCTACCTGAGCCTGGTTCTGCCGGAGGCATCTTCCTGTTAAAAGCGAGTTTTTCCTTCCTACCGTTGCCAATGTGCTTGCTCAAAAGGGGTCATGTGACTGGTGGTGCTTTGTCTATTGTGTGGGGTCTTTTCCTTAGAATATAAAGTGCCTTGAGGCAACTCTGTTGTTGTGATTTGGCGCTGTATGAATAAAATTCAATTGAACTGAACAAAATTAAGTTGTATTCACTGTGTGTGTGTGAATTATGTCTTATGTCTTCGCTAATAAAGCAGGCTGGATCACCTGTGGAGATACTTTACTAATAAAGCTCACTGGGCTTGATTTTCCAGTCCTCTGATGTCTACGAAAGATATCAACACAACCATGATGATGATTTGTTGTAAATAGAGATCAGTCATGGAAGAGTCAATAGTTATTTTATTATGGGCTGATCAATAGTTATGGACATATAATCATCTCTCTACAATACAACATAAGATCATAAGAGCATGACAGACCACTTCAACAGAATTTCATATTTTAGAAAATCAATAAATAAGATCATAAATAAACCAAATACATGTTTTCAACTTAGATATAGATTCGTAAGTACTAATATTGTGTCTGCATGCGTTATGAAACACCCTTATCATTTTCTGTACAAACACCAGAAATCGGTTGCAGGGATAAGTAGAGAGTTAATTTACAGAATGACCCAATGAGGCTACCAGACCGTACAGAGGGAAGGCCCAACATAGAAAACAAGAGACTCAGGAAGCACTTTATAGAGACCTTGCATCCAATGTATCTTCGACATGGTTTTATATATATACAAATGATACACATCCAAATTTCGAATGCACACACACACACACACACACACACACACACACACACACACACACACACACACACACACACACACACAGACTGTGATTAACAGATCAACATGTCTGGGAGACCCTGATTTTAAAAATGACCTGTTCTTTCCCGTTCCTTCCTGAGGAAAAACGCAGAGAATCAGGGAGCTCAAATCCGCCACTGGTTGGAGTTGCAGAGATGTTCAGCATCAGTATATCTAAAGTTGAATGAATGTCCAGAACTATTAAAAAACTAAAAAGATACATAAAACAGAAATTGCTAAATCTTTATTTCTTTTCCCATTTAATTCTATATTCTGCTACTTGGCCACACTGTATAGAGAAAAAAATTCAATGACAATCAACTCTTTAAACTCTTTTAAAAATAAAGGTATTTTCAATTTCTTTAGTAAAATTCAACTAAATATTTACAGAATAGGAGTCATCAGTCCTATTTGATTCTAAACTGACTTTTCAGGTCACTCGGTCCTGCTCCTACCACCTGAGGAATATCACTTTCTTTACATTTATGATTCATGGGTTTATTTCATTCTTTTAACAAACCAGAATTATTATATCTGAGGGTTTTTTCTAATTAACGTTTATTTCATTCTAACTTAGTTCCCAGTTTGTCTTAATTGCTTGAAAATATTTGGGTTTATTGTTTCTATTTGTCTGGGTCTTAATTTTAGTCTTCCTAATTATTATTGTATGCCAGGCACATATCAGAAACAAGATTTTAGAAAATCAAAATAGGTGTTACAATAAAAACACAGAGAATTTTTAAAGTGGTGACTCACTCTTATAGAGTCTTAGCAAACACATCCATCAAAGTCTCATCAGGCAAGCTGTGATATCATTTGACCAAACTAACAAATATTAATACTTCTTCTGTATTATTTATTCCATTTTAGTTCATTCATTTTTTGCAGATCTATTTTCAGTTTTTAGTACGTTAAATATAAAACCCTTTACCAGATATCAACCACAAATCAATAAATAGATTCTAAACTGTTCAGAATGTCTGGCTGCACAATGCATTTTGGAACTGCTGTGCATACAAACCAGAGTGCAGCAAGCGCTCCTCACCAGCAACCAGGGAGCTGCTCCCACTTCACGCTTAAAGACAATTTGCTGCACTCCTCAGTTGTAGAATGACCTGCCTGAGCAACTCCAGCACGCTTTCTTTCCTGTTAGAGAATCATTAAAATCATTGGATCTTCTTGTGAATTTTAATATATAGCTTTGACCTGCTAATTTGCACTGCTCTCGAGTGGTTGTCATTATTGAAATTAACTTGTACCGCCAGTGAGTTAGTGCAATGTTAGCAAATCAGTCACAGAACATTCTCCTCTTGTTTGTCATGTCTGTTTGTCACAGATACAACAAAACAGAGATATTTTCTTTACATTTTCTCTGGCAGCCCTGATCTTCCACAGCTCTTTAACATTTTTGTTTTTATCACTTTTAATAATCTTAGTTTAGCTTTTATTTAGCAGTCATTTCTGCATGTCCAACCAACACTTTAATTTGAGAAACGTGCAAATTTTAATACAGGACATTAAAAATGTATGTCTCCCTGCTTCCTGCTCACATTTGTGTCATGTTGTCCGCACTCAACACGTCTCCCCAAACTCACAGACAGTAAGCTTGCTACTGGAATACAAAAGAAATGATTCTGTAAATGCAAAAACCAAAAATCCAAAGCATATTCAATCTGCAGTGGTATGGCCCTTTCATCTTGATAAGAAAGGTGTTTTACGCTGAATATGGCTCACTGTCATTATCATTAAAACACAGAGGTAATCAAATCCTGTACAAAATTACGTTCCTTCACCACACACGCTAACACACACACCTCATCATTACAAAAGAAGAAAATAATACAGAATACTTTCATTAACAACACTTCATCATTATTATCTTAGAATCATCTGCAGAATTCTCTGAATCCTACTGATGATTTCCAGATTGTTGAAGAAATGAATGGCAGTTTGTTAATAGATACATGTTGGTATACATAGCAGTTGTAGTAGTATAAATGTCATTATCACAGTTTAACAACATGAAGTGGCTCAGAGAGAATCAGCTTGGCCCTAAACATTTTCCTTTGTCACTGATGAAGCAGCTTCTTAGCCAAGAAGTCAAATCTAAGACCCAGATGAAATTGGAATGTCTTCTCATTTTAGTACCCAGGTCAAAATGTCTCATTATGTGTAAGCAGTAACAGGCAGCAACTTCACGTCAGTACTGAGTTATTTCTGTTGAAGGAGAAGTCTGCAAAAATGTGATCAGCCCAAACATACTGAACTTAATAAGCTTCAATCTGGTTTTTCTGGGTACTCCAAGACTTTGGCACACTGACATATTTTAATTCCAAAGAGACAAAATCAGAATCAAAGCAACGTGGATTCAAACCTTTACCCATTAGTATCAGACAGTGTCTCTTTGTTAACACCACCAAACGATGTGTTTTTAACGAGCCCAAACTACGATAAACCTGATGACATCATCAGGGTTATGATGCATTTCACCAAACTTTAAGAAAAGTATTCATAAGGTGCAATTACACACAAAGTCTCTGTAATCAGGCAAACTGAAATGCATTTGGCAAAACCCATTAGATGGAATTCAACCGCTGACTGTGAATTCTCTCCCGAAGCTTCCAGACGTAGAAGACAAATTTATTGAGCGCAGCTGGAACCATCTGTTTCAAATATCTGATGTAAAGATAGCAAATTTAAAAAAGGGCATAGAGGGCTTCATGATAAGGTGTGAAAATATGTTTCTTTCTCTTGATTCCAACTATTGTCTGTACTTTTCCTCATCCTGTTGGCTAACAAGGGCTAATATTTGAGTTGCTAATGCAGCTGAATTCACAAGTACTTTCACTTTGCATATGGTGCAAATGCCCCATTGAACTCAACTTGGGGCACCAAAAGGTGAGCAAACAGCTTTTCATGAATGAAGTAGCTGCTAGCTGCTTCTGAGAGTTTCATGACAGAATCAAATGGCTTACCACCTCTCTTCAACCCTCAAATTACAAACTTCTATTTTAGTTTTGCAACTATAATCCAACAAGAATATTTTACATTGTAGATTATTAACCAACCGAATCATAATTTCTGCTTCTGGCATGAATTTGTTGTGTTTTGTAGTCAGAATCACATGCAATAAAGTTTACTTTATGGCCTGGTAACACAAGCTAGAGCGTTAACATCCCACACAAGATCACTGGCTGTCAAATTTTTCTATTAGTCATACACTTGAACTTTGTTTTCACTCACTGTTTGACCAGGCACTAAACCTACTTAGCTACTTGGCTATTTTAGGAAAAGATAATAGTTGTGGTTAAAATAAAATATATATGGCTATCACTGGATGGCTACTGAAAACTAAATTTTGAGCCCCTTCTGTCCAAAAACGTATGATACATTTTTGAACAGCTCAGGTAAGCTTATATCAATGTCATTATTGGTTTTAACCCAAATAAATTTCAGTATTTTACCTCAGTGAATGTAAACAAATGTAAAGGGTGATCAGCTGAACACTTTTAGTGCATAACTACTGTGGCTTTACTTCAGCTTCAAATCATGGCAAGGTCATCTGTTACAGTTGAGGTTAGAAGTTTGCATAAACTCCTCATGGGCATAAATGTAATGGAAATTTTGAGCTTTTCATGATCACAATTCTTTCTTTTTTCTACTGTTCTTTCTTTTCCGGAATTATTTTAGAAAACTAAAAAAAGAATTGAGTGCACAAGTTTGAATTTATTTTGATTTTTTTGTTTTCTCTAATCCAGACAGGGTCATGGTACTGATTGGAAGGTTGGTGGTTCAATCCCTGGCTACTCCAGTCTCATGTCTAAGCATCCTTGGGCAGGATGCTGTCTGATGCTGTCTAATGTGTGTATGAATGTAACATAGAAATCACTTGTATGTAGACGTAGATGATGTGGTAAGTTGTATAAAGTGCTTTAAGTGTTCAAGTAGAGTAGAAAAGTGCTAAGAACCCGTCCACTTACATATCAACTTCTCATTAGTGATCATGTCTGACAGTGGTAGTTGTTCTTTGAAGCATAAACATTATTTTCCAGCACCTACTGGATTGATGAATAGTTAGAGCAATGGTAAAGTCTAAGGAACTCAGTGAAGATCTAAGGAGAATTATAAATTTATACAAGTTGGAAAATCTGTTAAAACTATTTCTAAACCACTACAGTTTCCAAATCATCAGTTCAAACAACTGTACACGAGTACAAGTTGTTCAGATGTGTTACCACCTTCACCCTCAAATGAGAGGAAATTACTCAGGATGTTCAGGAACAACCCAGGAACCACTCAGGCTCAAGCCTGGCATGAGCTGTAAACTGCTGGAACACCAGCGTCACTGTCCATGGTAAAGTGTGTTTTAAATAGCTGGGGATCAAAGGCTACTGACCAAGCAAAAAGTCTACTCTCCAAAATTGAAACCTTCAAGCTTGACTGAAATTTGCAGTTGCCCAAATGGAAAACCTTCTGGTGAACATGGCCAGGGAGACATTAGCTGAGCAATCTGGCCACAATAACGAGAGCTATGCTTGGAGGAGTAAAGGTGATGCTTGCAGCGTTAATAACACTGTACCAGCTGTTAAGCATGGTGGTGGCAGCATCATGCTGCCAGTGGTACATTGCACAAAGTGGATGGAATAATGGAGGACAACCTCCAAACCTCAACTTCAACTCGAACCAACAGCTAGATGGGTGAAAAAAAGACAATGATCCCAAACACAAATCAAAACTTTTTGGAATAGATAAAGCAGGAAAACATTAAGATTCTGGAATGGTCTTCCCAAATCCCTGGACTCGAACCCTACTGTAAATGTGTGGACTAACTGATTAACTCATTTAAATGAACTTTTCCAATTCTGCCAAGAGCAGTACTCAAACATCATCAAACATTGTTTATGAGTACCAAAAGCGTCTGGTCGAGGTGCAGCTTGCTAAGGGGACATTTAACCAAATAACACGTAGGAGTACGCGTTTGAGGT